>NC_090344.1:4452500-5077500 GCF_035084215.1 Heptranchias perlo | reverse complement strand
GAATGAATGAAAAACATGCTGGATTTCCGTCAGTCTGAAACAGAAAGTTATTGGTTGATTAATGGCGATTTGAACAACTATTCGTCTTTTTACTGAGTTTAATGAGTTTTGCGAAATTAATACAACAAACTATTTTGTAAAACTTAATCCCCCGAAGGGAACCCGGCCCCGTCTCCCAGCACTGAGAACATTTGAAGACGGCAATTATCTTCCAAGCATTTCCTATGACTGTTTGCACAGCAGAGTTTCCGTAGTGTAGTGGCTATCACGTTCGCCTCACACGCGAAAGGTCCCCGGTTCGAAACCGGGCGGAAACATTTTCAAAACGCCATCCACTAAAAATCAATAAATATGAAAACACGCAAGATTTCACTCTGAAGTGAAATATGAATAAAATACAGAACCGGTATATTTTCCTTTCTCTGTCCAGTTCTGCACACACTCAAACATTACACAGATACCGAAAATATCTCTCCCTCACTTCAGTTTCCTGCCCTGCCAGTGCAGAAATCTCCTCTCAAAGCTACTCATTGCGACTGGTTTTTGTTGATTTGTGAGAGATTATTAAAGGACCCTGAAGAGCTGCCTCGGTTAATAACTATAGTTCTAAACAGCATGGCAGCCGCGGCAACAAACACATCCGTTTTTCGAAGTTCGATGTTCCTACGGTTCCCGGATTGAGTGAGACCACGACAGCAACGACATTCAGGCCGCCTGTCCGGCCCCGCTCCCTCCAATCACAGGTTGCTGGCGGAAAGCAGCAAATCCCGCCTCAGACAGCGAAATACTACCGATCCCTGGGAAACAATATACCACCGAAGCTTTGACAACACATCGCAGGCATCATCTGTCCCGCAAACATCGACACTTGCCAGCTGTTTCAAAGTTTATTGCCTGAACAAGAATTTGATTTCTGCACACTCAAATCACGAGCCGCTTATAGAAATCTCAGAGTCTACCGACTGAGCTACCCAGGCTCAATATACGAAAAGGATCCATTATACAGATTTATGGTAGGACTCTGAATTATCCTTCGTGAACGTCGAACTGAGTTGAAGTTCCCTTTTATAAAATTCTCAGTAACGTGTTGAGGAGAATCGTTGTTTCTGTTGAACATGATGTAAGAAACATAGACAGTGAACTCGTGAGTTTACAATTCTTCTTGTTTGTGCCAAATGTCTTGTCATTCGTTAGCAACAATTAAAATAACACTTTACCCAGTGGCTCAAAAGCTAATCTTGTCCCACTCTGGAGCTGGAAAAGGCCTCTCGACCTTTCATGTATTAACATCTGTAAGCTGAATAATTTCACCCGTTGCACAGCGACACCAGGCAGCAGATTTCCCTTCCAAATTTTCCCCACACGAAACTTCCAACCGATGAATATCCGCTTAACGAAAAAAAGAATTGTGTGTTTGGTTCTTCAGATTTAAAGATTTCGTACCGGCGCCTTTGCCATATCAGCTGACGCTAATCGCCCCCTCTTCCCCTGTAAACAAGTAAACTCGCACCTCCTGTTGTAAGACGGTAGGCCAGAGGAACCCAAGTGCCGACATGGGAACACTAAGAAGTTGATGCTTTATGGAACATACCAGTTGTACCTTGAACTCCGGTCAAAATGTTCGGAGTAAAATGTTCGTCTGTTCTCGGTGAGGCTGAAACTCACAACCTGGGCATTTCTGAAGCTGATAAAAGTGCCGCACGCTGACCGCTTGCGCTACAAGAGCTTCGAGATCTTTCTCCGATTTCTCCAAGAAGCCTCCAATCAAGATGCACTTCGATAAATATCCGCAGTGACCTTTAAAAGCCATGGAATCTGAAACAAAACCCCAGAAGATAAGAACTTTTAATTGTATTATTATTAACTTGGGACAATTTTTGATGGTACTTTAAGGAGGATTTGGGGAAAGTGTGAGACGAAACTGGGAAACTCTCCCTGGGATGTCGTTGATTGAAGAGATGGGAGTTATTTCATTTGAAAACCGAGGCTCGGAACTTTCTGATGGAGCAGTGTGACAGAAGATTGTGGTTCGTGACAGTTGCCGGTGAGATCGAGAGGAGAGGGAGAAAAGTCAAAGTCACAGCTGTGACAGCTCAAGTGCTCCGCTTATCTGTAATATTTAAAAAGTAATGTACACTACGGGGCAAACCGATTTGGTATCGCTTATCAAAAATATTAAAAGACACGGGGTCAAACGCGGATTTGTGAAGAGGGAATGGTTTTAACCCCCAAAGCGAAATCATTCCACATGAATCTGAAGTGTCTTGGGGAAAACGGCAGTGCGAACCGTTACGTTCGTGTCATGACTTGAAAGACCCACCAATTACCGACAGTATCTTTGAACGAGTTGTGTCAGCAAAGCCGTTATTGAAGCCGTTTTGCGTTTGTCAAACGTGTAGGGGACGATATTGGGATTGATAAAGGTCGATTTCAATTATTTGAAATATCACGATACGTCATGACCCGAAAATCGACTGTAAAATCGAGTTTTTCCTATCAGTCCTGAATTGAAGGGAAAGGCGCACCAATCAGATCAGGGAAACGAAGAGCAGAATAGGTGAATGAAACTTGCACGATTGAAAATCCCTGTTTGTCGGAAGATTCAGTCCCCAGTGGTGGAGAGGATTGGTATTTCGAGCAGTTATTCACCAGCCTCAATTTCAGTAATTTCCCGTTGCTGACAATGAGATGAGTCGAAATGAGCAGGTCCAACGAGCCGGTCTGTAACACAGGCTAATGACTCCGTGCAGCTCGTCACCCAGTCACTGGGCTCCATTATAGCCGCTCCTGTCAGCAACACTCAAAGAGAAATTGTAAATCTGAAACAGAAAGAGATAATGTATAAAACTTTATATCAACCACCAGGTTTTCCCTCTTTTCGGCTTTTAAAACAATCTGTTTCACAGTTTGTCAAACCCGAAACAGCCTCTGGGATTTGCTGATTGGAATTTCAATGGAAATTGCGAACGTCACTAATTATCGGAACAAATATACCCGCTGAGGTTTCGGGGTTGTTACTGGTTTATTTATATCAGTGAGTAACCGATTTTAAACTAGGTGAGGGTCTAAACATAAGGTAAGAGCCTGGGATAGACAAGCGATTCTTCAATGTATCAAGTTAAATTACACTGATTCCACCAACACTGTACATCACATCCCTTAAACATTGTTACCTGTTACTATATAAAACTGGTGAGGCTGGAAATGGAAAATAACTGAAAAAACCTTCATTGTATCAAACTTATTATTATTATACAAACAATGTACAGCCTATCCCATAAAAAAGACTCAATGTCAAACCAGTCGCCAGTTCCAAAGCTGCTGTGCCGGTTGTGTGATTTGCATCCGATTCTGACTGACTTATTATCAGACGCGCTCCCGTCCACAGTAAACGGATGGGGCCGGATCCATAAGAGAAAAATGAGGACCGAACTCCGCATAACCTGCCCTCATAATTTAACCATTTTAGCCCCGGTATCATTCTGGTCATTCT
The DNA here is from genome assembly GCF_035084215.1 of Heptranchias perlo. Lineage (NCBI taxonomy): Eukaryota > Metazoa > Chordata > Chondrichthyes > Hexanchiformes > Hexanchidae > Heptranchias > Heptranchias perlo. The sequence continues at coordinate 5,074,007 of NC_090344.1, read as the reverse complement.
GCGCTGCACCCCCTCCAAGTCCAATATTTCCTTCCTGAGATGTGGTGCCCAGAACTGAATGCAATACTTTAAATGGGGTCTCAGCAGAGATTTCGATCTGTAACATTCTTCCCCCCTTTGAATACCAGCTTCCTTGAAATTAAGGCCAACATCCCATAAGACATTTAAATTAATTTTTCTTCCATTCCACTGGCTTTGAGCGATTTCTGTACTTGGACCCCTAAATCTCTCTGCTCCTCCACAGTTCCTAGCTTCTCACCATTTAGAAAATACTCTGATCTATCTTGCTTCAGTCCAAAGTAGATGAACTCACACTTCTCCATATTGAAAGTTTGAACAGACTGGGGCTCTTCTGTATAGAAAAGAGAAGGCTGAGGGGTGACCTGATGTAGGACTTTAAGATCATGCAAGGGTTTGATAGGTTAGACGTAGATAAGGTGTTTGCATTTGTGGAGGTGGGGACTCCAAATCATTGGGGCCATGAATATAAGGTAGTCACTATTTAATTCAATATGGCATTCAAGAGGAACACGTTTACCCAGAGAGTAGTTAGAATGTGCAATTCGCTCCCACAAGGAGTAGTTCAGGCGAATAGCATGGATTCGTTTGCAGCGAAGCTAGATAAACACATGTAGGAGAAAGGAATCTAAGGGTTTGCTCATAGGGTTAGATTAAATGGGGATGGCGGAGGCGTGTTTGCAGCATAAACACCGGCATTGTCCAGTTGGGCCGAATTGCCTGTTTCCGTGATGTACATTCTATGTAATTCTATGTTACTCCATCTGCCACAGTTTTGCAAACTCGCTTAATTTATCAAATAGCCTTGGCAACTTTATGCTTCCATCTACACGACTCACTGTGACACCTATCTTGGTGTCAGCGACACACTTGGATACACGGCTCTCTATTCCTTGGTCTACGTCATTTATATACCGGGTCTCTGTCTCCCACCTTCTAACCAACTCCCTGCCCATTTCATTAGGTTGCCTTAAATTCTACGCACTGTCATTGTCGTTAACAGTCTCTTATATGGTACCTTATCGAATACCTCTGGAAGTCAATATCATATAACAACCATGGACACTCCATTATATACCACGTTAGTTACATCTTCACAAAGCTCAACTAGTTTTGTTAGACTTGACTTACACTTTACAAATCCATGCTGGCTCTCCCTGATCAATTCATGTTTATCCAAGTGCTCAATCTCTCTTTCTCTAATAACGGATACTGGCAACTTCCCCACAACGGATGTCAGACTAATGGGTCTATAATTTCCAACATCATCTCTGCTACCCATCCCAAATAATGGAGTGACATTGAAATTGTTTCCATCGAAGGAACAATTCCTGAATCAAGAGAGTTTGAACGATCATGACTAACGCATGTACAATTTCCTCACCTAGTCCTCTCAGTCCCCTGGGATGGTAACCATCAGGTCCTGGAGATTTGTCTATCTTTAATCTAATTATTTTCTCCATTGCCATTATTTTACTTATACTGAAACCCCTTGATTTATTTACAGTTTTTCTCATATCTCTGATATGTTAGCCTCATTTATTTCTGTGACGAACGAAGCAAAGTAAATATTTAGCAACTCTACATTTCATGATTTTCAATTACAATATCACCTCCATCTGTCTTTAAGCGGCCCACATTACTCTCAGCCTCCCTTATTTCACTTAATATACTGGTAAAAATCTTGACTGTTGTCCTCATTTTCCCTAACAGGTTTATCTCCTTTTCCCTGTTTGGACCTCTTACGGTTTTTTATTTTAAGCACCAAAATAAACAAAGTAAAGTGCGTCTCAATAGTTCTTCACTTTCAGAGCGAGAATTGTCTAAACCGGTAATTTATTTAATGTAACAAACATAAGTACACATACTCATCCGTATATCAACGCATTGATGGAGACACAAAGAGAAACAAAACAAGATATGTCGGCAGCATCGGGATGCACAGGTGAACGGACAAACCAAACAGACAAAGATGAAACGGTCTGAACCCCAAACAGACAGTGACGTATCGCTGATAGATATTAGTGAGAGGAGGTGGGGCTGAGCTATCATGAATGGGCGCTGTGGCTTAGTTGGTTAAAGCATCTGTCTTGTAAACAGGAGATCCTGGGTTCAACTCCCAGCAGTGCCTTGCATAGCTAATTATTTTTACCTAATTTGTGGAATTAAGCGACAAAATGGCACTTTGGAATTGGTATTTGTTCAGGTTTGAGGAGGAAACTGATATCAGATTGACTCTTCTAAAACGCCCTTTCATTGTGCAGTCAGACCTCTCATAGAATGTGTCAGCAACGGGTTAACTTAAAGACACGTTCTCGTTTTTGGGCTCGTTGAGGTCAGGGTATAATTCACGATTTGAGGTTCAAACCCGGAAGTAGTCCTAATTTGGACCGAGACTTGTGATCTTGACCTGCGGTGAAAATCTTTGCAAAGAGGAAAATGAAGTCCGCAGATCACTCCACCTGAATCTCCCGACCCCGATGAAATATATCCCAGGCTGTTAACAGAAGCAAGGGAGCAAATAACGGAGGCTCTGGTCATCATTTTCCAATCCTCCCTGGTTCCAGGTGATATGCCGAAGGATTGGAGGACTGCTAAAGTTGTACTGTTGTATAAACAGGGAGAAAAGGATAGATCAAGTAATTACAGGCCAGTCAGCCTAACCTCGGTCAGGCTGAAGGTATTCTATTAAATCTACTCTGCACTTCCTCCACGGCCAATACAGGGAGGAGGGGACTCTTGACTGACAAGCCTCAGCTCCATCAGGAGAGGGAGACTGACCCACGCTTTCTCTTGCTTCTGGGATGTACCACTTTTGAAAAAAGAAGGTGAATTTCTCTATATCTTTAAACGCTCTGTCTCACTGCACATGGTTTAAAGTGTATTGTGGGACGCTGAGTGTCTCTGTTCCTGTAAACTCCCTGACTCACTGCACGGATGTTTAATGTGTACTGTAGGATAGTATGTAAGTATCTCTGTATCTTTAAACTCTCTGCCTCTCTGCACAGGTATTGAAAGTGTATTTTAGGATTGTGTGTGTGTCTTTATGCCTTTAAACTCTCTGTTTCACTGCACAGCATTGACAAGGTATTTTAGGATGGTGTGTGTGTCTTTATGCCTTTAAACTCTCTGTTTCACTGCACAACATTGACAGTGTATTGAAGGATGGTGTGAATGGGATGTGGGTCTGTGGGGCGAAGTGTAGCCGATTGGGAGCAGCGCCCGTTTGCGGGGTGAGTATTGCACGCTTGATTTTCTCTCTCCCTTCTATCTTTCTTTCTCTCTTTCTTTCTTTCACCTCCCTCTCTCCCATTCTTTCTTTCACTCTCTTTTCATTCCTCTTATTTCGTGCTTTGTCTTTCTGCCCCAGCACCTTTGTCTTTATCCTGTTTTTGTTCTCCATGTGTCTCTGCTGGATGATCCATAATTCAGACCTGCCGCTTCTTCCAGCTTTTCCTTCCTTCGACGATCATGGTCTATTTCATTGAGACTTCACTGCGGCCTTGCCGAATCTAACATTCACTTTCACATTCTTCCGGCTTTAAGTTTGCTCTCCATCGACCGCTGTTTCTCGGGGGCACATGTCCCGTTCGCATCAATGTTCATTTGTGCCTTGAAACCAGTCGATACATTTCGATCTGCTCCAGAGACAAGCTCTAAGAAAGCAGGGCTGGCATTCGGTCGGACAGCGCATACTTTTCCGTGAAATTTCCATGGGGTATCTTGTGACACGGGGGATGTTAACTGAAGAACTGGGTTTTGTTTTCATGGTCGTTGGCGCTTTTCCCCGAGCAGTTGATGTGCGGGAGAGACGGGCGGCGCTCCACAGCTGCGAAAGACGGCTGAAATGTGCATTTTTGGCAATCTGGGCGGTGCAGGAAAGTCGGAAATGTTCCGCTTGATCTTAATAGGTCTGTGGAAATGTCCGATTGAAAAGGAATGAGGAGAAATGAAAAGAGCGGCAATGGTGAAAAGGTGTCGATTACAGGAGGTTGGCCGTGAGCGAAAGGTCCTTTGAAAGCTCGGCGTGGAGGAGATTTAGTTCGGAAACCGCAGACTTTAAGCGCGTGAGGAAAGTAAAGTGCGAGCTGCGTCCTTGGGTCAAATTGGGTGTTTTCAGGAAAACAGCCATTGTGAAATCACGAAAATGAAAACAGAAAATGCTGAAAACGCTGAGCAGGTCAGGCAGCACCTGTGGTGAAAGAACCAGAGGAAACGTTTCAGCTGTATGAGCTTTGTCATCCGATCTCAATGGCTAACCATGTGCGTGAATAACTGCGCTGTCTCAGATGCTGGATTCCATCTCTGAATTATGAGGGTTCGAATCTCACTGCTGCCAGAATTTGTCGACCCTTCCATTTTCGCCGCCTCACCAAAAACCCTTCTTTGATCGGAAGTGCTTTTCCGCATTGCTGATTTACACCTGTTTGCACAATTCAGCTCAGTCTGGATTGCCACCCAACTGTTTCTTGGACGGAGGTGTTGGGACTGTCAGGTGTGATCTCGGTGAAGTATCAATCAATGTGCACAATGGCGCCCTGGTGAACCGAGTACCTCTTATAGTCAGTATAATATAAAATATATGGACCATAATTATGAATTTCTTCTTTTCATCACACTAGGATTTATTATCAGGGAATGGACATGAGCAGGTCGATTTACGTCACGCTCCGGTCGCTTCGCATCGCCTCCCACAAATAGAATAGAATCAAAGAAAGGTCACAGCACGAAAAGAGGCCATTCGGCACATCGAGTCCGTGCCGGCTCTCTGCAAGTGCAATCCAGACAGACCCAGTCCCCCACCCTTTCCCTGTCGACCTGTATTCTCTTTCGTTTCAAATACTTATCCAGTTCTTTATTGAAGACCATGATTGAATCTGCCTCCACCAACCCCTCGGGCGGTGTATTCCAGATCCTAAACACTCGCTGTGTCGAAAAGTTTTTCCTCATGTCACCTTTGGTTCTTTTGCCAAACACCTTAAATCTATGTTCTCTGGTCCTTGAACCTTCCGCCAATAGGAACAGTTTCTCTCTATCTACTCTGTCCAGATCCTTCATGATTTTGAATACCTCTTTCAAATCTCCTCGTAACCGTCTCTGTTCCAAGCAGAACAACCCCAGCTTCTCCAATCTATCTATGAAACTCAAACCCCTCATCCCTAGAATCTTTACAGTAAATCTCTTCTGTTGGGATTTGGCATTCACATCACCGAACCCCCACCATCAACATACTAGTGGTTATCATGAACCAGAAACATAACTGGACCAGCCACATACATACTGTGGTGACAAGAGCAGGTCAGAGGCTGGATATTCTGAGCCTAGTCACCCACCTTCTAATTCCCGAAAGCCGTTCAACCATCTACAAGGCGCAAGTTGAGTGAGTTGGAATACTCATGTGATGGTCATCGACCTGAAACGTTAACTCTGTTTCTATGTCAAAAGATTCTGCCTGATCTGCTGGGGAAAAACACATTCACAGTTTTCATTTCAGGTTGGCAACATAGCCAGTATTTTCATTTTGAATAAAGGAGCTTTTGCTTACTTCAGCATGCGACGCGATGGCCGAGAGGTTAAGGCGATGGACTGCTAATCCATTGTGCTCTGCACGCGTGGGTTCGAATCCCATCCTCGTCGTTCTTTTGTTTAAGTTTTCTTTCTCTCATTCAGTGCACCCAGAAGATCAGGTCGAAGTCCCATCCTTCTCGAAACGGCAGACGGTGGGTTTTGCATTGTTTGCTGAAATCAGCAACAGTTCCTTCCAGGAAGGTGTTGAGATTGTAAGATCGCGAAATATCAGAGTGTCCATTGGTGTCATTGTAAAAAGAGTAAATCTTATGGTCAACGTAAGAGAAACTGATGGACCACAATGAAGATTTATGACCGGATCATTCCGTGCCTGTGTCCGTTAAAAAGGGACGTACAGTTAGTCACGGATTATTCCGTATCTGTGTCTGTTTAAAAGGGGTGTGCTGTAAGTCCCGGATCATTCTGTGTGCGTTTTACCCGATTTTCTTGATACCTTTTTCCTTCTGAACTGAAATGACGATCCTCTCTCGAGAATAAGGTTCACCGCCTGCTTCGGGCAACTGGTAGGAAAAATAACAAAAACTGATGAGACCAAGTTCATTCTGCTGGGCTTCCATTCCAATCTCCGCACTCTATCCCCCATTCAGTCCCACCCCGCCTGGACATTGTAAGCTGCGATATTCATAAGGGAATGGAGAAGCCGAATATCACGGTTATAATTTCCTTGGTTGCTCAACACTGAATAGCATCAATTGCAATGATTCAGAAGGTAATCATAGAATCATAGAATCTTACAGCACAGAAGGAGCCCATTCGGCCGTCGTGCCAGTGTCGGCTTTTTCGAAGATCTGTCCAAATTCGACCCACACCCCAGATTTTTCCCCACAACACTGCAAATTAGTCCTCTTCAATTATGTCCAATTGCCTTTTAAATGATCGTATTGAATCTGCTTCCTCCATCCTTTCAGGAAGTGCGTTCCTGATCTTAACAACCCTCTGTGTGAAAATAATTCTTCTCAATTCCCCTCTTGTTCTTTTGCCAATTATTTTAAATCTGTGATCTCTGGTTACCGACCCACTTAACAGAGGAAACAGTTTCTCCCTACTTGCTCTTTCAAAACCCCTCATTATTTTGAATATCTCTATTAGGTCTCCCGTTAACCATCTTTGTTGTAAGGAGAACAATCCCAGCTTCTCCCATCTCTCCACATAACTGAAGTCCCTCATCACTGGTGTCATCCAGGTCAACCTGCTCTGAATCCTCTTCAATGCCTTTTCATCCTAAAGTGTGGTGCCCAGATCTGTACAATATACTTCAGCTGAGGCCTAACCACTGATTTGTAAGGATTAGTATGATTTCCTTTTTTTTTGTATTCAATGCCCCTGTTTACAAAGCCAAGTATCCCATACGCTTTCTGAACCACCTTATCAGCTTGCCTTGTTTTATGAATATGAACCCGCAGGCCCCTCTGCTCTTGAAACCCCCCATAAATTGTTCCATTGAGATTATACTACCTCTCCATGTTCTTCTTCCAAAAGTGCATCACTTCACACTGATCGGCGTTAAATCTGTCACGTGACCGCCCATTTCACCAGTCGATCCATCTCATCCTGAATTCTGCTATTATCTTGCTCACGATTTACGACGTTGCCAAGTTTTGTATCATCCGGAAACTTCGAAATTGTACTCCCCTTTCCCACATCCAAGTCATTTATATATAACAAGAAAAGCAATAATCCTAATACCGACCCCTGGGGGATTCCACTGCATTTTTCTCCCCATTCAGAAAAAAACATCCGTTCACCACTAATCTCTGCCTCCTATCCCTTAGCCAATTACTTGCCAACGTTAACACCGGCCCTTTAATCCCACGTGCTTCTAGTTTTCGAATAAGTCTGTTATGTGTAAATTTCTAAAATGTGTCCTGAAAATAACTGTAACCCTGTAATTTTATTTTTAAACAATGAGAATACAGATATTAAGACCGAACGATAGATCGGGTTCACTCCCATTACCCGAAGGTGTCGGGACCCGAGGAGGTGAAAACCCATCTGGGTTTATATTTCCCGAAAACGGAGACTGAAAATAGCAAAACGCATCCCATCGAAATCCAACAATTGGACGAAGAACCGACAGCCTTTTCCCATCCCGGGTTTCCAGACCTGGCCGTTGAAGGAAGCCTGATAAGTCCATTAGGGAGCAACACCGAAAGTGAAGAAACGCAGACAGAGATAGAGAGATACATGCAAAGAAAAATAGTCTAAATTTCCAATTCTGTGATTGAGCAGAATTTAAGCTGCAGCTTCAAGGAAATTCGTCGAATGTCGTGAAATATTAGAGGTGAACATAGGGCTGTATTATAACTTTATTTCTGAGAGAAGTAAACACTGCCTGGTAACTACAGCTCTTATTTATTTGACCATTTTACAGTGGCGGTGTGAAGTGATTTCGAATCTCAGTCAATTTCAAGACCATGCTTGACCCACTCGTTTGGTCACCCACAGGTAGCACGCGGTTGGAGACTGCGCAGGCTCATCACAGGAACTCTGCCAGATTGCATGTTCCAGACTTTTATCCAACGCTACACGTGCAAACTGCAGCCATGCGTGCATTGGTGGTTCAGTGTAGAACCCTCGCCTGCCGGTGGGAAACCAGGGGTTTGGTTGCAGTCCAATGCAGCATCCTTTACCTTTTTTATCTGTACCCATGAGATCACTCAATTGGGATAAATTCATGTGCCGGCTTCAATCTGTACAACTTATTGAAAGATTATCTTCATTTCATCCACGTGTCTTTCGTGGACAAACCCTCTGCATTCTGTCCTCTGGTGCTCAAACATGCTCTGCTGGAGATAAGTCAAATCTGCCTTCTGCACCGCTGAAAGGAAATGAGAAGCCAATTGGTGATCTTTGACTAAAAATGGGGACACAACGGGGCTCATTCGGGATTTGAACCAGTAAAACTCCTTGAGCGAGAATCAGACCCAAAGACCAACTCGCAACAGAGACGTGCAGCCACTGTAAAATTTCGCTGCGACGCAGCCGATCCGCCATCCTTTCAGAACACCATGTCCATACAATCCCGCTTTCTTGTACGATATAGAACAATGTCAGGTTCTGCACTAATTATATCATTTCAACAATATCAAATTCCTTTTGAATGTACGACTTGTATTATCAAGTAACACTTTACAGAATGAATTACTCTGAAACGACATTGTCGTCTGTCTCGGCATCGTCATAGTTTACACTCCACCATAAGTAAACTTTACTCAAATTGCTGCTTTCATTCACTATGAGAGTGAAGACCCATGAATGTGGATACATTAGCTACGAATTTATCAGCTGGGTTGCACCTTTACTTTTCCTACTGTCTCCGTCTTTTTTTTCTTTCACATTCTCTGATATTATTGCCGGTTAGATCAGCTCTCGCCGTTCAACGAAGCCTGAGAAGTCCATCGGGGACAACACAAAGAGACAAAAGACAGAGACAGGGCGAGATAGAGAGATGCAGGCAAAGAAAATGAAGAGTAGAAATGTCAGGTTTTGCAAACTAGCAGAATTTAAGTTCCTGATTGGGAGAGATTCCTTCTCGGGTCTTGAAATCTTGCAAGAGAAGATCTGACACTAATTAAAAGCACCGGCCACGCTGTCGAATCTCTCATTCTGGGAGAGAGATAAATGCGGTCAATTAACTCCAATTAATCTATTTCAGCACTGAAGTGATGTTTAAACAGTTGCTCTGCGAGCAGAATTCAAACCTGCGCAGGAAAACCTCAATTGAATTTTGAGTCCAACGCTTTAAACACTCGGCCACCGCAGCTGTAAACGGCATGTTCGTTCAGAACGGATTCCAAATGGACACTTGCCGCTATTAAGAACGCGCGCATTGGTTGTTCAGGGGTCGAATTCTCACCTCTGATGCGGGAGACTTTGGTTCGATTTCCGGCCAATGCAGAATCATTCTCACCAAATGAAGATCTGAAGAATATAAGTATGCCATTTCTCCCCTCGAGCCTGTTCCGCAATTCAAACACATCATGGCTGATATGTGACCGAACTCCAGATAATCGCTTTAGCCCCGTATCGCTTAATAACTTCAGTTAACAAAAATCGATCAATCTCAGGTATAAAATTAACAATTCATTTCGCATCAACTGCCGTTTGCGGAAGAGAGTTCCAAACTTCTACCTCCCTTTGCTTGCAGAGGTGTTTCCCAACTTCACTCCTGAAAGTCCTGACCCTAATGTTCAGGCGATGTCCCCAAGTCCTAGACTTCCCAACCGGCGGAAATAGTTTTTCTCTATCTACTCCATCAGTTCCGCTTAATATTTCGAAAAGTTCGATCAAATCAGCTCTTAATCTACTAAATTCGAGGTAAACCCGAGTTTATGTAATCTCTCCGCGTAATTTAACCCTTGGGGTTGAGGTAACATTCCAGTAAACCGAAGCTGCACTCGCTCCACAGCCAATATATCCTTCCTCAGGTGCGTTGCCCAGAACTGAATACAGTACTTCAGGTGTGGTCTAACCAGGGCTTTGTATACCTGTATCATAATCCCTATCCCCTTGTATTCTCGTCCTCTGGATATAAAGACCAACATTCCATTAACATTTTTGATTATTTTTTGTACCTGTCAATGACATTTTAATGATGTATGTAGATGGACACATCAGTCTTTTTGGACCTCCACTGTTTCGAACTTTTCACCATTTACAAAGTATTCTGATCTATCCGTTTTGGTCCAAAGTGGATGACCTCACACTTGACTAAATTGATATCGATTTGCCACAATTTTACCCATTCATTTATTATATTAATGCCTCTCTGTAATTTTATGTTTCCATCTGCACTGCTGAAAATGCTGCCCATCTTGGTGTCATCGGCAAACTTGGATATGTGACTTTCTATCCCGTCATCTAATATCCGCCAGAATTGGAAAATAATCCAAATTTAGCTTCAAACTCCTCATCATCTTGAGACATTTTATTTCCTTCACGTGTGTTGCGCCGACGATACTCCGGCATTGAGTCCACTGGAGCTCAAACATCCTCTGGAGAAAATTCAGTTCCACCAACAGCAACACTGAAAACATGTCAGAAGCCAATTGGTGACTTTTCACTAAAAGGAGGGCTTGTCCGGGATTTGAACCCGGGACCTCTCGCATATCACTCAATGAAACGCCCTAAGCGAGAATCATACCCCTAGACCAACGAGCCGCTGTTACTTCAGCTTTGCAGCCAGTGTAAAAGTTCGTTGCCTCCCACAGCCGATCGGCCATCCTTTCAGACCAGGTCTGTGCATCCAATCTCGTTTTCTGCTCCGGTGTCCAGCAATATCAAGTTGCACACCAAATATTTCCAATCACCAATATTAGTCTCCCTTTACCAAATTTGTTTCGAGTGTACGACTTGAGTTGTCAAGTGAGACGTTTCAGAATTATTTGCTCTTAAACTACATTGCTTGGGAGGATACTGAGAGGTGTGTCGATTTGCGGCATGCTCTGTTCCCTTTGCATCGCCTCATGCACATTGAGTTGAATCATGGAAAGGTTGCAGCACAGAATGAGGCCATTCGGCCCATCGAGTCCGTGCTCGCTCTCTGCAAGAGCAATCCAGCTAGAAACACTCCCCCGCCTTTCCCCGAAGCCCTGATTTTTTAGTGAATCAAGGTCCCTAGTGTAGTTAACATTCTCTAAATTGAGAACAATTTAAAGGAGTAAGCTCCTTAAAGGGAGTGGTAAGTAGTTTTTCTTTCCTTTTTTTTTCTCTTGACATTGTAGTTGTTCTTTAGCTAATTTAAGGGTTAAGTCATGGCAGGAGATCCCAGGGCCGTGTCATGTTCCTCTTGTGGGATGTGGGAATTCCGGGCTCCTTCCTGTATCCCTGATTCCTTAACCTGCGGGAAGTGTGTCCAGCTGCAGCTATTGTTTGACCGCCTGACGGCTCTGGAGCTGCGGATGGACTCACTTTGGAGCATCCGCGATGCTGAGAAAGTCGTGGATAGCACGTTCAGTGAGTTGGTCACACCGCAGATAAAAATTACTGAGGGAGATAGTGAATGGGTGACCAACAGACAGAGGAAGAGTAGGAAGGCAGTGCAGGGGTCCCCTGCGGTCATCTCCCTCCAAAACAGGTATACCGTTTTGGATACTGTTGGGGGAGATGGCTCACCAGAGGAAGGTGGCAGTGGCCAGGTTCATGGCACCGTGGCTGGCTCTGCTGCACAGGAGGGCAGGAAAAAGAGTGGCAGAGCTATAGTGATAGGGGACTCGATTGTAAGGGGAATAGACAGGCGTTTCTGCGGACGCAACCGAGACTCCAGGATGGTATGTTGCCTCCCTGGTGCAAGGGTCAAGGATGTCTCGGAGCGGCTGCAGGACATTCTGGAGGGGGAGGGTGAACAGCCAGTTGTCGTGGTGCATATAGGCACCAACGATATAGGTAAAAAACAGGATGAGGTCCTACAAGCTGAACTTAGGGAGTTAGGAGTTAAACTAAAGAGTAGGACCTCAAAGGTAGTAATCTCAGGATTGCTACCAGTGCCACGGGCTAGTCAGAGTAGGAATGACAGGATAGCTAGGATGAATACGTGGCTTGAGAGATGGTGCAAGAGGGAGGGATTCAAATTCCTGGGCCATTGGAACCGGTTCTGGGGGAGGTGGGACCAGTACAAATTGGACGGTCTGCATCTGGGCAGGACTGGAACCAATGTCCTAGGGGGAGTGTTTGCCAGTGCTGTTGGGGAGGGTTTAAACTAATGTGGCAGGGGGATGGGAACCGATGCAGGAAGTCAGTGGGAAATAAAGTGGTGACAGACACAAAAGGCAGTAAGGGAGAGTGTACAGAACATGACCGGACAGATGGTCTGAGAAAGCAGGGCAAAGACCAAGGGAAGTCTAGATTAAACTGCATTTATTTCAATGCAAGAAGTCTGATGGGCAAGGCAGATGAACTCAGGGCATGGATGGGTACATGGGACTGGGATGTTATAGCTATTACTGAAACATGGCTAAGGGAGGGGCAGGACTGGCAGCTCAATGTTCCAGGGTACAGATGCTATAGGAAAGATAGAGCAGGAGGTAAGAGAGGAGGGGGAGTTGCGTTCTTGATTCGGGAGAACATCACGGCAGTCGTGAGAGGGGATATATCCGAGGGTTCGCCCACTGAGTCTATATGGGTAGAACTGAAAAATAAGAAGGGAGAGATCACTTTGATAGGATTGTACTACAGACCCCCAAATAGTCAACGGGAAATTGAGGAGCAAATATGTAAGGAGATTACAGACAGCTGCAAGAAAAATAGGGTGGTAATAGTAGGGGACTTTAACTTTCCCAACATTGACTGGGACAGCCATAGCATTGGGGGCTTGGATGGAGAGAAATTTGTTGAGTGTATTCAGGAGGAATTTCTCATTCAGTATGTGGATGGCCCGATTAGAGAGGGGGCAAAACTTGACCTCCTCTTGGGAAATAAGGAAGGGCAGGTGACAGAAGTGTTAGTGAGGGATCACTTTGGGACCAGTGATCATAATTCCATTAGTTTTAAGATAGCTATGGAGAAGGATAGGTCTGGCCCAAAAGTTAAAATTCTAAATTGGGGAAAGGCCAATTTTGATGGTATTAGACAGGAACTTTCAGAAGTTGATTGGGAGAGTCTGTTGGCAGGCAAAGGGACGTCTGGTAAGTGGGAGGCTTTCAAAAGTGTGTTAACCAGGGTTCAGGGTAAGCACATTCCTTATAAAGTGAAGGGCAAGGCTGGTAGAAGTAGGGAACCTTGGATGACTCGGGAGATTGAGGCACTAGTCAAAAAGAAGAAGGAGGCATATGACATGCATAGGCAGCTGGGATCAAGTGGATCCCTTGAAGAGTATAGAGATTGCCGGAGTAGAGTTAAGAGAGAAATCAGGAGGGCAAAAAGGGGATATGAGATTGCTTTGGCAGATCAGGCAAAGGTGAATCCAAAGAGCTTCTACAAATACATAAAGGGCAAAAGGGTAACTAGGGAGAGAGTAGGGCCTTTTAAGGATCAACAAGGTCATCTATGTGCGGAACCACAAGAGATGGGTGAGATCCTGAATGAATATTTCACATCGGTATTTACGGTTGAGAAAGGCATGGATGTTAGGGAACTTGGGGAAATAAATAGTGATGTCTTGAGGAGTGTACATATTACAGAGAGGGAGGTGCTGGAAGTCTTAACGCGCATCAAGGTAGATAAATCTCCGGGACCTGATGAAATGTATCCCAGGACGTTATGGGAGGTTAGGGAGGAAATTGCGGGTCCCCTAGCAGAGATATTTGAATCATCGACAGCTACAGGTGAGGTGCCTGAAGATTGGAGGGTAGCAAATGTTGTGCCTTTGTTTAAGAAGGGCGGCAGGGAAAAGCCTGGGAACTGCAGACCAGTGAGCCTGACATCTGTAGTGGGTAAGTTGTTAGAGGGTATTCTGAGGGACAGGATCGACAGGCATTTGGAGAGGCAGGGACTAATTAGGAACAGTCAGCATGGTTTTGTGAGAGGAAAATCATGTCTCACGAATTTGATTGAGTTTTTTGAAGGGGTAACCAAGAAGATAGATGAGGGCTGTGCAGTAGACGTGGTCGACATGGACTTCAGCAAAGCATTTGACAAGGTACCGCATGGTAGGTTGTTACATAAGGTTAAATCTCATGGGATCCAAGGTGAGGTAGCCAATTGGATACAAAATTGGCTTGACGACAGAAGACAGAGGGTGGTTGTAGAGGGTTGTTTTTCAAACTGGATGCCTGTGTCCAGCGGTGTGCCTCAGGGATCGGTGCTGGGTCCGCTGTTATTTGTTATTTATATTAATGATTTGGATGAGAATTTAGGAGGCATGGTTAGTAAGTTTGCAGATGACACCAAGATTGGTGGCATTGTGGACAGTGAAGAAGGTTATCTAGGATTGCAACGGGATCTTGATAAATTGGGTCAGTGGGCCGATGAATGGCAGATGGAGTTTAATTTAGATAAATGTGAGGTGATGCATTTTGGTAGATCGAATCGGGCCAGGACCTACTCCGTTAATGGTAGGGCGTTGGGGAGAGTTATAGAACAAAGAGATCTGGGAGTACAGATTCATAGCTCCTTGAAAGTGGAGTCACAGGTGGATAGGGTAGTGAAGAAGGCATTCAGCATGCTTGGTTTCATTGGTCAGAACATTGAATGCAGGAGTTGGGATGTCTTGTTGAAGTTGTACAGGGCATTGGTGAGGCCACACTTGGAGTACTGTGTACAGTTCTGGTCACCCTATTATAGAAAGGATATTATTAAACTAGAAAGAGTGCAGAAAAGATTTACTAGGATGCTACCGGGACTTGATGGTTTGACTTACAGGGAGAGGTTAGACAGACTGGGACTTTTTTCCCTGGAGAGCAGGAGGTTAAGGGGTGATCTTATCGAAGTCTATAAAATAATGAGGGGCATAGATAAGGTCGATAGTCAAAATCTTTTCCCAAAGGTAGGGGAGTCTATAACGAGGGGGCATAGATTTAAGGTGAGAGGGGAGAGATACAAAAGGGTCCAGAGGGGCAATATTTCCACTCAAAGGGTGGTGAGTGTCTGGAACGAGCTGCCAGAGGCAGTAGTAGAGGCGGGTACAATTTTGTCTTTTAAAAAGCATTTAGACAGTTACATGGGTAAGATGGGTATGGAGGGATATGGGCCAAGTGCAGGCAATTGGGACTAGCTTAGTGGTATAAACTGGGCGACATGGACATGTTGGGCCGAAGGGCCTGTTTCCATGTTCTAACTTCTATGATTCTATGATTCTATAACCATCGAGTCCGTGCTAGCTCTCTGCAAGAGCAATCCAGCTAGAAACACTCCCCCGCCTTTCCCCGAAGCCCTGCATTTTTTTTCCTTTCAAGTACTTATCCAGTTCCCTTTTGAAGGCCATGATTGAATCTGCCTCCATCACACCCTCGGGCAGTGCATTCCAGATCCGAGCCTCTTGCTGTGTGAAAAAGCTTTTCCTCATGTCACCTTTGGTTATTTTGCCAATCACTTGAAACCGATGTCCTCTAGTTCTTGACCCTTCCGCCAATGGGAACAGTTTCTCTCCATCTTCTACGTCGAGATCCTTCATGATTTTGAATACCTCTATCAAATCTCTACAAAACCGTCTCTTTTCCGAGGAGAACAACCTCAGATTCTCCAGTCTAACCACGTAACGAAAGTCCCTCATCCCTGCAATTATGCTGGTAATTTTTTTCTGCTCCCCCTCCAAGGCCTTCACATCTTTCCTGAAGTGCGGTGTCCCGAACCGGACACAATACTTCAGTTGTGTTCGAACCAGTGTGTTATAATGTTTCATCCTGACTTCGAAACTTTTGCACTCGAAACATCTATTTATAAAGCCCAGGACCCCGAATGCTTTTTAACCGCTTTCTCAACCTGCCCTGCCACATTCAACTATTTGTACACATGAACCTCTCTTTGTTCCTGGATCGCTTTCACATTTGTGCCCTGGAGTTTATATTGCCTCTCCTCGTTCTTCCAACCGAAATGTATCACTTCGCATTTTTCAGCGTTAAATTTCATCTGCCACGTCTCCGCCCATGCCACCAGCCTGTCTATGTCATTTGAAGTCTATCACTGTCCATAACACTGTTTACTACCCTTCCAAGGTTTGTTTCATCTGCAAATTTTGAAATTGTGCCCTGTGCACTCAAGTCCAAGTCATTGATATATATCAAGAAAAGCAGTGGTCCGAGCACTGATCCCTGGGGAACACCACTTTACAACTCTCTCCAGTTCGAAAATGAACCGTTCCCCAGTAATCTCTGTTTCCTGTCCCTTTCTTGATGATAAGCCTGCCATGCAGCACTTATTCAAACACCTTTTGAAAGTCTATATACACCGCATCAACTGAATTGCCTTCATCTATCCTCTCTGTTACCTCATCAAAAACTCTTACAGGTTAGTTAAGCACGATTTGTATTTAACAAATCCGTGCTGGCTTTCCCTAATCAATTCACCCTCGACCAAGTGACTGTTAATTCTGTCCCGGATTATCGTTTCTAAAAGTTTCCCCACCACTGAGGTTAAACTGACTGGCCTATATTCGCTGGGTTTATCCGTGCACCCATTTCTGAACAAGGGTGTAACCTTTGCAATTCTCCAGTCCTCTGGCACCACCCACATATCTAAGGATGTTGATAGATTATGGCCAGTACCTCTGCAATTTCCACCCTTACTTCCCTCAGCAACCTCGCATGCATCCCATCCGGAACAGGTGATTTACCTACTTTAAGTACAGCCAGCCGTTCAAGTGCCTCTTCTTTATCAATTTTTAGACCATCCAGTATCTCAACTATAAGTTCCTTTGCTGAGACTCTGGCAGCATCTTCTTCCTTGGTAAAGACAGATGCAAAGTACTCATTTGGTACCTCGGCCATCCCCTCTGCCTCCATGAGCAGATCTCCTTGATCGGGCCGAATCCGCCTCTCGCCTCCGCTTACTACCCGTTTACTGTTTACATGCCTGCAGAAGTCTTTTGGATTCCCTTTTATGTTGGCCGTCAGTCCATAGTCATATTTCTATTTGCCTCTCATTTCCCTTTTCTCTTCCCCTCTGAACTCCCTAATTTCGGCCTGGTGAATGAGAGCATAAAAAAGTTAGCATTTCATTCAGCCGGAAACAGAAAGTTACTGGTTGATTAATGGCGATTTGAACAAGCATTCGTCTTTTTTACAGAGTTTAATGAGTGTTGCGAAATTAATACAGTGAACTAGAATTCCTGATGGGGAACCGCTTCAGACAACACATTACTGCCCACACTGGGAAAAAGGATACTTCCGAAACTTTGACAACACATCGCAGGTCTCGCTGCAAAGTCACAGCTTGCCAGCTATTCCGAAATTTGGAGCCTGGACAGGGAGTTAAACGCTGGACCTTCAGCTCACTGCCCACTTTAAAAGTCTGATACTCTACCGACTGAGCTACCCAGGCTCGATACTACATAAGCTCCCATCGTGCATATTCATGGGAGGCCTCTGAATCATCCCTGCAGCCGGCGAGCAAGGGTGAGGTCCGTTTTATAAAATTCTCAGCAACGTGTTGAGGAGAATCCTTGTTCCTGTTGAACACTTTACCCAGCGGCACAAAAGTGAACTCGTGAGTTTACAATTCTTCTTGTTTGTGCCAAATGTCTTGTCATTCGTTAGCACCAATTAAAATAACACTTTACCCAGCGGCACAAAAGCTGAACTTGTCCCACACGGGAGCTGGAAAAGGCCTCTCGACCTTTCAGCCTATTAACATCTGTAAGCTGAATAATTTCTCCCGTTACAGAGTGATACCAGGCAGCATATTTCCCTTCAAAATGTTGCCAACACGAAACTTCCAACCGATGAATATCGGCTTAACGAAAAGAAGAATTGTTTGTTTGGTTCTTTAGATTTAAAGTTCTCGTACCGGCCCCTTTGCCATATGAGCTGCCGCTAAAAGTCCCCTCTCCCCCTATGAACAAGTAAACTGGCACCTGCTATTGCAAGACGGTAGGCCAGAGGAACCCAAGAGCCCACATGGGAACACTAAGAAGTAGATGCGTTATTGAACATACCAGTTGTACCTTGAACTCCAGTCAAAATGTTCGGAGGAAAAGGTTTGATTGTTTTAGAAGACGCTCGAACTCACAACCTGGTCATTTCTGGAGCCCATACTGCTATAAATAAGTCACGCACGCTCAATAATTGTGCAACACGCGAGCAGCGAACAACCGACAGCATCAGCGGTCCTGCCAAACAGCTTTATTTTCGGTCTCTCAATTATCACTTCGAGATCTTTCTCAAACAGAAGCCTCCAATCAAGATGCGCTTCATTAAATAACAATTCTTAAATCAAGAGAGTTTTGATCGATCATGACTAAAGCATGTACAATTTCCTCACCTGTTCCTTTTAATCCCTGGGATGGTAAACAACAGGTCGTGGAGATTTGTCTATCTTTAGCCTAATTATTTTCTCCATTGCCATTATTTTACTAAAACGAAACCCCTTGATTTATTAACAGTTTTCCTCGTGTCTCTGGTATGTTAGCCTCATCCATTTCTGTGACGACCGATGCAAAGTAAAAATTTAGCAACTCTGCCATTTCCTGATTTTCAATTGCAATATCACCTCCATCTGTCTTCAAGCGGCCCACATTACTCCAAGCCTCCCTTCGTTCTCTTAATATATTTGGAAAAACCTTGAGAGTTGTCCTCATTTTCCCTCACACGTTTTTCTCCTTTTCCCTTTTTGCTCCTCTTACGCTTTTTTTAGTTTCAGCACCACAATAAACAACACTTCGCTGTAAAGTTCGGCTCAAGAGTTCTCCAATGTCAGAGCGAGAATTGTCTTATCCCCGAATTTATTTAATGTAACAAATACAATCACACATAATCATCCGTGTATCAACGCACTGATGGATACACAAAGATAAACACAGCGAGAAATCCAGTCAGTGTCGGAATGCACAGGTGAACTGACAAGCGAAATGGACAGAGAAAAAACGGCCTGAACCCCCAACAGTGAAGTGTCGCTGATAGATATTAATGAGAGTAGGTGGAGACAAAGTGTCATCAATTGGCGCTGTGGCTTAGTTGGTGAAAGCGTCTGTCTAGTAAACAGAAGATCCTGGGTTCAACTCCCAGCAGTGCCTTGTGCAGTTGGTTGTTTTACCTAATTTGTGGAATTGAGTGACAAAATGACACTGTGGTATTTGTTCAGGAGGAAACGGAAAACCGAATGACTGTTCAAAAACGCCCTTTCATTGAACAGACAGACCTCTCATGGAATGTGCTGTAACACGTTAATTTAAAGACACGTTCTTGTTTCTGGGCTCGTTGGGGTCGGGGTATATTTCGCGATTTGAGGTTCAAACACGGAAGTCGTCCTAATTTGGATCAAGACTTGTGATCTTGACCTGCGGTGCAAACGTTTGCAAAGAGGGAAAGGAAGTGCCCAAATCACTCCACCTGAATCGCCAGGCCCGGATGAAATACATCCCAGGCTGTTAACAGAAGCAAGGAAGGAAATATCGGAGGCTCTGACCATCATTTTCCAATCCTCCGTGGCTGCAGGTGTGATGCCGGAGGATTGGAGGACTGCTGAAGTTGTACCGTTGTTTAAAAAGGGAGAAAGGAAGAGATCGAATTATTGCAGGCCAGTCAGCCTAACCTCGGTATTGAGCACAATTCTGGGGGAAAGTATTAATCTTCATTTAGAAAGGGACGGATTAATGAAGGGCAGTCAGCATGGATTTGTTAAGGGAAGGTCGTTTGAATTGAATTTTTTTGGAGGTATCAAGGAAGGTGGATGAGGGTAGTGCGATTTTTGTAGTCTACATAGATTTTCGCGAGGCTTTTGACAAAGTCCTACATGGCAGATTGGTCAAAAGTGTAAAAGCCCATTGGATCCAAGGGAAATTGTCAAGTTGATCCAAAATTGACCGAGTGGCAGGAAGCAATGGTCGACGGGTGTTTTTGTGACTGCAAGGCTGTCTCGAGTGGGGTTCCGCAGGGATCCGTACTAGGTCGCTGCTTTTCGTAGCACAGATCATTGATTTGGATTTAAATGTACGGGGTATTATTAACAATTTTGCAGAAGATGCAAAAATTGGTCGTGTGGTTGATGGTGAGGAGGGAAGCTGAGGACTGCAGTAAGATATCAGTGGACTGGACAGGTGGATAGAATAGTGGCAAATGCAATTCAATCTGGAGAATGAGGTAATGCATTTAGGGAGGGCAAACAAGGCAAGGGAATACACAATAAATATTGAAACTAATTTGCCATTTACACGCCCATTTTGCAAGTTTACTGACGTCTTCCTGTATTTTTCGCATTTTTCCTTTGTATTAACTACAGCTGCCAATTATGTGCTGACTGTCAATTTTGAAATTGTATTTCCGATTCCGATGACTAAATCATCAATGTAAGTTGTGAACAACAGTGGTCCCATCACCGATAAATTGTGAACAACAGTTGTCCCACCACCGATAAATTGTGAACAACAGTTGTCCCACCACCGATAAATTGTGAACAACAGTGGTCCCAGCACCGACAAATTGAGAACAACAGTGGACCCAGCACCGACAAATTGAGAACAACAGTGGTCCCAGCACCGATAAATTGTGAACAACTGTGAACCCAGCACCGATAAATTGTGAACAACCGTGAACCTGACGATACCGGATTTCTTTACCCTTAGTCTGGTTCAGCAATAACTGATGAGAATAAAACTTGAAAGTTTAACACAATTTATTAGCTGCAGCTGACCTTATCGATAGAATTGATTTCAACTCTTGACAGAGTCTGGTCAATCTCATAGAGCAGGCAAAATTACATAGGCAGATCCACACAATTATACATTTTCAGAGTGGGGAGGGACATGAGTAGCAAGGGGTTAAAACCAATCATAAGCTGAGTCTTGGCAAGCCATGCTAACTGACATAATGACCGACCACTCACAGGTAATACTTGTTCATGCGTATGCCAAGGAAAAGGGAGGCTACCTTATCTCTGGCTTGGGATGTGTTTTGACCTTGCCTGCAAAGGGAGATCCATTCATTAATGCAGCTGCATGACAACTCCTTATACTAGAATTCAACTTTATCATATCTCTTTGCTTGATTAACACAAGGCAGGCTTATACATAAAGAAAATCAATAACGTAAACAGGTGGTCAAAGAAGAAGCTCATTGTTTCTAATTCTAGCTAGCAAAATGGGCTACTTATATTAACCATTGGTTCACCACACTGCTACTTCGCTATGGAGGTATCTCACTATAAACCACTAAAAGCTTACCCCATATGCATTTTTATTAAAAGGGCGCCCCGTATGCATTCTCAAACCCAGCACTGATAAATTGTGAACAACAGTAATCCCAGCACCGATAAATTGTGAACAACAATGGTCCCAGCACCGATAAATTGTGAACAACAATGGTCGCAGCACCGACAAATTGTGAACAACAGTGATCCCAGAACCGATAAATTGTGAACAACAATGGTCGCAGCACCGACAAATTGTGAACAACAGTGGTCCCAGCACCGATAAATTGTGAACAACAATGGTCGCAGCACCGACAAATTGTGAACAAAAGTGGTCCCAGCATCGATAAATTGTGAACAACAATGGTCGCAGCACCGACAAATTGTGAACAACAGTGGTCCCAGCACCGATAAATTGTGAACAACAATGGTCCCAGCACTGGTAAATTGTGAACAACAGTGATCCGAGAACCGATAAATTGCGAACAACAATGGTCGCAGCACCGGTAAATTGTAAACAACAGTGGTCCCAACACCGATAAATTGCGAACAACAGTGGTCCCAGCACCGGTAAATTGTGAACAACAGTGTTCCCAGGACCTTTGACCTTGAACTGCATTTGAAACTTCTGCATAAAATGAAATGAAGTCCCCAAATCGCCCCACGTGGCTCTCAAACGCAATGTGAAGAAGTTCAATGCGAACAATCAGGAATTTAAAGGCAACTCAACGACCTGCACTTTCTTTGAATAAGTTTTGTTAGCCATTATATTTGACCGTGAAATCGCTCTCGGCTTTCATCTTGCTGAAGCAGAGTGTTGCCGCTTTGTATCTGCGAGCATGTCGGTGACGTGGTGAGCTTTGACACTGATCGCTTCCAATTTGTAAAATTTCACCAAGCGTCAGCCAAAAGAAACCGAGAATCGAATTGTAAGTGATGAATTGAAGGGATTGGTGCTCCAAGCAGATCTGGAAAATGCACAGTGCAATCGGTCAGGAGTTCGAAATCCACCCTCCAGCCACTCACCAATCATATTAACTGAGCTTTACTCTGGCCCAGTGTCACCGCACTGAAAGCGAGTATTTCTCCGGCATGTTTTTCTTCATAGTTGCTGGTTTAAGAGTGAAGACCGGCTGTTTGGATTTTCATTCCTACAAGCTTCAACCATTCATTTTGGACTGACTGTAGACAGTTGTTATATTGGTCGCTGCAAACTCAAAGTTTAGCCCAATTAATTATTGGTTTAGCAGGTGACCTCTTCACCTGTCTGGTTGGTGCTGTCGGTTTGCACGGAAGTTTGATGGTTCGAGCTCTTATTTGATTTTTCCTCAGGATTCTTCGCCTCAAAGTTCCAGGGTTTCAATGTATGTTTTGGAAGCAAGAAAATCACAATTCTCCTTGGCAGACAAGCCCAGGAAAGGCCAGAAGGGAGGCCGCACTTGCTGCAGGAGAGCTGGTTCGCTGTGACATGGAGATTTCTGTCGTGAGCGAGACCAGACTGTTCCTATGTTCAGAGAATAAATGTCACACCTTTTATGTTGGAAAAGCAAAACGGTGGGGATTTTTGTATCAGATGTTGCTCGTTGCGTTACTTTCATCTTGATCGTAGAACCGGTTTGGGCGTTCCTGTGATCAACGGCGACAATTGCCTATTCATTTTAAATTTAACAACAGCTGCACTGAGCTTTTAATCATACCCTTAAGATACAGTCTGTAAAATGATGAAATTTGATCATCTGCAAAGCATAAAAATCTGATTAAAGTTTTGACTGTCTCTCGGTCACCACGTCAACATCTCCTTCAGTATGAAATAGAAAGTTATCGTTTGATTAATGGTGAATAAAACAGTCATTCATCTACCAACAGGGTTTAATTAGTTTCATGTAATTAATTTAATAACTTTTGCTAAAGTTAATTCGCTGACTTGGAATCGAACTCATGCGTTGGTGGGAGCATTAAATTCTCACCATCAGTCCATCGGGGAGCGCCCAAGATTGCGCACGGAACACAGCAGAACTGGTAAGATTTACTTTTCTTTCACTCTTGCGTGATTCATTCAGCTCTGTGTTTATTTTCCGGCCTCTTATCTCTCCCTTCTTTTCAGCTTCTGATTGCGGATATTCTTGTGGTTAAATATGAATAATATAGAATATCTCACAGCCCCAGTATATGTGCTCCTTCTCTGTACAGTTCTGTACAAAATCAAACTGTACTTTTATAACGACGGTGTCTCTCCTTCACCCCCGACAGAAGCAGGAGGAGATGCCACTTTAAACTGCCAGTTGCTTCAAATGATTCATGATGGACCTGCGTGGCCTTGCAGTTTTCCCAGGAGCTGCATTCAGGTTCGTGAATTTTGGAAATGGAAACATGTCCATCAGCAGCTTGTGGGAGTATTTTACCTCACTTTCCATTTCATGTGCATGCCTAGTTGCACTTGGTGCTGTCATTGCCTGAACATCACCTTCTGTCGCGATAGTAGTTTGAACAGAAAATGCCATTTTTTTGCGAGCAGCTTGTCTCGCACGATAATGACCTGAATTACAAAGAGGCAAGTGGGAAAGGCCGCGTTGGGCTGCTTGTTCGCACCAAAGAATTTTCAGCGTTTCTTTGTGGTCTAGTGTTTAGATTCGATCATCACCATGGCAACGGTTCGATTGTTGTATGTCTCAACACTCGCATTTAAACACTCTACCATAAGTGCACTGTACTCAAATTGCTGATTTTTTTCACTGTGAGGTCGAAGAGACATAAATGTGTGGACAATAGCTCCGAATACATCAACTGGGTTGCACCTTTGCTTCTCCCCCCGTCTCAGTCTTTCCATCTTTACCCTTCTCTGCTGGTGTTGCAGGTTCGATCATCCTTGGCCGTTCAAGAAAACCTGAGAAGTCCATCAGGGGAAAATTCAGAGAGTCAAGAGACAGGGACAGGGAGAGATTAAAGTATAGAAACAAATCGGATAAATATCAAGCTTTGCGAACGAGCAGAATTTAAGATGGAGCTTGGTAGAGATTATTTCACGTGCCGTGCAACTCTGCAAGAGACCATTGGCTCCGAATTAAAAGCATTTGCCACGCTGGATCATCTCTCTGAGGGAGGGAACACGGTGCGTCAACTCCAGTCCTGATTTGTTTGATCATTGAACAAATCTATAAGAAATAGCGCTGCGAGCAGGATTCGAACCTGCGCAGGAAAACCCCATTAGATTTCGAGTCTAACGCCTTAACCACTCGGCCATCGCAGCTATACAAAAACAGAACAGCTACTGCTACCAAAAGGGTGCAACCAGTGCAGAATTCGGTGCAACCCATCGCCGATCGGCCATCCTGCGATCCATCCAATCACTTTTTCTATTCCGATGTACAGCAATGTGAAGTTGTTCACTAACTATTTCATATCAACAATATTAACCTCTCTTTACCACATTCGTTTTGAATGTGCGACTTGTCATGCCAAGTGAGACTTTTCAGAATTAATTTCTCGAAAGTTACATTGTTGTCTCCCTCGGCATCCGCAGATTATCCACTCGACCACAAGTATAACATTGACGACACTTCAAAAATACCTCATTGGCTGTATAGCGCTTTGGGAGGTCTTGAGGTCTTGAAAAGCGCTTTATAAAGACAAGACTTTCTTTCTTTTTATACTGGAATAAAATTACTGATGTTTTCACTATGAGGACGAAGAGACATTAATGTGTAGATATTATCTGCGAGTTCATCATCTGGGTTGGATTTTTAGTTTTCCTCCCGTCTCAGTCTTTCGATCTTTACCGTTCTCTGCTGGTGTCGCAGCTTCGATCAGCTTTGGCCGTTCAAGGCTGCCTGAGAAGTCCATCAGGGGGAAACACAGAGAGACAGAGACAGAGAGAGATAGAGAGATAAAAGTATCGAAAAAACCTAACGTCAAGTTAGCAGCATTTACGATGGAGATTGGGAGATATAGAATCATAGAATCGTCACTGCACAGAAGGAGGCCATTCGGCCCATCGAGCCTGTGCCAGCTCTCTTTCAGTGCAATCCAGATCGTCCCATTACCCGTTCTTTCCACGTATACCTGCAAATATTTTCCCTTCAAATACTTATCCAATTCCTCTTAGAAACAAGGATTAAATCTGCTTCCACCACCCTTTCAGGCGATGCATTCCAGATTATATCCACTCGCGAGTTTAAGAAGTTTTTCCTTTTCTCGCCTTTGGTTCTTTTGTCAACCACCGTAAATCTGCGTCCTCTGGTTCTCGACCCTTCCGCCAACGGGAGCAGTTTTTTTTTATTTACTTTATCTAAACCCGTCATGATTTGAACACTTCTATCAAATCTCCACTCAACTTTCTCTGCTCGAAGGGAACAACTCCAGCTTCTCCAGTCTACCCACGTAACTGAAGACCTCATCCCTGGAACCATTCCAGTAAATATTTCTGCACCCTGTCTGACGCCTTCACATCCTTTATAAAGTGCGGTGCCCAGTTTTGGACAGTTGTGGAATATTGTGAAGTTCCCTTCACGTATCTTGATATTTTGCAAGTGACCACTGGGCTCCCAGTTAAAATGATCTGCCGCGGTGGAGTATCTCTCTGAGGGAAGGAATTGCAGCCCGTTATCTCCAGTTCATATTTATTTGAGCATTGAACAAAACTTTACACAATAGCGCCGATAGCACGATTCCAACTTCTGCCGGAATACCCCATTGGGTTTCAGATCTAACGTCTGAACCACGCGACTACCGCAGCTGCGAGCGCCTTTGATGCACGGCTGTAAATCAGAATGAACAGGGTACTCACAGGAGATTTGTGAGACTATATGTTCTTTCAGACAGGTTTCCAACTGGACACATGCAGCCGCGACCGTCCGGACGTTGCTGTTTCACTGGTAGAATTCTCACCTGCCACCCTAGGAGACGGGGATTGATTCCCGGCCGATGAAGGAGCATTTTCTTTCTGCACCCCTGAAAAGAGATAGATTCACATTCAGCTTCAATCTGCACACCACGTTGAGACATTTTCCTTTCCCTATGTGGTGTTGCGTCGACAAATCCTCTGCATTCGAGCCACGAAACGTCAAACATGCTCTGGAATTAAGTCAATCCTGTATTCTGCAACGCTGAAAAGATGTGAAAAAGAAATGAATGAATTTCCACTGAAAATAGTGACACAGGAGGGCTCGTCCAGGAATTTGAACCCCGGACCTCTCACATATCAATTAGTGAAACGCCCAAAGTGAAAACCATAATCCGAGACCAACGAGCCGTCAGTAACACAGCCGTGCAACCAGTCGAAAGTTTCCCTGCTCCCCACAACCGATCGCCTATCCTATTAGACCGCTCTGTCCATCCAATCATCGAATCATAGAATGGTTACAGCACAGAAGGAAGTCAATTCGGCCCATCCAGACCGTGCCATCTCTTTGTAAGAGGAATCCAGTTAGCCTCATTCCCCCGCTCTTTCCACGTGGCCCTGCAAATGTTTCCCTTCAAGTAGTTATCCAATTCCTTTTTGAAAGCCACGATTGAATCTGCTTCCACCGTTTCAGGCAGCACGTTCCAGATCATAACCACTCGCTGCGTAAAAAAGTTTTACTCATTTCGCCTTTGTTTTTTTTTTGCCAATCACCTTAAATCTGTGTCCTCTGGTTCTCAACCCTTCAGCCAATGGGAACAGCTTCTCTTTATTTACTTTTTCTAAACCCTTCATGATTTTGATCACTTCTATCAAATCTCCTCTCAACCGACTCTGCTCTAAGAACAATCCCAACTTCTCCAGTCTGTCCACATAACTGAAGTCCCTCATCCCTGGAACCATTCGAGTAAATCTTTTCTGCATGCTCTCCACGGCCTTCACATCCTTCCAAAAATGCGGGGCCCAGAATTGGACACAATACTCTGGTTGTAGCCGAACGAGTGTTTTATAAATGTTCAACATAACTTTTTTGATTTTGTACTCTATGCCTCTATTTATAAAGCCCAGGACCACGTTCTCAGCCTGTACTGCCACCTTCAAAGATATGGTCACATATGCCCCCAGGACTCTCTATTCCCGCACTTCATTTAGAATTTTATTATTTAGTTTATATTGCCTCTCCTCATTCTTCCTGCCAAAATATATCACTTTGCAATTCTCTGCGTTAAATTTCATCTGCCATGTGTCCGCCCATTCCACTAGATTATCTGTGTCCTCTTGAAGACTATTATTATCCTCTTCACTGTTTACTAGTTTTGTGTTATCTGCAATTTTTGAAATTGTTCCTGTGCACACAAGTCCAAGTTATTAATATATATCAAAAAGCAGTGGTCCCAGTCCAGTCCCATGGAAAACAACACTGTCTACCTTCCTCCAGTCCGAAAAAAAATACCTTCACCACGACTCTCTGTTTCCTGTCATTTATCCAATTTGGTATCCATGCTTTTCTTCCATGGACTTCAATTTTGCTGACAAGCCTATTTTGTGGCACTTTACTTCATCGAAAAACTCAATCAAGTTAGTTAAACACGATTTGCCTTCAACACATTCGTGCTGGCTTTCCTTTATTAATCTACACTTGTAGAACTGGCTGTTATTTTTATCCCGTATTTATCGTTTCTAAAAGCTTCCCTACCACTGAGGTTAAACTGACTGGCCTGTAGTTGCTGGGTTTATCCTTGCACACGTTTTTAAAAAGGGAGTAACATTTGAGATTTTCTAGTCGTCTGGCACCACCCCCATATCTAAGGACGATTGGAGATTATGGCCAGCAACTCTGAAATTTTCACCCTGACTTCCCTCAGCAACCAAGGATGCATCCGATCCGGACCGTGTGACTTACACACTTTAAGTACAGCCAGCCTTTCTAGTACCTTTTCTTTATCAATTTTTATCCAATCCAGCATCTCCACGACCTCCGCTTTTACTGACTCTGGCAGCTTCTTCTTCCTTGGTGAAGACAGATACAAAGTACTCATTTAATACTTCAGCCTTGCCCTCTGCCTCCGTGCATGCATGTGCTTTTCTGGCCCCGAATCTCAATTTGGATTCCGATGTGGTGCAATGTCAAGGAGCACACTAACTATTTCAAGTCAACAATATTAGTCACTTTTCATCAAATTCATTTATGGTGCATTTTCTTACAGTGAAAACACGCATTGAAATCCAGGATATTGTATCGTCCCTTGGGGTCATCGAACCACCAAATTTTGGGTTAAGAGCCGAACGCGCTGAATGATTGTGCCAGATAAAAACATCACATTGCATGGTTAACAACATTAATATTTCATCGAGCTCAAGCTTGTGGTTGTAGTGACCAATGAACGTTATTAAATTAATTAATGAAACTAATGAAATTCTGTGAAAGGTGAATAATTGTTGTAACCGATAACTTTATGCTGCTGACTCACGGAAATACTAACATGGATAGTGAAACTTTAAATATGTTTTTGTGCTTTGTGTCTGATGCACTTTCACCATTTTCCACTTTCCAGACTGCATTTTAAGGGTCTGGTTTCAAATGTTGATAGTTGATGACACCTGGAATTTGGTACAGCCGTTGTTAAAGTTAACAGGAAGGAACAATAATTGTCCCTTCTCTCAGCACAAGTTGACGCCTGGAGGTTTATCCGAAGCAAGTTCCTCAAAACTAGAGCTTTTTCACGTAAAAGGCGAACATGACAAGCACGACACTACGGAAACCTCAGCACACAATTTTCGCAGTACCTCAGGGTCCTGCCCACTGGTTCAACAGCGGGACAGTGTTTCAGGGGTGGGCCCTTCACTGTTCAGAACATAATTATTACCAGAATTAAATTTGTCGCATTAAAGTGCTCCTTATCTGTTAATTTCGATTTACACCCTTGCCAGTTTTATGCAGAAACAAGTAACAATGTTTAAGGGATGTGGTGTGTTCAATGTTCGTGCAATAACCGTATTACGCAGTGTGAGAAGTAAAACACAGAAAATCCAACGCGTGCCCCAAACTGATGGCCGTAAGAAAAATAAAAGGCCGGTTAGCTCAGTTGGTTAAAGCGTGATGCTAATAACACCAAGGTCACGGGTTCGTTCCCCATACGAGTTATCAGTAATGCATTACGTTATTTTAGTAACTTTGAAAATCCAGACTTTGCAAACAAGGAAATTCACGCAAAAAGTCAGAGGGAATAGTTTTTAGAATAGCATTCATTACAATGTTTGATATATCTTTGCCCCTGGGGCGGAGAAACGCATCTTTCTTTTCATTCTTCATTTATCCTTCTTTTCTCACTCACCTTTCTGTGTCTCCATCTCTTTCTATCTGCCTCTTTTCCTATCTCTCTATTTCTTTCCATTTCCGGAACCATTTTTCCAGGTATGTTTACTGACAAACATTACAACCTGTGTCACTCAGTATCCCGGTATATTTACTGACACACATTACAATCCGTGTCACGCAGTATCTGGGTATGTTTACTGAAAAACATTACAATCTGTGTCACTCAGTATCCAGGAATGTTCACTGAAAAACATGACAACCTGTGTCACTCAGCATCTGGGTCGGTTTGCTGAAAAACATTACAATCCGTGTCACTCAGTATCCGGGTATGTTTGCTGACACACATTACAATCCGTGTCATTCAGTATCCAGGTATGTTTACTGAAAAAACATTACAATCTGTGTCACTCAGTATCCGGGTATATTTACTGACACACATTGCAATCTGAGTCACTGAGTATCTAACAATATGAAGCAATGAGTTATATTCCCGCTGTAATATCGCTTTGTCGGTTTGCTGATAAACGTTTAACTCGGGGCTTGTGCCCTTTAATGGTCACAAGCAGTATCAAACAGACAGAGCGTGTCTGGCCGCCCGGAGATGAGGAAAAGGCATCACTTTAGGAATCATAATGCTTCAAATCAAATGTTCGCCGGCGCTGAGAGAGGCAAAAAACAGAGAAAAATGCAGAAAGAAATAAAGCTAAGTAAAGATGCTATCAATATTTCTCTTCCTTGATGCTTCTCGACTCCTTCCCCAAGCCTCCAACGCCGGTTAAAATTTCACGGTAAATTAATGCGAGATTCGACCCAAAGAACGACAGCAAAACAACCAAATTCTGCTGAAATTCGGAATTGAACGAGGGACTTTCAAATTTTCGCATTCTCAACTGAGCTATTTCGGCTCCATCCCAAGTTGGACTGTGTGGCGTTGCTTTGGAAAAAAAACATAAACCGGGTGGAATTGCCTCTCCCGCTCATTCCTTACTTCGGGGGAATGGGACCGACCAGATCTCGGAGCTCAGGTTATGTTAATGTTCTGCTGATGGTATCTTAATATTATCTTGTGTTTGGCCACTTTTAACCAGGTTCGTGGACACATTCTTCCATCATCCCGTCTCCCACATCGCGCCTCTCTCTCATTCATTCTTTCATCCATTCAATCCATCAGGGAGTGGGAATCAGAGCTCACCCTCAAACCCACTACACACAAACACCCGGTCAATAATGTACACTCTTTATAAACACAAAATACAAATACACCAGGGGAGACCTCACAGTGTTGGACACGGAACGAAATACACTTGTGTTTATAAATACAGAAAGCGGACACACCAGGGGAGAACTCAAAATTTTGGATGCGGAGTGAAAAATACTGAAGTGTTTATGAAAAGTTACAGAACACATTATGTGTGTAAAATTCTCCGTCTTTTTCTCGGCACTGATGGGCTGTGAACGGAGAGACGGGCCCAAAGCCTCTCTGATGGGCTGTGAAGGGAGAGACGGGCCCAAAGCCTCTCTGAAGGGCTGTGAAGGGAGAGACCGGCCCAAAGCCCCTCAAATCCGCACTGACTCCGAGCTGCGGGTGAAATGAAATAAAGTTCAATCTGCAGCAGCGAGCGGTTGGAGAGAGATGAAGGTCCAGAATCAAGGAGGACATTTTTGATACTGCCCTTGAATCTAGTTTATACAAAATACTCCTTCAACTTTCTGCCACAGGAATTTCGAACTGGGGATCGCTTGTGAAATCAGCATAAAAATTAAAGCACAAACCACCCAAAGTGGGGCTCGAACCAACAACCCTGAGAACAGCTAACTCCGCACAGGCCTGGGACTGAGCCTGGGCGTTTCCTGCTCTGTGGGGCTCAGTACCATTCTGGGTGAGATCAGGTAACAGACCCCAGACCGGAAACTGTGCTTTTCCTGTTATGTGTGGAGCAGGTGAACGGCCTCTCCCCGATGTGACTGTGTCGATGAGTTTCAAGCTCAGACAGATAATTGAATCCCTTCCCACAGTCCCCACATTTCCAAGGTTTCTCCGTGGTGCGGGTGTCTTTGTGTCTCTCCGGGTTGGATGATCAGTCGAAGCCTCGTCCACACACAGAACACGTGTACGGTTTCTCCCCGCTGTGAATGGTGCAATGTTTTTTCAGGCTGTGTAACTGGTAAAAGCTCTTTCCACAGTCAGTGCACTGGAACACTCTCACTCGGGTGTGTGTGTCTCGGTGCTTTTCCACTCACACTGATGTTTGCAAATCCTCACCTTCTCGTACCCTGGAAAAGGAGTTTACAAAAGTCATCACTGTAAATACAGGATCGAAATTCAGAACAGACAATTCTATTCTCTGTGGAACATTCTTTCCTCTCTTGTTCCCCAAAGCTGTAAATCCCCGTCCCAGACACTCTCCCTCCTCCCTGTGCTGAAATCCAAACCCATCCCACCATCTCCAATATTTCTTCCCTCCACCCCCAGTTTTCTCCCTCCCTCTCCTCTGATTGGGTTCAGTTCTACACCCGCTGTGGGCAGAGTGAGAATAAAATAAATGAGGCACTGGGACCCTGAAGCCCCGCCCACTCTTTGTTCCCGGTCACTGGGACCCTGAAGCCCCGCCCACTCTTTGTTCCCGGTCACTGGGACCCTGAAGTCCCGCCCACTCTTTGTTCCTGGTCACTGGGACCCTGATGCCCCGCCCACTCTTTGTTCCTGGTCACTGGGACCCTGATGCCCCGCCCACTCTTTGTTTCCGGTCACTGGGACCCTGAAGCCCCGCCCACTCTTTGTTTCCGGTCACTGGGACCCTGAAGCCCCGCCCACTCTTTGTTCCCGGTCACTGGGACCCTGAAGCCCCGCCCACTCTTTGTTCCCGGTCACTGGGACCCTGAAGCCCCGCCCACTCTTTGTTCCCGGTCACTGGGACCCTGAAGCCCCGCCCACTCTTTGTTCCCGGTCACTGGGACCCTGAAGCCCCGCCCTCTCTTTGTTCCCGATCACTGGGACCCTGAAGCCCCGCCCACTCTTTGTTCCCGGTCACTGGGACCCTGAAGCCCCGCCCACTCTTTGTTTCCGGTCACTGGGACCCTGAAGCCCCGCCCACTGTCTGCTCCTGTACCAAGATGGCCGCGCACGCGCCATAATTCCACCATGACTTCCTCTCGCACGATGGCGGCCAATCACACTGGTGATCGGGGCGGCCGCCGGACGAGCCTCTAACCGAATTGCCAACACGGGGCATTTTACTCTTATTTCTGGCCTCAAGCCGCCTCCAGGTGTTTGTGAAATTTCCACGCCCACTCACAGATCCAATTCCTCCCCGGCCTCCGACTCGACTGTTTCCACCACTCGCACTGCGCATGCTCATATCGCAGTCCAGTCCTGCCCCTGCGCACTGGCCTCCTGTCGTCATTGATAGGGCACATTCTGAACCGCGAGGGATTCTGGGGAAATACCCCGCCATTGCAAGCCGGAATTGCTGAACAGATAATTAATTATTGCCATCCCATCGAGGTTGGCGCCATGGAGGCAACAAACAAAATAATTAAATAAATTGTACAGAAACCCGAGTGCTCGGGCCCTCCCCCGTGGTGCCGCCACCTTTCCGTTACTAATTCGCACCCCAGGCCCGCCCCGCCCAATCTGGTTCAATTGCTCAATGTTCTCAAACTTGAATTCAGACCTGTCATTCTCAGGGAAACTTAGGAGGTCACATTTTTTCTATGCCCTACCCGAGAGCCGGTTAATGGCTTTAATAAGCTGGTAACAATTTTTGTAAAGGTGGAAAGAGGAGAAAAATACCACGAGCGATGCCTCAAAACACAAGGGATCACTTACACTGTGACACCAAATCAAGGGACCACTGACACTGGGACACCAAATCCGGGGACCAATTACACTGGGACACCAAATCCGGGGACCAATTACACTGGGACACGAAATCAAGGGACCACTTCACTGGGACACCAAATCCGGGGACCAATTACACTGGGACACCAAATCCGGGGACCAATTACACTGGGACACCAAATCCGGGGACCACTTGCACTGGGGCACCAAATTAAGGGGCCACTTGCACTGGGACACCAAATCCAGGGACCACTTACACTGAGACACCAAATTAAGGGACCACTTACACTGAGACACCAAATTAAGGGACCACTTACACTGAGACACCAAATTAAGGGACCACTTACACTGAGACACCAAGTCCAGGGACCACTTGCACTGGGACACCAAATTAAGGGACCACTTACACTGAGACACCAAGTCCAGGGACGACTTCCATTGGGACACCAAGTACAGGGAAAACGAAGATGGTGACATCCATTAGAATCCTTTTTTTGCACCTTCTCCAGTGCCTCTATATCCTTTTTTTAATATGGAGAACAAAACTTTTCACAGTACACCACGTGCAGTCTAATCAAGGTTCTATACAAGTTGAAGATAACTTCTCTGCTTTTCAACTATGCTCCAGAAATGAACCCCAGTGCTTGGTTTGCTTTTTTGTGGCCTTTTCAACATGTGTCACTACTTTTAGTGATTTGTGTTTCTGTGCCCCTAGAACTCTTTGCTCTTCTAACCCCCTTTTAGACTTATTATCCATGCATTATGTGGCCTCCTTGTTCTTGTTACCAAAATGCTCGACTTCTCACTCATCTTTTCAAAATTCCTTTGCCAATTACATCCCCATTCTGCAAGTTTATTATTGTCTTCTTGTATTTTGTCTTAGTCTTCATCAGTATTAATTATACCCACCCCGCCAATCAGGTGTCATCTGCTAAATTTTTTAATTGTAAATTCGACTCCCGAGTCCAAATCGTTTATATAAATTGTGAACAGTGGTCCCAGCATCGATCATTGTGAAACACCACTTTCCACCTATTAACAGTCTGAGTAGCTACCCTTACCCCAGCTGTCTGTTTTGGAGTGGTGATCAAGAGAAACTTCTTGACAGAGGGAGTTGTGAGACTGGAATTCACTTCCAAAGTTCTGTCATGACAAGTTCTCATGTTTTTATCCAAAGCAGGCCTCAGCCCAGTCATTTACTCCAAATGTTGATGCAATGGTTCAAGCTAAGAGGTGCCAGGTATCGGGAGCAGCAGTAACTAAAATCTAAATGTAAGCAAGTACAAATAGAGTTCATCTTAATCTATTTCTAGTTCAATACCTTTTGCTGAATGTGGCCCAGGCCAAGTGCCAGGATATCGGGTCAGGTTCACCATAGAAAGTGAGTTTGACACCCCTGAGAGAGACAATGTGAACCAGATTACCCTCATCCACTAACCCAGCAACTTCTTCAAAAAACTCAAGCAAGTTTGAAAGACATAAACTTCTTTTCCAGAAGCCGTGTTGAATATCTCTAATGGTCCCTTCTCTTTCCCCATGATCATAAACAGCATCTCTTAGGATCCCTTCAAGCATCTTCCCTCTGATCGAGGTCACACTGAAGGGCCTGTCATTCCCCGGCTCTGACTTATCCCCTTTCGTGAAAATGGGAACTACGTGAGCTACCTTCCAATCTCAGAGGACAATCCCTGACTCGATTGAGCTGTTGAAGATACAGGCATGGGGCTCACAGAGCACCCATCCCATCTCTTTAAACACCCGTGGGTGGATATCATCTAGACCTGGAATATAAAGTATTTTCAGATTTCATATTTTATCCAAGATGACATCCCTTTCTATTTTAATATTTATGATGTAATTGTCGACAGCACATCCCACAGCTGGAATCTGAGTCTCATCGACAGGAGTGTAGGCTGATGAGAAATAGTCATTTAACAGCTCTGCCATAGCCCGGGAATCTGTCATGAACTGTCTTTCAGTGGCCCGAAAACCTCTTTAATGGTCTTCTGACTCTTGACGTTGCTGGAAAGACGTTTGCTATTATTCCCACAATTGTGCACCATCTTCTTTTCCAAAGATCTCTGAGCTTCTACAATAGCTGCATGTGTCTCCCTCGATTGTGGGTGATATTTGTCCCAATTCTCCTGTGAACTGAGTTCATCCTGTTCCGACCTGAGTTAAATGTAAGACAGTTCAGGGAGTCGGGAATCATTCACCCCGAGACCTACACTGACAGGTAAAACCCCAGACGGTTCCTTAGTAAGGATTCCTCTGGTTCCTCGGCATATATTTGTCAGGATACTGAAACCCAGCTTTCTTACAGTCCACTCCTGGAGGCCCCACTCCCTGAGTCTGCAACCTTCAGCAGGGTCAGTGGTGGAGTTCCGCAGTGGGAGTGATCCCAGAGTAACTGTCGGGATCGCTCCCGCCCTGTGGATGGTCAGGGTTGTGTATTTTTAGTGATCCTGGTGTCTAACACGCACACAGCAATAAAACCGTGAATTCTGGAAACACACTGCAGGTCCTTCTTTATCTGGAGATCGAATGACTATTGTATAATTGTACCAGCAGTTAACAGGCTCCTGTGAACTCCTCCCTCTGCTATTTTAATGCAGACTTTAACCCATTTATTTTTAACGGGTTTATTTTAAATGAGTTAACGCCTGCCTTAAATGGTAGACTCAGGACTGTCACTCAAACAGGTTAAATCTCCATAGAATAATTACCACAGTCATTTTCAGACTGGACGCCGTACGGTGACTTTGCTGTCAGTGAAGAGAGACGAGAAAGACCAAAGTGCCGTTTGCCCCTCTCAGTGTGCCCTGAAGGACTGTGTCCAGGCTGAAGTTCTGTTCCCACCGGACGATCCTCCCCCCAGATTGTCCTTTCTGAGCTCCAGTCAGGTGATGCTAAACACTCAGGTGGGAAAGACCAAAATCTACAACAAGGTGTTTAAAATAAAGCTGATTTATTTGACAGATATCCAGAATATTAAACTCCAGCCCAGTTATTGGGATTATTAACATCTGGGGAAACAAACCCCAACTGTCAGAATGAACATGGTTCAGTCCTGGATGTGATTAACAGCAGAATCCAACCCCTGCAGTCACATGTGAACTCACTGGTGTCTCAGCACGTCTGATGACTGAGTGAATCCCTTCCCACACACGGAGCAGGTGAACAGTCTCTCCCCAATGGGTGTGCGTTGATGTGTCAGCAGTTCATTTTTGCTTTTAAAGCTCTCCTCACTGTCAGAACAATTAAAGGTCTCTCCCCAGGGTGAGTACGTTGGTGTGTCAGAAGGTGGGATGACCGAGTAAATCTCTTCTTACACACAGAGCAGATAAACGGCCTCTCCCCAGTGTGAGTGCGTTGGTGTCTCAGCAGTTCGTTTTTGCTTTTAAACCTCTTCTCACAGTCAGAACATTTAAAAGGTCTCTCATCAGAGTGAACTTGTTGGTGTGCCAGAAGATGGGATGACCGAGTGAATCTCTTCTTACACAAGGAGCAGGTGAACGGTCTCTCCCTCGTGTGAGTGCGTTGGTGTCTCCACAGTTCGTATATGCTTTTAAAGCTTTTCTCACAGTCAGAACATTTAAAAGGTCTCTCATCAGAGTGAACTCGCTGGTGTGTCAGAAGGTGGGATGACCGAGTGAATCTCTTCTTACACACGGAGCAGGTGAACGGCCTCTCCCCAGTGTGAGTGCGATGGTGTCTCAGCAGTTCGTTTCTGCTTTTAAATCTCTTCCCACAGTCAGAACATTGAAAAGGTCTCTCCCCAGTGTGAACTCGTTGGTGTGTCAGCAGATTCCTTTTGCTTTTAAACCTCTTTGCACAGTCAGTACATTTAAAAGGTCTCTCATCAGAGTGAACTCGCTGGTGTGACAGAAGGTGGGATGACTGAGTGAATCTCTTCTTACACACGGAGCAGGTGAACGGTCTCTCCCCAGTGTGAACTCGTTGGTGTGTCAGCAGGGTGGATGACCGAGTGAATCTCTTCTTATGCTGAGAGCGGGTGAACGGCCTCTCCCCAGTGTGAGTGCGTTGGTGTCTCAGCAGATTAATTTTGCTATTAAAGCTCTTCTCACAGTCAGAATATTTAAAATGTCTCTCCCCAGTGTGAACTCGCTGGTGTGTCAGAAGGCTGGATGACTGAGTGAATCTCTTCCCACACACAGAGCAGGAGAACGGCCTCTCCCCAGTGTGAACTCGCTGGTGTGTCAGAAGGTTGGTTGACTGAGTGAATCTCTTCCCACACACAGAGCAGGAGAACGGCCTCTCTCCAGTGTGAGTGCGTTGGTGTGTCAGCAGTTCATTTCTGCTTTTAAATCTCTTCTCACAGTCAGAGCATTTAAAAGGTCTCTCCCCAGTGTGAATTCGCTGGTGTGACAGCAGGGTGGATGAAGAAGTGCATCCCTTTCCACACACGGAGCAGGTGAACGGCCTCTCCTCAGTGTGAACTCGCTGGTGTGTCAGAAGGTTGGATAACTGAATGAATCTCTTCCCACACACAGAGCAGGTAAACGGCTTCTCCCCAGTGTGTGTGCGTTGGTGTGTGAGCAGATTACTTTTGCTTTTAAACCTCTTCTCACAGTCAGAACATTTAAAAGGCCTCTCCCCCGTGTGAACTCGCTGGTGCATCAAGAGGCCGTCTGACTGAGCGAATCCCTTCCCACACACGGAGCAGGAGAACGGCCTCTCCCCGGTGTGACTGCGTCGATGAATTTCCAGCTGTGACGGGCAATTGAATCCCTTCCCACAGTCCCCACATTTCCACGGTTTCTCCGTGGTCCGGGTGACCTTGTGTCTCTCCAGGTTGGATGATCAGTTGAAGCCTCGTCCACACACACGGTTTCTCCCCGCTGTGAATGGTGCGGTGTTTTTTCAGGCTGTGTAACTGGTTAAATCTCTTTCCACAGTCAGTGCACTGGGACACTCTCACTCAGGTGTTTGAAATCTTCTCCCACAGACAGAATAAACAAACATTTCTCCTTCTATATTCAAAGGCCGATGATATTCAGGTCCTGATCATTCGAGTGACTCAGTCAGATCTTAACATGATCTTTGGTTTGAGTTTCCTGTCTGCAAATCCTCCCATTCCAATACCCTGCAAAAAGAGTTTACAAAAGTCATCACTGTAAATACACGATCGAAATTCAGAACAGACAATTCTAGTTTCTATGGAACATTCTTTCATCTCTTGTTCCCCAAAGCTGTAAATCCCCGTCCCACACACTCTCCCTCCTCCCTGTGCTGAAATCCAAACCCATCCCATCATCTTTCAGTGGCCCTAAACCATGAGTGAACGTGAGAGAGTGAATGTGAGAGAGTGAGAAAGTGAATGTGAGAGAGTGAATGTGAGAGTGCGTTAGAGAGTGAATGTGAGTACAGCAGTGGGCTGGGTGTGGAGAATGAAGTGGGGCAGGTGGAGCATGTTTCAGTGGGGCAGCAGTGATCATAATCTCATTAGGTTTAGAATCGTTATGGAAAAGGACAAGGAACAAACAAATATGAAAATACTTAACTGGAGGAGGGCTAATTCCAGTGAATTAAAAAGGAAACTTGTCCAGGTGGATTGGAATCAAAAATCCAGGCAGAACAGTAATTGAACAATGGGAGGCCTTGAAGGAGGAGTTGGTTCAGGTACAGAGCAGACAGATCCCC
This sequence comes from Heptranchias perlo, assembly GCF_035084215.1. Lineage (NCBI taxonomy): Eukaryota > Metazoa > Chordata > Chondrichthyes > Hexanchiformes > Hexanchidae > Heptranchias > Heptranchias perlo. The sequence continues at coordinate 5,034,965 of NC_090344.1, read as the reverse complement.
ACGGGGGAGAAAGGAAGGGCATCCAAAGCTAGAGCTCCCTGGATGACTAAAGAGATAGAGATTAAAATGAAACAGAAAAAGGAGGCTTATGACGAATGTAAGGTTCATAATACAGTAGTGAACCAGGCTGAACAAAGAAAGTACAGAGGAGATCTAAAAAAGGGAATAAGAGGTGCAAAGAGAGAGTATGAGAATAGATTGGTGGTTAACATAAAAGGGAATCCAAAAGTCTTTTATAAACATACAAACAGTAAAAGGGGAGTCAAAGGAAGGGTGGGTCGATTTGGGACAAAAAAGGAGATCTTCTTGTGGAGGCAGAGGGCATGGCTGAGGCACTAAATGAATACTTTACATCCGTCTTCACCAGAGAAGAGGATTCTGCCATTGTACAGTAAAGGAGGAGGTAGTAGTGATATTGGAGACAATAAAAATAGATAAAGAGGAGGTACTTAAAAGATTGGCAGTGCTCAAAGTAAAAAAGATTTTCGGTCCAGATGTGATGCCTCCTAGATTACTGAGGGCAGTAAGGGTGCAGATAGCGGAGGCTCTGACCACAATCTTCCAATCCTCCTTGGATATGGGAGTGATGTCTGAGGACTGGAGGATTGCAAGTGTTACACCCCTGTTCAAGAATATGGGAGAGGGATAAACCCGGCAATTACAGGCCAGTCAGCCTAACGTTGGTGGTGGGAAACTTCGAGAGACTAGAATCGGGGACAAAATTAATTCTCACTTGGAACAACGTGAGTTAATAAATGACAGTCAATATAGATTTGTTAAAAGTAAAATCACGTCTGACTAATTTGATTGAGTACGTCAGTGAAATAACGGAGAGGGTTGATGAAGGTAGTGACTCGATGTTGTGTCCATGGACATTTAAAAGGCGTTTGGTAAAGTACCACCGAATGGACCTGTTGGTAAAATTGAAGCCCATGGCAGCATGGATACAAAATTGGCGGAGAGACAGAATGCAGAGAGCAGTGGGGAACAATTGTTTCACAGACTGGAAGGAAGTATTCAGTGAAGTTCCGCAGGGATTGGTATTAGGACCATGCCTCTTTTTGATATATATTAATGACCGAGACGTGTAACTGGTGGGGTGCTGCAAGGATCAGTGCTTGGGCCTCAGCTATTTACAATATATATCATTGACTTCGATGATGGGACCGAGTGTAAAGTATCCAAGTTTGCTGATGATATAAAGCTAGATGGGAAAGTAAGCTGTGAGGAGGACACAAAGAGTCTGCAAAGGGATACAGACAGGTTAAGTGAGTGGGCAAGAAGGTGGCAGATAGAGTATAATGTGGGGAAATGTGAGGTTACTCACTTTGGTAGGAAGAATAGAAAAACAGAATTTTTTTTAAATGGTGAGAAATGATTAAATGTTGGTGTTCAGAGAGATTGGATGTCCTCGTACAAGAAACACCGAAAGATAACATGCAGGTACAGCAAGCAATTCGGAAGGCAAATGGAATGTTGGAATTTATTGCAAGGGGGTTGGAGTAGAAGAATAAGGAAGTCTTGTTGCAATTGTACAGGGCTTTGGTGAGACCACACCTGGAGTACTGTGTACAGTTGTGCTCTCCTTATCTAAGGAAGGATATACTTGCCTTGGAGCCGGTGCAGCAAAGGTTCACTAGATTGATTCCTGGGATTCGAGGGTTGTCCTATGAGGAGAGATTGAGTAAAATGGGCTAATTCATTCTCTCTGGAGTTTGGAAGAATGAGACGTGATTTCATTGAAACTTCTCAGATTCGGAGAGGGCTTGAGAGGGTAGATACTGAGAGGATGTTTCCCCTGGCTGGACAGTGTCGAACTAGGGGCATAGTCTCAGGATAAGGGGTCGGCCATTTAGGACTGAGAAGAGGAGGAATTTCTTCACTCAGAGGGTTGTAAATCTTTGGAATTCTCTACCTCAAAGGGCTGTGAATGGTCAGTCGTTGAGTATTTGCAAGGCTGAGATCGATAGATTTTTGGACTCGAAGGGAATCAAGGGATATGGGGATCGGGCAGTAAAGTGGAGTTGAGGTCGAAGATCAGCCTTGATCTTGTTGAATGGCAGAGCAGGCTCAAGGGGGCGTACGGCCTACTCCTGCTCCTATTTCTTATGTTCTTATGAACCGTCATGTTTTCTTCCTCATTTACAGACTCTCCCTGACATTCAACATTTCTCCTTCATTTACAAACAATTCCTGACCAATCACCATTTCTCCTACATTTGCAGATGCTTCCTGACCGATCACCAGTTCCCCTTCATTTGCAGACTCCCTGACCTTCACCATTTCTCTTTCATTTACAGATGCTCCCTGACCGATCCACATTTCTCCATCATTTGCAGACGATGCCTGACTGATCACCATTTCTCCTTCATTTACCGACGTGCCCTAACTGATCTCCATTTCTCTCTCATTTACAGACGCTCCCTGACCGATCACCATTTCTCCTTCATTTCGAGACGCTCCCTGACCGATCACCATTTCTCCTTCATCGACAGACACTCCCCCACCGATCACCATTTCTCCTTCATTTACAGACGCTCCCTGAACGATCACCATTTCTCCTTCATTTCGAGACGCTCCCTGACCGATCACCATTTCTCCTTCATCGACAGACACTCCCCCACCGATCACCATTTCTCCTTCATCTACAGACGCTCCCTGAACGATCACCATTTCTCCTTCATCGACAGACGCTCCCTGACCGGTCACCATTTCTCCTTCATTTACAGATGCTCCCTGACCGAGCACCACTTCTCCTTCATTTACAGACGCTCCCTGACCGATCTCCATTGTTCCTTCATTTACAGACGCTCCCTGACTGATCTCCATTGTTCCTTCATTTCCAGACGCTCCCTGACCGTTCAACATTTCTCCTTCATTTACAGACGCTCCCTGACCGTTCACCATTTCTCCTTCATTTCCAGACGCTCCCTGACCGTTCACGATTTCTCCTTCATTTACAGACGCTCCCTGACCGTTCACCATTACTCCTTCATTTACAGACGCTCCCTGACCGATCACCATTTCCCCTTCATTTACAGACGCTCCCTGACCGTTCACCATTACTCCTTCATTTACAGACGCTCCCTGACCGATCACCATTTCCCCTTCATTTACAGACGCTCCCTGACCGATCACCACTTCCCCTTCATTTACAGACGCTCCCTGACCGATCACCATTTCCCCTTCATTTACAGACGCTCCCTGACCGATCACCATTTCCCCTTCATTTACAGACGCTCCCTGACCGATCACCATTTCCCCTTCATTTACAGACGCTCCCTGACCGATCACCATTTCTCCTTCATTTACAGACGCTCCCTGACCGATCACGATTTCTCCTTCATTTACAGACGCTCCCTGACCGATCACCATTTCTCCTTCATTTACAGACGCTCCCTGATTCAATGAGTCACGAGGTTTGACGCTGACACTGCGCATGCTCGGAGGCCGCGGGCCGTGTGTTGAGTTTCGGGTCTGATCTAAACCGGAGCCCCCGGAGTGTAGAGAGAGAGAGGAGAATGTTCACTGTTTGATATTCGGGCCCGGGGCCGCACTCGGGGTTTGTGAAGCCCCCGCCCCCTCCCCCGGGGTTTATTAACCCGCTCCCCCCGCCCATCTCTCACCTGTTGCGGACACGATCTCGGCCTCACTCCCCGCCCGCCGCGCATGCTCAGCTCACACTGCCCGGGTGATTGACGGGAGCTCCGGACCAATAGGAAGAGCGGAGAGGGACTGGAGGACCGAGCGGGCGGTTGGTCCTCCAACCAATGGGAGTGTGTGAGGGGCGGGACTTGCGGCACCGAGTGGGCGGGGCTGAGCCCGGATCTCCCTCATTGGCTGAAACTCTGCCTCATTTTGAAAGCTGATTGGTGTGAAACTCTTGGGGAAAACTGGCCCTTTGTGTTGTGGAGAAAAACCGATGGAACCGAGTGGGTGGAGCAAAGATTTCAACATTGGGAATGAAATGGATTAATTCAGGACAGACAGCAGGGATTATTGGAGGGAATAACACAGTGTGGGGATAAAATGCAATGGAGGTTGTGAAGATGGATTGTTAAAAAGTGTTTGAGAAGATGCCGGACAGGAGGCTTGTTGATCAGATTAAAGCTCCAGATCCCTTTCAACCCTCACACAACACAAACCCATCAATCTCAATATTGAACATTTCAATCGAGCCCCAGCATCCACAGCCTTTCGGGGAAGTGAGTTTATGATTTCCACCACCATTTGTGTGAAAAATTACTATCTTATTTTGCTCATAAATGACCTCGCTCTAATGTTAAGATCATCAAGAAGTTGGCAGATGGAGTATCATGTGGGGAAATGTGAAATTATTCACTTTGGTGGGAAGAATAGAAAAGCAGAATATTTTTTTAACAGGTGAGAGACTAAGAAATGCTGTTGTTCAGAGGGTTTTGGGTGTCCTTGTACACGGATCACAGGAAGTTAATACGCAGGTACAGCAAACAATTAGGAAAGCAAATGGTATGTTGGCCTTTATTGCAAGGGGGTTGGAGTATAAGAGTAAGGAAGTCTTGCTGCAGTTATATGGGGCTTTGGTGAGACCACACCTGGAGTACTGTGTACAGTTTTGGTCTCCTGACCGGAGGAAGGATATACTTGCCTTCGAGGGGGTGCCACAAAGGTTCACTGGATTGATTCCTGGGATGAGATGGTTGTTGTGTGAGGAGAGATTGAACAGAATGGCCCTATAATCTCTGGAATTTAGAAGAATGAGAGGTGATCTAATTGACACGTCTAAAATTCTTAGAGGGCTTGACAGGGTAGATGCTGAGAGGCTGTTTCCCCTGGCTGGAGAGTCTCGAACTAGGAGGCATAGTCTCAGGATAAGGGATCTGCCATTTAGGACAGAGATAAGGAAAAATTTCTTCACTCAGAAGGTGGTGAATTTTTGGAATTCTCCACCCCAGAGGGCTGTGGACGCTCAGACGTTGAATATATACAAGAATGAGATCGAGAGATTTTTGGACACAGAAGGACTCAAGGAATCAGGCAGGAAAGTGGAGTTAAGGTAGAAGATCAGCCATGTACTTACTGAATGGCAGAGCAGGCTCGAGGGGCCGTATGGCCCACTCATGCTCCTATTTCTTATGCCCTCTTGTTCAGGATTCCCCCTCCAGATTAAATCATTTCTCTGTATCTACCTTATTGAATCCCTTTATTATTTTAAACATCTCGATGAGATCACATCTCAATGTTTTAAACTCATTGGAATAAAAACCAAGTTTATGCAACCCGTCCTCATAATTTAATCCTTTTAACCCCTGTGTCATTCTGGTGAATCTGCACTGTATCTTTCCCAAGGCCGATTTATCTCTCCTTGGGTTCGGTGCCCTGTTCTCCAGATGGGGTCTGACCAAGGTTCTTTACAACTGAAGCATCACTTCTGTATTCCAACCCCACTCAAGATAAAGATCAACATTAAATTAGACTTGTTGATTATTGTCAAGATTTGAAAGGTATTTGCAAAGGATTCGAGGGGATCTTAGAGTTGGGATTTTTCTTTTGTCTGTCCACTCAAGGAGTTTGATAACAGACTGACTCCTTTGAATTTAGTGCTGGATTATTGGGCCATGATGTGTTTACTTGTTTGTATTTTGTTAAATACATTTGCAGAGTGGATTTAAATTGAAGACGAGATTTCCAGGCCTGATGCTCTATTCACACATCGAAGGTGAGAGAGATGCTGTGGGACACACGATAAGTCCAGTAGCTGAAAGTGATTCACAGACTGGGTTTTGTGTTTAGTGATCCCGGGTACATTACCGATACCTTCCCTGGCTCCCAAGGCTGGGAGAGGCACTCGGGAAGGACCGGGGAACTGGGACTTGGCCATGAGAGTAATTGAAGGTATGAGAACTGAATTAATCTACAGTGAGAAAGGAGAAAAGGCATAATAATCGGTAATTAGGACATCAATTAGTCTCTTACCTTGAATTCATCAAGTAATTGACCCATTCTGTTTGAAATAAAGTTGATTTATTTGACATAGATCCAGAATATTGAATTTCAGCCCAGTTATAGCGATTATTAACATCAGCAGAAACAAATCTCAACTGCCAGATTGATGTTCTGCTGCTGAAACCCTCATCCGTGCCTTTGTTTATCTCTAGACTCGACTATTCCAATGCTCTCCAGGCCCGGCCTTCCACTTTACACCCTCCGTAAACTTAAACCCACAATATCCAGATCAATAATCAGTCACATTATTCATTGTGTCACTGGCCCAGGCTGTGGAGAACACGGAGCAGCTCACACTTCCACAGCGCTGCGGTATGAGCAGGTACCGAGTCAGCCTCAGTCATGAGCACTGGAATCCACGAGTCCGGGTGTGTCAAAGGTGCACGGTGAACAATCACCAAAGTGAAATATTTTTGCTGCTTCCCATTGATATCTCAGCTGTCAGAGTGACAAGACTGTCGTAGAAAATAAGACAAAGGCACCCTTACATCATTTGTTCAATTCCTCCTCGAAGGAGTACGCGTGATTTTGCAATAAGCAGCAATTAGTTCAAGGTCGCTCTCTTAACTTTACAGGCAACTTACAGATTAACATGTTGACATGAAGGCACAGGACGCCTCTTTTCCTTTCTCAAGCCGCAAAACTTTTTGTGTCTGCCCAAACAAGGCTGTTTTGCCTCTGCTCACCAGCAGGGAGTGCTTTTGAGCAGCAATACTTCAAAACACTCAGCTCTCGCTTTCAGGTGAAAGAAGTCTTCGATCAGCACTGGAGTCCATGAGTCTGAACATGTCAACAGGCGCACGGTGAACAATCACCAAAGACAATTTTTTGTATCACTTCCCTTGGATAGCTCAGCTGGTAGAGCGGAGGACTGTAGTGAATTAAACAATTGAAGTAATCCTTAGGTCGCTGGTTCAATTCCGGCTCGAAGGAGTGAGTGTGCTTTTGGAATAAGCAGCAATTACCTCAAGGTCGCTCTCTGAACTTTAACGGCAGTTTCCAGATTAACATGTTGCCACTGAGTCACAGGACACCACTTTTCCTTTCTCAAACCTTAAAGCTTTCTGTTTCTGCCCGAGCACGGCTGTTTCACTCGAGCATTTCCCTCTGCTCACCAGCAGGGAGTGCCTTTGAGCAGCAACACTTCAAATCGCCCTCAATTTCAGGCAAAAAGATCTTCGATCAGTCAGTCAGACAGGGCTGACGCTGCTCCCTCAAGCTCGGGCGGCCGTTGCTTTCCGGTGACCTCGTCTTCCTTCCGAAGGCTCGGGCTCTTCTCAGCATCATTCATGATTACTGTGGCTTCCCGTTCTGCTGTTCCTCACTTGCTGATGCTCGATACCGCCGATTGGAGCAAAGTATTTAATATATTCAAGGAGCGGCAACCCAAATCAAGATTTCTCTGCTGGTCGTGGAGCAGCTTGGAGGCGAGTGCGAGGCGGGAACTGTGAAGGGCGATTTACAAACAGCAAATGAGGAATTAGCTCAACTGGTGGAGCGCTCACTTGGCATGTGAGAAGTAGCGGGATCGTTGATTATATTCTCCACTCGCCGTTTGTCTTGGGACAATTATACAGAAACAAGAGTGTTGTCAGTGATTCCATAGCCCATGAACTTCCTAAACTTCACTGTGTGTTTGGGTACAGAGAGGTCAAGGGGCAGCAAATCTTTTGATGTGCTGCAGTAAGCAAAAGTTCTTGATTTTGCTTTGCAGCAAAGATGGAAAGATGAGGTGAGAGATGGAAAAAAAAGCATCGTAATCCTTGATGCCTTCTCTGAAGATTGAATTCAGGACTTTCAGATTATGGCACTGAACCACTGCTTGCTGCACTGAGAAGGCACTTACCAGGTATGGAGCCAGGCAGCACCACCAAGTGGAACAGCTTGCAAGGTATTGAAAGCCATAAAATAATGCAGTTTGCATTAAAAAAACTCCCAAGCCAAGTAGGAATCGAACATATCGTCTGCTGAGCCATAGTCAGATGCGTTATCCATTGCACCACTAACCCCAGTTATAGTGAGGAAGTGGCAGTGGGAGACAGTGGGCATGGCTGAGGTACTAAATAAATACTTTGCATCTGTCTTTGCCAAGGAAGAAAATGCTGCCAGAATGTCAGTAAAGGAAGATGTAGTTAAGATACTGGATTGGCTAGAAATTCATAAAGAGGAGGTACTTGAAAGGCTGGCTGGACTTAAAGTAGAAACGTCACCTGGTCCGGATGGGATGTATCCTCGGTTAGTGAGGGAAGTAACGGTGGAAATTGCAGAGGTACTGGCCATAATCTTCCAAACATCCTTAGATATGGGGGTGATGCCAGAGGACTGGGGAATTGCAAATGTTACACCATTGTTCAAGAAAGGGTGAAAGATAAAACCCAGCATCGACAGACCAGTCAATTTAACCTCGGTAGTGGGGAAAGTTCCAGCAACGATAACCCGGGCACAATTAGCAGCCACTTGGACAAGGATTAGGGAAAGCCAGCACGGATTTGTTAAAGGCAAATCGTGTTTAACTAACTTGATACAGTTTTTTGATAAGGTAACAGAGAGAGTCGATGAGGACAATTCGGTTGATGTGGTGTGTATGGACTTCCAAAAGGCGTTTGATATAATGCCGCATAATAGGCTTGTCATCAAGATTGAAGCCCATGGAATAAAAGGGACAGTAGCAGCATTGATACAGAATTGGCTGAATAACATGAAGCAGAGAGTCGTGGTGAATGACTGATTTTCGGAATGGAGGGAGGTGTACAGTGGTGTTCCCCAGGGGTCGGTGCTGGGACCACTGCTTTTCTTGATATATATTACTGACTTGGACTTGGGTATAGAATCATAGAATCATAGAATCATAGAAGTTACAACATGGAAACAGGCCCTTCGGCCCAACATGTCCATGTCGCCCAGTTTATACCACTAAGCTAGTCCCAATTGCCTGCACTTGGCCCATATCCCTCTATACCCATCTTACCCATGTAACTGTCCAAATGCTTTTTAAAAGACAAAATTGTACCCGCCTCTACTACTGCCTCTGGCAGCTCGTTCCAGACACTCTTTGAGTGAAAAAATTGCCCCTCTGGACCCTTTTGTATCTCTCCCCTCTCACCTTAAATCTGTACCCCCTCGTTATAGACTCCCCTACCTTTGGGAAAAGATTTTGACTATCTACCTTATCGATGCCCCTCATTATTTTATAGACTTCTATAAGATCACCCCTTAACCTCCTACTCTCCAGGGAAAAAAGTCCTAGTCTGTCTAACCTCTCCCTGTAAGTCAAACCATCAAGTCCCGGTAGCATCCTAGTAAATCTTTTCTGCACTCTTTCTAGTTTAATAATATCCTTTCTATAATAGGGTGACCAGAACTGTACACAGTACTCCAAGTGTGGCCTCACCAATGCCCTGTACAACTTCAACAAGACATCCCAACTCCTGCATTCAATGATCTGACCAATGAAACCAAGCATGCTGAATGCCTTCTTCACCACCCTATCCACCTGTGACTCCACTTTCAAGGAGCTAAACAGGGCACAATTTCCAAATTCTTGCCCCCAAAATGCTCCACTCCACTGTCATCTGCATTAAACACCCATTTTGCAAGTTTATTAATGTATTATGTATTTGGTCGCAATCTTCATCAATATTATCTAAACTCCACCCCACCTGCCAATCTGGTGTCATCTGTGAATTTTGAAATTGTACTTCCGATTCCCGAGTCCAAATCGTTTATGTGAATTGTGAACAGTGGTCCCAGAACCAATCCTTGTGGAACATCACTTTCCACCTTACACAGTGTGAGTCGCTACAATTAACCCCTGCTATCTGTTTTAGAGCAGTATTCAAGAGAAACTTCTTTACATAGGGAGTAGGCAGTCTGTGGAATTCACTTCCACGGTTAGTGTTTGGGGCACACAGTTCTGTAATGACAAGTGGTCCTCATGTTTTTATCCAAGACAGGCCTCAGCCCAGTCATTTACTCCAAATGTTGGTGCAATAGTTCAAGCTAAGAGGCGCCAGGTATCGGGAGCAGCAGTAGCAGTAAACAACATCTAAATGTACGTAAGTAACAATATAGTTCATCTTCATCTATTTCCAGTTTAATAACTTTTGCTGAATGTGGCCCAGGCCAAGTGTCAGGATATCGGATCAGGTTCACCAAAGGAAATGAGTTTGACACCCCTGAGATAGACAATGTGAACCGGATTACCCTCATCCACTGACCCAGCAACTTCTTCAAAAAACTCAAGCAAGTTTGTGAGACACGACCTTCTTTCCCAGAAGCCGTGTTGAGTATCTCTAATGGCCCCTTCTCTTTCCCCGTGATGATAAACAGCATCTCTTAGGATCCCTTCAAGCATCTTCCCTCTGATCGAGGTCACACTGATGGGCTTGTCCTACCCCGGCTCTGATTTGTCCCCTTTAATGAAAATGGGAACTACGTGAGCTACCTTCCAATCTCAGGGGACAATCCCTGACTCTATTGAGCTGTTGAAGATACAGGCAAGGGGCTCACAGAGCACCCGTCCCATCTCTTTAAACACCCAGGGGTGGATATCATCTGGACCTGGAGCACAATGCATTTTGAGAGTTCATATTTTATCCAAAGTGACATCCCTTTCTATTTTAATATTTATGATGTTATTGTTGACAGCACATCCCACAGCTGGAATCTGAGCATCATCCACAGGAGTGGAGGCTGATGAGAAATAGTCATTTAACAGCTCTGCCATAGCCCGGGAATCTGTCCTGAACTGTCTTTGAGTGGCCCTAAACCATCTTTAATGAACATAAGAACATAAGAACATAAGAAATTGGAGCAGGAGTAGGCCAATCGGCCACTTGAGCCTGCTCCGCCATTCAATAAGATCATGGCTGATCTGATCCCAACCACAAATCTAAAGAACACAAGAAGTCGGAGCAGGACCCGACCACATAGCCCCTGGGCCCTCTCCGCCACCCACAGGGCATTGACCGATCCGAACTCAGCTTCATGTCCAATTTCCTGCCCGCTCCCCATAACCCCTAATTCCCTTTACTTCTAGGAAACTGTCTATTTCTGTTTTAAATTTATCTAATGATGTAGCTACCACAGCTTCCTGGGGCAGCAAATTCCACAGACCTACCACCCTCTGAGTGAAGAAGTTTCTCCTCATCTCAGTTTTGAAAGAGCAGCCCCTTATTCTAAGATTATGCCCCCTAGTTCTAGTTTCACCCATCTTTGGGAACATCCTTACTGCATCCACCCGATCAAGACCCTTCACAATCTTATATGTTTCAATAAGATTGCCTCTCATTCTTCTGAACTCCAATGAGTAGAGTCCCAATCTACTCAACCTCTCCTCATATGTCCGCCCCCTCATCCCCGGGTAACAAATGTCAGAAATGGTCTTCTGACTCCTGATGTAGCTGGAAAGACATTTGCTATTATTCCCACAATTGTGCACCATCTTCTTTTCCAAAGATCTCTGAGCTTCTCCAATGGCTGCTTTTGTCTCCCTCGATTGTGGGTGATATTTGTCCCAATTCTCCTGTAAACTGAATTGATCCTGATCCGATCTGGGTTAAATGTAAGACAGTTCGGGGACTCAGGAATCATTCACCGCTAGACCCACACTGAGAGGTAAAATCCCAGACGGTTCCTTAGTAAGGATTCCTCTGGTACCTCAGCATATATTTGTCAGGATACTGAAACCCAGCTTTCTCACAGTCCACTCCTGGAGGCCCCACTCCCTGAGCCTGCAACCTTCAGCAGGGTCAGTGGTGGAGTTCCGCAGTGGGAGTGATCCCAGAGTAACTGTCGGGATCGCCCCCACCCTGTGGATGGTCCGGGTCGTGTATTTTTAGTGATCCTGGTGTCTAACACGCACACATCAATAAAACCATGAATTCTGGAAACACACTGCAGGTCCTTCTTTATCTGGAGATCGAATGACTGTTGTATAATTGTACCAGCAGTTAACAGGCTCCTGTGAACTCCTCCCTCTGCTATTTTAATGCAGACTTTAACTCATTTATTTTTAACGGGTTTATTTTAAATGAGTTAACGCCTGCCTTAAATGGTAGACTCAGGACTGTCACTCAAACAGGTGAAATCTTCATAGAATAATTACCACAGTCATTTTCAGACTGGATGCCGCACGGTGACTTTACTGTCAGAGAAGGGAGACGAGAAAGACCAAAGTGCCGTTTATCCCTCTCAGTGTGGCCCTGAAGGACTGTGTCCAGGCTGAAGTTCTGTTCCCACCGGACGATCCTCCCCGCAGATTGTCCTTTCTGAGCTCCAGTCAGGTGATGCTAAACACTCAGGTGGGAAAGACTAAAATCTACAACAAGGTGTTTAAAACAAATCTGATTTATTTTACAGATATCCAGATTATTAAACTCCAGCCCAGTTATAGGGGTTATTGACATCAGCAGAAACAAACCCCAACTGTCAGAATGAACATGGTTCAGTCCTGGATGGGATTAACAGCAGAATCCGACCCCTGCAGTCATATGTGAACTCGCTGGTGTCTCAGCACGTGTGATGACTGAGTGAATCCCTTCCCACACACGGAGCAGGTGAACAGTCTCTCCCCAATGGGCGTGAGTTGATGTGTCAGCAGTTCATTTCTGCTTTTAAAGCTCTTCTCACAGTCAGTGAATTAACAGGTCACTCAATAGTGTGAACAAGTTGATGTTTCAGAAGGTGGGATGAATTAGTGAATCCCTTCCCACACACGGAGCAGGAGAACAGTCTCTCCCCAGTGTGAGTGCGTCGATGTCTCAGCAGTTCGTTTCTGATTTTAAATCTCTTCCCAAAGTCAGAACATTTAAAGGTCTTTCATCAGTGTGAACTCGCTGGTGTCTCAGCAGGGTGGATGACCGGGTAAATCTCTTCTCACAGAAGGAACAGGTGAACGGCCTCTCCCCAGTGTGAGTGCGTTGGTGTGTCAGCAGATCAATTTTGCTTTTAAATCTCTTCTCACAGTCAGAACATTTAAAAGGTCTCTCATCGGAGTGAACTCGCTGGTGTGACAGAAGGTTGGATGACCGAGTAAATCTCTTCTCACACAAGGAACAGGTGAACGGTCTCTCCCCAGTGTGGGTGCGTTGGTGTCTCACCATTTCGTTTCTGATTTTAAATCTCTTCTCACAGTCAGGACACTTAAAAGGTCTCTCATCAGAGTGAACTCGCTGGTGTGACAGGAGGTGTGATGATTGAGTGAATCTCTTCTTACACACAGAGCAGGTGAATGGCCTCTCCCCAGTGTGAGCTCGCTGGTGTGTCAGCAGAGTGGATGACCGAGTGAATCCCTTCCCACACACAGAGCAGGTGAACGGCCTCTCCCCAGTATGGGTGCGTTGGTGCATCAACAGGGTGGATGACCGAGTGAATCCCTTCCCACATGCAGTGCAGGTGAACGGCCACTCCCCAGTGTGACTGCGTTGGTGTGACAGCAGATCAATTTTGCTGTTGAATCTCTTCTCACAGTCAGAACATTTAAAAGGTCTCTCCCCAGTGTGAACTCGCTGGTGTGACAGAAGGTGGGATGACCGAGTAAATCTCTTCCCACACAAGGAGCAGGTGAACAGCCTCTCCCCAGTGTGAGTGCGTTGGTGTCTCAATAGTTCAATTCTGATTTTAAATCTCTTCCCACAGTCAGAACATTTAAAAGGTCTCTCATCAGAGTGAACTTGCTGGTGTTGCAGAAGGTGGGATGACTGAGTGAATCTCTTCTTACACACGGAGCAGGTGAACGGCCTCTCCCCAGTGTGAACTCGCTGGTGTGTCAGCAGGATGGATGACCGAGTGAATCCCTTCCCACACACTGAGCAGGTGAACGGCCTCTCCCCAGTGTGAGTGCATTGGTGTGTCAGCAGATTCCTTTTGCTTTTAAACCTCTTCTCACAGTCAGAACATTTAAAAGGTCTCTCATCAGAGTGAACTCGCTGGTGTGACAGAAGGTGGGATGACTGAGTGAATCTCTTCTTACACACGGAGCAGGTGAACGGGCTCTCCCGAGTGTGAACTCGCTGGTGTGTCAGCAGGGTGGATGAACCAGTGAATCCCTTCCCACACACGGAGCAGGAGAACGGCCTCTCCTCAGTGTGAACTCGCTGGTGTGACAGAAGCTGAGATGACCGAGTGAATCCCTTCCCACACACGGTGCAGGTGAACGGCCTCTCCCCGGTGTGAATGCGTTGGTGTGTCAGCAGGTTACTTTTGCTTTTAAACCTCTTTTCACAATTCGAACACTTAAAAGGTCGCTTATCAGAGTGAAATCGCTGGTGCATCAGGAGGCTGTATGACTGAGTGAATCCCTTGCCACACACGGAGCAGGTGAACGGCCTCTCCCCGGTGTGATTGCGTCGATGAGTTTCCAGCAGTGAAGGGTAATTGAATCCCTTCCCACAGTCCCCACATTTCCACGGTTTCTCCGTGGTCCGGGTGTCCTTGTGTCTCTCCAGGTTGGACGATCAGTTGAAGCCTCGTCCACACACAGAACACGTGTACGGTTTCTCCCCGCTGTGAATGGTGTGATGTTTTTTCAGGCTATGTAACTGGTTAAAGCTCTTTCCACAGTCAGTGCACTGGAACACTCTCACTCGGGTGTGTGTGTCTCGGTGCTTTTCCACTCACACTGATGTTTGAAATCTTCTCCCAGAGACAGAACAGAGAAACATTTCTCCTTCCACATTCAAAGGCCGATGATCTTCAAGTCCTGATGAATCAAATGACTCTGTCAGATCTTGACGTGATCTTTGGTTTGAGTTTCCTGTCTGCAAATCCTCCCCTTCTAATACCCTGTAAAAGGAGTTTATAAAAGTTATCACTGTAAGTACAGGATAAAAATTCAGATCAGATAACTCGACGTTCTATGGAACATTCTTTCCTCTCTTATTCCTCAAAGCTGTAAATCCCCGTCCCACACACTCTCCCTCCTCCCTGTGCTGAAATCCAAACACATCGCATCATCTTTGAGTGGCCCTAAACCATGAGTGAAAGGGTGAGAGAGTGAATGTGAGAGAGTGAGTGTGAGAGAGTGAGTGTGAGAGAGTGAATGTGATTACAGCAGTGGGCTCGGTGTGGAGAATGAAGTGGGGCAGGTGGAGCATGTTTCAATGGGGCAGCAGTGATCATAATCTCATTAGGTTTAGAACAGTTATGGAAAAGGACAGGGGACAGTCAAATGTGAAAATTCTTAACTGGAGGAGGGCTAATTTCATGAGTTAAAAAGGGATCTTGTCCAGGTGAATTGGTATCAAAAATTGGCAACAAAACAGTAATTGAACAATGGGAGGCCTTCGAGGAGGAGTGGGTTTGGTAGAGAGTAGACCGATTCCCACGAGGAGGAAAGGAACAGCATCCAAAGCTCGAGCTCCCTGGATGACTGAAGAAAAAGAGATCACCATTTCTCCTTCATTTACCGATGCTCCCTGACTGATCACCATTTCTCCTTCATTTACAGACTCCCCCTGACTGATCACCATTTCTCCTTCATTTGCAGATTCCCCCTGACTGATCACCATTTCTCCTTCATTTACAGACGCTCCCTGACCGATCACCATTTCTCCTTCATTTACCGATGCTCCCTGACTGATCACCATTTCTCCTTCATTTACAGACGCTCCCTGACCGATCACCATTTCTCCTTCATTTACAGACGCTCCCTGAGAATTCCCAGATTACACCGCGCATGCGCGGGGCCGCGGCCTTTTGTTGAGAGTTGGTCCGGAGCGAAACGGGAGAAACCGGAAACCGGCGGGTAGTGAGGGGGGATAATGTTCACTGTTTTATATTCGGGTCTGGGGCCGCACTCGGGGTTTGTGAAGCCTGAGCCTGGGCCTGAGCCCGGACCCGGGCCCCGGGGTTTATTGATCCTCTTGCTCCGATCCTCTCACCTGCACCGAACGCGCTCCTCCCGCAGCCTCGAATGGCCGCGCATGCTCAGGACACACTGACCGATAATGAGTCACTACTGCGCCTGCGCTCTGTGCTCCACTGATTCAAATAGGGCACAATCTGTACCGCGCTGCATGCTGGGTGATGCCGCCGCCATTGCTGGTCTTAACATCTTGCTGAGAAGCAAATACATTGGAAGAAGCGAGAGCGCGTTTGGACCAAGGAAAATAAAATTAACTGAAACCCCAGCTCTTCGTGCCATTTAAACTGGCACAAACACACAGCGCAGACGCTCCACCACTTTGGTAAACTCCAGAAAATATTTTTTACGGTAACTTTTATTAATTTCGTTTTATTAAATGTTGCAACTGACGGGTTCAATTAAGGTTTATTTTCGAACTGCACCTCAGGATGTCAGTGTCAACACTAATCCCACCATGGTGATGAAGGAGAGTTCCGTATCAATAGGAGGAGCGGAAATTGACTGGAGGGGTGAGCGGGTGAGTTGTTCCTCCAATCAATCGGAGTGTGTGAGGGGCGAGAGTTGCGGCACAGAATGGGCGGGTCTAAGCCCAGATGCCCGTCATTGTCTTAAACATAATTTTTAAAATCTAATTTATCTTAAACTCCAGAAGACGACTTGATCTTTCTGTTGCGTTTTAAAACAGATCAAAGCAGATGAGGTGGAGCAAGCATTTCAACATTTGTTAGAAAAACACATTAATTAAGAACAGCCAACATGGATCATTTGAGAGAACTCAAGTCTACTGATAAAGGGAATGTAGTGGATATTGTGTACATTGATTGTGAAAGGGTGTTTGGTAAGATGCCGGACAGGAGGCTTGTTGATAAAATTAATACTGCCCTTATTATCGGGAATGAGGCAGTGTGGATAGGAAGTTGTGTAAAGGGCAGAAAACAGAGAGTAGTGGTTAATGGATGTTCTTCAGACTGGAGGGATATTAATAGTGGTGTGCCCCAGGGTCAGTGTTACCATGGCTCTTCTCAATATAGAGAATGATCTGAGCTTGGATATGTGGGACACAAGGTGAAAATTTCTAGATGACGCCAAAATTGGCACCTTGGGCAATTGTGACGTCCACGGGTTAGTAAATGGGGCAGGTGAAATTTAATGCAGAGAAATGTGACGGGATGCATTTTGAGAGGAAGAAAAATGAGATGAAATGTAAACTAAATGGTCAAAGTCTTAAAGTCGAGCAGCAAAGAGACTTAGGTGTGGAAGGTTTTAACTGATGCATTGTCTTATTTATTAACAAGTCTGAGAGTCAGCAACTTTAATACCTCATTAAGAAATATATGAGCAAATTCTCTTGCCTCTACCGTTCCAGAGTAAACATGCAAATCCCCCGTGTAGACGAGATCAGTCCTCTGGATGGAACGACGGACGCCCTGAGCTTGATCTCCGGTGTCTCCAGTCCCAACTGCCCCTTACATCAGTATCCCCTCATTTTTATACCCTGTTGTGATCCATCTGTCACTGGAGCTGCAACTTCCCTAATCTGTGGTTTACAAGGACACATTGCTTGGTTCCCAGCAGTTACTTTTCTTCAGTAGTGTTCTCCTGATCCCTGAACTACCCTGCTTACTGTTAATTAGAATCATAGAATCATAGAAAATTTACGGCACAGAAGGAGGCCATTCGTCCCATCCAGCCTAATCATACTTTCCAGCACTTGGTCCATAGCCTTTTCGGTCACAGCACTTCAGGTGCATATCCGGGTACCTTTTAAATGAGTTCAGGGTTTCTGCCTCGACCACCCTTTCAGGCAGTGAGTTCCAGACACCTATCACCCTCTGGGTGAAAAATGTTTTCCTCAGCTCCTCAATAATCCTACTACCAATCACTTTAAATCTATGCCCTGCCCTTTGTTTATTGACTTCTCTGCTAAGGGAAATCGGTCCTTGCTACCCAGCCTATCACGGCCACACATAATTTTGTACACCTCAATGAAATTACTCCTCAGCCTCCTCTGTTTCAAAGAGAACAATCCCAGCCTATCCAATCTTTCCTCGTGCATAAAACTATCCAGTCCTGGCAACATCCTCGTAAATCTCCCCTGTACCCAATCAAGTGAAATTACACCCTTCCTGTATTGTGGTGACCAGAACTGTACACAGTACTCAAGTTGTGGCCTAACCAGTGTTATATACAGTTCCAGCAAAACCTCCCTGGTCTATGCCGTGGCTAGTAAAGGAAAGAATTCCATATGCCTTGTAAACCACCTTATCTCCCTATCCTGCTACCTTCAGGGATCTGTGGACATGCATTCCAAGGTCCCTCACTTCTTCTACACCGTTCAGTATCCTCCCATTTATTGTGTATTCCCTTGCCTTATTTGCTGGCCCCAAATTCATTACCTCACACTTCTCCGGATTTAATTCCATTTACCACTTTTATGCCCACCTGACCAGTCCATTGATATCTTCCTGCACTCTACAGCTTCCTCCTCACTATCAACCATGCGGCCAATTTTGTATCACCTGCAAACTTCTTGATCAAGCCCCCTACATTTAAGTCCAAATCATTCATATACATCACAAAAAGCAAGGGACCGAGTACTGAGCTCTGCGGAACCACACTGGAAACAGCCTTCCAGTCATAAAAACACCAGTCGATCATCACCCTTTTCTTCCTGCCACTGAGCCAATTTTGGATCTAACTTGCAACTCTCCCTTGGATCCCATGGGATTGTACCTTTTTGACCAGTCTGCCATGTGCAATCTTGTCAAAACTCTTGCTAAAATCCATGTAGACTACATCAAATGCATTACCCTCATCGACTCTCCTTGTTACCTCCTCAAAAAATTCAATCAAGTTAGTCAGACACGACCTTCCCATAACAAATCCACGCTGACTGTCCTTGATTACTCCGTGCCTTTCTAAGTGATGGTTTATCATGTCCCTCAGAATTGATTCTTAAACTTGCCCACCACCAAAGTTAGACTAACTGGCCTGTAATTACTCGGTCTGTCCCTCGCTCCCTTTTTAAACAATAGTACAACATTAGCAGTCCTCCAATCCTCCAGCACCACGCCTGTATCCACTGAGAATTGGAAAATGATGGTTCGGGCCTCCGTTATTTCCTCCCTTGCATCTTGTAACACCCTGTGATACATTTCATCCGGCCCTGGTGATTTATCTACTTTCAAAGATGCTAAACCCCTTAATGCTGCTTCTCTCACTAAGTTTATCGCACCCAATATTTCACACACCTTCTCCTTAACTACAATGTCTGCACCATCCCTCTCTTTTGTGAAGACGGAAGCAAAGTATTCATTAAGAACCAGACCTACATCTTCTGCCTCGACACATAGGTTCATTTTTTGGTCTCTAAAAGGCCCTACCCTTTCCTTCATTTTCCTCTTGCTCTTAATGTATTCATAAAACATCTTTGGATTTTCCTTGATTATATTTGCCAATATTTTTTGATGCTCTCTCTTTGGTTTCCTAATTTCCTTTTTAATTTCACCCCTGCACTTTTTATACTCCTCTCGGCTTTCTGTATTATTGAGCTCTCGGTGTCTGACATAAGCTTTCCTTTTCTGCCTTATCTTACCCTGTATGCTACTTAACATCAGGAGATAACATTTCATATTCATTAAATAAGCATCACACATTACAATCTAATCTACTATATTGCTCACTCTGGTTCAGGTTTATATTATGGTTAATAACAGACGAATTCCTGTTCCTTCCCCTTATCGGATTAGAGATTCCAACCAGCCGATTCTGTGGAATGGAATGGCTGATTTGTGTTGCCATGACGACCTGCCTGCAGTCAAGCGCCTGTTTGAGTTTCTAACTCAGATTAAACTTCTCTTTCCCATAATACACATTATATCAGATATTTAATGTCAATGTATTGTAGCCATGTTATGTTAATATCTCTAAACCTGCAAAGTGTTCAGATACACAAACCTTTAAAAGTGGGAGGTCAAGTTGATAAAGTGGTTGAAAAATACATGTGATCCTCGGTTTTACAAATAGGGGTATAGAGTACAAAAGGACAGAGGCCATGTAAACCTGTACAAGTTATTGGTTAGGCTGCGGTTAGAATATTGTGTCAAGTTTTGGGGATCTTACACTCGGAAGGATGTCAATGCCATGGAGAGAGTGCAGAAATGATTCACTGAAATGTGAAATATCAGTGACGAGAGACTTTAGATATGAGGAGAGATTAGAGAAACTGGGACTCTTTTCATAGGACAAAGAACGGTAAGGGGAGATCTGAGGGAGGTGTTCAAAAATTGATTATGGGCATTGTCTAAATATGTTAGGTACACTCAATGTCTCCCAAGGTCTGTGTACAGGGGAGGAGCAGATGGGTTTATCTTATCATCTTCGGGTTAAATGTTGTTCTCATCGAGGTGAGCACCCAGTGTCAACACTCTCCAGTCAGGTACAGCACGGGTTAGATACAGACTAAAGACCCTCTGCACTGCACCATCAAACAAGCCCAGGGCAGGTACAGCACGCGTTACATATAGAGTAAAGCTCCCTCTTCACTGTACCACCAAACCCTCCTCGGGTATGTACAGCACGGGTTAGATACAAAGTAAAGTACCTTCTAAATTGTCCCATCAAACACTCCTGGGGTATGTACAGTACGGGTTAGATACAGAGTAAAGCTCCCTCAGGACTGGGCTATCAATCACACCCAGGATACCGACAGCACAGGTTAGACACAGAGTAATGCTCCCTCTACACTGTTACATCAAATTCTCCCAAGGCAGGGACAGTACGGGTTAGATAGAGAGTAAAGCTCCCTCTACACTGCCCCGTCAAACACTCTCAGGGCAGGGACAGCCCGGGTTAGATACAGAGTAAAGCTCCCTCCACACCCTCTATGCTGTCCCATCAAACACACACAGACCATAGTGAGCAGGGTTTCTAGGCACTGCAGTGAAGTCAAAAAGAAATGCCATTCAGCACATCTGGTCCTGTCCTTGTCCCTTTAAAGGTGGAGAGCTGGGACATCCTGTCTCAAAACAAATCCCACTTGTTCAAAGTGAGAATCCCAGGGGAAGGGTCAAGATCCAGAGTGTGAAATTTTCTTGCCATTTCTGTCATGACTTGGAAAATATCTGCTGCCTGACACTTTAAATGTTGCTAATCTTTAACTGTAGCTCACAGTGTTCGAACAGTCACTGTTATCATTGGCCTTTTATGTATCTTCTTGCACTCCGTTTCCTGAACAACACCAGCTGATCACAGCTTCGTTTTCTTCAAGTTGAATCCCAGTGTGAAAAAATGCACAATTTCAAAGCTAAGCAACGTGGAAGAAGAGTGCGAGTGGAGATAATTGGCTTGGATCAGTGATCTCTTGAGCATTCAGACATTCATTATCTGAAAGAAGCACGGAGATTATATTTTTGTCTCGATTTATCAGTGTAGAAAAGAAGCAGGGAGTTGAGATCCTTTTGTCCATTCATCCTGCAACATACAAAATCCTTCGCCTCTCAATGCCCAGCATCTTTCTTTCCAACTCCTTGCTCTGCAGGGAAGTCTTGGTTTCATTAATTCTCCGTGTTTGCAACAAACATCTAATTCACCTGGCAGATCTCCTTATCTGCGGATCGATGCACTTGTCTTCGGGTGGGTGCAACAAAGGTTCACTAGATTGATTCCTGGGATAAGAGGGTTGTCCTGTGAGGAGAGATTGAGTAGAATGGGCCTATATTCTCTGCAGTTTACAATAATGAGGTGATCTCATTGAAACATATAAAATTCTTAGAGGGCTTGACAGGGTACATACTGGGATGTTGTTTCCTCACGCTGGAGAGTCTAGAACTAATGGTTATAATCTCAAGATAAGGGGCCGGCCATTTTGTAGAGAGATTTCCTCACTGAGAGGGTTGTGAATCATTGGAATTCTCCACCCCAGAGGCCTGTGGATGCTGAGCCATTGAATAGATTCAAAACTGAGGTAGATAGATTTTTGGACACAAAAGAACTCAAGGGATATGGTGATAGGTCGGTAAAGTGGAGTTGAGGTCGAAGATCAGCGATGACCTTATCAAATGGCGAAGCAGGCTCCAGGGACTGCATGGCCAACTCTTGCTCCTTTCGTTGATATTGGTCCGCTGGAAAAGCAGATCTTGCCAGCTGTTTTAAAACTTTTAGCCTGAACAGGGACTTGAACCCTGGACCCTCAGATCACTACCTGTTTTTAAAGTCTGATGCTCTACCGACTGAGCTATTCAGGCTCGCTGTCAAATTGGTTTCCATCATACAGATTCATGGTAGGACTCAGAATTATCCTTGTCGCTGTCGAATTTGGGGGAGTATCCCTTTTATCCAATTTTCAGCAACGTGTTGAGGAGAATCCTTGTTTCTGTTGAACATGATGTAAGAAACATGGACAGTGAACTCGTGATTTTGCAATTCTTCTTGTTTGTACAAAATGTCTTGTCATTCCTCAGCAGCAATAAAAATAAAACACTTTACCCAATGGCTCAAAAGCCAAAC
Source organism: Heptranchias perlo (assembly GCF_035084215.1). NCBI lineage: Eukaryota > Metazoa > Chordata > Chondrichthyes > Hexanchiformes > Hexanchidae > Heptranchias > Heptranchias perlo. The sequence goes on along the minus strand of NC_090344.1, from coordinate 5,012,608 downwards.
TTGTTCCACACGGGAGCTGGAAAAGGCCTCTCGACCTTTCAGCCGATCAACAATTGAAAGCTGAATAATTTCACCCGTTACACCGTGACACCAGGCAACAGATTTGCCTCCCGAATTTTCCCTACACGACACTTCAAACCGATGAATACCTGCTTCACGGAAAGAAGAATTGTGTTTTGGTTCTTCAGATTTAAACATCTCGTGCCTGCCGCTTTACCATTTCAGTTGTCGCTATTCGCCCCCTCTCCTCTTATGAACAAATAAACTCTCACCTGCTGTTGCAAGACGGGAGGCCAGAGGAGCCTCAGTGCCCACATGGGGACATGAAGAAGTCGATGCGTTATGGAACCGGTTGTACCTTGAACTCCAATCAAAAATGTTTAGAAGGTTCAACTACTTTAGATGGAGCTGAAATTCACAACTCCAGCATTTCTCGAGGGTATAATTATTGTAGAAATAACGCGCGCTGACCGATTGCGCCACTGGAGCCGCGCACGGTCTGTGTCACCAGTGCTCCCATCAAACAGCTTCATCCTCGGTCTCTCAATTATCACTTCCTGATCTTTCCCACACAGAAGCCTCCAACCAAGAGGCGAATCGTTAAACATCCGCAGCGACATTTAAAAGCCGTGGAATCTGAAACAAAACCCCAGACGATAAGAACTTTTAATTATATTATTATTATTAACTTAAGGACAATTATTTTGATGCTACTTTGTGGATTTGGGGAAATTGGGAGCTGAAACTAAGAAACTCTCTCTGGGCTGTCGTTGATTGAAGAGATGGGCGTTATTTCATTTGAAAACCGAGACTCGGAACTTCCTGATGGAGAAGAGTGACAGAAGATTGTGGTTCGTGGCAGTTACCGGGGAGATCCAGAGGAGAGGGAGAAATGTCAAAGTCACAGCTGTGACAGCTCAAGTACTCTGCTTACCTGTAATATTTAATAAGTAATGTACAGTACAGGATAAACAAGTTTGGTATAGGTTATAAAAATGCTAAAAGTCCCGGGTTCAAAGGGGGGAATTTTAGTATTTTTAGTAAAGAGGGAACAGATTTAACCGCCAGACCGTAATCATTCCACATGGATCTGAAGCGTCTTGCGAAAACGGCAGTGCGAACTGTTATGTTCGTGTCATGACTTGAAAGACCCTCCAATTACCGACAGTATCTTTGAACGAGTTGTGCAGCAAAACCGTGATAGAAGCCGCTTTGAATTCGTCAAACGTGTAGGTGACGATATTGGGGTTGAAAAGGGTCGATTTCAATTATTTGAAATCTCACCATGTGACCCGAAGATTGACCGCAGAATCGAGTTTTTCCTGTAAGTCCTGAATTGAAGGGAAATGCGCAACAAGCAGGTCGGAGAAATGAAGAGCAGAAAATGTGGACGAAACTTGCACGAATGAAAATCCCTGTATGTTGAAAGTCTCAGTCCCCAGTGGTGCAGAGGATTGGTATTTCAAGCTGTCTCACAGCTCGCACACACACCATTGGTTCATTTAATCACCTTCAACAACTTCTGTACACAAGGAAATACAAAACTTTTCTTTGCAACTTGTCCGCATAATTTAAACATTTTAGCTCCGGTATAATTCTGATGAATCCGCGCTGCACCCCCTCCAAGGCCAATATATCCTCCCTGAGGTGTGGTGCCTGGAACTGAATGCAGTACTCGAAATGTGGCCTCAGCAGAGCTTGTATAACTGTAACATAACTTACACCCCTTTGAATTCCAGCTCCTTTTAGATAAAGGCCAAAGTTCCATGAGCCTTTTCAATTATTTTTTGTAACTGTCCACTGATTTTTCATGATTTCTGCACTTGGACCCGTAAACATCTTTCCTCCTTCACAATTCCTAGTTTGTCACCAGTTAGAAAATATTCTCATCTATCTTGCTTAGGTCCAAAGTGGATGACGTCACACTTCCCCGTATTGAAAGATTGAACAGTCTTCGGCTCTTTTCCATAGAAAATAGAACGCTGAGGGTGATCTGAAATAGGACTTTAAGATTATGCAGATAAGGTGTTTGCAATTTTGTGGGGAGGAGTCCAAAATTGGGACCATAAGTATAAGATAGTCACAAATTAATCCAATATGACATTCAAGAGAACCATATTTACAAAGATGCTCGCCAGAATGTGCAACTCGCTCCCACAGGGACTAGTTAAGGCGAAAAGCATGGATGCATTTACGGGGAAGCGAGATAAACACATGGAGGAGAAAGGAATATTAGGGTTTGCTCATAGGGTTAGATGAAGAGGGGTTGGAGGAGGCTCGTCTGCAGCATAAACACCGGCATAGTCTAGTTGGGCACAATTGTCTGTTTCTGTGATGTACATTCTATGTAATTCTATGTAAGCTCCATCTGCCACAGTTTTACGAACTCACTTAATCTATCAATTTCGCTTTGTAACTTTATGCTCCCATCTACATTACTCACTGTGCCACCTAACTTGGTGTCGTCGACAAACTTGGATATATGGCTCTCTATTTCTTCATTTGCCTCATTTATACATATAGTAAAAAGTTGATGCCCCGGTACAGATCCCTGGGGGACACCATTAATCACATCCTGTCAATTTGAGCACAGATTTATTATCCCTACTCTCTGTCTCCTACCTCCCAACCAACTCTCTACCCATGTCAATAGGTTGCTTTAATTTCCATGTGTTCTCATTTTTGTTGACAGTCTCTTACGTGGTACCTTATCGAATGCCTCTGGAAGTCTATATAACACCCATAGACACTGCATTATCTACCACGTTAGTTACATCTTCAAGAAGTTCAGCTTGTTTCGTTAGACTTGACTTACCCTTTACAAATCCATGCTGGCTTCTCTGATCAATTCATATTTATCCAAGTGCTCAGTCATTCTTTCCCTCATAACAGATACGGGTAACTTCCCCACAACATACATCAGACTAAAAGTCTATAATGTCCTATTTTATCTCTGCTCCCATTCCTAAATAATGGAATGACATTGGCAATTTTTCAATCCATGGAACAAATCCTGAATCATGAGAGTATGAAAGATCATGACCAAAGCTTGTACAATCTCCTCACTTACTCCTTTTAATCCCCTGGGGTGGTAACCATCAGATCCTGGAGATTTTTCCATCTTTAGTCTCATTATTTTCTTCATTACCATTATTTTACTTACACTGAATCCCCTTGATTTATTTTTAGTTTTCCTCGTGTTTCTGGTCGATTATCCTCATGCTTTTCTGTGAGTATCAGCTGGTCTGCCATTTCCTGATTTTCAATTAAAATATCACCTCCATCTGTCTTTAAGGGGCCCACATTACTCTTAGTCACCCTTCTTTCTCTTAATGTACGTGTAAAAACCTTGATTGTTGTCTTAATTTCCCTCACAAGTTTTTCTCGTTTTCCCTTTTTGCACCTCTTACGATTTTTTTAGTTTCAGCTCCACAATAAACAATACTTCGCTGTGAAATTTGCTCAATTAGTTCTTCAGTGTCAGAGCGAGAATTGTCTGATCCCCTAATTTATTTAATGTAACAAACAAACACAAGCACAAATATTCATCTGTGTATCAGCACACTGATGGACACACAAAGATGAACACAGTCTGAAACGCAGTCAGTATCGGGATTCACAGGGAAACGGGCAAGCGAAATGGACAAAGATAAAACAGTCTGATCCCGCAAAAGAATGTGAGGTAGATATTAATGAGAGGAGGTTGGACACGCGGCCGTGAATGGGCTCAGAAGTGGCTAAGTTGGTTAACGTGCCTGTCTCGTTAAACAGGAAGATCCTGCGTTCAACTTCCAACGGTACTTATGTGTAATTCGTGATATTTATTGAATTTGAGTAGCAAAAACGCACAGTTTGGTGTTTGTATTTTGTTCAGGAGCAACACGGAGTTGATCAGAATCTCTCTTCAAAAATCCTCTTTCATTATACAGACAGACCTCTCATAGAATGTGTCGCGAACACATTAATGTGAAGAAACGTTCTTGTTTCTGGGCTCGTTGAGGGCGGGGTATAATTTTTGATTCGAGTTTCATAACCCGGAGAAACACAAATTTGGCCCGAGACTTTTGATCTTGACCTGCCGTTCAAACATTTGCAAAGAGGGAAAGGAAGACCCCAAATCACTCCACCTGAATCTCAAGCGCTTTCGGAAGAAGTTCACTTCAAACAATCAGGACTTTAAAAGCACCTCAATGACCTGCACTTAAATTGAACGAGCTTTCTTTGCAATTGCCTTCCAACTTGAAATCGTTCTGGTCTTTCATCTCACTGAAGCAGAGTGCGGCCGCTTTGTATCTGTGAGCATGTCACTGACCAGGTTTGCATTGATATGGATCGCTTTCAATTTTGAAGATCTCGCCAAACTCAGGGAAAAGAAACCGAGAATCGAATTGTCCCTGTAAGTGATGAATTGAAGGGATTGGTGCTCCAAGCAGATCTGGAAAATGCACAGTGCGGTCGATCAGGAGTTCCAAATCCACCCGCTCGCCACTCGGCGATCATATTAACTGAACTTTACTCTGGCCCAGTGTCACCGCGCTGAAATCGAGTATTTCTCCGGCACGTTTCTCTTAACTTCACAGTTGCTGGTTTAAGAGTGAAGACCGGCTCGTTGGATTTTCACTCCTGCAAGCTTCAACTATTCATTTCGGAAAAGTAACCTGACAGGAGACAGCTGTTATATTGGTCACTGCAACCTCAAGGTTTAGCTCAGTGAATTACTGGTTTAGCAGGTGACCTCTTCACCTTTCTCGTTGGTGCTATTGGTAAGATTGATTCGAGCCCTTATTTTATTTTTCCTGAGGATTCATCGCCTCAAAGTTCCAGGGTTTCATTGTGTGTTTTTTCTGCAAGAAAATGTACCGTGATCATTGCCGGCTGAGCATGGCTGTTAGTCCAACATTTACCCTGTGGACTAAAAAAAACCTTTTGATCGGAGAGCAGGCACATGAAACATATAAAGGAATGGAACATTGGCTTCACGGAAATCACAATTCATCTTGACAGACAAGGTCCCGAAAGGTGAATTCGCTGTGACGTGGAGATTTCTGTCGTAAGCGAGACCAGACTGTTTCCATGTTCAGAGAATAAATGTCACACCTTTCATGTTGGAAAAGCAAAATGGTGGGGATTGTTGTCACAGTCCGATGCCTTTCGTGTTGTATCAGATGCTTCTCGTTGCGTTACTTTCATCTTGACCGCATATCCGGTTCGGGCGTTCTTGTGATAAACGGCGACAATTGCTTGCTTTGATAAATTTAACAACGGCTGCACCCGATTCCTGGTGTCAGAAGCACTGAACTTTTAATCCCACTCTTAAGATACAGTCTGTAAAATGATGACATTTCATCACATGCAAAGCACAAAAAGCAAAGATTTCAACCACTCGCTGTGTAAAGAAGTTTTTTACTCATGTCACCTTTGGTTCTTTTGCCAATCACCTTAAATCTATGCCTTTTGGTTCATGTCCCTTCCGTCAATGGGGACAGTTTCACTCTATCTACTCTGTCTAGGCCTTTCATGATTTTGAATATCTCTATCAAATCTCCTCTCAGCCTTCTCAGTTCCAAGGAGAACAATCCCAATTTCTTCAGTCCATCCATGTCATTTAAGTCCCTCATCCCTGGAATCATTCTGGTAAATCTCCTCTGCACCCTCTCAAGGCCTTCACATCCTTCCAAAAGTGCACTGCCCAGAACTGGACCCAATATTCCATTTGTGGCCGAAATAGTGCTTTATAAAGGTTCATCATGACTTCCTTGTTTTTGTACTCCATGCCCCTCTTTATAAAGCCCAGGACCCCGTCTGCTTTTTAAACCACTTTTTCAACCTGCCCTGCCACTTTCAACGATTTGTGCACATATACCCCCAGATCGCTCTGTTCCTCTAACCCTTTTAGAATTGTGCCCTCTAGTTTATATTGCCTCTCCTCGTTTTTCCCACCGAAATGCATCACCTCGCATTGTTCAGTGTCAAACTTCATCTGCCACGTGTCCGTTCATGCCAACAGCGTGTCCATATCCTCTTTAAGTCGATCCACCTCACTGTTCTCTACCCTTCCAAGATTTATGTCATCTGCAAATTTTGATATTGTACCCTTTACTCCCAAGTCCAAGTCATTAATATCTATCAAGAAAAGTAGTGGTCCCAGCACCGACCCCTATGGAACACCATTGCCCACCTCCCTCCAGTCCGAAAAACAACCATTCACCACAACTCTCTGTTTCCTGTCATTTAGCCAGTGCTGCATCCATGTTGCTATTGCCCCCTTTATTCCATGGGCTGCAATCTTGATAGCAAGCCTACCACGTGGCATTTTATCAAACGCTTTTTGAAAGTCCATGTACACCACGTCAACTGCATTGACCTCATCTACCCTCTCTGTTACCTTATCAAACAACTCTATCAAGCTGGTTAAACACGATTTGCCTTTAACAAATCCGTGCTGGCATTCCCTAATCAATCCACAGTCGTCCAAGTGACTGTTAATTCTGTCCCAGATTATCATTTCCAAAACTTTCCCCATCACCGAGGTGAAACTGACTGGTCTATACTTGCTGGGTTTAAATGACACCATTTTTTGAACAAGGTTGTAATCTTTGCAATTCTCCAGTCTTCTGTCACCATCCCCATATCTCAGGATGTCTGGAAGATTATTGCGAGCACCTCTGCAATTTCCCCCTTTACTTCCCTCAGCATCCTCGGCTGCATCCCATCCAGACTAGTTGACTTATCTATTTTAAGTACAGCAAGCCGTTCTAGTACCTCTTCTTTCTCATTTTTAGCCCATCCAGTATCTTAACTATATTTTCCTTTATCGAGAATCTGGCAGCATCTTCTTCCTTGGTAAAGACCAATGCGAAGTACTCATTTAGTTCCTCTGCCATGCCCACTGCCTCCATGAGTAGATCTCCTTTATGGTCCCTAATCGTCCCCGCCCCTCCTCTTACTACCCGTTTACTGTTAACATGTATGTAGAAGGCTTTTTGATTCCCTTTTATGTTTTCCACTATTCTTATGCTCTCTCTTTGTCCCTCTTATTTCCTTTTTCACTTCCCCTCTGAACTTTCTCTATTCTCTCTGGTTGGCACTTGTGTTATCAATCTGACACCTGTCATACGCCACTTTTCCCCGCTTCATCTTACTCTCTATCTCTCTTATTATCCAGGGAGCTCTGGCTTTAGTTGCCCGACCTTTCTACCTCGTTGGAATGTACCTTCTCCATACCCGAATCATCAATTTAAAAGCCGCCCACTGTCCAATTATAGTTTCGCCTGACAATCTTTAATTCCAGTCTACTGGGCCAAATCTATTCTCATCCCACTGAAATTGACCCTCCTCCAATTGAGTATTTTTACTTTAGAGTGGACAGAGTCCATTTCCATAGCTATTCTAATCCTTATGATACTGATCGCTGCTCCCTAAATGTTCCCCCACTGACACTTGCTCCAATTGGCCAGACTGATTCCCTTGAACCAAGTCCAGCAATGCCTCCTTCCTCAGTGGGCCAGAAACGTACTGGTCGAGAAAGTTATCCTGAACACATTTCAAAAATTCTTCCCCTTCTTTGCGCCTTATTTTCTGGTTATCCCAATCTATATTAGGATAGTTGAAATCCCCTGTTATCACTACTCTATGGCTTTTGCACCTCTGTGTCAATTCCCTGCAAATTTGCTCCTCTATATCCGCCCCACGAGCTGGTGGCCTATAGAATACACCAAGTAGTGTATTAAGCAGAAGTTAGCAGCAAAAAGTGTTCGTGGTGGGACTGAGAAATGCTTAAACAGTCGGCACCCTGTAAAACAGAGCTCCAAGTGTCGGTTCAAATAAAGTCCTGAACTGACAGAGCGGCAGGCAGATGAGGATTGAATTAAATCCCAATTCACTGAATCTAAACAAGGTTTAAATAAGTGAATCTGTCATGAGTTTGTGTGTGAGCTGAAACTGGATCGTCCCGTTCTGTTAAGAAAGAATGACAGGCGGCTCCCAGACAGGGCTCAGGCCGGGACTGGCAGCTCTCCGCTGGTAACGGCTGGACGAGAGAGTGGGTTTGTTTTCCTTGGAGCAGAGGAGGCTGAGGGGGGACATGATTGAGGTGTACAAAATTATGAGGGGCACAGATAGGATGGATACGAAGGAGCTTTTTCCCTTCGTTGAGGGTTCTATAACAAGGGGACATAGATTCAAGGTAAAAGGCGGGAGGTTTAGAGGGGATTTTAGAAAGAACTTTTTCACCCAGAGGGTGGTTGGAGTCTGGAACTCACTGCCTGAAAGGGTTGTGGAGGCAGGAACCCTCACAACATTCAAGAAGCATTTGGATGAGCACTTGAAATGCCACAGCATACAAGGCTACGGACCAAATACTGGAATATGGGATTAGAGTAGACAGGGCTGATGGCCGGCGCGGACACGATGGGCCGAAGGGCCTCTATCCGTGCTGTATAACTCTTTGACTCTATGACTCTATGGCTCCTGCGCTGTTGCTGCTGCTGCTGCTTCCGCTTCTTCGAGTCCCTGTGGCGGTCGGTACCGATCTCCCTCCAATGGATCCGGCTCTAGCTAGCTCCTGTGGCTCTCGTGGCGCAACGGTAACGCGTCTGACTCCAAATCAGAATGGATGCGTGTTCGAATCACGTCGAGGTCATCTCATTTTCGCAACGTTTCAGTATCACTCTGTTTGATCGCGGGACAGTCTTTCAGGGATGGTCTATTCACTGTATGTAAAATAATATTTATCATAGAATGAACACACCACAGAAGGAGGCCATTCGACCCATCAATACCTTACCTGCCTTTTGTCAGAACAATCCCATTGGTCCCTTTCCCCGTGGCCCTGCATTTTCCCCTTCAAGTATTTATTAAATTCCTTTTTCAAAGCCACGATTGAATCTGCTTCCACCACCCTTTCAGGCAGCGCATTCCAGATCATAACCATTCGCTGCGTAAAAAAAATTTTCCTCATGTCGCCTTTGGTTCTTTTGCAATCACCTCAAATCTGTGTCCTCTGGTTCTTGACACTTCCGCCAATGGGAACAGGTTCTCTTTATTAACTTTAAACCTTTCATGACTTTGAACACTTCGATCAAATCACCTCTGAACCTTCTCTGCTCGAAGGAGAACAACCCCAGCACGGGGTAAATTAGCTCAAATCTATTTATTTCGGCATTAAACAAAACGTGAAAGACCGGTAAGGCGTTGTGCAACCGGAACTCACTGCTTTTAAGGCAATAAATCCAATCGCTGCGTGGGCGCTGGGTTCAAATCATTCTACTGATAGAATTTCTGGCAATGTTTATTTTGACCTGTTCGCAGAAAACCGGATTGTAGTGCGATGGAGCAGAGGATGTGAAAGAAGCTGAAAGTGAAAGTGCAGATCTTAGTTTCATCACGGGGACAGGACACGTTTCCACAGGTAAGGACATCTCACCTTAAGATTCTTTCCAGCAGAGTGGGATAGGTGATCAGAGTGATCGGGCTCTCGCGGCACAATCGGTCAGTGCGCGGCCCTTATATGACAGGACAGGGTCGGGAAATACCGAGGTTGTTAATTCGAGTCTGAGCTAGCTTAAACAATCCTTTTGCTTGTGAACATTTCGACCGGAGTTGAAGGCACAATTGGTGTGTTCCAAAATGCATCTACTCATTTTAATTGCAATGTGGTTCCTCCGAACTACGCTGTTACAACAGCAGATGAGATGTTTAGTATTCCTTGTTTACAGGAGGGAGGCTGCGATTTTGGAGACGCAAACTATGATTTTGATCCATCCACAAATCGTGGGATTTAACTGGAGCTTGAAACCAGCGCCTTTGACCGCTCAGCCAGGATACTTTCCATCCTACACTTCAGGAGCCAGTTTTACAGGAAAAGAATGACTGCAAGCAAGAATTCTACCCCTCAAGCACCAATGCCCGCACGGCAGCAGGATGCATGTCGTCAGTTAGAAACCTGTCTGAAGGAACGTGCAGTCTGACAGAGCCGGAAGTCCAGCAAATTGACTTTCGGTCTGAGCCGATGTTGAGTCTCCTTCTTGAGAGAGTTTCGCCAATCCAGCTCAGAGTGGTTTAAGAATCATGAATTCGGGTGTGACTGGAGCCACTTGTATAAGATGAAGTGTCGGGGGCAGTTTCACCTCCTTGATGGACATTAATGATCCTGTTGCGGTTTTGCTGCAAAATTTCACTTCCCAGCTCCCGGTCCCTGAACTAAAATCTAACTCTGGTGGGACTCGAACCCACAACCTTTGAATATCTCCTCCAACCACTAAGTAGAAGTCCAACACGCTATCCATTGCGCCACAGAGTTAGTGATGCAATGTGAAAGAGAGCAGGGATACTGTGCTGTGGTTGAGGCCGTCTGACTGCTGCTGCTTCCGCCTCTCACATTCCGAGAGCCGCGGCGGCAGTCTGCACCGATCGCCCTCCAATGGACCCTGCTCCAGCCGCTCACTTGCGGGCCTGGTACAAGAACAGTCGCGTCTGACTCCAGGTCAGAAGGCTGCGTGTTTTGAACCAGGTTGAAATCACAGCATTTTCACCGTGGCTCAGGGTCCTGCCGACTGATTTTAGATCGGGACAGTGTTTTAGGGATGGAATGTTCAGTGTTTGTGCAACAATATCAAAATTAAATTTGATGCATTAATGAGCTTTTTTTTCTGTTACTTTCTATTCACACCCTCTCCAGTTTTATGTAGAAACAGTTAACAATGTTTAAGGGATGTGGTGTGCAGTGTTTGTGGAATCAGTGTGATTAAATTTGATACTTTCATCTGTTCCATCTCTAACCCAGACCCTTATCATTAGATTTGTAGCTTCACCATGTTTAAAATAGGTTACTCAGTGATAGAAATAAATCAGTAACAACCCCGAAACCTCAGTGGGTATATTTGATCCAATGCTTTGTGATGGTCGCGATTTCCATTCAAATTTTCAATCGGCAAATCCCAAAGGGTGTTTAGGGTTTGATAAACTAATTTAAGTACTTGATTGGTTCCTGGAAATGATCCAATGGGGATTTCCTTACCCGTACAGATATAGAAATAAATACATTCCATCATTTCACAAATGACAGTTGCGTAAATAAATATATCGCGATATCCAACATGGAAAGTCAGCTCTTCATGTTCTTAAACAAATTTCTTCATTTTATTTTATTAATCCACTTCCGTTTCAATGTAGAACATATATTCAGAGCATCTCGCTAAACTTAAAGAATGGTAGAACAATTGCAGATTTTACAAACACATAACACGCTATCGTATAAGTAAGATTAAGGCCTACTTTGTGAAAATTTTTATTCTAATTGTCTTTATGATGGTACGAAAAATATTTCTCGATGTCCGTCCCCAAATTAACGGAGAAACTAAGATGAAAATCGAAAGGATTTTACAAAAACTATTTGGAGCGATTTGATCGGTTCCACTTCTCCTTTCTTTAATTGTTACCTTTTGCTAATTGTTCATCTTGATCCGTTTGCTTCATTTTTTCTCAGTCATTTATGGTGAATTTTCTATCTGTTAACGGTCTTAAATATTTGATTTGTTTGTTCCCTTCCTCTTGACTTGTGATTTGTTGATCTTCAGGTGAACGTCTGAAGCAGAAATTTGGTTATATTCAGGCGTGACTCTGCAGTGTGAGACCGAGAGGTGATGCCGGATGTGTGACCGAGAGAACAACTGCTGGAGGCAGAACTGTCCGTAACCTAACATACCCCGTGTGGCATTGCTCATGGTCGGTCGGGTGACAATGTTTAAGATTGACTGAAGGGCTATGTATACAACACACAACGGATTTTACTGCTGCTTTAACTCCACAAAGTATAATCACCATAAATGCCCAAAGTCTCAGATCAGTTGGAATTGAATTACTGTTGGTGAGGGGAGTTTGTACATTGGAAGGAGTTTATACATTTGCAGCTCCAGGTAAACCTGCAAACCTCTCTCGCCTGTAGGTGACGTCACCATGAGGTGTCCACCTTCCTTTTTGCTTCTGGACTTCTGAAGTGTGATTGAACCTTACCAAAAGTTTCCTATAATTAGTAAGGAAGGAAGGGATCAGTGTAAATGTGAGATATAAACGTGGATGTTTCACTGGGTAACCATGGGAACCAGATACATTGCTCATTCCAGTTATTTGTCCAGTTGGAAACAGAAATCATTCTCTTCAACTGTACTCGCCCGAAGGAAAAGGAAACAAACAAAACTGCTCAGTTCTTTGTTTTAGCTTCTTCTGCTGGTTTACATTCACTCACCGAGAAAGTGACAGAGAGACTGAGAGACTGGATTGGCTTTTTCACTTTGTAATCGATTAAACTTCGTACTTATTGTAAGAGACGGTTCCATCCCAATTGTCATGCACCTGACATTCTCATTAATACTAAGATGTGTTCAAAATGAGTTTCTGCTAATTTTACAAATGCTGAACAGCGAAAACTGCTCTGAAACGAGTATCGCTTCGTAACTTTTAATGGAGATTGGTTGCTGGTTGTAACTAAAGTAGTTTGTAAAATCAGCCCTCTGGAACAGTATCCTCGAAACGTGTTTCGGACACATTGTATGAGAGTTCCGTCTGCACAATGAAGGAACACTTCCGCACTGCAGTTCTGGAATCCTTTCCTTGTTGACTCCGAAACTAATACAAATATTATTTTGTTAAAGATCATTTTGTTGCTTAACTCACAAATTGGGTAAATGTCACATCGGAGGCTTAAGACAATAAAGGACCCGACGAAACAGGCACTTTGAGCAGCGAAGCCACGGAGCCAAATCAAGCTGCAAAATCACCATCTCCTCTCACTGATACCTGTCAGATACTCGCCACTGTGTGTTGGAGTTTGAGGCCGTTTGGTTCATTTCGATTTCGCTTGCACATCTCGCTGTTTTTATCTGTCAACCTGTCGGTTGATTCTGAATGAAAAGTGAAATAAAATACATCAACTCCCATGACTTGGGCCAGTGACGCAATGGATAACGCGTCTGACTACGGATCAGAAGATTGTAGGTTCGACTCCTACCTGGTTCGGGTTTGTGCAATTTTATCTCTGACACTGGGGAACTCAGAATCAAATTTCGTAATAAGATATTGTTTGTGGTGAAGCAGCAAAGAAAACATTCCATCTTGAAAGATTTAGGTTCAATTCCAAAAAGAAACTGTGACCACAACGTTTTCCAACAAGCCGCCTTTTAGTTTGATGTCAGACACACGAACATTGCAGCACGAGGTGGAGACACCGCGCTGAAGATCTTCAGGTGTATCCGGGCCGTTCAGACACTTCGTGTGACACAAGAGCTTTCCAATCCCCGCCAGCTCCTGAACGCCGAGACGTTCGTTGAAAGCAGCATTCACCGACAGGACCGCTGTTCCGCTCCCTTTGCCGGTCTGCAGGAAATCCGATGCTGAAAATACAAAGGAAGACGGACAGTATCTGGAAAACAGTTAAACTTTCAGTGTTCAGACTTTGGTGAGAACTCTCAACAGGACTTTGGATACATATAAACTGGGTGTGGAGTAGGAGTGCGCTGTTCTTTTATAAACTATGGGTGTGTATATATGAGTGTGATGTTTATATATGAACTGTGGGTGAGTATATATAAGTGCGATGTTTATATATCAACTATGAGTGTGCAGAAATGAGTGCGATGTTTATATATGAACTGTGGGTGTGTATATCTGAGTGCGATGTTTATATATGAACTCTGGGTGTGTATATATGAGTGCGATGTTTATATATGAACTGTGGGTGTGTATATATGAGTGCGATGTTTATATATGAACTGTGGGTGTGTATATATGAGTACGATGTTTATATATGAACTGTGGGTGTGGAGATATGAGTGTGATGTTCATACATGAAGTGCGGAATGACCGGGAGGGGCAATTCCCCCTGGGGTTATATGTTCTTCCAACATAAGGACACAAAGATCAATTAACAGTGGGGTGGAAATAGCTCAGTTGGGAGGGCGTTTTACTTAAGATCTAAAGATCTCGGGTTTCGGCAGTTTGAGTTATTTAATTTCTGCTTCTTTGAATCCTAGAATGGTTACAGCGCGGAAGGAGGCCATTCGGCCCATCGAGTCCATGCCTGAACTCTGCAAGAGCAATCCAGCTCTTCACACTCCCCCGCAGTTTACCCGTAGCCCTGCATTTTTTCCCTTCAAGTTCTTATCCAATTCCCTTTTGAAAGCCACGATTGAATCTGCCTCCAGCACTCACTCAGGCAGTGAATTCCAGATCTTAACCACTCGCTGTGTAAAAGCGTTTTTCCTCATGTCGACTTTCATTCTTTTGCAATCACCATGAATCTTTGTCCTCTGGTTCTTGACCCTTCCGCCCATGGGAGCAGTTTCTCTCTATCTACTCTGTCCAGATCCTTCGTGATTTTAAATACATCGATTAAATCTCCTCTCAAAGTTCTCTGCTCTAAGGACAACAACCCCAGCTTCTCCAGTCTATCCACGTAACTGAAGTCCTACATCCCTGGAACAATTCTAATAAATGTTTTCTTCACCCTCTCTAAGGCCTTCACAGCCTTCCCAAAGTGCGGTGCCGAGAACTGGACACAATACTGCAGTTGTGGCCGAGCCAGTGTTTTATAAAAGCTCATCGTAACTTCCTTGTTTTTGTTCTCTTTGCCTCAATTTGTAAAGCACAGGATCCCATAAGCTTTTTTTAACCGTTTTCCCAATCTGCCCTGCCACCTTTAAAGATTTGTTCACAAATACCCCCAGATTTCTCGGTTCCTGCAGCTCCTTTAGAATTAAGCCCTTGAGTTGAAGTCGCCTCTCCTCGTTTTTCCTACTAAAATGTATCGCTTCGCTTTTCTCTGCGTTAAATTTGACCTGCCATGTGTTCGCCCATTCCACCAGCCTGTCTTGTCCTATCACTATGCTCTTCACTGTTCATTACACTTCCAAGCTTTGTGTCATCGGCAAATTTTGAAGTTGTGCACTGTACACCAAAGTCCAATTCATTAATATATATCAAGAAAAGCAGTGGTCCGAGTACCGACCCGTGAGGAACACAACTGTACACCTCCCTCCAGTCTGATAAACAACCGTTCACCACTGCTCTCTGTTTCCTGTCACTTAGGCAATTTCGTACTGCCACTGCCCCTTTTATTCCATGGGCTTCAACTTTGATGACAAACCTATTATGCAACACTTTATCAAACGGCTATTGGTAGTCCATATATACCATGTCAACCACATTGCCCTCATCGAATCTCTCTTACCTCAACAAAAAACTCAATCAAGTTAGTTAAACACGATTTGCCTTCAACAAATCCGTGCTGCTTTCCTTAATTAATCCACACTTGTCCATTGGCGATTAACTTTGTCTCGGATTATCGTTACTAAAAGTTTCCCCTTCACCGAGGTTAAACTGACTGGCCTGTAGTTCCTGGATTTATCCATAGACACCTTTTTGAACAAGGGTGTAATATTTGCAATTCTCCAGTCCTCTGGTACCACCCCCGTATTGGGTGATTGGAAGATTATGGCCAGTACCTCCACAATTTCCAATCCTAATTCCCTTAGCAAACTAGGATGCATCCCATCCGGACCAGGTGACTGATCTACTTTAAACACAGATGGCCTTCCTAATAGCTCTTCATTATTAATTTATATCCCATCTCGCATCTCAACAACTTCTTTTCCTGCAACTTGGGAGCATCTTCTTCCTTGGTAAAGACAAATGCAACGTACTCATTTTGTACCACAGCCATGCCCTTTGCCTCCATGCGTAGCTCTCCTTTTTGGTCCGTAATCGGTCCCACCCCTCCTCTTGCTACCCGTTTACTGTTCATGTGACAAAAGAAGAATTTTGGATTCCCTTTTATGTTAGCCACCAGTCTATACTGATAATCTCTCCATGCCCCTTTTTTCCCTTTTCACTTCCCATCTGAACTCTCTACATTCAGCCCGGTTCTCACTTGTTTTATCAACCTGACATCTGTCCCACTCCTCTTTTTTCTGTTTCACCTTACTCTCTATCTCTTTCATCATCCAGGGAGCTCTGGCTTTATTTGCCCTACTTTCCCCCCCCCACGTGGGAATGGACCTAGACTGTACCTGAACCATCACTTCTTTAAAGGCCGCCCATTGTTCGATTACAGTTTTCCATGTCAATCTTTGATTCCAATTTACCCTGGCCAGATGCGTTCTCAACCCATTGAAATTGGCCCTCCTCAATGAACTAATTTTACTCTAGATTGCTCCTTGTTCTTTTCCATAAGCCTTATGGATTCTAAACCTTATGATACTATGATCTCTGTTCCCTAAACGTTCCCCCACTGACATTTGCTCCACTTGGCCCACTTCATTCCCCAGAACCAGATTTGGATCGATTCTTGCGTTTATTTACAGTGAAATTTTATTTCCGCCACTGGAGGATTGGGGATAGAATAGAAAGGAATCAAGTTTAGGAAAAGTTCGATCATATTCCTTTAGCTTTTATTTCTCTATTCCCCTCTGCCTTTTTCTCTTGGTTTTGTCTCCCCCGGTTCCAGGTGACCATTTGATTTGATGCATTTGTCCGAAACTGTTGCCTTTTCCAGATCTCGGTGCGGTCAGATCCGCCCAATCTGTCTGTTATTGCTTCTGGCCATTAATGGGAACAGGCCCCGAGTTAAACGTTTATCTGCAAACCAGAGGAAGACACATAAAAAGAAAGATCTGTTTTTTCCGCCCCGGGGGCAAAGATGCAATGGGTGTTAACCAGAAAAATTCCCTTGACTCGGAGTGTGGATTCGCTTGTAAATGTTGGATTTTAAGAGTTGCAAAAAACGGAAACAAATCCAGTGTGCTTCTGATGGCCCGTACGGGGATCAAACCCGCGATTAGGACTAACCAAGTGAGCTAACGACCCTTTCTAATACTCCGTTATTGATTTGAATTATGTTTTGTACCTGTCCGCTCGTTGGCAGTGGTTTATGTACATGAACCCTTAAATTTGTCTACTCCTCCACAATTCTTAGCTTCTCGCCATTTAGAAAATACTCTGATCTATCTTTCTTAGGACCAAAGTGAATGACCTCGCACTTTCCCACATTGAACTCTGTTTGCCGCAGTTTGCCCACTCTCTTAATCTATCAACGTCACTTCTCAACTTCCTGCTTCCATCCACATTACTTATTGTGTCACAGGAAAGCTGAGTGTTCAAATCACGCGGGGCTAACAGTTGCTTTTAGAGCTGATCGGATACTGGATGTTTCAGAATGAATGTTTTATTTGCTCATTCTAAATATACAGAACCTTGCTCTAAAGTCTGTCTCCCTGAGTTCCCCAGTTTCAGGGCGGTGTCTCTTTCTGCCCTCGACTTTTGCATAGAGTCCACAGCACCGAAACAGGCCATTCGGCCCAACTTTTCAATGCTAGCGTTTATGCACCACACGAGCCTCCTCTCACCCTTCCACATCTAACCCGATCAGCATATCCTTCTATTCCTTTCTCCTTAGTGTGTTTAACTAGTTTCCCTTTAAATGTATCTGTGCTATTTGCCTCAACTACTCTTTGTGCCAGCGTGCTCCACATTCCGACCACACCCTGGGTAAAGAAATGTATCCTGAATTCCCCATTGGATTTATTAGTGACTATCTTATACATATGACCACTAGTTTTGGACACCCCCACAAGGCAAGTGGATAGATTTTATCTACGTCTGCCCCATCAAACCCTTTCATTATCTTCATTACTTCTATCAGGTCACACCTCGGCCTTCTCTTTTCTAGAGAAAAGAGCCTTAGCCTGTTCAGCCTTTCCTGGTAAGTATATCCTCTCAGTTCTGGTATCATCCTTGTGAATCTTATTGCATCTTCCCCAATGTCCCTTTATCCTTCTTATAATATGGAGATCAGAACTGTGCCCAGTACTCGAAATGTTGTCTAAACGAGGATCGCTACTAGTTTAATATAACTGCTCTGCTTTTCAATTCTATCCCTCTAGAAATGAACCCCAGTGCTTAGTTTGCGTTCTGATAGCCTTATTAACCTGTGTCGTGACTTTTAATGATTTGTCTATGTACCCATAGATCCCTTTGCTCCTCTCCTCCATTTAGACTCTTATTATCCAGCAGTATGTGGCCTACTTATTCTTCCTACCAAAATGCACCCCCTCACACTTATCTATATTGAAATTAATCTGCCATTTACACGCCCATTCTGTAAGTTTACTAATGTCTTCCTGTATTTTTCGCATTTTGCGTTTGTATTAACTACAGCTCCCAATTAGATGTCGTCCGCAAATTTTGAAATTGTACTTCCGATTTCCGTGTCTAAATCATTCATGTAAATTTTGAACAACAGTGGTCCCAGCACCGAAAAAATTTGAACAACAATGGTCCCAGTCCAGGTAAATTGTGAACAAAAACGGCCCCAGCACCGATAAACTGTGAATAAAAACCGTCCCATCACCGATAAACTGTGAACAACAGTGGTCCCAGCAGCTATAAATTGTGAACAGCAGTGGTCCCAGCACCGATAAATTGTGAACAACAGTGGTCCCAGGGCTTTTGACCTTGAACTGCAGTTGAAACTTTTGCATAAAATGAAAAGAAGTCCCCAAATCGCCCCACGTGAATCTCAAACGCTTTGGGAAGAAGTTCAGTGCAAACAATCAGGAATTTAAAGGCACCTCAGTGACCTGCACTTGCTTTGAATGAGTTTTGTTCGCCATTACATTTGATCGTGAAACTGCTCTCGGCTTTCATCTCACTGAAGCAGAGAATGGCCGCTTTGTATCTGTCAGCGTGTAAGTGACGAGGTTGGGCTGAGCACGAGTCTTATCCAATTTTTGAAATATCTCCAAGCGCCGGGGAAAAGAAACTTAGAGTCGAACTGTCCCTGTTAGTAATGAGTTGAAGGGAATATCGATCCAAGCAGATCTGGACAGCGCGCAGTGCAGCCGCACAGGAGTTCCAAATCCACCGTCCAGCCACTTGGCAATCATAAATTTTAACTGAACTTTGCTCTGGCCCAGAGTCACCCGCTGAAATCCAGTCTTTCTCGGGCACATTTTTTTCTCAACATCATAACCACTGGTTTAAAAGAGAAAACTGCCGTCCGTTTCACTGTAAGTGCAAGATACAACTTTGCAGACACCGCGCAGTGTTAGACACCGGCTCGTTGGACCTGCTCATTTCAACTCATCTCATTTCCAGCAAACCTACGAGAGCAGGTCAGAGGCTGGGTATTCTGCAGCGAGTGACTCACCCCCTGACGCCCCAAAGCCTTTCCACCATCGACAAGGCACAAGTCAGGAGTGTGATGGAATACTCTCCACTTGCCTGGATGAGTGCAGCTCCAACAACACTCAAAAAGCTCGACACCATCCAAGATAAAGCAGCCCGCTTGGTTGGCACCCAATCCACCACCCTAAACATTCACTCCCTTCACCACCGGCGCACTGTGGCTGCAGTGTGTCCCATCCACAGGATGCACTGTAGCAACTCGCCAAGGCTTCTTCGAAAGCACCTCTCAAATCCGCGACCTCTACCACCTCGAAGGACAAGAGCAACAGGCACATGGGAACAATACCACCTGCACGTTCCCCTCCAAGTCACACACCATCCCGACTTGGAAATATATCGCCGTTCCTTCATCGTCGCTGGGTCAAAATCCTGGAACTCCCTTCCTAACAGCACTGTGGCAGAACCGTCACCACACGGACTGCAGCGGTTCAAGAAGGCGGCTCACCACCACCTTCTCAAGGGCAATTAGGGATGGGCAATAAACGCCAGCCTCGCCAGCGACGCCCACATCCCATGAACGAATAAAAAAACCTGAACATTACTAAAATAGAGGATGGTGAATCACAGCTCGAAAAATCAATGCTGTCTATCACTGGGTGACTGAGTCTTCCAACATACAGGCATTTGGGGGAAAGGGGAGTTTGAAGTTCAGAAATAAGACAGCACAGATTTTCACTCGTGCAAACTGCATACCCTTTATTTTGGAAAAGTAAACTGATGGTCAGACAGCTGTTACATTGATCACTGCAAGCTGAAGCTTTCGCTCGGTGAATTAATGGTTCAGTGCGCAAAACGTCGTGTTTCAGTAGCGTAATTGGTTTCTGTTAAATAATAATGGTTGGTGGTTCAATTCCAGTCACAGGGGGTAACTGTTACCTTAACATTCGTTGTTTCGCATTGCTGGGTTTCTAAAGTGCTGCTACCAGCTGAGCACGGCTGATATTACAACATTAAGCCTGCGGTCGGAGAGCAGGCACACGAACAATAAATATAAAATCCGAGATTGGCTTAAAGGTAATCAGAATTCTTCTTGACAGACCAGGTCCGAAGAGGAGACTCACTGTTTGCCGGAGAGCTGTCTCGCTGTGACGTGGATATTTCTGCAGTGAGCGAGAGGCAAACTGTTTCCCATTTTTCCGCAATGAATGTCACTCCCCTTACTTTGGAAAAGTAAAATGGTATTCACATTCCGACAGGTTTCAGTTGATTTGTGAGGGATCATTAAAGGATCCTGCAGCGCTGCCTCCGTTAACAACAGCAGTTCGAAGCCGCATCTCAGATGCAGCAACAATCCCATCAGTTTTTTGTTGTTCCCCAACTACCGGAGTGAGTGAGGCCGTGACAGCAGCACCATTCAGGCCGCCTGTCCGGCCCTGCTCTCTCAAATCACCCGCTGCCGAGGGAAAGCAGCGAATGCAGTCTCAGACCGAGCATTATTGCACCTCCCTGGGAAAGTGGATACCACGGCCCGACCAAACGTCCCCATACACCGAGCACAGGCAGAGGAAACTCCGGGGAGTTTATATTCTGATCACTCGGCCTTCCAGCAGGATTTAGCGAGAACCAGAGAGTGTGAAACTGCCATTGGGCCTCACTGAGAAAATCGGGGTCAATAAACTCGAGTTTCTCGAGTCACGATGAGCCAGCGGTTGACGGCGCTGTATTCAGATCGCAGTTTCGCCTGGTGGTGTGGTTTTGAATCCTCAATCTTCACATTCAGTCCTTTGCTTGTACGAAATTCTTTCTTGTGCCTGAGGCTGGAGGTAATGTTTCTGCCCAGTTGATTTGTTGCTTCCAGAAAACCAACCCGACATCTGTCCCCGGCAGATTTATTTTTATTTGTTGTAAGAATGTGCAGTGTTTGAGGTCATCAGAACACGGCCCGTGGAATCAGTCCATTGTGGCATTGACCAGTTGTTCCAATACCTTTGCCACGAGCCTCATCTGGCTAAATGGGAATCAAGATGTGGCAATTTACAATTGCGATTATTAAATAAAAATGAATCATGGACACGTCTTTAGGCCTGTGATCTCAATACTCATATTCGCATGTGGACTTTAAACTTTTTGTGTGTTGTTGATAAAATGGTGAAAAGCAGAGTGTGTGAATGTTTTGATCGTTGTGAGTCCTTTACTTCCTCGGTTACTGAATGGTGGGAGATGTTTGTTATGAAATATACACAGGTGAAGTACACCTCACTGTCTATTGTGTGTGTGCAAGATGTTTTCTGCTAAAATTCGTTCATGTGACTTAGACAATGCCACTATAGCCAAATTTGCGGCTAGTCAGCAATTTCTCTTGGACAACACTGACATAGAGCATGGCCGAGTGCACTGAGTCCGGACATTGATGCTTCAGGACTGTCAGGGTGGGATTCGATTTTCGTCTCCAACAAACTTTCCACAGCAACGGAAAGATTGGCGGATGCTGTTGCATAAACAACACAGTCAAACAAGCACACACTCTTTGTATGCACTCACTTGAGGTTATACAAGAGTGGGGGGCACTAGTTAATGTACTTTAACTGAGGCGGCACTAGTTGGGGTCGTATGATAGAGTGGAGCAGACGTTGCCCTTCTTTATTACTAAGGTGGGGAATTTAACAAAGTCTGCACCAGATACCTTGCATCACGAGCACGAAACATTTTTAACCAAGTCCTAAAATACCGCCTTTAAATGAGAACGGGTGACAATTCAACACAGGAAAAACACAACAAACTCATTAAAGTTTCGACTGTCACTTGGTAACCAAGGTGGAAAGCCAACTAAGTGGAACATTGTTCAGGGATGTCCTGTTCACAAAAGGCTGGACAAATCCAATCCGGCAAATTACCGCCCCATCAGTCTACACTCAATCATCAGCAAAGTGATGGAAGGTGTCGTCGACAGTGCTATCATGCGGCACTCACTCACCAATAACCTGCTCACCGATGCTCAGTTTGGGTTTCGCCACGATCACTCGGCTCCAGGCCTCATTACAGACTTGGTCCAAACATGGACAAAAGAGCTAAATTCCGGATGTGAGGTGAGAGTAACTGCCCTTGACATCAAGGCACCCTTTGACCGATGTGTCTTCAAGGAGCCCTAGGAAATTGGAAGTCAACGGGAATCAGGGGGGAAACTCTCCAGTGGCTGGAATCTTACCTGGCACCAAGGAAGATGGTAGTGGTTGTTGGAGGCAAATCGTCTCCGCCCCAGGACATCACTGCAGGAGTTCCTCAGGGCAGTGTCCTAGACCCAACCATCTTCAGCTGCTTTATCAATAGACATCCCTCCATCATAAGGTCAGAAATGGGGATGTTCGCTGATGATTGCACAGTGTTCAGTTCCAGTCGACATCCCTCAAATAATGAAGCAGTCCATGCCCGCGTGCAGCAAAACCTGGACAACATTCAGCCTTGGGCAGATGAGTGGCAAGTAACATTCAAGTGCCAGGCAATGACCAACTCTAACAAGAGAGAGTCCAACCAACTCCCCTTGACATTCAACGGCATTACCATCGCCGAATCACCCACCATCAACAGCCTGGGGCTCACCATTGACCAGAAACTGAACTGGACCAGCTACATAAATACTGTGGCGACAAGAGCAGGTCAGAGGCTGGGTATTGTGCGGCGAGTGACTCATCACCTGACTCCCCAAAGTCTTTCTACTATCTACAATGTACAAGTCAGGAGTGTGATGGAATACCCTTCACTTGCCTGGATGTGTGCAGCTCCAGCTTCAATCAAGAAGCTCGACACCATCCAGGACAAAGCAGCCCGCTTGATTGGCACTCCATCCACCACCCTAAACATTCACCCACTTCACCACCAGCGCACCGTGGCTGCAGTGTGTACCATCTACAGGATGCACTGCAGCAATTTGCAAGACTTCTTCGACAAACCCGCGACCTCTATCACCTAGAAAGTCAAGGGCATATGGCACATAGGAACAACACCGCCTGCATGTTCCCCTCCAAGTCACACACCATCCTGTCTTGGAAATATATCTCCGTTCCTTCATCGTCGCTGGGTCAAAATCCTGGAACTCCCTACCTTACAGCACTGTGGGAGAACCTTCATCCACACGGACTGCAGCGGTTCAAGGAGCTGAATCACCACCACCTTCTCAAGCACAATTAGGGATGGCCAATAAATGCTGGCCTTGCCAGCGACGCTCACATCCCAAAGAAATCGTAGAAAGTTTACAGCACGGAAGGACGCCATTCGACTCCATGCAATCGTAATCCAGCTATTCCCACTCTCCCGTCCTTTTCCTGTCGCCCTGCAATTTTTTTCCCTTCAAGCACTTATCTAGTTTCCTTTGAATCTGCCTTCACCACCCCCTCGGGCGGTGCAATCCAGATCCTAACCATTCGCTGTTTAAAAAAGTTTTTCCTCATGTCAGCTTTGGTTCCTTTGCTAATCACCTGAAATCTATGTCCTCTGATTCTCGACTCTCCTACCATTGGGAACAGTTTCTCTCTATCTGCTCTGTCTAGACCTATCATGATTTTGAATACCTCTATCAAATCTCCCCGCAACCTTCTTTGTTCCAACGAGAACAACCCCAGCTTCTCCAGTCTGTCTAAGTAACAAAAGTCACTCATCCCTGCAATCATTCTAGTATATCTCTCCTGCACCCTCTGTAAGGCCTTTTCATCTTTCCTGAACTGCGGTGCACAGAACCGGACACAATAGTCCAGTTGTTGCCGAAACAGTGTTTTATAATGGTTCATCATGACTTCCATAGCTTGTTACTCGATGCCTCTATTTATGAAGTCCAGGATCCAATTTCCTTTTCAACCGATTTCTCAACCTGTTCTGATGTCTTCACCGATTTGTGCACATAAACCACCAGATCTCTCTGGGCCTGTACCCATTTTGGAGTTGTACCCTCTAGTTTATATTGCCTCTCCTGGTTCTTCCTACCGAAATGTATCATTTCGCATTTCTTTGCGTTAAATTTCATCTGCCACGTGTCCGCCAATGCCACCGGCCAATCTATAACCTCCATAAAAAAACTCAATGCTAAACCAGTCGTCAGTCCCAGAGCCGCTGTGCATGTGATGTGATTTACATCCGATTCTGACTGACTTAGTATTAGACGCGCTCCCGTCAACAGAAAACGGTTGTGGCCTGATTCATAAGAGAAAAATGAGGACCGACCTCCGCATAACCTGTCTTCATAATTTAACCATTTTAGCCCCGATATCATTCTGGTGAATCTGCGCTGCACCCCCTCCAAGGCCAACATTTCCTTCCTGAGATGTGGTGCCCAGAACTGAATGCAATACTTTAAATTGTTTCTCAGCAGGGATTTATATCTGTCACATACTTCCCCCCTTTGAATATCGGCTTCCCTGAAATAAAGGCCAACATCCCATGAGACATTTAAATTAATTTTTCTCCCATTCCACTGGCTTTGAGCGATTTCTGTACTTGGACCCCTGAATATCTCTGCTCCTCCACAGTTCCTAGCTTCTCACCATTTAGAAAATACTCTGATCTATCTTGCTTCGGTCCAAAGTAAATGAGCTCACACTTGCCCATTTTGAAACTTTGAACAGACTGGGGCTCTTCTGTATAGAAAAGAGAAGACTCGGGGGTGACCTGATATAGGACTTTAAGATTATGCAAGGGTTTGATAGGTTAGACGTAGATAAGGTGTTTGCACTTGCGGAGGTAAGGACTCCAAATCATTGGAACCATGAACATCAGGTATTCACTATTTAATTCAATATGGCATTCAAGAGGAACACATTCACCCAGAGAGTGGTTAGAATGTGCAATTCGCTCCCACAGGAGTAGTTCAGGCGAATAGCATGGATTCGTTTACGGAGAAGCTAGATAAACACATGGAGGAGAAAGGAATATAAGGGTTTGCTCATACGGTTAGATGAAGAGGGGATGGCGGAGGCGTGTCTTCAGCATAAACACCGGCATAATCCAGTTGGGCCGAATTGCCTTTTTCCGTGATGTACATTCTTTGTAATTCTATGTAACTCCATCTGCCACAATTTTGCCAACTCACTTAATCTTTCAATTTCCCTTTGCAACTTTATGCTTCCATTTACACGACTCACTGTGACACCTAACTTGGTGTCAGCGACAAACGTGGATATACGGCAGTCTATTCCGTCGTCTACGTTATTTATACACTGGGTCTCTGTCACCTTCTAACCAACTCCCGACCCGTTTCAATAGGTTGCTTTAAATTCTACGCACTCCCATTTATGTTAACAGTCTCTTCTGTAGTTCCTTATCGAATCCCTCTGGAATTCAATATTATATAACACCCATAGACACTCCATTATCTACCATGTTAGATATATCTTCAAAAAGTTCAACTAGCTTTGTTGGACTTGACTTACCCTTTACAAATCCATGCTGGTTCTGTCTGATTACTTCATATTTATCCAAGTGCTCAGGCATTCTTTCCCTAATAATGGATACTGGTAACTTCGCCACAACAGACGTCAGACTAATGGGTCTATAATTTCCAACTTCATCTCTGCTACCCATCCTAAATAATGGGGTGACATTGACAATGTTTCAATCAAAGGAACAATTCCTGAATCAAGAAAGTTTGAACGATCATGACTAAAACATGTGCCATTTCCTCGCCTATTCCTCTTAATCCCCTCGGGTGGTAATGATCAGGTCCTGGAGATTTGTCTATCTTTATTCTAATTATTTTCTCCATTGCCATGATTTTACTTATACTGAATCCCCATGATTTATTTACAGTTGTCCTCGTGTCTCTGGTATTTTAGCTTCATTTTGTTCTGTGAAGTAAATATTTCGCAATTCTGCCATTTCCTGATATTCAAATACAATATCACCTCCATCTGTCTTTAAGGGGCTCACATTACTCTTAGTCACCCTTCTTTCTCTTAAAGTACTGGTAAAAACCTTGATTGTTGTCCTCATTTTCCCTCAAAGGTTTTTCTCTTTTCCCTGATTGTTCCTCTTCTGGTTTTTAGTTTCAGCACCGCAATAAATAATACTTTGCTCTAAAGTTCGGCTCAATAGTTCTTTACTGTCAGAGAGAGAATTGTCTGATCCCCGAATTTAGTTGATATAACAAACACAAGCACACATAATCATCGGTGTATCAACGCACTGATGGATACACAAAGATAAACACAGCTAGAAATGTTGGAAGTATCGGGATGCACAGGTAAACGGACAAGCGGAATAGACAAAATAAAACGGTCTGAACCCCGAACAGACAATAACGTGTCGCTGATAGATGTTAGTGAGAGGAGGTGTGGGCAGTCTGCAATCAATTTTTACCTAATTTGTGGAATTAAGCGACAAAATAACACTGTGGTGTTTGTACTTGTTCAGGTTTCAGGCGGAAACAGATATCAAGATGACTGCTCAAAAACGCTCTTTCATTATTCAGACAGAACTCTCATAGAATGTGTCTGTAACATGTTCATTTAAGGACACGTTCTTCTTTCCAGTCTCGTTGGGGTCGTGGGATAATTCACGATTTGAAGTTTAAACCCGGAAGTAGTCCTAATTTGGACCGAGATTTGTGATCTTGACCTGCGGTGCAAACGTTTGCAAACTGGAAAATGAAAACCCCCAAATCACTCCACCTGAATCTCCAGGCCCTGATGAAATATATCCCAGGATGTTAATAGAAGCAAGGAAGGAAATAGCGGAGGCTCTGACCATCGTTTTCCAATCCTCCCTGGTTACAGGTGTGATGCCGGAGGATTGGAGGACTGCTAAAGCTGTACCGTTGTTTAAAAGGGAGAATGTGGTAGATCGAGTAATTAGTGGCCAGTCAGCCTAACCTCGGTCAGGCTGAAGGTATTCCATTAAATCTACACTGTACTTCCTCCACAGCCAATAGTGGGATGAGGGGACTGTTGGCTGACAAGCCTCAGCTCCACCAGGAGAGGGAGACTGACCCACGCTCTCTCTTATTTCTGGGATGTGCTACTTTTGAAAAAAAAGGTGAGTGTCTCTGTACCTTGAAACTCGCTATCTCACTGCACAGGTATTGAAAGTGTATCGTAGGACGGTGTGTGACTGTCTTTATACATTTAAATTCTCTGTCTCTCTACACAGGTATTGACAGTGTATTGTAGGACGGTGTGAGTGTCTTTGTACCTTTAAACTCTCTGTTTTACTGCACAGCATTGACAGTATATTGTAGGACGGTGTGAATGGGATGAGGGTCTGTGGGGCGAAGTGTAGCCGATTGGGAGCAGCGCCCGTTTGCGGGCTGAGTATTGCACGCTTAATTTTCTCGCTCCCTTATTTCTTTCATCGCCTTATATCCTATCCTTTCTTTCACTCTCTTTTCATTTCTATTATTTCATTCTTTTTCTTTCTGCCTCCAGCACCTTTGTCTGTGTCCTGTTTTTGTTCTCTCATGTTTTTCTGCTGAAAGATCCACAATTCAGACCCGCCGCTTCTTCCAGATTTTTTTCCTTCCACAATCATGGTCTATTTCATTGACACTTTCCTGCGGCCTTGCCTACTCTAACACTCACTTGCACAGTCTTACACCTTTAAGTTTGCACTGTATCGACCGCTGTTTCTCGGGGGCACATGTCCCGTTCGCATCAATGTTCATTTGTGCCTTGAAACCAGTCGATACATTTCCATCTGCTCCAGAGACAAGCTCAAAGAAAGCAGGGCTGGCATTCGGTCGGACAGCGCATACTTTTCCGTGAAATTTCCATGGGGTATCTTGTGACACGGGGGATGTTAACTGAAGAACTGGGTTTTGTTTTCATGGTCGTTGGCGCTTTTCCCCGAGCAGTTGATGTGCGGGAGAGACGGGCGGCGCTGCATAGCTGCGAATGACGGCTGAAAGGTGCACTTTTGGCAATCTGGGCGGTGCAGGAAGGTCGGAAATGTTCCGCTTGATCTTAATAGGTCTGTGGAAATGTCCGATTGAAAAGTAATGAGGAGAAATGAGAAGAGCGGCAATGGTGAAAAGGTGTCGATTACAGGAGATTGGCCGTGAGCGAAAGGTCCTTTGAAAGCTCGGCGCGGAGGAGATTTAGTTCCGAAACGGCAGACTTTAAAGCGCGTGAGGAAAGTGAAGTGTGAGCTGCGTCCTTGGGTCAAATTGGGTGTTTTCAGGAAAACAGCCATTGTGAAAGCACAAAAATGAAAACAGAAAATGCTGAAAACGCTGAGCAGGTCAGGCAGCACCTGTGGAGAAAGAACCAGAGGGAACGTTCCAGCTCTATGACCTTTATCATTGGAACTGAATGGTTTACTATTTGCGTGAGTAACTGCGCTGTCTAAGATGCGGACTTACATCTCTGAATTATGTAGATTCGTATCTCACTGCTGCCAGAATTTGTAGAGTTTTTCATTTTTGCCGCCTCACCAAAAACCCTTCTTTGATAAGAAGTGCTTTTCCGCATTGCTGGTTTACACCTGTTTGCACAATTCAGCAGAGTCTGGATTGCCACCCAACTGTTTCTTGGACGGAGGTGTTGGGACTGTAAGGTGTGATCTCGGTGAAGTATCAATCAATGTGCACAATGGCGCCCTGGTGAACCGAGTACCTTTTATAGTCAGTATAATATAAAAGATATGTACCATAATTATGAATTTCTTCTTTGCATCACACTAGGATTTATTATCAGGGAATGTACATGAGCAGGTCGATTTACGTCACGCTCCGGTCGCTTTGCATCGCCTCCGACAAATAGAATAGAATCAAAGAAAGGTCACAGCACGAAAAGAGGCCATTCGGCACATCGAGTCCGTGCCGGCTCTCTGCAAGTGCAATCCAGACAGACCCACTCCCCCACCCTATCCCTGTAGCCCTGTAATTTCTTTCGTTTCAAATACTTATCCAGTTCCTTATTGAAGACAATGATTGAATCTGCCTCCACCACCCCCTCGGGCGGTACATTCCAGATCCTAAACACTCGCTGTGTCGAAAAGTTTTTCCTCATGCCACCTTTGGTTCTTTTGCCAAACACCTTAAATCTATGTTCTCTGGTCCTTGAACCTTCCGCCAATAGGAACAATTTCTCTCTATCGACTCTGACCAGATCCTTCATGATTTTGAATACCTCTATCAAATCTCCTCGTAACCGTCTATGTTCCAAGCAGAACAACCCCAGCTTCTCTAATCTATCCATGAAACTTATACCCCTCATCCCTGGAATCTTTACATTAAATCTCTTCTGTTGGAATTTGGTATGAACATCGCCGAATCCCCCACCATCAACATACTAGTGGTTATCATTAACCAGAAACATAACTGGACCAGCCACATACATACTGTGGTGACAAGAGCAGGTCAGAGGCTGGATATTCTGAGCCAAGTCACTCACCTTCGAATTCCCTAAAGCCGTTCAACCATCTACAAGGCGCAAGTTGAGTGAGTTGGAATACTCATGTGATGGTCATCGACCTGAAACGTTAACTCTGTTTCTATGTCCAAAGATTCTGCCTGACCTGCTGAGGATAAACACATTCACAGTTTTCATTTCAGGTTGGCCACATAGCCAGTATTTTCATTTTGAATAAAGGAGCTTTCGCTTCTTTCCGTATGCGACGAGGTGGCCGAGAGGTTAAGGCGATGGACTGCTAATCCATTGTGCTATGCACGCATGGGTTCGAATCCCATCCTCGTCGCTATTTTGTTTAAGTTTTGTTTCTCTCATTCAGTTCACCCAGAAGGTCTGGTCGAAGTCCCATCCTTCTCGAAACGGCAGACCGTGGGTTTTGCATTGTTTGCTGAAATCAGATACAGTTCCTTCCAGGAAGGTGTTGAGATTGTATGGTCGCGAAGTATCAGATTGTACATTGGTGTCATTGTAAAAAGAGTAAATCTTATGGTCAACGTAAGAGAAACTTATGGACCACAATGAAGATTTATGACCGGATCATTCCGTGTGCGTGTCCGTTAAAAAGGGACGTACTGTTCGTCCCGGATTATTCCGTATCTGTGTCTGTTTAAAAGGGGTGTGCTGTAAGTCCCGGATCATTCTGTGTGCGTTTTACCCGATTTTCTTGAGACCCTTTTCCATCTGAACTGTAATGACGATCCTCTCTCGAGAAGAAGGCTCACCGCCTGTTTCGGGCAACTGGTAAGAAGAATAACAAAAACTGATGAGACCAAGTTCATTCTGATGAGCTTCCATTCCAAGCTCCGCACTCTATCCCCCATTCAGACCCACCCCCGCCTGGACATTATAATCTGCGATATTCATAAGGGAATGGAAAAGCCGAATATCACGGTTATAATTTTCTTGGTTGCTCAACACTGAATAGCTTCAATTGCAATGATTCAGAAGGTAATCAGAGAATCATAGAATATTACAGCACAGAAGGAGGCCATTCGGCCGTCGTGCCAGTGTCAGCTTTTTCGAAGATCTGAACAAATTAGACCCACACCCCAGATTTTTCCCCACAACACTGCAAATTACTCCTCTTCAATTATGTCCAATTGCCTTTTAAATGATCCAATGGAATCTGCTTCCACCATCCTTTCAGGAAGTGCGTTCCTGATCTTAACAACCCTCTGTGTGAAAAAAATTCTTCTCAATTCCCCTCTTGTTCTTTTGCCAATTATTTTAAATCTGTGATCTCTGGTTACCGACCCACTTGCCAGAGGAAACAGTTTCTCCCTACTTGCTCTTTCAAAACCCCTCATTATTTTGAATATCTCTATTAGGTCTCCCGTTAACCATCTCTGTTGTAAGGAGAACAATCCCAGCTTCTCCAATCTCTCCACAGAACTGAAGTCCCTCAGCACTGGTGTCATCCAGGTCAACCTGCTCTGAATCCTCTTCAATGCCTTTTCATCCTAAAGTGTGGTGCCCAGATCTGTACAATATACTTCAGCTGAGGCCGAACCAATGATTTGTAAGGATTAGTATGATTTCCTTTTTAAATATTCAATGCCCCGATTCACAAAGCCAAGTATCCCATACGCTTTCTTAATCACCTTATTAACTTGCCCTGTTTTCTGAATATGAACCCCCAGGTCCCTCTGCTCTTGGAACCCCCCATAAATTGTTCCATTTCGATTATACTGCCTCTCCATGTTCTTCTTCCAAAAGTGCATCACTTCACACCGATCGGCGTTAAATCTGTCACGTGACTGCCCATTTCACCAGTCTGTCTTTGTCCTCCTGAAGTCTGCTATTATCTTGCTCACTATTTACCACGTTACCAAGTTTTGTATCATCCGCAAACTTCGAAATTGTATTCCCTATTGCCACATCCAAGTCATTTATATATAACAAGAAAAGCAATAATCCTAATACCGACCCCTGGGGGATCCCACTGCATATTTCTCTCCAGTCAGAAAAACATCCGTTCACCACTAATCTCTGCCTCCTATCCTTTAGCCAATTACTTGCCCACGTTTCCACCGACCCTTTAATCCCACGTGCTTCTAGTTTTCGAATAAGTCTGTGATGTGTTCATTTCTAAAATGTGTCCTCAAATAAATATATCCCTATAATTTTATTGTTAAACAATGAGAAGACAGATATTAAATCGAGTGCTAGATCGGGTTCATTCCCATTACCCTGAGATGACGGGGCCCGAGGACGGGGAATCCCATCTGGGTTTATTTTTTCCGAAAACGGAGACGGAAAATAGCAAATCTCATCCCGTCGAAATCCAACAATTGGACGAAGAACCGACAGCCTTTTCCCATCCCGGGTTTGCAGACCTGGCTGTTGAAGGAAGCCTGATAAGTCCATTAGGGATCAACAGCGAAAGTGAAGAAACGCAGACAGAGATAGATAGATACATGCAAAGAAAAATAGTATAAATCTCCAATTCTGTGATTGAGCAGAATTTCGGTGGCAGCTTAAAGGAAATTCGTCGCATGCCGTGAAATCTTAGACGTGTACAGAGGGCTGGATTCTTACATTATTTCTGAAAAAAGTAAACGCTGCCTGGTAACTACAGCTCTTATTTATTTGACCATTTTACAGTTGCGATGTGATGTGATTTCGAATCTCAGTGAATTTCAAGGCCATACTTGACCCAGTCGTTTGGTCACCCACTGGAAGCACGCGGTTGTCGATTGCGCAGGATAATCACAGGAACTCTGCCAGACTGCATGTTCCAGACTTGTATCCAACGCTACACGTGCAGCCTGCAGCCGTGTGTGGATTGGTGGTTCAGTGTAGAACCCTCGCCTGCCGACGGGAAACCAGGGGTTTGATTCCAGGCCAATGCAGCTTACTTTACCTTTTGTATCTGCACCCATGAGATCGCCTGAATTGGGATAAATTCATGTGCCGGCTTCAATCTGCACAACCTCTTGAAAGATTATCTTCATTTCGTCGACGTGTCTTTCGTGGACAAACCCTCTGCATTCTGTCCTCTGGTGTTCAAACATGCTCGGCTGGAGATAAGTCAAACCTGCCTTCTGCACGTGCTTCAAAGATGTGAGAAGCCAATTGGTGTTTTTTGACGAAAAATGGGGACGCAAGGGGGCTCATACCGGGATTTGAACCAGTGAAACTCCCTGAGCGAGAATCAGATCCAAAGTCCAACTGGTAACAGAGCCGTGCAGCCACTGTAAAATTTAACTGCCACGCAGCCGATCCGCCATCCTTTCAGAACACCATGGCCATCCAAACTCGCTTTCTTGTACGATATCCGATGTAGAGCAATATCAGGTTCTAAACTAATTATTTCAGATCAACAATATTAGTCTCTCTTTATCAAATTTGTTTTGAATGTACGACTTGTATTATCAAGTAACACTTTACACAATGAATTACTCTGAAACGACATTGTCGTCTGTCTCGACATCGTCATAGTTTACACTCCACCAGAAGTACACTTTGCTCAAATTGCTGCTTTCATTCACCATGAGAACGAAGAGCCACGAATGTGGAAACATTAGCTACGAATTTATCAGCTGGGTTGCACCTTTCCTTTTCCTACTTCCTCAGTCTTTTTTTTCTTTAACGTTCTCTGCAATTGTTGCAGGTTAGATCAGCCATCGCCGTTCAAGGAAGCCTGAGAAGTCCATTGTGGACAATACAGAGAGACAAGAGACGGAGACATGGAGAGATGGAGAGATGCAGGCAAAGAAAATAAAGAGTATAAATGTCAGGTTTTGCAAACTAGCAGAATTTATGTTACAGATTGGGAGAGATTCCTTCTTGGGTCTTGAAATCTTGCAAGAGAAGATTGGACACAAGTTAAAAGCATCGGCCTCGCTGGAGAATCTCTCATTCTGGGAGAGAGATAAATGCGGTCAATGAACTCCAATTAATCTATTTCAGCACTGAAGGGATCTTTAAACAGGAGCTCTGCGAGCAGAATTCAAACCTGGGCAGGAAAACCTCAATTGAATTTTGAGCCCAACGCTTTAAACACTCGGCCACCGCAGCTGTAAACGGCATGTTCATTCAGATCGGATTCCAAATGGACACATGCTGCTGTTGCAAACGCGCGCATTGATGGTGCTTGGGGTCGAATTCTTACTTGTTACGCTGGAGACCTTGGTTCGATTCCCGATACAATGCAGGATCATTCTGTAACAATGAGGAGCTGAAGAACAAAAGTATACTATTTCGCCCCTCGAGCCTTATGCGCAATTCAGTGAGATCTTGGTTGATATGTAACCTAACTGCATATTATCGCCTTAGCCCCATGTCCCTTAATGCCTTTGGTTAACAAAAATCTATCAATTTCAGTTTTAAAATTAACAATTGAGCTCGCATCAACTGCCGTTTGTGGAAGAGAATTCCAAACTTCTCCCTCCCTTTGCTTGCAGAGGTGTTTCCCAACTTCACTCCTGAAAGTCCTGACCCTAATATTTAGGCTGCGTCCCCGAGTCCGAGACACGCTAACGGGCGGAAATCTTTTTTTTTCTATTTACCCCATCAGTTCCCCTTAATATTTTGAAATGTTCGATCAAATCAGCACTTTATCTACTGAATTCGAGGCAAACCCGAGTTTATGTAATCTCTCCGCGTAATTTAAACTGTGGAGTCCAGGCAACATTCTAGTAAATCGACGCTGCACTCCCTTCATAGCCATTATATCCTTCCTAAGGTGCGTTGCCCAGAACTGAAGGCAATACTCCAGGTGTGGTCGAACCAGAGCTCTGTATAGCTGTATCATAATGCCTATCCCCTTGTATTCTAGTCCTCTGGATATAAAGACCAACATTCCATTAACCTTTTTGAATATTTTTTGTACCTGTCCATGACATTTTAATGATGTATGTTCATGGACCCCTAAGTCTTTTTGGAGCTCCACTGTTTCGAGCTTTTCACCATTTCGAAAGTACTCTGATTTATCCTTTTAGGTCCAAAGTGGATGACCTCACACTTGACGAAATTCATATCGATTTGCCACAATTTTGCACATTCATTTATGATATTAATGCCTTTCTGTAATTTTATGCTTTCATCTGCACTGCTTCCAATGCTGCCCATCTTGGTGTCATCGGCAAACTTGGATATGTGGCTTTCTGTCCCGTCATCTAATATCCGCCTGAATTGGGAAAAATCCAAATTCAGTTTCAATCTCCTCATCTTCTTGAGACATTTTATTTGCTTCATGTGTATTGCGCCGACGAAACTTCGGCATTCAGTCCACTGGAGCTCAAACATCCTCTGGATCTAATTCAGTTCCACCAACAGCAAAACTGAAAAGATGTGAGAAGCCAATTGATGACTTTTCACTAAAAGGAGTAACACATGGGGGCTCGTCCGGGATTTGAACCCGGGATCTCTCGCATAATCATTCAACGAAACCCCCTAAGCGAGAATCATACCCCTAGACCAACGAGCCCCTGATAGTTTAGGTGTGCAGCCAGTGTAAAAGTTCGTTGCGTCTCACAGCCGATCGACCATCCTTTCAGACCTCTTCGATCCATTCAATCTCGTTTTCGATTCGGGAGGACAGCAATATAAAGTTGTACACGAACTATTCCCAGTCACCAATATTAGTCTCCCTTTACCAAATGGCTTTCGAGTGCACGACTTGAGTTATCAAGTAAGACGTTTCAGAATTCGTTGCTCTTAAACTACATTGCTTGTGAGGATACTCAGAGTCGTGTCGATTTATGGCACGCTCTGTTCCCTTTGCATTGCAACCAACACATAGAATTGAATCATAGAAAGCTTACAGCACGGAAAGAGGCCATTCGCGCCATCGAGTCCGTGCGAGATCTCTGCAAGAGCAATCCAGCTTGAACCACTTCCCCGAAGCCCTCCATTTTTGTTTCCTTTCAAGTACTCATCCAGCTCCCCTTTGAAGGCCATGATTGAATCTGCCTCCATCACACCCTCGGGCAGTGCATTCGAGATCCGAACCTCTCGCTGTGTAAAAAAGTTTTTCCTCATGTCACCTTTGGTTATTTTGCCAATCAGCTTAAATCTATGTCCTCTGGTTCTTGACCCTTCCGCCAATGGGAACAGTTTCTCTCCATCTTCCATGCCGAGATCCTTCATGATTTTGAATACCTCTATCAAATGTCTACAAAACCGTCTCTGTTCCAAGGAGAACAACCTCAGATTCTCCGGTCTATCCACGTAAGTAAAGTCCCTCATCCCTGGAATTATGATAGTATTTTTTTTCTGCACCCTCTCGAAGGCCTTCACATCTTTCCTGAAGTGCTGTGTCCCGAACCCCACACAAAATTTCAGTTGTGTTCGAACCAGTGTGTTGTCAAGTTTCATCCTGATTTCTATACTTTTGTACTCTATACATCTATTTATAAAGCCCAGGATCCCGTATGCTTTTTAACCGCTTTCTCAACCTGCCCTGCCACATTCAACGATTTGTACACATAAACCCCTCTTTGTTCCTCTACCGCTTTTACATTTGTGCCCTGGAGTTTATTTTGCCTCTCCTCGTTTTTCCGACCGAAATGTATCACTTCGCATTTTTTGTGCGTTAAATTTCATCTGCCCCGTCTCCGCCCAAGCCACCAGCCTGTCCATATCCTTTGAAGTCCATCACTATCCTTATCATTGTTTACTACTCTTCCAAGTTTTGTTTCATCTGCAAATTTTGAAATTGTGCTCTGTGCACTCGAGTCCAAGTCATTAATATATATCAAGAAAAGCAGTGGTCCCAGCACTGATCCCTGGGGAACGCCACTGTACACCTCTCGCCAGTTCGAAAAACAACAGTTCACCAGTAATCTGTTTCCTGCTGTTCGTCAATTCTGCATTTATGTTGTTTCTGCCCCGTTTATTCCATGGGCCGCAATCTTGATGAGAAGCCTACCATGCGGCACTTTAGCAAACACCTTTTGAAAGTCCACATACACCACATCAACTAAATTGCCGTTATCTATCCTCTCTGTTACCTCATCAAAAAACTCTAACAGGTCAGTTAACCACGATTTGCCTTTAACAAATCCGTGCTGCCTTTCCCTAATCAATCCACCCTCGTCCAAGTGGCTGTTAATTCTGTCCCGGGTTATCGTTTCGAAACGTTTCCCCACCACTGAGGTTAAACTGACTGGCCGATAATTGCTGGATTTAATCGTACACCCTTTTTTGGACAAGGGTGTAACCTTTGCAATTTTCCAGTCCTCTGGCACCACACACATATCTAAGGATGTTGGTAGATTATGGCCAGTGCCTCTGCAATTTCCACCCTTACTTCCCTCAACAACCGAGCATGCATCCCATCCGGACTGGGTGGCTTATCTACTTTAAGTACAGCCAGCCGTTCAAGTGCCTCTTCTTTATCAATTTTTAGACCATCCAGTATCTCAACGATAACTTCCTTTGCTGAGACTCTGTCTTCTTGGTAAAGACAGATACAAAGTACTCATTTGGTACCAAGGCCATCCCCTCTGCCTCCATGAGTAGATCTCCTTTATCGTGCCGAATCGGCCTCACCCCTCCTCTGACTACCCGTTTACTGTTTGCATGCCTGTCGAAGTCTTTTGGATTCCCTTTTATGTTGGCCGTCAGTCTATAGTCATATTTCTCTTTGCCTCTCATTTCCTTTTTCACTTCCCCTCTGAACTCCCTAAATTCTGCCTGGTGAATTAACGCATAAAAAAGTTAGCATTTCTTTCAGCTGGAAACAGAAAGTTACTGGTTGATCAATGGCGATTTGAACAAGTATTCGTCTTTTTTACAGAGTTGAATGAGTTTTGCGAAATTAATACAGTGAACTAATACAGTAAAGTTGAATTCCTGATCGGGAACCGCCTCAGACAGCGCATTACTGCCCATCCCTTGGAAACAAGATACTACCGAAGCTTTGACAACACATCGCAGGTCCCCCTACAAAGTCACAGCTTGCCAGCTGTTCCGAAATTTGGAGCCTGGACAGGGAGTTAAACGCTGGACCTTCAGCTCACTACCCACTTTAAAAGTCTGATACTCTACCGACTGAGCTACCCAGGCTCGATACTACATAAGCTCACTTCGTACATATTCATGGGAGATCTCCGAATTATCATTGCAGCCGTCGAGCAAGGGTGAGGTCCGTTTGATAAAATTCTCAGGAACATGTTGAGGAGAATCCTTGTTTCTGTTGAACATGATGTAAGAAACATGGACAGTGAACTCGTGAGTTTACAATTCTTCTTGTTTGTGCGAAATGTCTTGTCATTCGTTAGCAGCAATTAAAAATAACACTTTACCCAGAGGCTCAAAGGCTGAACTTGTCCCACACGGGAGTTGGAAAAGGCCTCCAGACCTTTCAGCGTATTAACATCTGTAAGCTGAATAATTTCACCCGTGACACATTGAAACCAGGCAGAATATTTCTCTTCCAAATTTTCCCAACACGAAACTTGCAACCGATGAATATCGGCTTAAAGAAAAGAAGAATTGTTTTTTGGTTCTTTAGATTTAAAGATCTCGTACCGGCCCCTTTGCCATATGAGCTGCCGCTAAAAGCCCCCTCTCCCCCTATGAACAAGTAAACTGACACTTGCTATTGAAAGACGGTAGGCCAGAGGAACCCAAATGCCCACATGGGAAAACTAAGAAGTCGATTGTTGACCTCCATACATTTGTCCCACAAGGGCGTATTGTAAAAACGACTGGTTGTTAACAAGATGCGTTATTGAAGACACCATTTCTACCTTGAACTCCGATCAAAATGTTCGGAGTAAAAGGTTTGATTGTTTTAGAAGACGCTCGAACTCACAACCTGGTCATTTCTGGAGCCCATACTGCTATAAATAAGTAACGCACGCTTAACAATTGTGCAACACGAGAGCAGCGAACAACCGACAGCATCAGCGCTCTTGAC
The DNA here is from genome assembly GCF_035084215.1 of Heptranchias perlo. Lineage (NCBI taxonomy): Eukaryota > Metazoa > Chordata > Chondrichthyes > Hexanchiformes > Hexanchidae > Heptranchias > Heptranchias perlo. The sequence goes on along the minus strand of NC_090344.1, from coordinate 4,974,175 downwards.
AAACAGCTTTATTTTCGGTCTCTCAATTATCACTTCGAGATCTTTCTCAAACACAAGCCTCCAATCAAGATGCGATTCGTTAAATAACAATTCCTAAATCAAGAGAGTTTTGATCGATCATGACTAAAGCATGTACAATTTCCTCACCTGTTCCTTTTAATCCCTGGGGTGGAAACCATCAGCTCCTGGAAATTTGTCTATCTTTCGCCTCCTCATTTTCTCCATTGCCATTATTTTACTTGTACTGAATCCCCTTGATTTATTAACAGTTTTCCTCGTGTCTCTGGTATGTTAGCCTCATCCATTTCTGTGACGACCGATGCAAAGTAAAAAGTTAGCAACTCTGCCATTTCCTGATTTTCAATTACAATATCACCTGCATCTGTCTTTAAGCGGTCCACATTACTCTAAGCCTCCCTTCTTTCTCTGAATATACTCGTAAAAATCTTGAGAGTTGTCCTCATTTTCCCTCATAAGTTTTTCTCCTTTTCCCTTTTTGCTCCTCTTGCGATTTTTTTAGTTTCAGCACGACAATAAACCACACTTCGCTGTAAAGTTCGGCTCAATAGTTCTCCAATGTCAGAGCGAGAATTGTCTGAAGCCCTGATTTATTTCATGTCACAAATACAATCACACATAATCATCCTTGTATCAACTCACTGAAGGAGACACAAAGATAAACTCAGCGAGAAATGCAGTCAGTGTCGGGATACACAGGTGAACGGACAAGCGTAATGGACAGAGACAAAACGGCCTGAACCCCCAACAGTGAAGTGTCGCTGATAGATATTAGTGAGGAGGTGGGGGCCCCATCTCATCAATTGGCGCTGTGGCTTAGTTGGTTAAAGCATCTGTCCAGTAAACAGAAGATCCTGGGTTCAACTCCCAGTAGTGCCTTGTGCAGTTCATTATTTTACCTAATTTATGGAGTAAAGCGACAAAATAACAATGTGGTGTTCGTTTTTGTTCAGGTTTCAGGAGGAAACGGATAACAGAATGACTGTTCAAAAACGCCCTTTCATTCCACAGACAGACCTCTCAGAGAATGTGCCTGTAACACGTTAATTTAAGGACACGTTCTTGTTTCTCGGCTCGTTGGGATCGGGGTATAATTCACGATTTGAGGTTCAAAGCCGGAAGACATCCTAATTTGGACCAAGACTTGTGATCTTGACCTGCGGGACAAACGTTTGCAAAGAGGAAAAAGAAGTCCTCAAATCGCTCGACCTGAATCTCCAAGCCCAGATGAAATAGATCCCAGGTTGTTAACAGAAGCAAGGAAGGAAATAGCGGAGGCTCAAACCATCATTTTCCAATCCACCCTGGCAAGAGGTGTCGTGCAGGAGGATTTGAGGATTGCTAACGTTGTACCATTGCTGAAAAAGGGGTAAAGGGATAGATCGAGTAAATACAGGCCAGTCGGCCTAAACTCGATGGGAAGTATGAGTCGTCATTTAGAAAGGCACGGATTAATCAAGGACAGTCAGCGTGGATTTGTTAAGGGAAGGTCGTTTGAATTGAATTATTTGAGGAGGTATCAAGGAGGATCGATGAGGGTATCGCGATTGATGTAGTCAACATGGATTTTAACGAGGCTTTTGACAAAGTCCTACATGGCAGATTTGTCAAAAATGTAAAAGCCCATTGGATCCAAGGGACATTGGCAAGTTGAATCCAAAATTGGCTGAGCAGCAGGAAGCAAGCGGTTGTGGTCGACGGGTGCTTTTGTGACTGGAAGGCTGTTTCGAGTGGGGTTCCATGCGGATTCGTACTCGGTCCCTGCTTTTCATGGTACAGATCATTGATTTAGATTTAAATGTAGGGGGCATGATGAAGAAATTTGCAGATGATACAAGAGTTGGTCCTGTGGTTGAGAGTGAGGAGGAAAGCTGTCGACTGCAGGAAGATATCCATAGAGCGGACAGGTGGATAGAAAAGTGGCAAATGCAATTCAATCTGAAGAAGTGTGAGGTAATGCATTTAGTTGAGGGAGGGGGGGGCAAAAGGCAAGGGAGTGTACAATAAACATTGTAATTAATTTGCCATTGACACGCCCATTCTGCAAATTTACTAATGTCTTCCTTTATTTTTCGCATTTTTCCTTTGTATTAACTACAGCTCGCAATTAGGTGTCGTCCCTAAATTTTGAAATTGTACTTCCGATTCCAGTGTAGAAATCAGAAATGTAAATTGTAAACAGCAGTGGTCCCAGCACCGATAAATTTTGAAAAACAGTGGTCCCAGCACCGATAAATTTTGAAAAATAGTGATCCCAGCAGCTATAGATTTTGAGCAACAGTGGTCCCACCATTGATGAATTGTGAACAACAGTGGTCCCACCACTGATAAATTGTGAACAGTGGTCCCAGCACCGATAAATTGTGAACAGCAGTGGTCCCAGCATGTATAAATTATGAACAACTGTGGTTCCAGGAATTTTGAAATTGAACTGCAGTTGAAACTTTTGCATAAAAGGAAATGACGTCCCCAAATCGCTCGACCTGAATCTCCAGGCCCAGATGAAATATATCCCAGGTTGTTAACAGAAGCAAGGAAGGAAATAGCGGAGGCTCTGACCATCATTTTCCAATCCACCCTGGCAAAAGGCGTCGTGCAGGAGGATTTGAGGATTGCTAACGTTGTACCATTGTTTAAAAAGGGAGAAAGGGAAAGATCGAGTAAATACAGGCCAGTCAGCATAAACTCGATGGGAAGTATGAATCGTCATTTAGAAAGGCACGGATTAATCAAGGACAGTCAGCGTGGATTTGTTAAGGGATGGTCGTTTGAATTGAATTATTTGAGGAGGTATCAAGGAGGATCGATGAGGGTATCGCGATTGATGTAGTCTACATGGATTTTAACGAGGCTTTTGACAAAGTCCTACATGGCAGATTTGTCAAAAATGTAAAAGCCCATTGGATGCAAGGGACATTGGCAAGTTGAATCCAAAATTGGCTGAGTAGCAGGAAGCAAGCGGTTGTGGTCGACGGGTGCTTTTGTGACTGGAAGGCTGTTTCGACTGGAGTTCCATGCGGCTTCGTACCAGGTCCCTGCTTTTCATGGTACAGATCATTGATTTAGACTGAAATGTAGGGGGCATGATGAAGAAATTTGCAGATGATACAAAAATTGTTCCTGTGGTTGATAGTGAGGAGGAAAGCTGTCGACTGTAGGAAAATATCCAGAGAGCAGACAGGTGGAAAGAAAAGTGGCAAATGCAATTCAATCTGAAGAAGTGTGAGGTAATGCATTTAGTGAGGTGGGGGTGGTGGGGCAAAAAGGCAAGGGAGTATATAATAAATATTGCAATTAATTTGCCATTTACACGCCCATTCTGAAAATTTACTAATGTCTTCCTTTATTATTCGCATTTTTCTTTGTATTAACGACAGCTCGCAATTAGGTGTCGTCCCTAAATTTTGAAATTGTACTTCCGATTCCCGTGTCCAAATCATGAATGTAAATTTTGAACAAAAGTGGTCCCAGCACCGATAAATTGTGAACAACAGTGGTCCCACCACTGATGAAGTGTTAACAACAGTGGTCCTATCACTGATATATTGTGAACAACAGTTGTGCCAGCATCGATAAATTGTGAACAACCGTGGCCCAGCACCGATAAATTGTGAACAGCAGTGGTCCCAGCACCGATAAATTGTGAACAACTGTCGTCCCAGGAATTTTGATCTTAAACTGCAGTTGAAACTTTTGCACAAAAGAAAATAACGTCCGCAAATCGTCCCACGTGAAACTCAAATGCTTTGGGAAGAAGTCCAATCGAAACAATCAGGACTTTAAAGGCACCTCAACGACCTGAACTTTCGTTGAATGAATTGTGTTAGCCATTGCATTCGACCGTGAAATCGCTCTTGACTTTCATCTCACTGAAGCAGAGTGTGGCCGCTTTGTATCTGTGAGCATGTCGGTGGCGTGTTTAGCTTTGATATTGATCGCTTCCAATTTGTAAAATTTCATCAATCGTCAGGAAAAAGAAACCGAGAATCGAATTGTCCCTCCAAGTGATGAACTGAAGGGATTGGTGATCCAAGCAGATCTGGAAAATGCGTGGTGCAATCGGTCAGGAGTTCCAAATCCACCCTCCAGCCACTCGGCAATTATATTGAATGAACTTTACTCTGGCCCAGTGTCACCGCACTGAAATCGAGTATTTCTCCGGCATGTTTTTCTTCATAGTTGCTGGTTTAAGAGTGAAGACCTGCTGGTTGGATTTTCACTCCTACAAGCTTTAATCATTCATTTTTCACTGACTGTAGATAGTTGTTGTATTGGTCGCTGCAATCTCAAAGTTTAGCCCAGTGAATTATTGGTTGAGCAGGTGATCTCTTCACCTGTTCTCGGCGGTGTTATCCGTTGGCGTGAAAGTTTGATTGTTCGAGCCCTTATTTTATTTTTCCTCAGGATTCATCGCCTCAAAGTTCCAGGGTTTCAACGCATGATTTGGAATCAAGAAAATGTACCGGAATCAATGCCAGCTGAGCAGGGCTGATATTCTACCATTTACCCTGCGGTCGGAAATCAGGCACATGAATCATATAAAGGAATGGAACATTGGCTTCACGGTGATTACAATTCTCCTTGACAGACAAGCCCCCGAAAGGCCCGAAGGGAGGCCGCATTCGCAGCAGGAGAGCTGGTTCGCTGTGACATGGAGATTTCTGTAGTGAGTGCGACCAGACTGTTCCTATGTTCAGAGAATAAATTTCACACCCTTTATTTTGGAAAAGCAAAACGGTGGGGATTTTTGTCATAGCCCGATGCCTTTCGTGTTGTATCAGATGTTCCTCGTTGCGTTACTTTCATCTTGATCGGAGAACCAGTTCGGGCGCTCCTGTGATAAACAGCGACAATTGCCAGTTAATGTTAAATTTAACAACGACTCTACTGCGTTTTTAATCCCACTCTTAAGATGCAGTCTATAAAATGAATAAAAAATCATCACATTCAAAGCATAAAAATCTTATTAAAGTTTGGAATGTCTCTCGGTAACCACGTCAACATCGCCTTCAGTCTGAAATAGAATGTTATCGATTGATTCATGGTGATTAAAACAGGGATTCAACGACGAACAGGATTTAATTAGCTTCATGTAATTAATTTAATCAGTTCATAACTCTTTTTAAAATTAATTCCCTGACTGGGAATCGAACCTCGCGGCGGTGAGAGTCCCGAATTCTCACCACCAGGCCATTGGGGAGCTCCCAAGATTGTGCACGAGACAAAGTGGAACTGATGACATTAGTTTTTCTTTCGCTCTTTCGTGATTCATTCAGCTCTGTGTTTATTCTCAGGCCTCTTATCTCTCCTTCTTTTCAGCTTCTGACTGCGGATATTCCTGTGGCTCAATATGAATAATATAGAACATCTCACAGCCCCGGTATATTTGCTGTTTCTCTGTGCAGTTCTGTGCAAAATCAAACTGCACGCAAATACCGGCAGTGCCTCTCTCTCACTCCCCACAGAAGCAGCAGGAGATGCCACTTTAAACTGCCAGTTGCTTCAAACGATTCATGATGGACCTGCGTGGCCTTGCAGTTTTCCAAGGAGCTGCATTCAGTGCGTGAATTTTGGAAATGGAAACATGTCAATCAGCAGCTTGTGGTAGTATTTTACCTCACTTTCCATTTCATGTACATGCCTACTTGCACTTGGTGATGTCATTGCCTGAACATCACATCTGTCGCGGTATTATTTCGAACAGAAAATGCCATTTTGTGCGAGCAGTTTGTCTGGCAGGAAAATGACCTGAATTACAAAGGGCCAAGTAGGAAAGGCCGCGTTGCTCTGCTTGTTCGCAGCAACGAATTTTCAGCGTTTCCTTGGGGTTCAGTGTTTCGGATTCGGCGCTTTCATCACCACGGCAAAGGTTCGATTGTCGGTCTCAACATCCGCATATTATACACTCTATCATAAGTGTACTGTACTCAAATTGCTGATTTTTTCATTGTGAGGGGAAGAAACATAAATGTGTGGACATTAATTACGAATTCATCAGCTGGGTTGCACCATTTCTTTTCCTACCGTCTCAGTCTTTCCATCTTTACCCTTCTCTGCTGGTGTTGCAGGTTCCATCATTCTTCGCTGTTCACGATGCCTGAGAAGTCCATCAGGAGAAAACAGGCAAAGTCAAGAGACAGAGACAGGGAGAGATTAAAACACAGAAAAAAATTGTATAAATGTCAAGTTCTGCGAACGAGCAGAATTTAGAATGGAGCTTGGGAGAGATTCCTTCACGTGTCTTGCAATTTTGCAAGAGATCATTGGGCTCCGAGTTAAAAGCGTCGTTGGCGATGGAGCACCTCTCTGAGGGAGCGAACAAGGTCCGTTCGTTCAAGTTCATATTAATTTGAACACTGAACAAACTTTAAAAAGTAGCGCTGCGAACAGGATTCGAACCTGTGCAGGGAAACCCCACTGGATTTCAAGTCCAACGCCTTAACCACTCGGCCATCACAGCTGGAAACATCGATGATGCACAGCTATAAATCAGAATGCGTAGGGTTATCACACGAGATCTGTGACACTTTGTTCTCTCAGACAGGTTTCCAACTGGAAACTTACAGCTTGTTAATGTGCTGACTTTGCTGTCTCGGTGATAGAATTCTCGTTTATCACGTGAGAAACCGGGGTTCGATTTCCGGTTCGTTTAGGATTATTTTCATTCTCCATTCATAAGATCGCGTGAATTGTGCGACATTCGCCTTCAGCTTAAATCTGCGCACCATTTGAGACATTTTCCATTCTCCACGTGTGTTGCGTCGAAGCTGGGTTGGAAAATCACATTGCAAGTCTAACGCCTTAATCATTGGGTCATCGCTGCTGCAAGCGACAAATCCGACACGGCTGCAGAAGAGAATGAAGAAGGTTATGACAGGAGAACTCTGAGACTGTATGTTCTTTTAGACAGGTTTCGAACTGAGCGCAGACCACCGGCTGCTGTGCGGACTTTGTTATTTCAGTGATCAAATTCTTGCTGTCTGCGCGGGAGGCCCGAGTTCGACCACCGCTCAATCGACGAGCATTTTTCATTCTCCATTCATGAGGTCATGTGAATTCGGATACGTTTACATTAAGCTTCAATTTGAACACCATCTTGTGACATTTTCCTTTCTCCATGTGTGTTGTCGTCGACAGAACCTCTGCATTCTGTCCTCCATGCACTGGAATTAAGACAATCCTGCCGACTACACCGCTGACGAGACGTGAGAAACCAATTTGTGATTTTGAACTATAAATGGTAACACCGCAGGGCTCGTCCGGGATCTCTCACATAACAATCAGCAAATCCCCAAAGCGAGAATCATACCAGAAGACCAAAGAGCCACTGATAACAGAGGGGTGAAACCAATGCAGAATTCGGTGCCACCCACAGCCGATCGGCCACCATTCTCTACATCCTATCACTTTTTCTATTCCGATGTACGGCAATGTGAAGACGTACATTAACTATTTCATATCAACAATATTAGCCTCTCTTTACCACATTCGTTTCGAATGTGCGAGTTGTAATATCAAGTGAGACTTTGCAGAATTAATTGCTCTGTAGCTACATTGTTGTCTGTCTCGGCATCCGCAGATTATCCACTCTCCCACAAGTATAACAGTGACTACACTTCAAAAATACTTCATTGGCTGTAAAGCGCTTTGGGACGTCTTGATGTCGTGAAAAGCGCTTTATAAATACAAGACTTTGTTTTTATACTGGGCTAAAAGTACTGATAATTTCACTATGAGGACGAAGAGACATCAATATGTGGACATTGGCTACGAATTCATCATCTGGGTTGGTCCTTTACTTTTCCTCCCGTCTCATTCTTTCGATCTTTAGCGTTCTCTGCTGGTGTCGCAGGTTCGATGAGCTTTGGCCGTTCAATGAAGCCTGAGAAGTCCATCAGGGGAAAACAGAGCGGGACAGAGACAGGGAGAGATAGAGATAAAAGTATAGAAAATAAGCCTGAATATCAAGTTAAAAGAATTTTAAATGAAGCTTGAGAGAGATGGAATCATACACTCAAAGAATCGTTACTGCACAGAAGGAGGCCATTCGGCCCATTGAGCCTGCCCCGGATCTCTTTAAGAGCAATCCAGTTCGTCCCATTTCCCCGTTCTTTCCCTGTAGACCGCAAATATATTTCCTTCAAATACTTGTCCAATTCCTTTTAGAAATTAACGATTAAATCCGCTTCCATCACCCTTTCAGGAGATGCATTCCCGATTAGAACTACTCGCTGATTTAAAACGTTTTTCCTCATATCTCCTTTGGTCAACCACCGTAAATCGATGTCCTCTGATTCTCGACTCTTCCGCCAACGGGAGCAGTTTCTGTTTATTTACTTTATCTAAACCCGTCATGATTTTGAACACTTCTGTCAAATGTCCTCTCAACCTTCCTGCCCGAAGGAGAACAACCCCAGCTTCTCCAGTCTATCCACGTAACTGAAGTCCCTCATCCCTGAAACCATTCCAGTAAATCTTTTCTGCGCCACCCCTAAGGCCTTCACATCCTTCCTAAAGTGCGGTGCCCAGAATTGGACACAATTCTCCAGTTGTGGATTATTGTGAAGTTTCCTTCACGCACCTTGAAATTTTGCAAGAGACCATTGGGCTCCCAATTAAAAGGCTCTGCCGCGGTGGAGGATCTCTCTGAGAGAAGGAAATGCGGCCCGTTATCTCCAGTTCATATTTATTTGAGCATTGAATAAAACTGTAAACAATAGCGCCGCGAGCAGGATTCCAATGTTTTACCAAAAGACCCCGTCGAGTTTTAGATGTGACGGCTTAACCATTCGGCCATCACAAGCAGCGAGTGCTCGTAATGCAGGGCTGTAAATCAGAATGCGCAAGGTGCTCAGAGGAGATTTGTGAAATGATATGTTGTTTTGAACAGGTTTCCAATTGGACACAGCAAACGTTGCTGTTTCACTGGTAGAATTTGCACTTACCACGCGAGGGAACAGGGTTCGTTTTCCCGACCAATTAAGGCGCATTTTTGTTCTGCACCTCTGAGATCGCCTGAATTGGGATAAATTCACCTTCAGTTTCAATCTGCACACCGCCGTGAGGCATTTTACTCTCTCCGTGTGTGTTGCGTCGATAAACCGGCTGCATTCTGACCTCTGGACCTCAAACATGTTCGAGAATTAATTCAATGCTGCTTTCTGCAACGCTGAAAAGATGTGAGAAAGAAATGAGTAAATCCTCACTGGAAATAGTGAAACAGGCGGGTTCTGGGATTTGAACTGGGGAACTCTCACGTATCAATCAGTGAAACGTCCAAAATGAAAACCATAATCCGAGAACAAGGAGCCGTCATTAACACAACCGGACAACCAGTCGAAAATTTCCCTGTTACCCACAACCGATCGCCCATTCATTCAGACCGCTTCTGTCCATCGAATCACAGAAGGAGGCGATTGGGCTCAACGAGCCCGTGCCTGCTTTTTGTAAGAGCAATCCAATTCGTCCCATTCCCCGGCCCTTTCCCGGTGCTCTGTATTTTTCCCCTTCAAATTCCTTTTTCAAGTCACGATTGAATCTGCTTCCACCATCCTTTCAAGCAGCGCATTCCAGATCAGAACTACTCGCTGCGTCATTAAGTTTTTCCTCATATCGCCTTTGGTTCTTTTGCAATCACCTCAAATCTGTGACCTCTGGTTTCCGACCATTTCGACAATTAAAACAGCTTCTCTTTATTAACTTTAAACCTTTCATGACTTTGAACACTTCTATCAAATCTCCTCTGAACCTTCTCTGCTCTCAGGGGAACAACCCATCACCCGGCAAATACGGTCAATTAGCTTCAATTAATTTATATTATCATTAAACGGACCTTTAAAGACATGCCTTGTTTTGTGGAAGTGTGAGCTGGTGGTTTAAATCGCTGGTTTCAATGTCTGGGGCGTTTCTCGATTCGAATTTTACCACTGACATAATTTCTGCCAATGTTTATTTTGACCTGTTCACAGAAAACCCGATTGCAGTGCGATGGAGCAGAGGATGTGAAAGAAGCTGAAAGTGAAAGTGCAGATATTAGTTTCATCACGGGGACAGGACACGTTTCCACAGGTAAGGATCTCTCACCTTAAGATTCTTTCCAGCAGAGTGGGACAGGTGATCAGAGTGACCGGGCTCTAACGGCGCAATCGGTCCTTATATGAGTTACAGGCTCGGGAAATGCCGGGGTTGTTAATTCGAGTCTCACCTCGATCAAGCAATCCTTTTGTTTGTGAACATTTCGACAGGAGTTGAAGGTAGAATTGATGTTTTCGAAAATGCATCTACTTATCTGAATTGCCATGTGGTTCCTCTGGACTACGCTGTTGAAATATCAGAAGAGATGTTGAGTATTACTTGTTTACAGGAGGGAGGCTGCGGTTTTGTAGACACAAACTATGATTTTGATCCATCTTCAAATCGTGGGATTTAACTGGAGCTTTAAACCAGCGCCAGAGGCCGCTCAGCCAGGATACTTTCCATCCGACACTTCAGGAGCTAGTTTTACAGGAATAGAATTACTGCAAGCAAGAATTCTACGCCTCAAGCACCAATGCTGCCACGGCAGCAGGATGCATGTGTCCAGTTAGAAACCTGTCTGAAGGAACATGCAGACTGACAGAGCCGGAAGTCGAGCAGATTGACTTTCGGTCTGAGCAGATGTTGAGTCTCCTTCTTGAGAGAGTTTCGCCAATCCAGCTCAGAGTGGTTTAAGAATCATGAATTCGGGTGTGACTGGAGCCACTTGTGTAAGATGAAGTGTAGGGGGCAGTTTCACATCCTTGACGGACATTAATGATCCTGTTGCGGTTTTGCTGCAAAATTTCACTTCCCAGCTCCCGAACTAAAATCCAACGCCGTTGCAACTCGAATCCACAGCCTTTGAATGGCTTATCAAACAAAACAAGTAGAAGTCCAACACACGAGCCATTGCGTCACAGGGTCAGTTGCCAAAAAAAACCCGAATAAAAAGAAAGACGTGTTTCTCCGGTCCAGGGGCAAAGTGACAATGGATATTATTCAAAAAACTGTCCTCTCAAATCTGTCTTTATATTTTTTTTGTAAAGCTTCGATTTTAAATGTTATAAAAAGCCGAAATAAGTAAAGTAAATTAAAAGAATCGAATCCGTGATTAAGGGGTTACAACACACTCTAATCAACAGTTAACCGGCCGTACTGATGGTCCATTAGATATTTTAATTAATTTCTGTACCTGTACACTAGTTGGTAGCGCTTTCTGTACTTGGACCCCGAAATCTCTCTGCTCCTCCACAGTTCCTAGCTTCTCACCATTTAGAAAACATTCTGATTTATCTTTGTTAGATTTAAATTGGATGATCTCGCTCACCCCCCATTGAACTATATTTGCCGCAGTTTTGCCCACTCACTGAATCTATCAATTCCCACTTTTCAACTTCCTGCTTCAATCTTCATGACTTGTTGCGTCACCAGAAGGCTGCGTGTTCAAATCACGGGGTAACCGTTACTTTTCGAGCTGATCAGATTCTGGATCGTTCCGGGATGAATATTGTATCTGCTTTTTCTCAATAAACAGAACCTTGCTCTAAAGTCTGCTTCCCTGGTTCTCAAATTTCAGGAAGGCGTCTCATTCCGCCCTCGACTTTTGATTTTGACCTGCGGTTGAAACTTTTGCAAAGATGGAAAAGAAGTCCCCAAATCGCTCCATGTGAATCTTAAACGCTTTGGGAAGAAGTTCAGTGCAAACAGTTTGGAATTTAAAGGCACCTCAATGACCTGCACTTTCTTGGAATGAGTTTTGTTCGCCATTGCATTCGACCGTGAAATCGCTCCCGGCTTTCATCTCACTGAAGGGAAGAGTGTGGCCGCGTTCCAACTGTCAGAGTGGAAGTGACGAGTTTGGGGTCGGTGTGGGTCGTTCACAACTTTTGAAATCTCACCAAGCAGCAGAGAAAAAGAATCTTGGAATCAAATTGTCCCTGTCAGTGATGAATTGAAGTGAACATCGCTCCAAGCAGATCTGGACAACTCGCAGTGCAGCCGCACAGGAGTTCCAAATCCACCTTCTCGCCACTCGGCAATCGCCTGAACTGAACTTTACTCTGACCCAGTGTCACCGCGCTGAAATCGAGTAAGTCTCGGCCACACTTTTTCTGAACATCATGGTTACTGGTTTAAGAGTGAAAACTGCCGTCCGCTTCACTGTAAGTGCAAGAGACATCTTTGTAAACACCGAGTCGTGTCACAGACCTGCTCGTCGGACCTGCTCATTTCATCTCATCTCATTTTCAGCAAACCTGAATATTACTGGAATAGAGATTGACGAATCACAGCTCGAGAAATCAATCCTCTCGACCACGAGGGGACGGAGTCTTCCAACATACAGGTGTTTAATGGCAAGGTGAGTTTAATGTTCAGGAATAATAGAGCACAGATTTTCGGTCGTGCAAACTTCACACACTTTATTTTGGAAAAATAAACTGATAGCAGAGAGAATTTATTTTGATCGCTGCAACCTGAATTTTTAGTTCGTTGAATCAGTAGTTCAACAGCAAACGTGTGCCTCTGTGGCGCAATCGGTTAGCGCGTTCGAAGTTAACCGAAAGGTTGGTGGTTCGATCCCACCCAGGGACGGTAGGGAAACTTTTATCTTCATGGTCTCGCATTTCCTGGTTCTGTTGTTTGTTTTGGCTGCAAAACAATTGCCCGGTTTCGATGGCCAGCTGAGTGCGGCCGATCTTCCATCATTTCACCTGTGATTGGCTTCGCCGAAATCTGAATTCTTCTTGACAGACAAGGTCTGACATCGATATTTCTGCAGTGACCGACACCAGACTGTTTCCTCAATGAATGTCACTCCCTTTTATTTTGGAAACGCAAAATTGTATTCACATTCCGAACGGTTTCAGTTGATTTGTGAGAGATCATGAAAGGATCCTGCAGCGCTGCCTTGGATAATAACAACAGTTCTAAGCCGCATTTCAGTCGCGGCAACAAATCCTCACATCCGAGTATCTGCACCCTTAAATCCGAGTATCTGCACTTTTGCAGCAGAGTATCTGCACCCTCACACTGGAGTATCTGCACCGTTGCACCGGAGTATCTGCGCCCTTGCAACCATTAACTCATCAACTGTCCCCAATCATCTTTATCAGCGTCAGGAGCCCTAAACAAAACCCAACAGTGAAGAAATTGGCTTTATGATTCTTCACTAATGCACGGACACATTTTTATTAACGGAACTTTGAAGGAGATTTGGGGAAAGTGGCCGCTGATACTCAGAAACTACTGCTTGTTTTTTTTGCTCAGCGGGCTCGTTGGTCGAGGGGTATGATTCTCGCTTCGGGTTTGTTGTTTGAAATATGTGAGAGATCCCGGGTTCAAATCCCGGAGAAGCCATCATTTTTTTTCCCCCCCGACCTTTGATCTTGAGCTGCTGTTCAAACTGGCAGGGTGTTTGTCGGTATCTCAATAATCTCACGTCTTCTGAATGCATTCTGCTCGCAATTGCAATTGACCTTGAAACCGCTCTCGGATTTCATCTCACTGAAGCAGAATGTGGCCCCTTTTTGTTTCAGCGTGGAGGTGACGAGGTTGTGGTTGATAACCGCGGGCACACCTGTCCGGACATTGGTGGTCAGAATGTACAAAATGCTGTCTCAAATATTCTGTTGTCATCCAGGGAGCTCTAGTTTTGCATGCCCAACCTTTACCCTAGTAAGAATGTGTCCAGTCTGTACCCGAACTATCTCCTCACTCAAAGCCTCCCATTGCTCATTTACTGCTTTACCTGCCAATCTTTGATTCCAATCCACCTGGACCCGATCACTTTTCAACTCGCTGATATTCGCTCTTCCCAGTTCAGTATTTTCATGCTTGATATTTCCTTGCATTTTCCATAACTATACTAAACCTGCTGCAAATGCTCCCCCACTGAATCATGCTCCACTTGCCCCACTTCTTTCCCCGAAATAAATCCAGCACTGCTTCCTTCCTCGTTGGGCTGAAGAAATACAGATTAAGAAAGTTCTCTTGGACACAATTCAGGAATTGGTCGCCCTCTTTGACTTTTGCACTGCTCTTTCCCAGTCTATATTCGGATAAATGAAGTTCCCTTTTATCAATGCTCTAAAATTATTGCATCTTTCTGCAATTTCCTCCTCCATCTCCTTCCCACTAGTTGGCCCCCTATAGTCTGCATCCAGCAGCGTAATAGCTCCTCAATTTTTCCTTAATTCTAAACAAATAGATTCTGCCTTTGAACCCTTAAGCATGGCGACCCTTTCTACCGCTGTAACAGTATTTTTGATCAATAGTGCCTGGTCCACACCCCCCCCCCAACTTTTATCCCCTGCCTTTCCTGAATACGTTGTAGCCAGGAATATGTAAGTGGCCACTCCTCCGCTTGTTTGAGCAAGGTCTCCATTATTGACACTATAACATAATCCCATGTTACCACTTGTGTCTGCAGCTCACCAACCTTATTTACCAAGTATGTTAAACACAACATCAGGGCATAAGGGTAGGACAAGTTCTAATGCCCAATTAAATGTTCTATACACTAATGTCCGTAGCATAAGAAATAAAACAAGGGAATTAGAAGCCTAAATTGAGCTTATAGTGCATGACTTAGTGCTCATCACTGAGACCTGGCTACAAACTGGGCATGACTGGGAGATAAATATTTCAAGTTATAAGCCGTTTAGAAAGGATAGGGACATTGGAAAAGGCGGTGGAGTAGCGATATTGAGGAGGGATACTATTACTGCATGAGAAAGAAGACATATCAGTAAAGGTGAGCACGCAGTAGAAAGGCTTTGCGTGGAAATGAGTAACAGAATAGAATGCAAGACTTTGGTGGGAGTTGTTCATGGACTTCCGGACAGCAGTGAAAAAGTAACAGGATACACAGAAGCGGACAGGATGTTAGGGGTCTGGAACTCACTGTCTGAAAGGGTGGTCGAGGCAGAAAACCTCAACTCATTTAAAAAGTACTTAGATGTGCATTTGAAGTGCCGTAACCTACAGGGCTATGACCAAGTGTTGGAAAGTGCGATTAAGTTGGATAGCTCTTTTTCGGCCGTCATAGACACGATAGGCCGAATGGCTTCCTTCTGTTCTGTAACTTTCTATGATTCTATGTGTGTGAAGGGATTCGTTCAGTCATCACACGTGCTGAGACACCAGCGAGTTCACAAGTGACTGCAGGGGTTGGATTCTGCTGTTAATCCCATCCATCCAGGACTGAACCATATTCATTCTGACATTTGGGGTTTGTTTCTGCTGATGTTAATAACCGCTATAACTGGGCTGGAGTTTAAGATTCTGGATATGTTAAATAAATCAGCTATGTTTTAAACACCTTGTTGTCGATTTTGGTCTTTCCCACCTGAGTGTTTAGCATCACCTAACTGGAGCTCAGAAAGCACAATCTGGGGGGAGGATCATCCGGTGGGAACAGAACTTCAGCCTGGACACAGTCCTTCACGGCCACAGTGAGAGGGGCAAATGGCACTTTGGTCTTTCCCGTCGCTCGTCACTGACATCAAAGTCACCGTGCGGCGTCCAGTCTAAAAATGACTGTGGTAATTATTCTATGTTTGTTTGACAGTCCTGAGTCTACCATTTAAAGCAGGCGTTAACTGATTTAAAGTAAACCCGCTTAAAAGAAATGGGTTATCAGTTGTGATATCCGTGAAGCCAATGTTCCATTCCTTTATATGATTGATGTGCCTGATTTCCGACCGCAGTTTCAGTGGTGGAATATCAGCACTGCTCAGCCGGCTATGATCACGGTACATTTTCTTACAAACCAAACACAGATTGAAACCCTGGAACTTTGAGGCGATGAATCCTTGGAGAAAAAATAAATAAGGGTTCGAACCATCAAACTTTCTCGCTAAATGAGAGCACCACCGAAACATACAAAGAGGTCACCTGCTAAACCAGCAATTCACTGAGCGAAACTATGAGATTGCAGCCACCAATATAACAGTTGTCTACTGTCAGTTTACTTCTCCAAAATGACTGGATTTTTACTCCTGCAAGCTTCAACCAACGAGCTGGTCTTCACTCCGGAAACAGCAACTGTGAAGTTCAGAGAAACGTGTTCGATTTCAGCGCGGTGACACAAGACCAGTGTAAAGCTCAGTCAATGAGATCGCCGAGTGGCGAGAGGGTGGATTTGGAATGCCTGAGCGCCTGCACTGCGCACTTTTCAGATCTGCTTGGAGCACCAATCCCTTCAATTCATCACTTACAGGGACAGGTCGATTCTCTGTTTCTTTTCCTTGAGGCTTGGTGAAATTTTAAAAATTGATAGAGACCAATGTTAAAGCGAACCTCGTCAGTGACATGCTCATAGATACAAAGCGGCCAGACTCTGCTTCAGTGAGATGAAAGCCCAGAGCGGTTTCAAGGTCGAATGCAATTGCAAGCAAAGCTCGTTCAATGAAAGTGGAAGTCATTGAGGTGCCTTTAAGGTCCTGATTGTTTGAAATGAACTTCTTCTGAAAGCGTTTGAGATTGAGGTGGAGTGATTTGGGGATTTCTTTTCCCTATTTGCAAAAGTCTGAACCGCCACTAAAGATAAAAAGTCAAGGGCTAAATTGGGGATTCTACGGGATATGGACCTCGAATCGAGAATTATACCCCGACCTCAACGAGCCCAGAAACAAGAACGTGTCCTTACATTAACGTGTTACGCTCACATTCTCTGAGGGGTCTGTCTGCAAAATAAAAGGGCATTTTGAAGAGATATTCTGAGCAGTTCCGTATTG
This sequence comes from Heptranchias perlo, assembly GCF_035084215.1. Taxonomy (NCBI): domain Eukaryota; kingdom Metazoa; phylum Chordata; class Chondrichthyes; order Hexanchiformes; family Hexanchidae; genus Heptranchias; species Heptranchias perlo. Next base: position 4,957,403 of record NC_090344.1, on the reverse strand, counting down.
GACCCCGAACAAAGTACAAACACCGCACGATGCTTTTGCTGGTCAAATTCACTAAACATCATAAATTCCACAAAAGCACCACGGGGAGTTGAATCTATGACCGGAGTTCTTTAAGCAACTAAGCCACGGAGCCAATTCACGGGCACGCTTCTCACTTCCTCATTAATATCTGTGCTACACATTCTGTTGGGGGTTTAGACTGTTTTATCTTTGTCAATTTCATAGAAAATGAAAGCAAGAGTGGATCATTCAGCTCTGCCATTCAAAATGATCATGGCTGATCGTCTAGTTCTGTACCCTGTTCCCGCTTTTTCCCCATATCCCTTGAGCATTAAGAAATATATCTATCTGCTTATTGAATAAGTCTAATGACTTGGCCTCCACTGCCTTCTGTGGTAGTGAATTCCACAGGTTCACCACCCACTGAGTGAATACATTTCTCCTCATCTCGGTTCTAAATGACATACCCCGTATCCTGAGACTGTGACCCCTGGTTCTGGACTCCCCAGCCACCGGGAACATCCTCCCTGCATCTAGTCTGTCTCGTCCTGTTAGAATTTTATATGTTTCGATGAGATCACCCTTCATTCTTCTAAACTCGAGCGAATATAGGCCTGGTCGACCCAATCTCTCCTCATACGTCAGTCCTGCCATCCTCGGAACAAGTCTGCAAAACCTTCGTTGCACTCCCTCCATGGCAATGACATCTTTCCTCAGATAAGGAGACCAAAACTGCACACAATACTCCAGATGGGGTCTCACCAAGGCCCCGTACAACTGCAGTAAGACATTCCCTGTTCCTGTACTCAAATCCTCTTGCATTGAACGCCAACATACCATTCGCCTTCCTAACTGCTTGCTGCATCTGAATGCTCGCTTTCAGCGACTGGTGTACAAGGACACCCAGGTCTCGTTGCACCTCCCCATTTTCCCAATCTATCACCATTCAGATAATAAACTGCCTTTCTGTTTTGACAAAAAAAGTAGATAACCTCACATTTATCCACGTTATACTGCATCTGCCATGTTCTTGCCCACTCACCCAACTTGTCGAAATCACATTGGACCCTCTTTGCATCCTCCTCACAGCTCGCATTCCACCCCAGCTTTGCGTCGTCTGCAAACTTGGAAATGTTACATTCCGTTCCGTTCCCTCATCCAAATCATTGACATATATTGTGAATAGCTGAAGTCCCAAGCACTGACCCCTGCCGTGCCCCACGAGTCACTGCCTGCCACCCGGGAAAAGACCAGTTTATTCCCACTCTTTCCAGTCTGTCAACCAATTCTCAATCCAGGCCAGTCTATTCCCCGAATCCCATGTGCTTTAATTTTGCACACGGTCCTCTTCTGTGGGACTATATCAAAGGCCTTCTGAAAATCCATGTTTCCCACATCCATTGGTTCTCACCTATCTAATCTACTAGTTACATCCTCAAAAACCTCCAGTAGATTTGTTAAGCATGATTTCCCTTTCATAAACCTATGCTGACTTTATCAAATCCCATTAATGCCTTCTAATTGTTCTGTTATCACATCTTTTAAAATAGACTCGAGCATTTTCCCCACGACTGATGTGAGGCTAACTGGTCTTTAATTCCCTGTTTTTTCTCCCCCTCCTTTTTTTTTAAAAAAAAGTGCGGTTACATTTGCAACCCTCCAATCTGTAGGAATTGTGCCAGAGTATAGAATTTTGGAAGATGATCACCAATGCATGCACTCTTTCCAGGGCCACTTCGTTTGGTACTCTGGGATGTAGATTATCAGGCCCTGGGGATTTGTCAGCCTTTAACTCCATTAATTTCCCAAGCATTTTTTCTTTAAAAGTAATACTGGTTTCCTTCAGTAGAAACTTGGTTCCTCACATTTCTGGAAGGTTGTTTGTGTCCTACTTTGAGAGCAGAACCAAAGTATATTTTTAATTGTCTTCACTAATCTTTTTCTCTTGACATTTAGAGAAACTTTTACAGTCAGTTTTTATGTTCCTGCTAGTTTACTCTCATACTCTAATTTTTTCATCTGAGTCAATCTCTGTCCTCCTTTGCTGAATTTTAAACTGCTTCCAATCCTCAGGCTTGTTGCTTTTTCTAGCAATTTTATATGTCTCCTCTTTGGATAAATACTATCCCTAATTTCTTTTGTAAGCCACCATTCCTGTTTTATTTTTGTGCCAGACAGGAATCAATAATTGTTGTAATTCCTGCACATGTTCTGTTAATATTAGCCATTGCCTATCCACCTTCATCCCTTTGTGAAGTTCCCCAATCCATCCTAGCCAACTCACACTTTCATAATTTCCTTCATTTAGATTCAGGACCCCAGTTTCGGATTCAACTACTACACTCTCCATCTGAAATAAGGAATTCTATCATGTTATGGTCGCTCTTCTCGAAGGGAGCCCGCAAAAGATTGTTAATCAATCCTTTCTCATCGCACAATACCCAATCTAGGATCGCCTGTTCTCTAGTTGGTTCCTCAATGTATTGGTCTAGAAATCAATCATGTGCACTCCAGGAATTCCTTCCCCACAGTATTATTGCTAATTTGGTTTGACCAAACTACATGTTAAATTAAGTCAGCGTGATTACAGTTGTACCCTACTTGCATGCGTCTCCTATTTCCTGTTTAATGCCCTCTCCTGCATCACTACTCTTTGGGGGGCAATAGACAACCCCCACCGTTTTCTGCCCCTTGGTATTTTCGCTCCACCCATACAGATTCCATATCGTGATTTTCTGAGCCAATATCCTTCCTCACTATTGCGTTGATTTCCTCCTTTACTAACAACGCTACCTCACATCATTTCACTTTTTGCCTGTCCATCCTAAATATTGACTACCCCTGGATGTTCAGTTCCTATCCTTGGTCACCCTGCAGCCATGTCTCCCTTATCGTAACTTTTTCGTACCCATTAATCTCTGTGCTGTTAATTCATCGACCTTATTGCAAATGCTCCACACATTAAGACAATGCCTTCAGACTTGTCTTGAAGATTGCTAGTTAACTAGTATTTTTTTTGCACGGTGGCCCTATTTGTTTTTTTGCTCTGGTTTTCTCCGCCTGCCACTATTGCTTCCTCCCTTTGTCTTGTTTCAATCCTTGTTTTCCCCTCCTGTCTCTCAGCTCAGGTTCCAATCCCCCTGCCATTCCAGTTGAAACCTTCCCCAACAGCACGAACAAACTCCCCTGCGAGGACATCGGTCCTGGTCCGGCTCCGGTGTAACCCGTCCCACTTGTACAGGTCCCACCTTCTGCAGAACGGTCCCAATGTCCCATGAATTTAAATCCCTCCCTCCGACACAATCCATGCAGCCACACATTCATCTGGTCTATTCTCCTGTTCCGATAGCCCGAGAGAGCCCAACACTCGCCAGGCTTGGCAAATTGGTCAATCGATGCCGTCAGGGAAGAGCCAATTCCGGAGACATGTGCCCAGGACCAGTGTTAGAGGCAAGTGAACCAGTCATTCCTGACCGACACCATTTTGCTACAAACCCACCACAACTTTGCCCTGGATCTCAATGCGAATCGTTGGGGGGGGGGGGGGGGGGGATTGTTTGCTGCAGCCGTGGGATGCTGCAAAAACAATTCTCAAACCAGATACCAAATTAACTCACTGCAAACAGTACAATCCAGCGAGCATTTGAAAGATAACAAGACCAGCAATCGTCTATAACAGGAGTTTATTATCCAACAGACACATCTACAGTTCCATGGAGCTGCACTCGGAGCCCACCCTGCGGCCCTGCTCCATTTTCCACAAAGCAACAGTCCCGACCAACAGGGCCACGGAGAGCAGCGCTGCCCCAACCGCTAATCCAGGAACACGGGAGGGGGAATCAACAGCAGTGTCTGTGGAGAGAAGCCAGGGTTAGATGGGCACCAGTTACTCCATCACGAGACACAGGTGGAAGCTCCCTGTTTACCTTTCTCATCCTGTCGGATCCGAGCAGCCAATCTCTCCTCACCTTCCAGGAAAAGGATGGGTCCATCAGCGGTCACCAAGGCCCCAGACCGGTTATCGGCGCTTCTTCGCCTCTCTGGGGGCGAAGAAGAACAAGAGACAAGAGTTGATGTGAATAATTAAATCTTCAGTTGTCTGCAAATCCTGAATCAGATGGCCTCATGCAAAAAACCATCAGGGCCCTGGGTACCGGACAGAGTTTAGAGTTCAGGCTATAATTGCATCTGGTTCTCACCAAACCGAATCTCAGAAGGACGCACCAACTGAGCAGAGTTTGCAATTGCTGCTGCTACAATGGCCAGCCTGGTCTCCTGTGAAGGAGACACCGTTTGATGCATTACTTTGACCCGCAATTGGCCAGGTGTCCGGCCCCGGGACATCCTTTCAGTTGCACCCTGAATTCCCAGTGTCAGAAAGAGGACAATTAGATGCTCGTTAAACGTTCTCCAATGCCAAGGGTGGACTGTTCCGAACCGGATGCGGAACACAGCCGTGCCAACAATGGGAGGATTCTGCTCTTCAGCGGTCGGCAAGTGGGGCAGCTCAGCATCCGGGCAAGTAGCAAGAGCCAAAAATACTTCATTCACCCCAGCTCAAGGATCAGAGCATCCTTCACAATTACTGACCTGGTGCAAGATGCGCTCAGCCCCGCTGCCCTATATTGACATTCGAAATGGAAACCTGCACCGAATGCAACTGGGCAAGTTCCCAGAACCGCCAGATTCAGGACACTCCTCCTGTTCCCAGTGTTCGGCCTCTTGCTGAGGGAGCTCCGTGTCCAGATGTCCCACACCCACCCCTCCCCATCAGGAATTAATTTCTGGTCAGATCACAGGTACTTACTGGAGCTGCAGGGAGCAGTGCAGTTCTCTCGGGTGGAAGGGTAGCAAACCTCAGCACTGCAATGGAAATAAACCTGCAAAGGGACAGTGCGGTCCGGTCAGTCACACAGTTACCAGTCAGGAGATTAATGCTTCTAGTCAACCGACCAACAGGGGGCCTACTCAATTATTAAGAGCCAGGGAACAAGTGATACCAAGTGACCGGGAAAGAAGCACTGAAGGAAACTCACCTCCCCGGTCAGAGCCCGGCCCAAAACTCGGTCCCAGAAAGCGAACGTGCTGACTACAAAACGATTATGGTGAGTTGGGAACAGCAAATGGGAAGCAGCGGTTACCGGGAGGAGGCGGGTTTTGTAGTTATCACCAGCAAAGGGGCACCTGGAACAGAGACAGAGGGGGAGTCACACGGTTACAGGTTTACATCAAACCTATTATACCAGCGTCTGGAACACAATATCAACTTCGAAGGACTATTTCCCCCCGTCATTAACTCGGACTCCAGGAACGATTTCTGTATTAATCCCCGCCGATGTCGCACCCTCCCCAATCCCCACACTGCCTCAAGCTCCCTCGCTCCCTTACCTGTCCACCAGGAGGTCCCATCGGAGCCCCGAATACAGCTCGGCGGTGGGGGTCGCCCAGCAGTCATTGAGCAGCAGCACAAGGGACGGATCGTTCCGGTTCAGAACACGAACCTCCACAAACACGGGCTCCCGGAGCACACTCAGGATAGGGTAGTCACTGGCCACATACCAGCTCCGGTAGCCACCATCTGGAAAGAGAAAGATGAAGGGCGGGCACTATGCGGAGAGAGCCTCAAGTTGGACACCAGCCATCAGCGAGCACTCGTTACCTCTCGCTATTCTCAGCTCTAGAAGCAGGATCCCGGCCTCAGTGGCAGGCAGTGGTGGAGAAAGGGTGTAAACTCTGGGCTTCACCTGCAGATCAGACTCCTGGCAAGAGAACGGACACGGCTGGAGAATTCAGCTCCTCACTGTCTCTACCCGCTGAATGTGCTCCTATTCTCACCTGAAAGGGCTGTCCCGGGTCACCGATCCCAAAGCTCCATCCAAGATCTCAAACTCACCCAACACATCCGTTTCATACAGAATGTTCACCCCGTCCAGCAACAAGAGAAAAGACCATCAGTCCCGAACTGAGCAATTGATGGGACTCCCAGCCCGCAATACCTACCCGCTGAGTAGCGCCACATTCAGTGACTGCGAACTGAAAAAGCAGTGTCTGCAGAGGCCACGGTCGGATTGCACTCAGCTCCGTCTCCATCCTTCAGATGGAGGGTTGTTATGTTTAAAGGAGGCAGCGTCAAATCCTTGGAGATCGCGATCAGGACCCGCCCATCCTTGGTGCAGACTGCAAGAGAGGCAATGAAAGGCGGTTAGTTGCCCCACGGGGAGGGTCAAGGGAACTGTTACCGGGAGGGGGACAAACCCCATCCATGTTTCAGTTTCTATCCCGTCCCATTATCGGTCAAATGAAGACCAGTGGACCAACTATAGCTCATCACCACGATGGCTGGATTTAAATTGCTTGTATCTCCGACAGAAATTAAATATCAAATCCAAATAGCCAGTGGCAGCAGGGGCCGGGGCTCATTCACTCTGCCCTTACTCAGTGCGACTCCCAAGTCACCGAACAGTAGAATGATTCGAACTGCAGATACTGGGTCAAAGGACGATTAACTATTGCCTTTTCTGTATCTGATTAACAGCACCCCCAATCCCACCCTCAAATCTACTCTGCGGGATTGGAAGCTCAATCCCACCAGCGGTTCCACTCTCCGGACTGGAAAAGTTTGAATCTCCAACTGGCGTTGTAGGACAGGAAGGAAAGAGATGAAACTGTCCAGGGAAACCGCGTGCAGCTTGATGGCGGGTGACCCTGGAAAGTCCTGGCCCAGAATATAGACGGACCAAGAATACACCCACCTGGCAGATTGTCCAGTGAATAGAAACACGGCGGCGCATCCAGATTCCCCGCATCGAAGCAGCAGCCTCTCCGCACACACTCACGAGCTTCAATTCCCGGAAATCCGCAGTCTTTGCGGTTTTTAGGAGACAACCAACATTTATCGGCGGGGAAAAGAAGAGAGGGCGGCTGAGCAGAACAGATTACAACAAATAACAAAACAAGAATCCCCAACTCCTCCATTATAACAAGCGAACTCTCCTAAGTAAGTGATAATGGAAAGCCGACTTCCCCTTTTTATCGCAGCGCTGTTTAACCCGCAGTAACGGAATGTCCCAATCAGGCTGAGGCAGAGTCCGTGGCCCACGGGCTCCCGAACATCAACCCGCATTCGCACGGCTCACACGGATGGGCCTGTTTTTAATGGAAGAATAAAGGTGAGACAGAATTACTTGGTACACACGTGACATTAACTCTTCCATTGTTGGTGCTGAATTTGATTTACAACTTGTACCATGTGAATGTCTAACACCTACTGAAATTAATCACAGTAAAATTATGATGTGAACTATATAAAAAAAATAAAGGTGATACTGGGTCCAACGACACCTTTATTTCTTCATCACAACCAAACTGGAACCAAATCGCATTATTTGTTTTTTTTTTGCTTTTTTAGTCACCTTTATTCTTTAGACCCAACGTCACCTTTAATAGTTTATTAAAAATAGGCCCCATCTCCGTGTGACCGGTGGGAATGCGGTTTTTTAAATACTAATTAATAAACAGAGTGAAATCAATATGTTGTTGTCCAGATACGGTACGGTAGCAGAGTGGTTGTGTTACTGAAATAGTAATCTCACAGTCCTGGCTGAATAATCTCCAAGTCATAAGTTCAAATCCCGCCACGGCAGCTGAGGAATTTAATTTCAATTAATTAAATAAAATCTGGAATTAAAATACTGGTATCAGTAATGGGTTGCCATGAAACTACCGGATTGTCGTGAAAACACATCTGGTTCACGAATATCCTTCAAAGAAGGAAACCTGCCGTCCTTACCCGGTCTGGCCGAAATGTGACTCCAGACCCACAGCAATGTGATTGATTCTTAATTGCCCTCTGAAATGGCCGAGCAAGCAACTCAGCTGAAAAATCTCGCTTAAAAAAAAGTCATAATAAGAATAAAACCGGACGGACCACTCGGCACGGGACACGACATAGGTCAAAACAAGCCCAGTTGACCCCGCAAAGTCCTCCTCACGAACATCTGGAGACTTGTGCGAAAATTAGGGGAGCTGTCCCACAGACGAGTTAAGCAAAAGCCTGACACAGCCATGCTCACAGAATCATGCTTTTCAGCCAACGTCCCAGACTCTTCCATCACCATCCCTGGGGATGTCCTGTCCCACCGGCAGGACAGATCCGACCAGAGGTGGCGGTACAGTGATATCCAGTCAGGAGGGAGTGGCCCTGGGTGGTCCTCAACATTGACTCTGGACCCCATGAAAACTCATGGCATAAGGTCAAACATGGGCAAGGAAACCTCCTGCTGATTACCAGCTACCGTCCTCCCTCAGCTGATGATATCAGTCTTCCTCCATGTTGAGCACCACTTGGAGGAAGCACTGAGGGTAGCAAGGGCACAGAATGTACTCTGGGTGGGAGACTTCAATGTCCACCACTGACCGAGCTGGTCGAGTCCTGAAGGATATAGCTGCGAGACTGGGCCTGCATGAGGTGTTGAGCGAACCAACACGAGGGATAAACTGACTTGACCTCGTCCTCACCAATCTACCTGTCGCAAATGCATCTGTTCCATGACACCACTGCACAGTCCTCATGGAGACGAAGTCCCGTCTTCACACTGAGGATACCATCCAACGTGTTGTGTGACACTACCATTGTGCTAAATGGGGAAGATGCAGAACAGATCGAGCAGCTCAAAACTGGGCATCCATGAGTTGCTGTGGGCCATCAGCAGCAGCACAATCTGTTATCTCATGGATCAGCATATCCCTCACTCTATCATTACCAACAAGCCAGTGGATCAACCCTGGTTCAATGAGGAGTGTAGAAGAGCATGCCAGGAGCAACACCAGGCGTCCAAATAATGAGGTGTGAACCTGGTGAAGCTACAACTCAGGACTACATGCATGCTAAACAGCGGAAGCAAAATGCTATAGACAGAGCTAAGCGATTCCACAACCAACGGATCAGATCAAAGCTCTGCAATCCTGCCACATCCAGTCGTGATGGTGGTGGATAATTAAACAAGTCATGGGAGGAGGAGGCCCTGTAAACCTCCCGATCCTCAATGATGGCAGAGCCCAGCACGTGAGTGCAAAAGACAAGGCTGAAGCGGTTGCAACCATCTTCGGCCAGAAGTGCCGTGTTGATGATACATCTGGGCCTCCTTCCGATATCCCCAAAATCACAGAAGCCAATCTTCAGCCAAGTCGATTCACTCCACGTGATATCAAGGAACGGCTGGAGTGCACTGGATACAGCAAAGGCGATGGGCCCGGACAACATCCCGGCTGTCGTGCTGAAGTCTTGTGCTCCATAACGAGCCGCCCCTCTCGCCAAGCTGTTCCAGTACAGCTACAAGACTGGCATCTACCCGACAATGTGGAAAATTGCCCAGGTATGTCCTATCCAAAAAAGCAGGACAAATCCAATCCGGCCGATTACCGCCCCATTAGTCTACTCTCGATCATCAGCAAAGTGTTGGAAGGTGTCGTCGACAATGCTATCAAGCGGCACTTACTCACCAATAAACTGCTCACCGATGCTCGTTTGGGTTCCGCCAGGACCACTCAGCTCCAGACCTCACCACAGCCTTGGTCCAAACATGGACAAAAGAGCTGAATTCCAGAGGTGAGTTGAGAGGTACAGACCCTTGATATCAAGGCAGCATTTGACCGAGTGTGGCACCAAGGAACCCTAATAAAATTGAAGTCAATGCGAATCAGGGGGAAACTCTCGAGTGGCTGGATTTATACCTAGCACAAAGGAAGATGGGAGTGGTTGTTGGAGGCCAATCATCTCACCCCCAAGACATTGTTGCAGGAGTTCTTCAGGGCAGTGCATTAGGCCCAACCATCTTCAGCTGCTTCATCAATGACCTTCCTTCCATCATAATGTCAGAAATGGTGACGTTCGCTGATGATTGCACAGTGTTCAGTTCCATTCGCAATCCCTCAAATAATGAAGCAGTCCGAGCCCGCATTCAGCAAGACCTCGACAACATCCAGGCTTGGGCTGATAAGTGCCAAGTAACATTGGCGCCAGACAAGTGCCAGGCAATGACCATCTCCAACAAGAGAGAGTCGAACCACCTCCCCTTGACATTAAACGGCATTAACATCGCCGAATCCCCCATCATCAACATCCTTGGTTCACCATTGATCAGAAACTTAACTGGACCATCCATATAAATAGTGCAGCTACAAGAGCAGGTCAGAGGCTGAGTATTCTGCGGCGAGTGACTCACCTCCTGATTCCCAAAGCCTTTCCCCATATACAAGGGACAAGTCAGGAGTGTGATGGAATACTGTCCACTGGCCTGCATGAGTGGAGCTCCAACAACACTCAAGAAGCTCGACACGATCCAGGACAAAGCCGCCCGCTTGATTGGCACCCATCCACCACACTAAACATTCACTCCCTTCACCACCGACCCACAGTGGCTGCAGTGTGTACAATCTTTGGGATGCACTGCAGCAATTCGCCAAGGCTTCTTCGACAGCACCTCCCAAACCTACGACCTTTTCCACCAAGAATGACAATGGCAGCAGGCACATGGGAACAATACCACCTGCACGTTCCCCTCCAAGTCACACACCATCCCGACCTCGAAATATATCGCCGTTCCTTCATCACTGCTGGGTGAAAATACTGGAACTCCCTGCCTAACAGCACTGTGGGAGAACCTTCACCACACGGACTGCAGCGGTTCAAGAAAGCGGCTCACCACCACCACTCAAGGGTGATGAGGGATGGGCAATAAATGCTGGCCTCGCCAGCGACGCCCACATCCCATGAACGAATATATATAAAAAAACTTAAATACTGTGGCTACAATAGCAGGTCAGAGGCTGGGCATTCTATGGCGAGTGACTCAGCTCATGACTCTCCAAAATCTTTCTACCATCCACAAGGCACAAGTCAGGAGTGTGATGGAATACCCTCCACATGCCTGGACGAATGCATCTTCAACAACAATCAAGAAGCTAGGCACCATCCAGGACAAAGCAGCCCGATTAATTGGCACCCCATCCACCATCTTTAACATTCACTCCCTCCAGCGCACCGTGGCTGCAGTGTGTACCATCTACAAGATGCACTGCAGCAATGCAATTCGCCAATGCTTCTTCGACAGCACCACCCAAACCCGCCACCTCTACCAGCTAGAAGGACAAGAGCAGCAGGCGCATGGGAACAACACCACCTGCACGTTCCCCTCCAAGTCACACACCATGCTCACGTGAAGCTGGGTCAACATCCTAGAACTCCCTGCCTAACAGCACTGTGTGAGAACCTTCAGCACACGGACTTCAGCGGTTCATGAAGGCGGCTCACCGCCACCTTCTCAAGGCCAATTAGGGATACACAATAAATGCTGGCATTGCCAGCGACGGTCACATCCCATGAAATCATAGATTTCGGAGAAAGGTTGCAGCACGGAAGGAGGCCATTCGGCTCTAATATAACAGCAATCCGGCTCGTCCCACTCCCCTACCGTTTCCCCGTAGCCGTGCAATTCTTTTCCTTTCAAGTTATTATCCAGTTCCCTTTTGAAGGCCATGATTGAAACTGCCTCCACCACCCCCTCGGGCAGTGCATTCCAGGTCCTAACCATTCGCTGTGTAAAGAAGTTTTTCCTCATGTCACCTTTGGTTCTTTTGCCAGTCACCTGAAATCTATGTCCTCTGGTTCTCGACCCTTCTGCCAATGAGAACAGTTTCTCTCCATCTACTCTGTCTAGACCCATCATCATTTTGAATAACTTGATTAATTCTCCTCGCAACTCTCTCTGTTCCAAGGAGAACAACGCAACTTCTCCAGTCTATCCAAGTAACTAAAGTCCCTCATCCCTGGAATCATTCCAGTAAATCTCTTCTGCACCCTCTCGAAGGCCTTCACATTTTTCCTAAAGTGCGGTGCACAGAACTGGACACAATACTCCAGTTGTGGCCGAATCAGTGTTTGATAAAGGTTCATCATAACGTCCATGCTTTTTTACTCTATGCCTCTATTTATAAAGCCCAGGATCCCGTATGATTTTTAACGGCTTTCTCAACCTGCTCTGCCACCTTCAAAGATTTGTGCACAGAAACCCACAGAACTCTCTGAACCTGTGCCCCTTTTAGATTTGTGCCCTCTAGTTTATATTGCCTCTCCTCGTTCTCCCTACCGAAATGTATCATTATGCATGTTTCTGCGTTAAATTTCATCTGCCATGTGTCCGCCATGCAGCCAGTCTGTCCATCGCCTCTTGAGGTGTATCACTATCCTTCACAGTGTTTACCGCCATTCCAAATTTTGTGTCATCTGCAAATTTTGAAGTTGTGCCCAGTACACCCAAGTCCAAGTCATTAATATATATCAAGAAAATCAGTGGTCCCATCACTAACCCCTGGGGAACAACACTGTACACCTCCCTCCAGTCCACAAAACAACCGCTCACCACTACTTTCTGTTTCCTGTCCCTTAGCCAATTCTGTATCCATGTTTCTATTGCCCCCTTTATCCATGGGCCGCAATCTTACTGATAAGCCTACAGTGGGGCAATTTATGAAATGCATTTTCAAAGTCCATATACACCGTATCAACTGCATTGCCTTCACCTACCCTCTCTGTTATCTCATCAAAATATTCCATCAGGTTAGTTAAACTCGTTTTGCCTTTAACTAATCAATCCACACTCGTCCAAGTGATTGTGAATTCTGTCCCGGATTATCGTTTCTAAAAGTTTCCCCAACACTGAGGTTACCTGACTGGCCTCTTGTTGCTGGGATCACCCTTGCACTCTTTCTTGAACAAGGGTGTAACATTTGCAATTCTCCGCTCCTCTGCACCACTGCCGTATATTTGGATATTTGGATGATTATGGCCAGTACCTCTGCAATTTCCCCTCTTACTTATATCAGCAACCTAAGATGCATCCCATCCGGATCGGGTGCCTTATCTACTTTAAGTGCAGATAGCCTTTCAAGTACCTCTTTTTTATCAATGTTTCGCCCATCTGGTATCTCAACTATATCTTCCTATACTGTAACTCTGGCAGCATCTTCATCTTCGGTAAAGACAAATGCAAAGTATTCATTTAGTCCCTGAGCCACCCACTCTGCCTCCATGAGTAGATCTCCTTTATGGTCACTAATCAGAGTAGGGCTCTTACGACCCGTTTAATGTTTACATGCCTGTGGAAGACTTTTGGATTCCCTTTTATGTTGGCCTCCAGTCTATTCTTATACTCTCTCTTTGACCCTCTTATTTCCTCTTTCACATCCCCTCTGAACGTTCGATATTCTGCCTGGTGAATGAACACATAAAAAAAAGTTAGGATTTCCGTCAGCCTGAAACAAAAAGTTATTAGTTGATTAATGGCGATTTGAACAACTATTCGTCTTTTTTCAGAGTTTAATGAGTATTGCGAAATTAATACAGTAAACTATTTTGTAGAAGTTAATCCCCTGAACGGGATAGGGACCCGTCTCCCACACTGAGAGCATTTGCAGACAGCAGCTATCATCTGAGGGTTTCTGTAGTGTAGTGGTTATCACATTCGCCTAACACGCGAAAGGTCCCCGGTTCGAAACCAGGCAGAAACATTTTGAAAACGTTACCCACTAAAATTCAATAAGTGTGAAAAAGCAAGAATTCAGTCTGTGGTTCAATGTGAATAAAATACCACACCTCACAGAACAGGTCCCATTCTCTGTGTGGTTCAACACAAACTCAAACACTACACATGTGCAGACAGTGTTTAACACTCACTCACGTTTCCTGCACTGACGGTGCAGAAAGCCCCTCTCAAAGCTGCACATTGCAAATAATTTCAGCTGATTTGTGAGAGATCATTGAAGGCTCCTGAAGTGCAGCTTCGGTTAATAACCACAGCATTGCGGCCGCGGCAACAAACATCAGTTTTTCGATGTTTGATATTCCCCAGCTCCCGGATTGATTGAGGCCACGACAGAAACAACATTAAGCCCCTCTTTCGGCCCCGCTCTCTCCAATCACACATTGCTGGCGGGAAGCTGCAAATCCCGCTGCAGACAACGCATTACTGCCCATCCCTGGGAAACAAGACACCACCGAAGCTTTGACAACACATCGCAGGCATCGTCTGTCCCGGAGCTGTTGCTCCGCAACAAAGGCAGAATTTACCAGCTGTTTCAAAATTCATACCTTGAACACTGGACCCTGATATCACTACCCGCTTTAAAAGTTTGATGCTTTAACGAACGAGCTACCCAGGCTCGCTAATCGTTTAGTTCCCATCTTAAATATTCATAAGAGGACTCTGAATTATCCCTCGAAGACGTCGAACAGGGGTGATGGTCACTGTTCTAAAATTCTCAGTCACGTGTTGAGGGCTATCCTTGATTTTATTGAACATGATCTAAGAAACATGGACAGCGAACTCGTGAGCTAAAATTCTTCTTGTTTGTGCCAAATGTCTTGTCATTCGTTAGCTCCAATTAAAATAACACTTTACCCATTGGCCCAAAAGCTGAACTTGTCCCACACGGGAGTTGGAAAAGGCCTCTCGACCTTTCAGCGTATTAACATCTGTGAGCTGAATAATTTCACCCGTTTCACAGTGACACCAGGCAGCATATTTCCCTTCCAAATTTTCCCCACACGAAACTTCCAACCTATGAATATCCGCTCAACGAAAAGAATAATCGTATGTTTGGTTCCTTCGATTTAATGATCTCATCCCGGCCCCTTTGCCATATCAGCTGACGCTGAGATCCCCCTCTCCCTCGAAAACAACGAAACTCGCATCTGCTCAAGCAAGACGGAAGGCCAGAGGAACCCAAGTGCCCACATGGGAACACTAAGAAGTAGATGCATCATGGAACATACCAGTTGCACTTTGAACTCCGGTCAAAATGCCCGGAGTGAAATGTTGGATTGTTGAAGGTGAGACTGAAACTCACAACCTGAGCACTTCCAGAGCCCATACTGCTTTCATCAGTACCGAAATAACAGTGTTTCTGACAAACAGCTTGATTTTCGGCCTCTCAATGGTCGCTTCGGAATCTTAATCAAAGAGAAGCCGTCAATCAAGAGGCGCTTCGTCAAATATCCGCAATGATCTTTAAAAGCCGTGGAATCTGAACAAAACTCCAAAAGATAAGAACTTTTATTTATATTATTATTAACTGAAGGACATTTTTGCATGGTACTTCATGGAGGATTGAGGCAAAGTGGGACCTGAGACTCAGAAACTCTCTCTGGGTTGTCCGTGACTGAAGAGATGGACGTTATTTCATCTGAAAACGGAGGCACGGAACTTTCTCGTGGAGAAGTGAGACAGAAGATTGCAGTTGGTTAGTGGCAGTTGCCGGGGAGATCTAGAGGAGAGGGAGAAAAGTCAAAGTCACAGCTGCGACTGCTCAAGTGCTCTGCTTAGCTGTAATATTAAAAAGTAATGAACAGTACAGGGCAGTGTCCTCGGCCCAACCATCTTCAGCTGCTTCATCAATGACCTTCCCTCCATCATAAAGTCAGAAATGGGGATGTTCGCTGATGATTGCACGGTGTTCAGTTCCATTCGCAACCACTCAGATAAAGAAGCAGTCCGTGCCCGCATGCAGCAAGACCTGGACAACATCCAGGCTTGGGCTGATGAGTGCCAAGTAACATTCGCGCCAGAAAAGTGCCAGGCAATGGCTGTCTCCAACAAGAAAGAGTCTCACCATGTCCACTTGACATTCAACGGCATTACCATCGCCGAATCCCCAACCATCAACATCCTTGGGGTCACATTGACCAGAAACGACACTGGACCAGCCACATAAATACAGTGGCTGCAAGAGCAGGTCAGACGCTGGATATTCTCCTGACTCCCCAAAACATTTCCACCATCTACAAGGCACTAGTGAGGAGTGTGATGGAATATTCTCTACTTGCCTGGATGAGTGCAGCTCCAACAACACTCAAGAAGCTCGACAACACCCAGAACAAAGCAGCCCGCTTGATTGGCACCCCATCCACCACCCTAAACATTCACTCCCTTCACCACCGGCGCACAGTGGTTGCAGTGTGTACCATCCATAGGATGCACTGCAGCAACTCGCCAAGGCTTCTTCGACAGCACCTCCCAAACCCACGATCTCTACCAGCTAGCAGGACAAGGACAGCAGGCAGATGGGAACAATACCACCTGCACGTTCCCCTCCAAGTCGTTGGTTCAAAATCCTGGAACTCACGACCGAACAGCAGTGTGGGAGAACCTTCACCACACGGACTGCATCTGTTCGAGAAGGCGGCTCACCACCATCTTTTCAAGGGCAATTAGTGATAGGCAATAAATGCCAGCCTCGCCAGCCTCGCCCACATCCCATGAACGAATAAAAAAACCCTCAACCAAACAAACAGACCTTTTGGATGGGTTCACTAATTGGGAATCGGATTTAACTGCTGTGTTTGGGCACACGGTTCCACACTGCTGAACTCCCAGCCCCTTCCATCAGCACTCGCTTTCTTTCACACACCGACTGGATTTCAACATGTTGCTGTTCCATCTGAAATTCATCAACGGTCTCTCTGCCAAAATATCGAGTGAATCCTAATGCTTGGTATCCTGGCAATTCCCCACGCTCACCATTAGTCTTTGGTCCTTCCAGCATGCTGCATGCAGTGACAAAATCTGTTCTTCCACCGAAGTTTTCTGCTGACTGGATATTTTCAACATTCTCGATTTGGGTGCATGGGCAGGTCATATTGTATGGTCAGACTTTCTTGTCCTCAGAATCCAGGGCTTTGCATTCAAAAAAAGAAAAGAAAAGCGCTTTTATTCTGACTCAGCTCAGACGAAATGTCATCGACCTGAAACATTAACTCTACTTCTATATCTAAAGATTCTGTCTGAAATGCTGACGATTTCCAGCATCGACTTTTATTATTTCAGATTGGCAACATAGCCAGTATTTTCATTTTGAATAAAAGGGCTTTCCAGTTTCTGCTTATGTGACGCGGTGGCCGAGCGGTTAAGTCAATCGATTGTTAATGTATTTTGCTCTGCACGCGTGGGTTCGAATCCCATCCTCGTCGGTGTTGTGTTGAAGTCTTGTTTCTCTCATTCACTCCATCCAGAAGGTGTGGCTGTTGGTCCCAAGCTTCTCGAAACGGCAGACGGAGCTTTTTGCGTTGTTTGCTGCAATCAGCAACATTTCCTTCCACGAAGGTGTTGAGATTGTGAGATCGCGACGTAACAAACGGACAGCGGTGTCCTGGTAAAAAGAGTCGATCTTGTGGTCAACGTCAGAGAAACTAATCGAACATAATTGTGATTTATATCCTGGATCATTCCGTGTCTGTGTCTGTTCAAAAGGGATGTGCTGTCAGTCCCGGATCATTCCGTGTCTGTGTCTATTTAAAAGGGATGTGCTGTAAGTCCCGGATCATTCCGTGTCTGTGTCTGTTTAAAAGGGATGTGCTGTAAGTCCCGGATCATTCCGTGTCTGTGTCTGTTTAAAAGGGATGCGCTGTAAGTCCCGGATCATTCCGTGTCTCTGTCTGTTTAAAAGGGATGTGATGTAAGTCCCGGATCATTCCGAGTCTGTGTCTGTTTAAAAGGATTTGCGGTAAGTCCTGGATCATTCCGTGTCTGTGTCTGTTTAAAAGGGATGTGCTGTAAGTCCTGTATCATTCCGTGTCTGTGTCTGTTTAAAAGGGATGTGCTGTCAGTCCTGTATCATTCCGTGTCTGTGTCTGTTTAAAACTGATGTGCCGTAAATCCCAGATTATTCCGTGTCTCTGTCTGTTGAAAAGGTATGTGCCGTAAGGCCCAGATTATTCCTTTTCTGTGTCTGTTTAAAAAGCTGTGCTGTAAGTCCCGGATCATTCCGTGTGCGTTTCACCCGATTTTCTTGATACCTTTTTTTCCTTCCGAACTGAAATGACGATCCTCTCTCGAGGAGAAGGTTCACCGCCTGCATCGGGCAACTGGTAGGAAAAATAACAAAAACTGATGAGACCAAGTTCATTCCGCTGGGCTTCAATTCCAATCTCCGCACTCTATCCCCCATTCAGTCCCACCCCTCCCCCAGATATTATAATCTGCGATATTAATAAGGGAATGGCGAAGCCGAATATCACGATTATAATTTTCTTGTTTCGTCAACACTGAATAGCATCAATTGTAATGATTCAGAAGGTAATCATGGAATCCTACAGCACAGAAGGAGGCCATTCGGCCGTCGTACCTGTGCTGGCTCTTTCGAAGACCTTTCCATTTCGACCCACACCCCATATTTTTCCCCATAACCCTGCAAATTAGTCCTCTTCAATATGTCCAATTGCCGTTTGAATGATCCTGTGGAATCTGCTTCCACCGCCCTTTCAGGAAGTGCGTTCTTGATCTTAACAAACCCTCAGTGTGAAACAATTCTCCTCAATTCCCCTCTAGTTCTTTTCCCAATTATTTTAAATCTATGACCCACTTCCCAGAGGAAACAGTTACTCCCTACTTGCTCTTTCAAAACCCCTCATTATTTTGAGTACCTCTATTAGGTCTCCCGTTAACCATCTCTGCTGTAAGGAGAACAATCCCAGCTTCTCCAATCTCTCCATGTAACTGAAGTCCCTCATCACTGGTATCATCCAGGTCAACCTGCTCTGAATCCTCTTCAATGCCTTTTCATCCTTAAGTGTGGTGTCCAGAACTGTACATATCGTCCAGCTGAGGCCTAACCACTGATTTGTAAGGATTAGTATGACTTCCTTTTTTTGTATTCAATGCCCCTATTTACAAAGCAAAGTATCCCTTCTGCTTTCTCAACCGCCTTAACAACTTGCCGTGTTTTGTGAATATGCACCTCCAGGTTCCTCTGCTCTTTCATAAATTGTTCCATTTAGATTATACTAACTCTCCATGTTCTTCTTCCAAAAGTGCATCACCTCACACTGATCTGCATTAAATCTGTCACGTGACTGCCCATTTCACCATTCTGTCCATGTCCTCCTGAAATCTGCTACTATCTTCCTCACTATTTACAACTTTTTCAACTTTTGCAATATCCGCAAACTTCGAAACTGTACTCCCTATTCCCACATCCAAGTCATTTATATATAACAAGAAAAGCAATAGTCCTGGTACCGACCCCTGGGGGATCCCACTGCATGTTTCCCTCCAGTCAGAAAAACATCCGTTCACCACTACTCTCTGCCTCCTATCCCTTAGCCAATTACGTGCCCGCATTACCACTGGTCCTTTAACCCCACGTGCTTCTAGTTTTCGAATAAATCTGTTACGTATTAATTTCTAAAATGTGACCTGAGAATAGCTGTAACCCCGTTATCTTATTCTTAAGCAATGAGAATACAGATATTAAGGCCGAGTGATAGATCAGGTGCATTCCCATTACCCGGAGGTGACGGGACCTGAGGAGGGGAAGGCCCATCTGGGCCTTCAGATGTTCCGTCTCCGTTTTCCGAAAACGGAGACGGAACATCGCAAAGATCATCCCGTCGAAATACAACATTTGACTGAAGATCCGAAAGCCATGTTCCATCCGGACCTAGCCGTTCAAGGAAGCCTGATAAGTCCATCAGGGGAAAACACAGAGAGAGAGAAGAAATGCAGACAGAGGTAGAGAGAAGCACGCAAAGAAAATAATAGCATAAATCTCCACATTCGGTGATTAAGCTGAATTTAAGGTGCAGCTTAAATTAAACCCCATAACGTGAAATCTTATAGGTAAACATGTGGCTGGATTATGTCTTTATCTCTGAGAGAAGTACTGCCTGGTAATTACAGCTCATATTTATTTGAGCATTTCGCACTATGAGTGTGAGTTGGTTTTGAACACCCAGGTGAATTTCAAAGTCCATGCCTTGCATAATTCTCTCGTTAACCCACAGGTACCGCGCGGCTGTGAAGCAGGCTGCCCAGGAGCTTTGCAGACTGTATATTCAAGACATATGTCCAACGCTACACGTGCAACCTGCAGCTGTGTGTACATTAGCGGTTCAGTGGTGGAACCCTCGTCTGCCGGTGGGAAACCAGGGGTTTGGTTCCAGGCCAATGCAGCATCCTTTACCTTTTCATTCTGCACACATGAGATCGCCTGAATTGTGATAAATTCACGTGCCGGCTTCAATCTGTAAAACTTCTTGAAAGATTATATTCATTTCGTCTACGTGTGTTACGTGGACAAACCCTCTGCATTCTGTCCTCTGGTGCTCAAACATGCTCTGCTGGAGATAAGTCAAGCCTGCCTTCTGCACCGCTGAAAAGATGTGAGAAACCAATTGGTGATTTTTGATTAAAAATGGGGACACAACGGGGCTCATCCGGTTTGAACCAGTGAAACTCCCTGAGCGAGAATCAGACCCAAAGGCAACGGAGACGTTCAGCGAGGGTAAAATTCCGCTCCCAAAGACCCGATCCGCCATCCTTTCAGAACTCCCTGTCCATCCAATCTCGCTTCTTGTACCATGTACGATGCAGAGCAATATCAGGTTCTACACCAATTATTTCATATCAACAATATTACTCTCTCTTTATCAAATTCGTTTTGAATGTACGACTTGTAACATAAAGTAACACTTTACAGAATGAACTGCGCTGAAACGACATTGTCGTCTGTCTCGGTATCGTCACAATATACACTGGAACACAAGTGAACTTTCCTCAAATTGCTACTTTCATTCACTATGAGAACGAAGAGACGTAAGTGGACATTTGCAACTAGACAATGTGCCAGCATTGGTGGTTCAGTGGTAGAATTCTCGCCTCCCACGCGAGGGACTCGGGTTCGATTCCCGGCCAATGCAGGGTCGCTTTGTTTTCAACACCAATGGGGAACTGGAGTTGGCCATTTTGCCCCTCGAGACTGTTCCGCAATTCAATGAGATGATGGCTGATCTGTGACCAACCTCCACAGAACCGCCTGAGCATCATCGACCTTCATTCCTTTGGTTCACAAAAACCTGTTAAACTCAGGTTTAAAATTAACAATTAAGCTCGCATCAACTGCTGTTTGCGACAGAGAGTTCCAAACTTCTACCTCCCTTTACTTGTGGAAGTGTTTCCCAACTTCACTCCTGCAATTGCTGACTCCAATATTGATGCTTTGTCCTCTCGTCCCAGGCACCCAACGAGCAGAAATAGTTTCTCTCTATCTACCCCAACAATTCCCTTAATATCTTGAAAACTTCGATAAAATCAGCCCTTAACCTCCCAAATTCCAGGGTAAACAACCCTAGTTTGTGTAATCTCTCGTCGGAATTTAACCCTTGGAGTCCAGGTATCATTCTAGTAAATCTACACTGCACTCCCTCCACAGCCAATATATCCTCCCTCAGGTGCGGTGCCCAGAACTGAACACAGTACTCCAGGTGTGGTCTAACCAGAGCTTTGAATAGCTGTAGCATAATGTCTATTCTCTAGTATTCTATTCCTCTAAATATAAAGGCCAGCATTACATTAACCTTTTTGATTATTTTCTGCACCTGTCCATGACATTCTAATGACTATGTAGCTGCACCCCGAAGTCCCTTTGGACCAGTTTCCAGCATTTCATCATTTAGAAAGTATTCTGAAATATTATCTTTAGGTCCAAAGTGGATGACCTCACACTGGACTAAATTGAAATCCATTTGTCACAGTTTTGCCCATTCATTTATTATATTAATGTCTCTCTGTAATATTGTTCATCCATCTGCACTGCCTACAATGCTGCCCATCTTGGTGTTATCGGCTAACTTGGATATGTGGC
This sequence comes from Heptranchias perlo, assembly GCF_035084215.1. Classification (NCBI taxonomy): domain Eukaryota; kingdom Metazoa; phylum Chordata; class Chondrichthyes; order Hexanchiformes; family Hexanchidae; genus Heptranchias; species Heptranchias perlo. The sequence continues at coordinate 4,935,710 of NC_090344.1, read as the reverse complement.
TTTCTATCCTGTCATCTAATATCAATGAGGCCGCCTGAAGGTAAATTCACATCGAGCTTCAATCTCCTCATCAGCTTGAGACATTTATTTACTTCACATGTGTTTCGCCTTGGAAAGTTCCGCACTCTCTCCTCTGGATCTTAAAATTGCTCTGGATATAATTCGATTCGACCAACAGCAACACTGAAAAGGTATCAGAAGCCAATTGTTGACTTTTCACAAAAAGCCTTGTGGTTGTAAGGGTCGTCGTGGATTCGAACCCGGCATCATTCGTATCATTAATCAATAAAATCTCTAAAGTGAGAATCATACCCCGAGAACAACAAACCACTGTCGCTGACGTCGTGCAGCCAGTATAAATGTCCGCTGTCTCCCACAGCCTATCAGCCATCTTTCAGACCGCTTCTGTCCATCCCATCTCGTTTTCTATTCAGGTGTACAGCAATATCAACTTGCACACTAACTATTTCCAATCACCAATATTAGTCTCCCTTTACCAAATGGTTTTGACTGTACGACTTGTATTATCACGTAAGACGTTTCACAATTAGTTGCTCTGAAACTACCTTGCTTGGGAGGATACTGAGAGGTGTAGATGAACAGAGGGATCTTGGAGTGCATGTCCACAGATCCCTGAATGTAGATGGACAGGTAGATAAGGTGGTTAAAAGGCATGCAGGATACTTTCCTTAATTAGCCGAGGCATAGACTGTAATAGCAGTGAGGTTATGCTTGAACTGTATAAAACATTAGTTAGGCCACAACTTGAGTACTGCGTGCAGTTGTGGTCATCACATTACAGGAAAGATGTGATTGCACTGGAGACTCGTGACTCCCCGAAACCTTTCTAACATCTACAAGGCATAAGTCAGGAGTGTGATGGAATACTCTCCACTTGCCTGGATGTGTGCAGCTCCAACAACACTCAAGAGGCTCGACACAACCCAGGAAAAAGCAGCCCACTTGATTGGCACATCATCCACCACCTTAAACATTCACTCCCTCCACCACCAGCGCACCGTGGCTGCAGTGTGTACCATCCACAAGATGCACCTCCCAAACCCGCGACCTCTACCACCTGGAAGGACAAGGGCAGAAGGCACATATGAACACCGCAACCTGCACGCCGCCTCCAAGTCACACACCATCGTTACTTGGAAATATATCGCCGTTCCTTCATCGTCACTGTGCAAAATCCTGGAAATCCCTACATTGCAGCACCGTGGGAGAACCTTCACCACACGGACTGCAGCGGTTCAAGAAGACGGATCACCTCCATCTTCTCAAGGGCAATTAGGATTGGGCAATAAGTGCTGGCCTTTCCACCGACGCTGACATCCCATGAATGATTAAAAAAATGTTAGGATTTCCTTCAGTCTGAAACAGAATGTTCCTGGTTGATTAATGGCGATTAGAACGAGTATTCGTCTTTTTTACAGAGTTTAATGAGTTTTGCGAAATTAATACAGTAAACTATTTTGTAAAACTTAATTCCCTGAACGGGAATCTGACCCGGCTCTCGCACTGAGAGCATTTGTAGACGGCAGCTATCATCTGAGTTATGCCAATATGCATTTACACAGTGAACTTTTCGTCGTGCAGTAATTATCACGCACGCCGAACACACTAAATAACTCCGGTTCGAAACCGAGCGGAAACATTTTGAAAACGTTATCCACCAACAATTAGTGAATATAAATGAAGCAAGAATTCACTCTGTAGTTAAATATGAAAAAAACACAACACCTCATCGAAGCTCTGTACAGTTCTACACAAACTCAAGCATTACAAAGTTACCGACAGTGTCTCACCCTCACTCCCGTTTCCTGCACTAACGGTGCAGAAAGCACCTCTCAAGCTGCACATTGCGACAGATTTCAGTTGATTTGTGAGAGATCATGAAAGAATCCTGCAGCGCTGCCTCGGTTAATAACTGCAGTTCTGAACAGCACTGCATCCATCAGTTTTTCGATTTCGATGTTCCCCAGCTCCCGGATTGAGTGAAGCCACGACAGCAACAACATTCAGGCCGCCTGTCCGGCCCCGCTCTCTCCAATCACACGTTGCTGGCGGAAAGAAGCGAATGCCGCCGAAGAAAGCGCATTTCTGTCCATCCCTGGGAAACAGGATACCACCGAAGCTTTGACAGCACATCGCAGGCACCGTCTGTCCCGCAGTTGTTGCTTCGCTGCAAAGACAGAACTTGCCAGCTGTTTTAAAATTTACAGCCTGAACCAGACTTTGAACCTTCAGATCATTATCGGTTTTTAAAGTCCGATGTTCTTCCGATTGAGCTACCCGGAATCGCGATTAGAAAAGTTTCCATTATGCAGATTCCTGTACCATGAATTATCCCTCGTTGACGTCGAACTATGATGAGGATCCCTTTTTGAAAATTCTCAGTGACGTGTTGAGGGGATTCCTTGTTCCTGTTGAACATGATGTAAGAAACGTGGAGAGCGAACTCGTGAGTTTACAATTCTGTTTGTTTGTGCCAAATGTCTTATCAATCGTTAGCACCAATTAAAATAACACTTTACCAAGTGGCTCAAAAGCTAAACTTGTCCCACACGGGAGTTGGAAATAACCTCTCGACCTTTCAGCGTATTAACATCTGTAAACTGAATAGTTTCACCCGTTACACAGTGACACCAGGCAGCAGATTTCCCTTCCAAATCTTCCTCACACGAAACTTCCAATCGACGAATATCCACTCAACGAAAAGAAGATTTGTGTGTTTGGTTCTTTAGATTTAAGGACCTCGTGTAGACCGCTTTGCTTTATCAGCTGTCGCTAATCGCCCCCTCTTCCCTTATAAACAAGTAAACTCGCACCTGCTATTGCAAGACGGTCGGCCAGAGGAACTCAAGTACCCACAAGTGCCGACATAGGAACACTGAGAAGTAGATACCTTATGGAACATGCCAGTTGCACCTTGAACTCCGGTCAAAATGCTCGGATTGGAAGGTTTGTCTATCCAAGGTGCGACTCGAATTCATAACCTGGGTATTTCTAGAACCCTCTAATTACCGCAGGCTGACCGATTGCACCACAACCTTATACACCCAGAAACGCTACTCACTGTGCTATCTAATTTGATGCTAGCGACAAACGTGGCGATACGGCTTCCTATACCTTCACCTACGTTATTTATACATATAGTCAAAAGCTAATGCCCCAGCACTGATCACATCCTGCCAATTTGAGTACACACCTTATTATTCCGGCTCTCTGTCTCCCACCTTCTAACCAACTCCGAACCCATTTCATTAGGTTGCCTTAAATTCTACGCACTCTCATTGTTGTTCACAGCTTCTTATGTGGTACCTTATCGAATGCATCTGGAAGTGAATATTATATAACACCCAAGGAAACTCCATTATCTACCACGTTAGATACACCTTCAAAAAGTTCAACTAGTTTTGTTAGACTTGACTTACCCTTTACAAATCCATGCTGGCTCTCGCTGATGACTTCATATTTATCCAAGTGTTCAGTCATTATTTCCCTAATAACAGATACTGGTAACTCCCCCACAACAGACTTCAGACTAATGGGTCTTTAATTTCTAACTTTATCTCTCCTACCCATCCTAAATAATGGAGTGAGATTGACAATGTTTCAATCAAAGGAACAATTCCTGAATCAAGAGGCTTTTGAACGATCATGACTAAAACATGTACCATTTCCTCGCCGATTCCTCTTAGTCCCCTGGGATGGTAACCATCAGGTCCTGGAGATTTGTCTATCTTTCGTCTCATTATTATCTCCATTACCATTATTTTACTTATACGAATCCCCTTGATTTATTTTCAGTTTTCCTCGTGTCTCTGGTATGTTAGCTCCATCCATTTCTGTGAAGACCGATGAAAAGTAAATATTTAGCAACTCTGGCATTTCCTGATTTTCAATTACAATATCACCTCCATCTGTCTTTAAGGGGCCCACATTACTCTTAGTCACCCTTCTTTCTCTTAAGATACGTGTAAAAACCTTGATTGTTGTCAATATTTTCCCTCACAAGTTTATCTCTTTTTCCCTTTTTGGACCTCTTACGATTTTTTAGTTTCGGCACCATAATAAACAACACTTCGCTGCAAAGTTTGGGTCAATAGTTGTCCAATGTCAGAGCGAGAATTGTCTGAACCCCTAATTTATTTAATGTAACAAACACAAGCACACATAATCATCCGTGTATCAACGCACTGAGTGACACACAAAGTTGAACAGAGAGAAATGCAGGCGAAATTGGGATGCACAGGTTAACGGACAAGCGAAACAGACAAAGATAAAACGGTCTGAACCCCAAACAAACAGTAACGTGTCACTGATAGATATTAGTGAGAGGAGGTGGGCGAACAATGGTATCAAGTGGCGCTGTGGCTTAGTTGGTTAAAGTATTTGTCTTTTAACAGGCGATTCTGGGTTCAACTCCCAGCAGTGCCTTCCGTAATTTATTGTTTTCACCTAATTTGTGGAATTAAACGACAAAATAAGAGTGTGGAATTTGTATTTGTTCAAGTTTCAGGAGGAAACGGATATCAGAATGACTGATCAAAAACGCCCTTTCATTGTGCAGACAGACCTCTCATAGAATGTGTCTGTAACACGTTAATTTATTTGTTTTTGGGCTCGTTGGAGTTGTGGTATAATTCACGATTTGAGGTTTAAACCCGGAAGTTGTCCTAATTTTGACCGAGACTTGTGATCTTGACCTGCGGTGCAAACTTTTGCAAACAGAAAATAGAAAGTACCCAAATCATTCCGCCTGAATCCCCAGGCCCGGATGAAATATATTCCAGGTTGTTAATAGAAGCAAGAAAGGAAATAACGGATGCTCTGACCATCATTTTCCAATCATCTCTGGTTACAGGTGTGATGCCGGAGGATTGGAGGACTGCTAAAGATGTACCGTTGTTTAAAAAGGGAGAAAGGTGTAGATCGAATAATTACTGGCCAGTCAGCCGAACCTCGGTCAGGCTGAAGGTCTTCCATTAAATCTACACAGTACTTCCTCCACAGCCAATACTGGGAGGAGGGTACTCTTGACTGACAAGCCTCAGCTCCATCAGGAGAGGGAAACTGACCCTCGCTCTCTCTTATTCCTGGGATGTGCTACTTTTGAACAAAAAGGTAAGTGTCTCTATACCTTTAAACTCGCTGTCTCACTGCACATGTATTGAAAGTGTATCGTAGGACGGTGTGTCAATGTCTTTGTACCTTTAAACTCTTTGTCTCTCTGCACAGGTATTGAAAGTGTATCGTAGGACGGTGTGTGAGTGTCTCTACACCTTTAAACTCGCTGTCTCACTGCACAGGTATTGAAAGTGTATCGTATGACTGTGTGTGAGTGTCTCTATACCTTGAAACTCGCTGTCTCACTGCACATGTATTGAAAGTGTATCGTAGGACGGTGTGTGAGTGTCTCTATACCTTGAAACTCACTGTCTCACTGCACAGGTATTGAAAGTGTATCGTAGGACGGTGTGTGAGTGTCTCTATACCTTGAAACTCGCTGTCTCACTGCACAGGTATTGAAAGTGTGTCGTAGGACGGTGTGAGTGTCTTTATACCTTGAAACTCTCTGTTTCACTGCACAGCATTGACAGTATATTGTAGGATGTTGTGAATGGGACGAGGGTCAGTGGGGCGAAGTGCAGCCGAATGGGAGCAGCGCCCGTTTGCCGGGTGAGTATTGCACGGTTGTCTTTCTCTCTCCCCTCTTTCTTTCTTTCTTTCTTTCATCGCCTTCTATCCCATCCTTTCTTTCACTCTCTTTTCATTCCTCTTAATTCGTTCTTTTTCTTTCTGCCTCCAGCACCTTTGTCTGTATCCTGTCCTTGTTCTCTCATGTGTCTCTGCTGAAAGATCCAAAATTCAGACCCGCCGCTTCTTCCAGACTTTTTTCCTTCCACAATCATGGTCCATTTCATTGAGACTTTACTGCGGCCTTACCGACTCTAACACTCACTTTCACATTCTTATGTCTTTAAGTTTGCTCCACATCGACCGCTGTTACTCGGGGGCACATGTCCCGTTCGCACCAATGTTCATTTGTGCCTTGAAACATTCCCACCTGCGAGACTGCTCCAGAGACAAGAACGAAGAAAGCAGGGCTGGCAATCGGAAGGACAGCGGCATACTTCTCCGTGAAATTTCCATGGGGTATCTTGTGACACGGGGGACGTTAACTGAAGAACTGGGTTTTGTTTCCATGGTCGTTGGAGCTTTTCCCCGAGCAGTTGATGTGTGGGAGAGACGGGCGGCGCTGCATCGCTGCGAATGACGGCTGAAATGTGCACTTTTGGCAATCTGGGCGGTGCAGGAAGATCGGAAATGTTCCGCTTGATCTTAATAGGTCTGTGGAAATGTCCGATTGAAAAGGAATGAGGAGAAATGCAAAGAGCGGCAGTGGTGAAAAAGTGTCGATTACAGGAGGTTGGCAGTGAGTGAAAGGTCCTTTGAATGTCCGGCGCGGAGGGGATTTTGTTCGGAAACGACAGACTTTAAAGCGCGTGGGGAAAGTGAAGTGCGAGCTGCGTCCTTGGGTCAAATTGGGTGTTTTCAGGAAAACAGCCATTCTGAAATCATAAAAATGAAACCAGAAAATGCTGAAAACATTCAGCAGGTCAGGCAGAACCTGTGGAGAAAGAGCCAGAGGTAACGTTTCAGCTCTATGACATCTTTCAGCCGCAACGAATCGATTGCCATGTGGGACAGTGGCTTAGTTTTCGAAAATGTTAGATTTGGTTTCTGAATTACAAGGTTCGAATTCCACCGCTGTAAGAATTTGCTGGTGCTGTTCAGTTTGGTCTCTTCACCAAAAATCCTTCTTTTCTAAGAAGTGCCTTTCCGCATTGCTGGCGAACATCTGTTTGCTCAAATCAGCAAAGTCAAATTAGCACCTAAACTGTTTCTTGCACGGAGGTGTTGGGAGTGTAAAGTGTGATCTCTGTGAATTATCAATCAAAGTGCACAATGGTCCCCTGGTAAACCGAGTATCTCTAGTGGTCAGCATAAGATAAAAAATAAGTACAATAATTATGAATTTCTTCTTTCCCTCACACTAGGATTTATTATCAGGGAATGTACATGAGCAGGTCGATTGACGTCACGCTCCGGTCGTTTTGCATCGCCTCCTACAAATAGAATAGAATCATAGAAATGTTACAGCACGGAAAGAGGCCATTCGGCACATTGAGTCCTTGCCGGCTCTCTGCAAGAGCAATCCAGCAAGACCCACTCCCCCGCCCTTTCCCTGGAACCCTGTATTTTTTCCTTTCAAATACTTATCCAGTTCCCTTTTGAAGGCCATGATTGAATTTGGCTCCAAGACCCCCTCGGGCGGTGCATTCCACATCATAACCACTCGCTGTATAAAAAAAGTTTTTCCTTCAACTTTGGTTCTTTTGCCAAAGACCTGAGATCTATGTGCTCTGGTCCTTGACCCTTCCGCCAACGGGATCAGTTTCTCTCTATCTACTCTCTTCATGATTTTGAATACTTCTATCAAATCTCCTCGCAACCGTCTCTGTTCGAAGGAGAACAACCTCAGCTTCTCCAGTCTATCCATGTAACTAAAGACCCTCATCCCTGGAATCTTTCCAGTAAATCTCTTCTGTGGGAGATTACCATTACCATGGCATTACCATCGCCGAATCCCCCCGAGTAACATCCTGAGGATCACCATTGACCAGAAACTTAACTGGGCCAGCCACATAAATACTGTGGCTGTAAGAGCAGGTCAGAGGCTGGATGTTCTGCGGTGAGTGACTCACCTCGTGACTCTCCAAAGCTGTTCTCCGATCTGCAAGCCGCAAGTCAGGAGTGTGATGTAATACTCATGTGATGGTCATCGACCTGAAACTTTAACTCTGTTTCTATATCTAAAGATTCTGCCTGACCTGCTGAGGATATCCACATTTACTGTTTTTATTTCAGATTGGCAACATAACCAGTATTTTCATTTTGAATAAAAGGGATTTCGCAGGTTTCCTCATGTGACGAGGTGGCCGAGAGGTTAAGGCGATGGACTGCTCATCCATTGTGCTCTGCACGCGTGGCTTCGAATCCCACCCTCGTCGTTATTGTGTTTAAGTCTTCTTTCCCTCATTCAGCAGGTCTGGTTAAAGTCCCATCCTTCTCGAAAAGGCGGGCAGAGGTTTTTGCGTTGTTTGCTGAAATCAGCAAAAGTTCCTTCCACGAACGTGTTGAAATGAGAATGGCCGCGAAGTGTCAAAGAGAAAAGCGGAGTCATTGCAAAAAGGAGCAAATCTTATGGTCAACGTAAGAAAAACTTATGTTCCATAATGATGATTTATGTCCGGATCATTCCGTGCCTGTGTCTGTTTAAAAGGGATGTGCTGTAAGTTCACCACTACTCTCTGCCTCCTTCCCTTTAGCCAATTATGTGCCCAGGTTATCACCTGCCCTTTAATCCCACGTTTCCGAATACGTCTGTTATGTGTTAATTTCTAAAATGTGTCCTGAGAATAGCTGTAGCCCCGTAATTTTAATCTTAAGCAAAGAGAATACAGATATTAAGACCGAGTGATAGGTCGGGTTCATTTCCGTGACCGGACCCGAGGAGGGGAATTTCCATCTGGGTTTATATTTTCCGAAAGCGGAGACGAAAAACAGCAAAGCTCATCCCGTCGAAATAAAGCAACTGGACTGAAGATCCGACAGCCTTGTCCCATCCCGGGTTTCCAGACCTGGCCGTTCAAGGAAGCCTGATAAGTCCATCAGGGGAAATAGAGAGAAAGAAGAAACACAGACAGAGATAGAGAGATGCATGCAAAGAAAAATAGTATAAATCTCCAAATTCTGTGATTGAGCAGAATTTAAAGTACAGGTTAAAATAAATTCAGTCTCATGTCGTGAAATCTTTTAGGTGAACAATGGGCTGGATTATCCTTTATGCTCTGAGGGAGTAAACACTGCCTGGTAACTACAGCTCTTATTTATTTGAGCATTTCACAGTGGCGATGTGAGGTGGTTTCAAGCCCCCATTGAATTACACGGCTATGTTTGACCCACTCCTTACGTAACCTACAGGAACTGCACGGCAGTGGTTCAGACTGCGTAGGGTTATCACGGGAACTCTGCCAGACTGCATGTTCTGGACATGTACCCAACGCTACACGTGCAGGCTGCAGTTGTGTGTGCATTAGTATTTCAGTGTTAGTATCTTCGCCTGCCGGTGGGAAATCAGGGATTTGGTTCCAGTCCAATTCAGCATCCTTTACCTTTTGTATTCTGTACCCGTGAGATCGCCTGAGTTGGGATAAATTAGTTTGCCGGCTTCAGTCAGTCCAACTTCGAGAAAACTTGTCTTCATTTCGTCTCAGTGTGTTGCGTGGACAAACCCTCTGCATTCTGTCCTCTGGCGCTCAAACATGCTCTGCTGGAGATAAGTCAAAACCGCTGAAAAGCTGTGAGAAGCCAATTGGTGATTTTTGACCAAAAATGGGGACACCACGGGGCTGATCCGGCACTTGAACCAGTGAAACTCCCTGAGCGAGAATCAGACCCAAAGACCAACTGGCAACAGAGCCGTGCAGCCACTGTAAAATTTCGCTGCCTTGAAGCCGATCCACCATCCTTTCAGAACGCTCTGTCCCTCCAATCTCGCTTTCTTGTACGATGTACGATGTAGAGCAACATCAGGTTGTACACGAATTATTTCACATCGACAATATTAGCCTCTCTTTATCAAATTCGTTTTGAATGTACGACTTGTATTTTCAAGTAACAATTTACAGAACGAATTGCTCCGAAACGACATTGTCAACTGTCTCGGCATCGTCATAGTTTACACTCTACCATAAGTATACTTCACTCAAATTGCTGCTTCCATTCACTATGAGGGCGAAGAGACATAAATGTGGGTACATTAGCTCCGAATTTATCAGCTGAGTTCCACCTTTACTTGTCCAACCGCCTCAATCTTTTTATTCTTTCCCCTTCTCTGCTGGTTTTGCAGTTTCGATCAGAATTACATCGGGGACAACACAGAGAGACAAGAGTCAGAGACAGGGGGAGATAGAGAGATGCACGAAAAGAAAATAAAGAGTATAAATGTCAGGTCTTGTAAACTAGCAGAATTTAAGTTACAGATTGGGAGAGATTCCTTCTCGGGTCTTGAAATCTTTCAAGAGAAGTTTGGGCACCCAATCAAAAGCACCGGCCACGCTGAAATATCTGTCATGCTGAGCGAGAAATAAATGCGGTCAACTAACTCCAATTTTTCTATTTCAGCATTGAAGAGATCTTTAAACAGTGACGCTGCGAGCAGAATTCAAATCGAGGGAGAAAAACACCATTGGAATTTTGAGACCAACGCTTCAATCACTCGGCCATCCCAACGGCAAACGGCATGTTCGTTCAGAGATCATTTCAAATGGAAACAAGCAAGGCATCCTTTATGAGCATTGGTGGTTCAGGGGTAGAATTCTCGCCTGCCACGCGGGAGACCCGGGTTCGATTCCCGGCCAATGCAGCAAGTTTTTGCATTCTGGACCATGCGGAACTGAGGAACAGGATTGGGCCATTTGGGCACCTCGAGCCTGTTCCACAATTCAATGAGATCATGGCTGATCTGTGACGTAACTCCATATATGGGCATGAGCCGCATATCTCTTGATAACTTTGGTTAACAAAATAATTTCAATCTCAGCTTTAAAATCAACAATTGAGCTCGCATCAACTGCCGCTTGCGAAAAAGATTTTCAAACTTCCACCTCCTTTTGCTGATAGAAGTATTTCCTAACTTCAATCCTGAAAGTCCTGACTCTAATGTTTCGGCCCTGTCCCTCCATCCTGGACTCCCCAACCAGCGGAAATGGTTTCTCTCCATCAACCCCATCAGTTCTCATTAATATCTTGAAAACTTCGATCAAATCAGCCCTTAATCTACTAAATTTCGGGGAATATAGCCCTAGTTTGTGTAATCTCTCCTCGTAATTTAAGCCTTGGAGTCCAGCTATCATTCGAGTAAATCTACGCTGCACTCCATTCACGGCCAATATATCCTTCCTAAGATGCGGTGCTAGAAATGAACACAGTACTCCAGGTGTGGTCTAACAAGAGGTTTGTATCGCTGTAGCATAATGTCTATCCCCTTGTCGTCTAGTCCTCTAGATATAAAGGCCAGCATTCCATTAGCCTTTTCGATTATTTTCTGTACCTGTCCATGATATTTAATGATCTATGTACATGGACCCTATGTCCTTTTGGAACTCCACAGTTTCGAGTTTTTCTCTATTTAGAACGTATTCTGATCTATCCTTTTTAGGTCCAAAGTGGATGACCTCACACTTGCGTCAATTCAAATCCATTTGCCACAGTTTTGCCCATTCATTTATTATATTACTGTCTCTCTGTAATTTTATGCCTCTATCTACTCTGCTTACAATGCTGCCCATCTTGGTGTCATCAGCAAACTTGGATATGTGGCTCTCTATCCCATCATCCAATATCAATGAGACCGTCTGAATTGAGATAAATTCACAGTCAGCTTCAATCTCCTCATCATCTTGAGACATTTTATTTACTTCACTTGTGTTGTGACATGCAAACTTCCGAACTCTGTCCTCTGGAGCTCAAACATTCTCTGGATGTAATTCAATTCTACCAAAAGCAACACTGGAAAGATGTCAGAAGCCAATTGGAGACTTTTCACTAAAAGCAGCGAGACAGCAGGGCTCGTCCGCGATTTGAACCCAGGACCTCTCGCATATCAATCAATAAAATCCCCGAAGCGAGAATCATATCCCGAGACCAACGAGCCGCTCTCACTGTGCAGCCAGTGTAAACGTTCACTGCCTCCGGCAACTGCTCGGCCATCCTGTCAGACCTCTTCTGTCCATCCAATCTCGTTTTATATTCCGGTGTGCAGCAATATCAAGTTGTACACTAACTATTTCCAGTCACCAATATTAGTCTCCCTTTACCAAATTGGTTTCGACTTATGACTTGTATTATCAAGTGAGACGTTCCAGAATTAGTTGCTCTGAAACCACATTGCTTGGGAGGATACGGAGAGGTGGAGACGAACAGCGGGAACGTGGAGTGCATGTCCACAGATCACTGAAGGTAGCAGGACAGGTAGATAAGGTGGTTAAGAAGACATTCGGGATACTTTCCTTTATTAGCCTAGGCATAGGATATAATAGCAGGGAGGTTATCTGACAACTACATAAAACACTAGTAAGGCCACAGCTCGAGTACTGCGTACAGTTCTGGTCACCACATTAGGGGAAAGATGTGATTGCTCGAGAGAGGGCCATGATGTGGAGATGCCGGTGATGGACTGGGGTGGACAAATGTAAGGAATCTTACAACACCAGGTTATAGTCCAACAATTTTATTTTAAAATCACAAGCTTTCGGAGATTATCCCCTTCGTCAGGTGAATGAGTGAAAGGTTCTCAAATCGCATATCTTATATTAGGCTGGGACAGCATCACACCAATCAAAAGGTGTCGTTGTTGTTCAAACAGGCCAGTCACGGAGAACAGTACGTCCCAGTACACTGAATAAACATTGTGTCAATTACACAGACAGAGAGAAAGAGACCCAAATGGCAGAGAGAGAGAGAGAGAGAATATTAAAGGGTACAGAGGAGATTTACGGCGACGTTGCCAGGAGTTGAGAATTTTAGCTATGATGAAAGATTGGATAGGCTGGGATTGTTTTCTTTGGAACCAAGGACATTTAGACTCTTATTGTCCAAGTAGCATGCGGCCTCCTTGTTCTTTCTACCAAAATGCTCCACTTCACCCGCATCTGCATTTAGATTCATTTGCTAATTATACACCCATTTTGCCAGTTTATTGATGTATTCTTGTATTTGGTCGCAATCTTCATCAATATTATCTATACCCCACCCCACCCACCCACAGCCCCCCGCCCCGCTAATCTGGTGTCATCCGTAAATTTTGAAATTGTACTTCCGATTCCCGAGTCCAAATCGTTTATGTAAATTGTGAACAGTGTCCCAGAACCGACCCTTGTGGAACACCTCATTCCACCTTATACAGTCTGAGTAGCGACCCTTAACCCCTGCTATCTGTTATAGAGCAGTGATCAAGAGCAACTTCTTTACGTAGGGAGTTGTGAGACTGTGAAATTCACTTCCACGGTTAGTGTTTGGGGCACAAAGTACTGTAATGACAAGTGGTCCTCATGTTTTTATCCAAGACAGGCCTCAGCCCAGTCATTTACTCCAAATGTTGATGCAATGGTTCAAGCTAAGAGGTGCCAGGTATCGGGAGCCGCAGTAGCAGTAAATGAAACCCAAATGCAAGCAAGCACCAATATAGTCCATCTTCATCTATTTCTAGTTTACAACTTTTGTTGAATGTGGCCCAGGCCAAGTGCCAGGATATCGGATCAGGCCCACCATAGAAAATGAGTTTCGCACCCCTGAGATAGACAATGTGAATCGGATTACCCTCATCCACTAATCCGGTAACTTCTTCAAAAAACTCAAGCAAGTTTTTGAGACACGACCTTCTTTCCCGGAAGCCGTGTTGAGTATCTCTAATGGCTCCTTCTTTTTCCCCGTGATAATAAATAGCATCTCTTAGGATCCCTTCAAGCATCTTCCCTCTGATCGAGGTCACACTGATGGGCCTGTCATTCCCTGGCTATGATTTGTCCCCGTTAATGAAAATGGGAACGACGTGAGCTACCTTCCAATCCCAGGGAACAATCCCTGACTCTATTGAGCAGTTGTAGATACAGGCAAGGGGCTCACAGAGCACCCGTCCCATCTCTTTAAACACCCGGGGGTGGATATCATCTGGACCCGGAGCACAAAGTATTTTGAGATTTCATATTTTATCCAAGATCACATCCCTTTCTATTTTAATATTTATGATGCTATTGTCGACAGCACATCCCACAGCTGGAATCTGAGCATCATCCACAGGAGTGTAGACTGATGAGAAATACTCATTTAACAGCTGTACCATAGCCCAGGGATCTGTCCTGAACTGTCTTTCAGTGGACCTAAACCATCTTTAATGGTCTTCTGACTCATGACGTAGCTGGAAAATCTTTTACTATTATTACCACAATTGTGCACCATCTTCTTTTCCAAAGATCTCTGAGCTTCTTTAACGGCTGCTTGTGTCTCCATCGATTGTGGGTGATATTTGTCCCAATTCTCCTGTAAACTGAATTGATCCTGATCCGATCTGGGTTAAATGTAAGACAGTTCTGGGAGTCAGGAATCATTCACCCCGAGACCTACACTGACATGTAAGGTTTCCTCTGGTTCCTCGGCATATATTTGTCAAGATACCGAAACCCAGCTTTCTTACAGTCCACTCCTGGAGGCCCCACTCCCTGAGCCTGCAACCTTCAGCAGGGTCAGTGGTGGAGTTCCGCAGCAGGAGTGATCCCAGAGTAACTGTCGAGATCGCCCCCACCCCGTGGATGGTCAGGGTCGTGTATCTTTCATTATCCTGGTGTCCAACACAAAGACAACAATCAAACAGGGAATTCTGGCAACACACTGCAGGTCCTTCTTTGCCTCCAGATCAAATGCCTGTTGTACAATTGTACCAGCAGTTAACAGGCTCCTATGAATTAACTCTTCTGCTATTTTATTGCACGCTTTAACCCATTGATTTTAAATGGGTTTATTTTCGCCTGCCTTAATTGGTGGACTCAGGACTGTCACACAAACAATTTAAATCTTCATAGAATAAATACCAGTTATTTTTAGACTGGAGACTTAAACCTGCCGTTTCACTTCCAGTCAGGAATCGATTACAGTTTTACACCAATCTCTGATTTGACAGCACTTTTCCAGCATTCACCATTGTCCTTCTTGACTCCATTGGAAAGGACCCTTCTGTTCCGTGCCGAGGAGATCTGAACCATGAAAGAGTGCGGCTGGGACACATTTCTTACACGCAAGATAAACCCGCACGGCGACTTTACTGTCAGTGAAGAGAGACGAGAAAGACCAAAGTGCCGTTTGCCCCTCTCAGTGTGGCCCTGAAGGACTGTGTCCAGGCTGAAGTTCTGTTCCCACCGGACGATCCTCCCCGCAGATTGTCCTTTCTGAGCTCCAGACAGGTGATGCTAAACACTCAGGTGGGAAAGACCAAAATCAACAATAAAGTGTTTAAAATAAAGCTGATTTATTTTACAGATATTCAGAATATTAAACTCCAGCCCAGTTATAGGGGTTATTAACATCAGAAGAAACAAACCCCAACTGTCAGAATGAACATGGTTCAGTCCTGGATGGGATTAACAGCAGAATCCAACCCCTGCAGTCATATGTGAACTCGCTGGTGTCTCAGCACGTGTGATGACTGAGTGAATCCCTTCCCACACACGGAGCAGGTGAACAGTCTCTCCCCAGTGTGAGTGTGTTGGTGTTTCAGCAGATCATTTGTGCTTTTAAAGCCCTTCTCACAGTCAGAACATTTAAAAAGTCTCTCCCCAGTGTGAGTACGTTGGTGTGTCAGCAGATTCCTTTTGCTTTTATATCTCTTCCCACAGTCAGAACATTTAAAAGGTCTCTCATCAGTGTGAACTCGCTGGTGTCTCAGCAGGTTGGATGACTCAGTGAATCTCTTCCCACACACAGAGCAGGAGAATGGCCTCTCCCCAGTGTGAACTCGCTGGTGTATCAGCAGGGTGGATGACTGAGTGAATCTCTTCTTACACACGGAGCAGGAGAATGGCCTCTCCCCAGTGTGAACTCGCTGGTGTTTCAGCAGGTTGGATGACTGAGTGAATCTCTTCTTACACACGGAACAGGAGAATGGCCTCTCCCCAGTGTGAATTCGCTGGTGTCTCAGCAGGGTGGACGAACGAGTAAATCTCTTCTTACACACTGAGCAGATGAACGGCCTCTCCCCAGTGTCACTGTGCTGATGTCTCAGAAGTTTGTTTCTGCTTTTAAAGCTCTTCCCACAGTCAGAGCATGTAAAAGATCTCTCATCGGGGTGAACTCGTTGGTGTGTCAGCAGGTGGGATGACTCAGTGAATCTCTTCTTACACACGGAGCAGATGAACGGCCTCTCCCCGGTGTGTCTGCGTCGATGAATTTCCAGCTGTGACGGATAATTGAATCCCTTCCCACAGTCCCCACATTTCCACGGTTTCTCCGTGGTCCGGGTGTCCTTGTGTCTCTCCAGGTTGGACGATCAGTCGAAGCCTCGTCCACACACAGAACACGTGTACAGTTTCTCCCCGATGTGAATGGTGTGATGTCTATTCAGGCTTTGGAACTGGTTAAAGCTCTTTCCACAGTCAGTGCACTGGAACACTCTCACTCGGGTGTGTGTGTCTCGGTGCTTTTCCACTCACACTGATGTTTCAAATCTTTTCCCAAAGACAGAACAGACAAACATTTCTCCTTCCACATTCAAAGGCCGATGATATTCAAGTCCTGATGAATCGAGTGACTCTGTCAGATCTTGACGTGGTCTTTGGTTTGAGTTTCCTGTCTGCAAATCCACCCCTTCAAATACCCTGTAAAAGGAGTTTATAAAAGTTATCACTGTAAGTACAGGATAGAAATTTAGAACAGACAATTCTAGTTTCTATGGAACATTCTTTCCTCTCTTGTTCCTCAAAGCTGTAAATCCCCATCCCACACACTCTCCCTCGTCCCTGAGCTGAAATCCAAACTCATCGCATCATCTTTCAGTGGTGCTGAACCATGAGTGAAAGGGTGAGAGCGTGAGAGAGTGAATGTGAGAGAGTGAATGTGAGAGAGTGAATGTGAGAGAGTGTGAAAGAGTGAATGTGAGAGAGTGAATGTGAGAGAGTGTGAAAGAGTGAATGTGAGAGAGTGTGAAAGAGTGAATGTGAGAGTGAGCGTGAGAGAGTGACTGTGACAGAGTGAATGTGAGAGAGTGAATGTGAGTGCAGCAGTGGGCTCGGTGTGGAGAATGAAGTGGGACAGGTGGAGCATGTTTCAGTGGGGCAGCAGTGATCATAATCTCATTAGGTTTAGAACAGTTATGGAAAAGGACAAGGGACAGTCAAATGTGAAAATTCCTAACTGGAGGAGGGCTAATTTTAGTGAGTTAAAAAGGGATCTTGTCCAGGTGGATTGGAATCAAAAATTGGCAACAAAACAGTAATTGAACAATGGGAGGCCTTCAAGGAGGAGTTGGTTTGAGTACAGAGCAGACAGATTCCCACGAGGAGGAAAGGAACGGCCTCCAAAGCTGGAGATCTCTGGATGACAAAAGGTGTCGAGATCGTTATTTCTCCTTCATTTTTAGACGCTCCCTGACCGATCACTATTTCTCCTTCATTTACAGACGCTCCCTGACCCACCATTATTTCTCCTTCATTTACAGACGCTCCCTGACGGATCAGCATTTCTACTTCATTTACAGACGCTCCCTGACCGATCACCATTCCTGCTTCATTTACAGACGCTCCCTGACCGATCACCATTTCTCGTTCATTTACAGACGCTCCCTGACCCACCATTATTTCTCCTTCATTTATAGACACTCCCTGACCGATCACCATTTCTCCTTCATTTACAGACGCTCCCTGACCCACCATTATTTCTCCTTCATTTATAAACACTCCCTGACCGATCACCATTTCTCCTTCATTTACAGACGCTCCCTGACCAACCATTATTTCTCCTTCATTTACAGACGCTCCCTGAGCGATCACTATTTCTACTTCATTTACAGACGCTCCCTGGGAATTCCCAGTTTACACCGCGCAGGCGCGGGTCCGCGGCCTTTTGTTGAGAGTTGGTCCGGAGCGAAACGGGAGAAACCGGAAACCGGCGGGTAGTGAGGGGGGATAATGTTCACTGTTTTATATTCGGGTCTGGGGCCGCACTCGGGGTTTGTGAAGCCTGAGCCTGGGCCTGAGCCCGGACCCGGGCCCCGGGGTTTATTGATCCTCTTGCTCCGATCCTCTCACCTGCACCGAACGCGCTCCTCCCGCAGCCTCGACTGACCGCGCATGCTCAGGACACGCTGCCTTATCATGAGTCACTAATACGCATGCGCACTGTGCTCCTCTGATTCAGATAGTGCACAATCTCTACCGCGATGCATGCTGGGTGCTACAGCCGCCATCGCTTATCGTAATATCTGTACGAAAAGCAAAAACATGTGAAGCAGGCAGAGCGCGTTTGGATCAAGGATAATGAAATAAACTGAAAGCCCAGCCCTTCGTGCCATTTAAACCGGCACAAACACACGGCATAGAAGCCCCCCCCCCCCCCACACACACACTTTGGTGAACTCCAGAATATATTTTATTCGGTAACTTGTATTAATTTCGTTTTATTAATTGTTGCAACTGACGGGTTCAATTAATGTTTATTTTCCAACTGCACCTCAGAACCGTCAGTTTCTCCATTAATCCCGCCATGGTGATTAACGAGATATCCGGACCAAAAGGAGCAGCAGGAATTTATTGCAATTTCCTGTAACGAGTGGGGTGCCACAGCGATCAGTGCTGGAGCCTCAACTTTTTACAGTATATAATAATGGCTTGGATGAAGGAACAGTGTGTCTTGTGGCCAAATTTGTTGATGATACAAAGATAGGTGGAAAAGCAAGTTGCGATAAGGACACAAAGTGACTGTAAAGAGATATTGACAGGTTAAGCGGATGGGCAAAAATTTGGTAGATTGAATATAATGTGGGAAAATATGAAGTCATGCACTTTGGGAGGAAAAATAAAAAAGCAAAATATTATTTGAATGGAGAAATACTGCAAAATGCTGCGGTACAGAAGGATCTGGGTGTACTCGTACATGAAACATAAAAAGTCAACATACAAGTGCAGCAGGTAATCCGGAAGGCAAACGGAATATTGGCCTTTATTTCTAGGGGGTTGGAGTGTTAAAGCAGGGAAGTCATGCTACAACTGTACAGGGTGCTGGTGAGACCACATCTGGAGTACTGCGTACAGTTCTGGTGACCTTATTTAAGGAAGGGTATACTTGCATTGGAGGCAGTTCAGAGAAGGTTCACTCGGTTGATTCCGGGTATGGAAGGGCTGTCTTATGAGGAAAGATTGCTCAGGTTGGGTCTATAATCATTGGAGTTGAGAAGAATGAGAGGAGATCTTATTGAAACAGACAAGATTCTGAGGGGACTCGACAGGGTAGATACTGAGAGGTTGTTACCCCTCATGCGGGAATCTAAAACCAGGGGGCATAGTCTCAGAATAAGTGGTCGCCCGTTTAAGACGGAAATGAGGAGGAATTTCTTCTCCCAGAGGGTTGTGAATCTTTGGAATTCTTTACCCCAAAAAGCTGTGGAGGCTGAGTCATTGAATACATTCATGGCTGAGTTCGACAAATTTTTGATTCGCAAGGGAGTCAAAGGATTTGGGGAAAGGGCGGGTAAGTGGAGTTGAGGTAAACATCAGATCAGCCATGATCTCATTAAATGGCGGAGCAGGCTCGAGGGGCCGAATGGCCTACTCCTGCTCCTATCTCTTATGATCTTATGGTCTTATGGTAAATTGACTGGAGGGATGAGAGAACAGTTGGTCCTCCAACCAATCGGAGTGTGTGAGGGGCGTGAGTTGCGGCACCGAATGGGCGGGTCTGAGCCCAGATGACCCCATTGTCTGAAGCATCATTTAAAAAAAATAATTTATCTTAAGCTCCAGGAGCAAACTCGACCTGTCTGTTGTGGCTTGAAACAGATGAAACCAGATGAGGTGGAGCAAACATTTCAACATTTGTTGGATAAACACATTAAGTAAGAATAGCCAACATGGATTATTTGAGATAACTCGAGTCTACCGTTAAAGGGAATGTAGTGGATGTTGTGTCGATGGATTGTGAAAAAGTGTTTGATAAGATGCCGGACAGGAGGCTTGTTGATAAAATTAATACTCACGGTATTAAAATGAATCGGGCAGTGTGGATAGGAAGTTGTGTGAAGGGCAGAAAAC
This sequence comes from Heptranchias perlo, assembly GCF_035084215.1. NCBI lineage: Eukaryota > Metazoa > Chordata > Chondrichthyes > Hexanchiformes > Hexanchidae > Heptranchias > Heptranchias perlo. Next base: position 4,915,782 of record NC_090344.1, on the reverse strand, counting down.
AGAGAGTAGTGGTTAATGGATGTTCTTCAGACTGGAGGGATGTAAACATTGGTGTCCCCCAGGGTCAGTGTTGGGACCATTGCTCTTCTCAATACAGAGAATGATCTGAGCTTGGGTATGTGGGACACAAGGTGAAAATCTCTCGATGACCCCAAAATTGGCAGCGTGGGGAACTGTGAAGAGGAGTGTCAGTGACGTCATTGTGACATCCACAGGTTCGGAAACAGGCAGGTGAAGTTTAATGGAGAGAAATGTGAGGTGATAGATTTTGAGAGGAAGAAAAATGAGATGAAATCTACACTAAATGGTCAAAGTTTTAAAGTAGAGGAGCAGAGAGACTTAGGGGAGGAAGGTTCTAACTAATGCATTGTCTTATTAATTAACAAGTCTGAGAGTCAGCAACTTTAATACCTTATCAAGAAATATATGAGCAAATTCTCTTTCCTCTACCGCACCAGAGTAAACATGCAAGTCCCCCGTGTACACGAGATGATCCCTCCGGATGGAACCTCAGGCGCCCTGAGCTTGATCTCCGGTGTCTCCAGTCCCGACTGCCCCTTACATCAGTATCCGCTCACTTTTATACACTGTTGTGACCCATCCCTGTCACTGGAGCTGGAGCTTCCCTCGTCTGTGGTTTACAGGGACACATTGCTTGGTTCCCAGCAGTTATTTTTCTTCAGTAGCGTTCTCATGACCCCGAAACTATCCTGCTTACTGTTAATTAGAATCATAGAATCATAGGAATTTACGGCACAGAAAGAGACCGTTCGGCCCATCGTGTCTGTGCCAGCCGAAAAAGAGCTGTCCAGCTTAATCCCACTGTCCAGCTCTTGGTCTGTCGCCTTATAATTTACAGCGCTTCAAGTACATACCCACGTACTCTTAAAATGCGATGAGGGTGTCCGCCTCTACCATCCTTTCAGGCAGTGAGTTGCAGACCCCGCAACCCTTGGGCGAAAAAATTTCTCCTCAGCTCCACACTAATCCTCCTACCAATCACTTTAAATCTGTGCCCCTGGTTACTATCCTCTCTGTGAAGGGAAATGGGTCCTTCCAATCCACACTAGGCCCCTCATAGTTTTGTACAACTCAATTAAATCTGCATTCAGCCTCTTCTGTTCCAAAGAAAACATCCCCAGCCTATCCAATCTTTCCTCTTGGCTAAAATTCTACAGTCCAGGCAACATCCTTGCAAATCTTTCTTGCCTTGTATAAAATGTCTGCTATTTGAAAGTCGTGACATTGATCAAAGTCCGCGTTCCTTTTTCTTGCCATTTCTGTCAAGATTTGGAAAAGATCTGTTACCTGACACTTTAAATGTTGCCGACCTTTAACTGTAGCTCACAGTGTCTGAACAGTCCCTGTTATCATTGGACTTTTATGTATCTTCTTGTGCTCCATCTCCTTAACAACACAAGCTGATCACAGCAATGTTTTCTTCAAATGGAATCCCAGTGTAAAAAATGCACAATTTCAGAGCGAAGCGACATATGCAAGATTGGTGGGAGATGCGACTGGAGATAACGGGCCTGGGGCAGTGTGAACATCTCTTGAGCATTAAGATATTCAGTATCCGAAGAAGCAGGGAGATGAGGTCGTTGTGTCAATTTATCCTGGTATCTGCAAAATCCATCGTCTCTCAATGCCCAGCACCATTCTTCCCCTCTCCTCATTTCCAGTTGAGGTTTTTTTCTCGTTAAGTCTCTGTATTTACTTTGAACATCTACTTCACCGGCATGTGGAGGTGCAGAGGAAGCTCGAGATAAAGTAGTGACAGAAACAGAAGGAGATGGCAGGTGATGGCAGAATCTTGTGTGTGTCAGTTGCTTCATGTGAGACATGACAGCCCTGCGTTGCCTTGTAAATTTCCGTGGAGTTTCACTGATTCGGTGCGTGCGTTTTGGAAATGGAAACAGTTGCACCAGCAGCTTGTGGTAATATTTCCCCTCACTGTCCATTTCATGTACCTGCCGACCCGCACTTGGTGCTGTCGTTGTCAGAAAAAGGCTTTCATGTTCTAACAGTAAATTCCATTTTGTGCGAGCAACTTGTCTGGGCGAAAGTGACGTGAGTTTCAAAGGGACAAGTCGGAAAGACAACGTTGGTCTGTTTGCTTTAATGAAAATTGCAGCGGATTCGCTGGTGGTTTAGTGCTGAGGATTCGGCGCTCTCGCCGCCGCGGTACCATGTTTGATTCCCGATCAGGGAACTTGACTTTCCTGGTGTGGTTCAAAATAGCACCAACCAAATTCCCCCGACTGAGCACAAAGCTCGCTCCTGATCAACATGAGTAATTTCACCGCTCCTGCCTGAACAGCCAGCAGCCCATCATTCTTCAATTTTACAACCCATAAGAGCGATACACAATGCACTTTCTTGCCTTCTGTAAAATGTCTCCTGTTCGAAAGTCGTGCCGTTGATCAAAGTCTGCATGAAATTTTCGTGCCATTTCTGTCATGATTTGGAAAAGATCTGCTGCCTGACACTTTAAATGATGAAGAACCTTTAAATGTAGCTCACAGTGTTCGAACAGTCACTGTTATCATTCGCCTTTGATGTATCTTCTTTTACTCTATTTCCGGAACAACACCAGCTGATCACAGCATCGTTTTCTTCAAATTGAATCCCAGTGTGAAAAAATGCATAATTTCAAAGCTAAGCAACGTGTGCAAGATTGGAAGGAGAGTGCGAGTGGAGATAATTGGCTTGGATCAGCGATCTCTTGAGCATTCAGACATTCATTATCTGTAAGAAGCACGGAGATGAGATTTTTGTCGAGATTTATCAGTGTAGAAAAGAAGCAGGGAGTTGAGATCCGTTTGTCCATTCATCCTGCTATCTACAAAATCCTTCGCCTCTCAATGCCCAGCATCTTTCTTTCCAACTCCTTGCTCTGCAGGGAAGTCTTGGTTTCATTAATTCTCCGTGTTTGCAGCAAACATCTAATTCACCTGGCAGATCTGGCCTTGTCTTCCAGTCATAATACGTGCCATCGTGCTGACATCATGTTAGCAACTCAAGATAAGCTGACTTATGTTGATGGAATGCATTCGAGCCAGTTTTCTAGATCAATATGTCGAGGAACCAACAAGGGAACAGGCTATTTTAGATCTAATATTGTGTAATGAGACAGGATTAATTAGTAATCTGAAAGTAAATGATCCTCTGGGGAAGAATGATCAGAATATGATAGAATTTCAGATTGAGTTTGAGAATGATGTTGTTAAGTCCGAAACTAGGGTCTTAAATTTAAACAAAACCAATAACGGAGTTATGAGGGGTGAGTTGGCTGAGATGGTTTGTGAAATTAGATTAAAAATATGATGGTAGATAATCAATGGCGAACATTTAAAGAAATAATTCATAATTTCTCAACAAAATTACATTTGCTTGAGGATTATAAACACCACCGGAAAAGTGGAGAAATTAATGATAGAATTCGGGTAAAAGAGGCTTATATTCTTCCCAAAAAGAGTAGTAAGCCTGAGGATTAGGAGGGTTTTGGAAATCAGCAAAGGATGACCAAGAAATTGCTAAAATGGGAGAATATAGAAAGAGGATAAACCAGCAGGAAATGTAAACATGAAATGTAAGAGCTTCTACAAGGGAATTAGGGGTTACGGGGAGCGGGCAGGAAATTGGACATGAATTTAGATTTGAGGTTAGGATCAGATCAGCCATGATCTTATTGAATGGCGGAGCAGGCTCGAGGGGCCGATTGGCCTACTCCTGCTCCTATTTCTTATGTTATTATGTTCTTACGAATGTTTAAAGGAAGAGATTAGCGTATGTAAACATGGGTCCTTGGAGACAGAGACAGGAGAATTTATATTGGAGAATAAGGAAATGGCAGAGACGTTAAACAAGTATTTTGTATCTGTCGTCATAGTAGAAGACACAAAAATCATACCAGAACTATTGGGGAACCAAAGTTCTAATGAGAGTGAGGAACCTAAAGCAATTAAGATTAGTAATGAAAAAGTACTGGAGGAATTAATGGGACTAAAAGCTGACAAATTCATTGGCCCTGGTGGCCTACATCCAGGGTTTTAAAAGAGGTGGCTGCAGAGATAGTGGATGCATTGGTTTTATCTTCCAGAGTTCCGATGATTCTAGAAAGGTCCCCATGGATTGGAAGGTATCACAAGTAACCCCGCTATTCAAGAAAGGAGGGAGAGAGGAAGCAGGGAACGACAAGCCATTTAGCCTGAGAATAGTAGGAGGGAAAATGTTAGAATCTATTACTGGGGACTTGATAACAGGACACTTAGAAAATCATAACATGATTAGGCACATGCAACACGGTTTTGTGAAAGGGAAATCGTGTTTGACTACTCTGTTAGAGGTTATGAGGGTGTAGATAGCAGGGTAGATAAGGGAGAACCAGTGGATATAGAATATTTGGATTTTCAAAAGGTAATCGATAAGGTGCCACACAAAAGTTTGTTAGACAAGATTAGGGCTCATGGGATAGTGGGTAATATATTAACATGGATTGAGGATTTGTTGATGTACATAAAATAGAAAGTCAGAATAAACAGGTCATTTTCGGGTTGGCAGGTTGTAACTAGTGGGATGCCGTGAATATCAGTGCTTGGGCCTCAGATATTTACAATCTATATTAATGACTTAGATGAGGGGACCGAGTGTAATGTATCCAAGTTTGCTGACGATACAAAACTAGGTGGGAAAGTAAGCTGTGAGGAGGACGCAAAGAGGATGCAAAGTGATACAGACAGGTTAAGTGAGTGGGCGAGAAGTTGGCAGATGAATTATAACGTGGGGAAATGTGAGGTTATTCACTTTGGTAGGAAGAATTGAAAAGCAGAATATCTTTTCAAAGGTGAGAGACTGCGAAATGTTGGTATTCAGAGGGATTTGCGTGTCCTTGCACACGGATCACAGAAAGTTAACATGCAGGTGCAGCAAGCAATTAGAAAAGCAAATGGTATGTTGCCCTTTATTGCGAGGTGGTTGGATTACAAAGATAAGGAAGCCTTGCTGTAATTATATAGGGTTTGGTGAGACCGCATCTGGAGTACTGTGTACAGTTTTGATCCCTTACCTGCGGAACGATACACTTGCCTTAGAGTGCGTGCAACAAAACTTCACTGGATTGATTCCTGGGATGAGAGGGTTGTCTTGTGAGGAGAGATTGAGTAGAATGGGCTATATTCTCTGCAGTTTTCAATAATAAGGTGATCTCATTGAAACATATAAAATTCTTAGAGGGCTTGACAGGTTAAATGCTGGGACGCTGTTTCCCCTAGCTGGAGAGTCTAAAACTAAGGGTCATAATCTCAAGATAAGGGGCCGGCCATTTAGTGCAGAGATGAGGAATATATTGTTCACTGAGAAGGTTGTGAACCATTGGAATTCTCGACCCCAGAGGGCTGTGGATGCTGAGCCATTGAATAGATTCAAAACTGAGATGGATAGAATGTTGGACACGAAGGAACTCAAGGGATATGGGGACAGGTCGGGAAAGTGGAGTTGAGATCGAAGATCAGCGATTACCTTATCAAATTGGCGAAGCAGGCTCGAGGGACTGCATGGCCAACTCTTGCTCCTTTCGGTCCGCTGGAAAAGCAGAACTTGCCAGCTGTTTTAAAAGTTTTAGCCTGAACAGGGACTCGAACCCTGGACCCTCAGATCACTACCGGTTTTAAAAGTCTGATGCTCTGCCGACTGAGCTATCCAGGCTCGCTGCTTAATTAATTTCCATCATACAGATTCATGGTAGGACTCAGAATTATCCCTGCAGATGTCCAATTCGGGTGAGGATCCCTTTTCTCCAATTTTCAGCAACGTGTTGAGGAGAATCCTTGTTTCTGTTGAACATGATGTCAGAAACATGGACAGTGAACTCGTGATTTTGCAATTCTTCTTGTTTGTACAAAATGTATTGTCATTCGTTAGCAGCAATTAAAAAAAAACACCTTACCCAATGGCTCAAAAGCCAAACTTTTTCCACATGGGAGCTGGAAAATGCCTCTCGACATTTCAGCCGATCAACAATTGAAAGCTGAATAATTTCACCCGTTACACCGTGACAACGGGCAGCAGATTTGCCTCCCGAATTTTCCCTACACGACACCTCAAACCGATGAATACCTGCTTCACGGAAAGAAGAATTGTGTTTTTGGTTCTTTAGATTTAAAGATGTTGTGCCGGCCGCTTTACCATTTCAGCTCTCGCCAATTGCCCCCACTCCCTCCCATAAACAAATAAACTCTCGCCTGCTATTGCAAGACGGGAGGCCAGAGGAGCCTCAGTGCCCACATGGGGACATGAAGAAGTCGATGCGTTGTGGAACCGGTTGTACCTTGAACTCTGGTCAAAATGTTTGGAAGGTTCAACTATTGACATGGCGCTGGAGCTCACAATCTCGAGGGTATAATTATTATAGAAATGACGCGGGCTGACCGATTGCGCCACTGGAGCCGCGCACGGTCTGTGTCACCAGTGCTCCCATCAAACAGCTTCATCCTCGGTCTCTCAATTATCGCTTCGTGATCTTTCCCACACAGAAGCCTCCAGCCAAGAGGCGATTCGTTAAACATCCGCAGCGACATTTGAAAGCCGTGGAATCTGAAACAAAACCCCAGACGATAAGAACTTTTAATTATATTATTATTATTAACTTAAGGACAATTATTTTCATGCTACTTTGAGGATTTGGGGAAATTGGGATCTGAAACTAAGGAACTCTCTCTGAGCTGTCGTTGATTGAAGAGATGGGCGTTATTTCATTTAAAAACCGAGACTCGGAACTTTCTGATGGAGAAGTGAGACAGAAGATTGTGATTAGTGGTAGTTGCCGGGGAGATCGAGAGGAGAGGGAGAAAAGTCAAAGTCACAGCTGTGACAGCTCAAGTGCTCCGCTTATCTGTAATATTTAGAAAGTAATGTACAGTACAGGACAAACCAGTTTGCTATCGGTTATCAAAAATGCTAAAAGTCCCGGGTTCAAAGGTGGATTTGTGAAGAGGGAACGGATTTAAACGCCAGACCGAAATCATTCCCCATGAATCTGAAGCGTCTTACGGAAAACAGCAGTGCGAACTGTTATGTTCGTGTCATGACTTGAAAGACCCTCCAATTACCGACAGTATCTTTGAACGAGTTGTGCAGCCAAACCGCGATTGAAGCCGCTTTGCATTCGTCAAACGCGTAGGTGACGATATTGAGAGTGATAAGGGATGTTTTCAATTATTTGAAATCTCACCATGTGACCCGAAGATTGACGGCAGAATCGAGTTTTTCCTTTAAGTCCTGAATTGAAGGGAAAGGCGCTGCAAACAAGTCGGAGAAATGAAGAGCGGAAAATGTGGATGAAACTTGCAAGAGTGAAAATCCCTGCATGTTGGAAGACCCAGTCCCCAGTGGTGGAGAGGATTGGTATTTCAAGCTGTCTCACAGCTCACACACACACCATTGGCTCATTTAATCACCTTCAACAACTCGATGACATCATCACTTAATCTTCTATACACAAGGAAATACAAACCTTGTCTGTGCAACCTGTCCCGCACAACTTAACTATTTTAGCCCCGGTATCATTCTGGTGAATCTGCGCTGCACCCCCTCCAAGGCCAATATATCCTCCCTGAGGTGTGGTGCTCAGAACTGAATGCAGTACTCGAAATGTGGTCTCAGAAGAGTTTATATAACTGTAACATAGCGTACACCCCTTTGAATTCCAGCTCCCTTTAAGATGAAGGCCAACATTCCATTCGCCTTTTGGGTTATTTTTTGCAAATGTCCACTGACTTTTAGTGATTTCTGCACTTGGACCCGAAAACATCTTTCCTCCTCCACAGTTCCGAGCTTATCATCAGTTAGAAAATATTCTAACCTATCTTGCTTAGGTCCAAAGTTCATACTTCCCCATATTGAAAGATTGAACAGACTGGGGCTCTTTTCCATAGGAAAGAGAAGGCTGAGGGCTGAGCTGATATCGGACTTCAAGATTATGCAAGGGTTTGATAGGTCAGATGTAGAAAAGGTGTTTGAACTTTTGTTGGTGATGATTCCAAAACTTGGGGCCATAAATAAAAGTCACCAATTAATCCAATATGGCATTCAAGAGAACCATATATACCCAGAGACTCGTTAGAATGTGCAACTCGCTACCTCAAGAAGTAGTTAAGACGAATCGCATGGATGCGTTTACGGGGAAGCTAGATAAACACATGGAGGAGAAAGGAATAAAGGAATAAAAGGGTTTGCTCATAAGGTTAGATGAAGAGGCGTTGGAGGAGGTTCGTCTGCAGCATAAACACCGGCATAGTCTAATTGGGCCGAATTGTCCGTTTCTGAGATGTACATTCTATGTAATTCTATGTAAGCTCCATCTGCCACAGTTTTACCAACTCACTTAATCTATCAATTTCTCTTATAACTTTATGCTCCGACCTGCACCACTCACTGTGCCTCCTAACTTGGTGTCGTCGACAAACTTGGATATGCGGCTCTCATTCATTCATCTACGTCATTTAAGCATATAGTTAAAAGCTGATGGGCCGGAACAGATCCCTGGGGGACACCACTAATCACATCCTGTCAATTTGAGCACAGATCCATTATCCCTACTCTCTGTCTCCTAACTCCCAACCAACTCCCTACCCATGTCTATGGGTTGCTTTAATTTCCATGTGCTCCCATTTGTGTTAACAGTCTCTCATGTGGCACCTTATCGAATGCCTCTGGAAGTCAATATACATAAAACACCCAGAGACACTCCATTATCTACCACGTTATTATATCTTCAAAAAGTTCAACTAGTTTCGTTGGACTTGACTTCGACTTTACAAATCCATGCTGGCTCTCTCTGATCAATTCATGTGTATCCAAGTGCTCAGTCATTCTTTCCCTAATAACATATACTGGTAACTTCCCCACAACAGACGCCAGAATAATAGGTCTGTAATTTTCTACTTTATCTCTCCTCCCCTTCCAAAATAATGGAGTGACAGTGCCAATTTTTCAATCCATGGAACAATTCCTGATTCAAGAGAGTTTTGAACGATCATGACTGAAGCATGTACAATTTCCTCACCGATTCCTTTTCATCCCCTGGGATGGTAACCATCAGGTCCTGGAGATTTGTTTATCTTTAGTCCAATTACTTTCTCCATTACCATTATTTTACTTGCACTGAATCCCCTTGATTTATTTTCAGTTTTCCTCGTGTCTCTGGGATATTACCCTCATCCTTTTCTTTGAGTGTTTAGCAAGTCTGCCATTTCCTGATTTTCAATTACAATATCGCCCCCATCCGTCTTTCAGGGGCCCACATTACTCCAAGTCACCCTTCTTTCTCGTTGTGTACTGTTAATACCGTGAGAGTTGTCCGTATTTTCCTTCACAAGTTTTTCTCGTTTTCCCTTTTTGCACCTCTTAAGATTTTTTTTAAATTTCAGCACCACGATGAACAACACTTCGCTGTGAAATTTGCTTCATTAGTTCTTCAGTGTCAGAGCGAGAATTGTCTGATCCTCTAAATTATTTAATGTAACAAACAAACACAAGCAAACATATCCATCCGTGTATCAACGCACTGATGGACACACACAGATAAACACAGCCTGAAACGCAGGCAGTGTCGGGATTCACTGGGAAACGGGCAACCGAAATAGACAAAGATGGAACAGTCTGAACCCCCAACAGAATGTGACGTGTGGCTGATAGATATTAATGAGAGGAGGTGAAAACCACAGCCAGGAATTTGCTCCGTGGCTTAGTTGGTTAAAGCGCTTGTCCAATAAACAGGAGATTCTGGGTTCAACTCTCAGCGGCGCCTTTATGTAATTTATGATGTTGAGTGAATCTGACATGCGAAAACAGACAGTGTGGTGTTTGTCCTTGTTCAGAGAGCCAACACAAAATTGATCAAAATGTTTCTTCAAAAATGCCCTTTCAATTTTCAGATCGACCTCTCATGGAATGTGACCGTCGCACGTCAATGGAAGGACACGTTCTTGTCTCTGGGCTGGTTGAGGTCGGGGTATAATTCTCGATTCGAGAGTCGAAGCCCGAATTAAACCCGGGACTTTTGATCTTGACCTGCGGTTCAAACTTTTGCAAAGAGGGGAAAGAAGTCCCCAGATCACTCCATTTGAATCTCAAGCACCTTCGGAAGAAGTTCAGTTCGAACAATCAGGACTTTAAAGGCACCTCAATGACCTGCACTTTCATTGAACGAGCTTTGCTTACAATTGCATTCGACCTTGAAACCGCTCTGGGCTTTCATCTCACTGAAGCAGAGTGTGTCCGCTTTGTATCTGTGAGCATGTCAGTGACGAGGTTCGCTTTGATATTGGTCGCTTACAAATTTTAAAATTTCACCAAGCATCGGGGAAAAGAAACCGAGAATCGAATTTTCCCTGTAAGTGATGAATTGAAGGGATTGGTGCTCCAAGCAGATCTTGAAAATGCGCAGTGCGGTCGATCAGGAGTTCCAAATCCACCCTCTCGCCACTGGGCGATCATATTAACTGAGCTTTACTCTGGCCCAGTGTCACCGCGCTGAAATCGAGTATTTATCTGGCACGTTTCTCTTAACTTCATAGTTGCTGATTTAAGAGTGAAGACCGGCTCGTTGGATTTTCACTCCTGCAAGCTTCAATCATTCATTTTGGACTGACAGTAGACAAATGTTATATTGGTCACTGCAACCTCAAAGGTTAGCTGAGTGAATTATTGGTTCAGTCGGTAAATTCTTCACCTGTCTCGTGGTGCTATCGTTTAACGCGAAGGTTTGATGGTTTGAGCCCTAATTTTATTTTCCCTAAGGATTCATCACCTCAAAGTTCCAGGGTTTCAATGTGTGTTTTGTCTGCAAGAAAATGTACCGTGATCATTGCCGGCTGAGCAGGGCTGATATTCCACCATTTACCCTGTAGTCGGAGAGCAGGCACATCAATCACATAAAGGAATGGAACTTTGGCTTCACAGAAATCACAATTCATAACCCATTTATTTTAAGCGGGTTTATTTTAAATGAGTTAACGCCTGCCTTAAATGGTCGACTCAGGACTGTCAGACAAAGAGGTTAAATCTTCAGAGAATAATTACCAGTCATTTTTAGACTGGATGCCGCACGGCGACTTTGCTATCAGTGAACAGAGCCAAGGAAGACCAAAGTGCCGTTTGCCCCTCTCAGTGTGGCCCTGAAGGACTGTGTCCAGGTTGAAGTTCTGTTCCCATCGGACGATCCTCCCCCCAGATTGTCCTTTCTGAGCTCCAGTCAGGTGATGCTAAACACTCAGGCGGGAAAGACCAAAATCTACAACAAGATGTTTAAAACAAAGCTGATTTATTCAACAGATATACAGAAAATTAAACTCCAGCCCAGTTATGGGGGTTATTAACATCAGAAGAAACAAACTCGAAATGTCAGAATGAAAATGGTTCAGTTCTGGATGTGATTAACAGCAGAATCCAACTCCTGCAGTCACTTTTGAACTCCCTGGTGTCTCAGCACGTGTGATGACTGAGTGAATCCCTTCCCACACACGGAATCATGGAATCACAGAAAATTACAGAACAGAAGGAAGCCATTCGGCCTATCGTGTCTGTGCCGGCCGAAAAAGAGCTATCCAACTTAATCCTACTTTCCAACACTTGGTCCATAGCCCTGTAGATTACGGCACTTCAAATGCACATCCAAGTACTTTTTAAATGAGTTGAGGTTTTCTGCCTCGACCACACTTTCAGACAGTGAGTTCCAGACCCCTAACAACCTGTCCGCTTTTGTGTATCCTGTTACTTTTTCACCGCTATCCGGAAGTCCATAAACAACTCCCACCAAAGTCTTGTATTCTATTCTGTTACTCATTTCTACGCAAAGCCTTTCTAATGCGTGCTCACCTTGACTGATATCTCTTCTTTCCAATGCAGTAATAGTATCCCTCATCAATATCGCTACTCCACCGCCTTTTCCAATGTCCCTATCCTTTCCAAACGGCTTATAACTTGAAATATTTATCTCAGTCATGCCCAGTTTGTCGTCAGGTCTCAGTGATGAGCACTACGTCATGCACTATAAGCTTAATTTACGCTTCTAATTCACTTGTTTTATTTCTTATGCTACGTACATTAGTGTATAGAACATTTAATTGGGCATTGGAACTTGTCCGACCTTTATGCCCTGATGTTGTGTTTAACATCCTTGGTAAATAAGGTTGGTGAGCTGCAGACACAAGTGGTAACATGGGATTATGTTATAGTGTCAATAATGGAGACCTGGCTCATACAAGTGGAGGAGTGGCCACTTCGATATTCCAGGCTACAACGTATTCAGAAAAGGCAGGGGAAAAAAGGAGGGGGGGCGGGGCTAGAGGGGAGCAGGCACTATTGATCAAAAATACTGTGACAGCGGTAGAAAGGGTTGACATGCTTAAGGGTTCAAAGGCAGAATCTATTTGTTTAGAATTAAGGAACAATTGAGGAGCTATTACGCTGCTGGATGCATTCTATCGGGGGACCAAATCGTGGGAAGGAGATAGAGGAGCAAATTGGCAGGTAAATTGGAGAAAGATGCAATAATTTTAGAGTAGTTATAAAAGGGAACTTCATTTATCAGAATATAGACTGGGATATAGCAGTGTAAAAGTCAAAGAGGTCGAGCAATTCCTGAAATGTGTACAAGAGAAATTTCTTAATCTGTATGTTTTCAGCCCAACGAGGAAGGAAGCCGTGTTGGATTTATTTAGGGGAAAGAAGTGGGGCAAGTGGAGCATGATTCTCTGGGGGAGCATTTGCAGCAGGTTTAGTGTAGTTATGGAAAATGCAAGAAAAAATCAGGTATGAAAATACTCAACTGGGAAGAGCGAATTGCAGCGAGTTGAAAAGGGATCGGGTCCAGGTGGATTGGAATCAAAAATTGGCAGGTAAAACAGTAAATGAGCAATGGGAGGCTTTGAGTGAGGAGATAGTTCGGGTACAGACTGGATACATTCTTACTCGGGGAAAGGTTGGGCATGCAAAACTAGAGCTCGCTGGATGACAACAGAGTATTTGAGACAGCATTTTGTACATTCTGAATACCAATGTCCGGACAGGTGTGCCCGCGGTTCTCAACCACAACCTCGTCACCTCCACGCTGACAGATAAAAAGCGGCCACATTCTGCTTCAGTGAGATTAAATCCGAGAGCGGTTTCAAGGTCAATTGCAATTACAAGTAGAATGCATTCAGAGGACGTGAGATCATGGAGATACCTCCAAACACCCTGCCAGTTTGAACAGCAGCTCAAGATCTAAAGTCTGGGGGGGAAATGAGGGCTCGTCCGGGATTTGAACCCGGGATCTCTCACATATTTTAAACAACAAACCCGAAGCGAGAATCATACCCCAAGACCAACGAGCCCACTGAAAAAAAAAAAGCAACAAGTAGTGGTTTCTGAGTATCAGCGGCCACTTTCCCCAAATCTCCCTTGAAGGACCGTGAACAAAAATGTGTCCGTACATTAGTGAAGAATCATAAAGCCAATTTCTTCACTGTTGTGTTTTGTTTAGGTCTCCTGACGCTCATAAAGATGATTGGGGACAGTTGATGAGTTATCGGTGTGAGGGCGCAGATACTCCGGTGTGAGGGCGCAGATACTCCGGTGTGAGGGCGCAGATACTCCGGTGTGAGGGCGCAGATACTCCGGTGTGAGGGCGCAGATACTCCGGTGTGAGGGCGCAGATACTCGGATTTAAGGGTGCAGATACTCGGATGCAGTGATTTGTTGCCGCGACTGAAATGCGGCTTAGAACTGTTGTTATTATCCAAGGCAGCGCTGCAGGATCCTTTCATGATCTCTCACAAATCAACTGAAACCCATCGGAATGTGAATACAATTTTGCGTTTCCAAAATAAAAGGGAGTGACATTCATTGTGGAAACAGTCTGGCGTCACTCACTGCAGAAATATCCATGTCAGAGTGAAGCGGCTCTCCTGCAACCTTCGGACCTTGTCCGTCAAGAAGAATTCAGATTTCCGCGAAGCCAATCACAGGTGAAATGATGGAAGATCGGCCGTGCTCAGCTGGCCATCGAAACCGGGCATTTGTTTTGCAGCCAAAACAAACATCAGAACCAGGAAATGCGAGACCGTGAAGATAAAAGTTTCCCCACCGTCCCTGGGTGGGATCGAACCACCAACCTTTCGGTTAACAGCCGAACGCCCTAACCGATTGCGCCACACAGACAGCACACGTTTGCTGTTGAACTCCTGATTCAACGAACTAAAAATTCAGTTTGCAGCGATCAAAATAAGTTCTCTCCACTATCAGTTTACTTTTCCAACATAAAGTGTGTGAAGTTTGCACGAGTGAAAATCTGTGCATTATTATTCCTGAACATTAAACTCACCTTGCCATTAAACACCTGTCTGTTGGAAGACTCCGTCCCCTCGTGGTCGAGAGGATTGATTTCTCGAGCTGTGATTCGCCATTCTCTATTCCAGTAATATTCAGGTTTGCTGAAAATGAGATGAGATGAAATGAGCAGGTCCGACGAGCAGGTCTGTGACACGACTCGGTGTTTCCAAAGATGTCTCTTGCACTTACAGTGAAGCGGACGGCAGTTTTCACTCTTAAACCACGAACCATGATGTTCAGAAAAAGTGTGGCCGAGACATCCGCGATTTCAGCGCGGTGACACTGGGTCAGAGTAAAGTTCAGTTCATGCGATTGCCGAGTGGCGAGAAGGTGGATTTGGAACTCCTGTGCGGCTGCACTGCGAGTTGTCCAGATCTGCTTGGAGCGATATTCACTTCAATTCATCACTGACAGGGACAATTTGATTCCAAGTTTCTTTTTCTCTGCTGCTTGGTGAGATTTCAAAATTTGTAAACGACCCACACCGACCCCAAACTCGTCACTTCCACTCTGACAGATGTAACGCGGTCACACTCTTCACTTCAGTGAGATGAAAGCCGGGAGCGATTTCACGGTCGAATGCAATGGCGAACAAAACTCATTCCAAGAAAGTGCAGGTCATTGAGGTGCCTTTAAATTCCTGATTGTTTGCATTGAACGTCTTCCCAAAGCGTTTAAGATTCACGTGGAGCGATTTGGGGACTTATTTTCCATCTTTGCAAAAGTTTCAACCGCAGGTCAAAATCAAAAGTCGAGGGCGGAATGAGACGCCTTCCTGAAATTTGAGAACCAGAGAAGCAGACTTTAGAGCAAGGTTCTGTTTATTGAGAAAAAGCAGATGCAATATTCATCCCGGATCGATCCAGAATCTGATCAGCTGGAAAAGTAACGATTACCCCGTGATTTGAACACGCAGCCTTCTGGTGACGCAATAAGTCATGAAGATTGAAGCAGGAAGTTGAAAAGTGGGAATTGATAGATTCAGTGAGTGGGGAAAACTGCGGCAAATATAGTTCAATGTGGGGGTGAGCGAGATCATCCAATTTAAATCTAAGAAAGATAAATCAGAATGTTTTCTAAATGGTGAGAAACTAGGAACTGTGGAGGAGCAGAGAGATTTAGGGGTCCAAGTACAGAAAGCGCGACCAACTAGCGTTCAGGTATAGAAATTAATTAAAATATCTAATGGACCGTTAATACGGCCGGTTAACTCAATTGCTTAGAGTATGTTGTAACACCTTAATCACGGATTCGATTCTTATAATTTACTTTATTTATTTCGGCTTTTTATAACTTTTAAAATCGATGCTTTACAAAAAAATATATAAAGACAGATTCGAGGGGACAGTTTTTTGAATAACATCCATTGTCACTTTGCCCCTGGACCGGAGAAACACGTCTTTCTTTTTATGCGGGATTTTTTGGCAACTGACCCTGTGACGCAATGGCTAGTGTGTTGGACTTCTACTTGTTTTGTTTGATAAGCCATTCAAAGGTTGTGGATTCGAGTTGCAACGGCGTTGGATTTTAGTTCGGGAGCTGGGAAGTGAAATTTTACAGCAAAACCGCAACAGGATCATTAATGTCCGTCAGGGATGTGAAACTGCCCCCGACACTTCATCTTACACAAGTGGCTCCAGTCACATCCGAATTCATGATTCTTAAACCGCTCTGAGCTGGATTGGCGAAACTCTCTCAAGAAGGAGACTCAACATCTGCTCAGACCGAAAGTCAATCTGCTCGACTTCCGGCTCTGTCAGACTGCATGTTCCTTCAGACAGGTTTCTAACTGGACACATTCATCCTGCTGCCGTGCGAACATTGGTGCTTCAGGGGTAGAATTCTTGCTTGCAGTAATTCTATTCCTGTAAAACTAGCTCCTGAAGTGTAGGATGGAAAGTATCCTGGCTGAGCGGCCTCTGTTTCTGGTTTAAAGCTCCAGTTAAATCCCACGATTTGAAGATGGATCAAAATCATAGTTTGTGTCTGCAAAACTGCAGCCTCCCTCCTGTAAACAAGTAATACTAAACATCTCATCTGCTCTTGCAACCGAGTAGTCCGGAGGAACCACATGGCAATTCAGATAAGTGGATGCATTTTGGATCACACCAATTGTACCTTCAACTCCGGTCGAAATGTTCACAAGGAAAAGGATTGTTTGATCTTGGTGAGACTCGAATTAACAACCCCAGCATTTCCCGAGCCTGTAACTCATATAAGGACCGATTGCGCCGCTCGAGCCCGGTCACTCTGATCACCTGTCCCACTCTGCTGGAAAGAATCTTAAGGTGAGATGTCCTTACCTGTGGAAACGTGTCCTGTGGACACTTCGTGGTATAATCTGGGCGACATGGACATGTTGGGCCGAAGGACCTGTTTCCATGTTGGAAGCTTCTGTGATTCTGTGATTCTAATTGGCGGAATGGTCGGGAACCAGAGGACACAGATTTGAGGTGATTGCAAAAGAACAAAAGGCGATATGAGGAAAAACTTAATGACGCAGCGAGTAGTTCTGATCTGGAATGCGCTGCTTGAAAGGGTGGTGGAAGCAGATTCAATCGTGACTTAAGAAATGAATTTGAAGTGAAAAAATACAGAGCACCGGGAAAGGGCCGGGGAATGGGACGAATTGGATTGCTCTTATAAAAAGCCGCCACGGGCTGGATTAGCCGAATAGCCTCCTTCCGTGCTGTAACCATTCTATGATTCGATGGACAGAAGCGGTCTGAATGAATGGGCGATCGGTTGTGGGTCGCAGGGAAATTTTCGACTGGTTGTACGGTTGTGTTACCGACGGCTCCGTGTTCTCGGATTATGGTTTTCATTTTGGGCGTTTCAATGTTTGATATGTGAGCGGTCCCCAGTTCAAATCCCAGAATCCTCCTGTTTCACTATTTCCAGTGAAGATTCACTCATTTCTTTCTCACATCTTTTCAGCGTTGCAGAAAGCAGGATTGATTTAATTCTCCAGCATGTTTGAGGTCCAGAGGCAAGAATGCAGCCGGTTTGTCGACGCAACACACAAGGAGAGAGTAAAATGTCTCACGGCGGTGTGCAAATTGAAACTGAAGGTGAATTTATCCCAATTCAGGCGATCTCAGAGGTGCAGAATAAAAATGCTCCTTAATTGGTCGGGAAAACGAACCCTGTTCCCTCGCGTGGTAAGTGCAAATTCTACCAGTGAAACGGCAACGTTTGCATCGCATCGGGCTCTCTGTGTCCAGTTGGAAACCTGTTTAAAACAACATGTAATTTCACAAATCTCCTCTGAGTACCTTGCGCATTCTGATTTACAGCCGTGCATTACCAGCACTCGCTGCTTGTGATGGCCGAGTGGTTCAGGCGTTACATCTGAAACTCGACAGGGTCTTTCGGTGATTCATTGGAATCCTGCTCGTGGCGCTATTGTTTAAAGTTTTGTTCAATGCTCAAATAAATATGAACTGGAGATAACGGGCCGCATTTCCTTCTCTCAGACAGATCCTACACCGCGGCAGAGCCTTTTTGATTGGGAGCCCAGTGGTCTCTTGCAAAACTTCAAGGTGCTTGAAGGAAACTTCACAATAATCCACAACTGGAGTATTGTGTCCAATTCTGGGCACCGCACTTTAGGAAGGATGTGAAGGCCTGAGAGGTGGCGCAGAAAAGATTTACTGGACTGGTTTCAGGGATGAGGGACTTCAGTTACGTGGATAGACTGGAGAAGCTGGGGTTGTTCTCCTCAGGGCAGGAAGTTTGAGAGGAGATTTGATAGAAGTGTTCAAAATCATGACGGGTTGAGATAAAGTAAATAAAGAGAAACTGATCCCGTTGGCGGAAGGGTCGAGAACCAGAGGACACAGATTTACGGTGGTTGACAAAAGAACCAAAGGCGATATGAGGAAAAACGTTTGAAATCAGCGAATAGTTACAATCTGGAATGCATCTCCTGAAAGGGTGGTGGAAGCAGATTTAATCGTGACTTTCTAAAAGGAATTTGATTAATATTTGAAGGAAAAATATTTGCGGGTCTACAGGGAAAGAACGGGGGAATGGGACTAACTGGATTGCTCTTAAAGAGAGCCGGGGCAGGCTCAATGGGCCGAATGGCCTACTTCTGTGCAGTAACGATTCTATGAGTGTATGATTCCATCTCTCTCAAGCTTCATTTCAAATTCTGCTAACTTGATATTCAGGCTTTTTTTTTCTTTACTTTTATCTCTCTATCTCTCCCTGTCTCTGTCACTCTCTGTTTTCCCCGAATGGACTTCTCAGGCTTGCTTGAACGGCCAAAGCTCATCGAACCTGCGACACCAGCAGAGAACGGTAAAGATAGAAAGACTGAGACGGGAGGAAAAGTAAAGGACCAACCCAGATGATGAATTCTTAGCCAATGTCCACATATTGATGTCGCTTCGTCCTCATAGTGAAATCATCAGTACTTTTAGCCCAGTATAAAAACAAAGTCTTGTATTTATAAAGCGCTTTTCACGACCTCAGGACGTCCCAAAGCGCTTTACAGACAATGAAGTATTTTTGAAGTGTAGTCACTGTTATACTTGTGGGAGAGTGGATAATCTGCGGATGCCAAGACAGACAACAATGTAGCTTTAGAGCAATTAATTCTGCAAAGTCTCACTTGATATTACAACTCGCACATTCGAAACGAATGTGGTAAAAAGATGCTAATATTGTTGATATGAAATAGTTAATGTACGTCTTCACATTGCCGTACATCGGAATAGAAAAAGTGATAGGATGTAGAGAATGGTGGCCGATCGGCTGTGGGTGGCACAGAATTCTGCATTGGTTGCACCCCTCTGTTATCAGTGGCTCGTTGGCCTTGGGGTATGATTCTCGCTTTGGGGATTTGATGATTGTTATGTGAGAGATCCCGGACGAGCCCTGCGGTGTTACCATTTTTAGTTCAAAATCACGAATTGGCTTCTCACGTCTTGTCAGCGGTGTTGTCGGCAGGATTGTCTTAATTCCAGTGCATAGAGGACAGAATACAGAGGTTCTGTCGACGACAACACACATGGAGAAAGGGAAATTTCCCAAGATGTTGTTCAGATTGAAGCTGAATGTAAACGTATCCCAATTCACGTGACCTCATGAATGGAAAATGAAAAATGCTCCCCTCTTGGGCAGTGATCGAACCCGGGCCTCCCGCGCAGAAAGCAATAATTTTATTACCGAAATAACAAAGTCCGCACAGCAGCCGGCGGCATGCGCTCAGTTCGAAACCTGTCTAAAAGAACATACAGTCTCAGAGTTCTCCTGTCATAACCTTCTTCATTCTCTTCTGCAGCCGTTTCGGATTTGTCGCTTGCAGCAGCGATGACCCAATGATTAAGAAGTCGGACTTGCAATGTGATTTTCCAACCCCGCTTCGATGCAACACACGTGGAGAATGGAAAATGTCTCGAAATGGTGCGCAGATTGAAGCTGAGGGCGAATGTCGCACAATTCACGCGATCGTATGAATGGAGAATGAAAATAATCCGAAACGAACCGGAAATCGAACCCCGGTTTCTCACGTGATAAATGAGAATTCTATCACCGAGACAGCAAAGTCAGCACATGAACAAGCTGCAAGTTTCCAGTTGGAAACCTGTCTGAGAGAACAAAGTGTCACAGATCTCGTGTGATAACCCTACGCATTCTGATTTATAGCTGTGCATCATCGATGTTTGCAGCTGCGATGGCCGAGTGGTTAAGGCGTTGGACTTGAAATCCAATGGGGTTTCCCTGCACAGGTTCGAATCCTGTTCGCAGCGCTACTTTTTAAAGTTTGTTCAGTGTTCAAATTAATATGAACTTGAACGAACGGACCTTGTTCGCTCCCTCAGAGAGGTGCTCCATCGCCAACGACGCTTTTAACTCGGAGCCCAATGATCTCTTGCAAAATTGCAAGACACGTGAAGGAATCTCTCCCAAGCTCCATTCTAAATTCTGCTCGTTCGCAGAACTTGACATTTATACAATTTATTTCTATGTTTTAATCTCTCCCTGTCTCTGTCTCTTGACTTTGCCTGTTTTCTCCTGATGGACTTCTCAGGCATCGTGAACAGCGAAGAATGATGGAACCTGCAACACCAGCAGAGAAGGGGAAAGATGGAAAGACTGAGACGGTAGGAAAAGAAATGGTGCAACCCAGTTGATGAATTCGTAGTTAATGTCCACACATTTATGTTTCTTCCCCTCACAATGAAAAAATCAGCAATTTGAGTACAGTACACTTATGGTAGAGTGTATAATATGCGGATGTTGAGACCGACAATCGAACCTTTGCCGTGGTGATGAAAGCGCCGAATCCTAAACACTAAACCCCAAGGAAACGCCAAAATTCTTTGCTGCGAACAAGCAGAGCAACGCGGCCTTTCCTACTTGGCCCTTTGCAATTCAGGTCATTTTCCTGCCAGACAAACTGCTCGCACAAAATGGCATTTTCTGTTCGAAATAATATCGCGACAGAGGTGATGTTCAGGCAATGACATCACCAAGTGCAAGTAGGCATGTACATGAAATGGAAAGTGAGGTAAAATACGACCACAAGCTGCTGATGGACATGTTTCCATTTCCAAAATTCACGCACTGAATGCAGCTCCTTGGAAAACTGCAAAGCCACGCAGGTCCATCATGATTCGTTTGAAGCAACTGACAGTTTAAAGTGGCATCTCCTGCTGCTTCTGTGGGGAGTGAGAGAGAGGCACTGTCGGTATTTGCGTGCAGTTTGATTTTGCACAGAACTGCACAGAGAAACAGCAAATATACCGGGGCTGTGAGATGTTCTATATTATTCATATTTAGCCACAGGAATATCCGCAGTCAGAAGCTGAAAAGAAGGAGAGATAAGCGGCCTGAGAATAAACACAGAGCTGAATGAATCATGAAAGAGCGAAAGAAAAACGAATGTCATCAGTTCCACTTTGTCTCGTGCGCAATCTTGGGAGCTCCCCAATGGCCTGGTGGTGAGAATTCGGTCCTCTCACCGCCGCGAGGTTCGATTCCCAGTCAGGGAATTAACTTTAAAAAGAGTGATGAACTTATTAAATTAATTACATGAAGCGAATTGAATCCTGTTCGGAGTTGAATCCCTGTTTTAATCACCATGAATCAATCGATAACTTTCTATTTCAGACTGATGGCGATGTTGACGTGGTTACCGAGAGACAGTCAAAACTTAATAAGATTTTTATGCTTTGAATGTGATGAATTTTTTTCATTTTATAGACTGCATCTTAAGAGTGGGATTAAAAACGCAGTGGAGTCGTTGTTAAATTTAACATTAACTGGCAATTGTCGCTCTTTATCACAGGAGCGCCCGAACTGGTTCTCCGATCAAGATGAAAGTAACGCAACGAGGAACATCTGATACAACACGAAAGGCATCGGGCTATGACAAAAATCCCCACCGTTTTGCTTTTCCAAAATAAAGGGTGTGAAATTTATTCTCTGAACATAGGAACAGTCTGGTCTCACTCACTACAGAAATCTCCATGTCACAGCGAACCAGCTCTCCTGCTGCAAATGCGGCCTCCCTTCGGGCCTTTCGGGGGCTTGTCTGTCAAGGAGAATTGTAATTTCCGTGAAGCCAATGTTCCATTCCTTTATATGATTCATGTGCCTGATTTCCGACCGCAGGGTAAATGGTAGAATATCAGCCCTGCTCAGCTGGCAATGATTCTTGATTCCAAAACATGCGTTGAAACCCTGGAACTTTGAGGCGATGAATCCTGAGAATAAAATAAGGGCTCGAACCATCAAACTTTCACGCTAACGGATAACACCACCGAGAACAGGTGAAGAGGTCACCTGCTAAACCAATAATTCACTGGGCTAAACTTTGAGTTTGTAGCGACCAAGAGAACAACTGTCTGCAGTCAGTGAAAAATGAATGGTTGAAACTTGCAGGAGTAAAAATCCAACAAGCCGGTCTTCAATCTTAAACCAGCAACTATGAAGAAAAACACGCCGCATCAATACTCGATTTCAGTGCGGTGACACTGGGCCAGAGTAAAGCTCAGTTAATATGATTGCCGAGTGGCTGGAGGGTGGATTTTGAACTCCTGACCAATTGCACCACGCATTTTCCAGATCTGCTTGGAGCACCAATCCCTTCACTTCATCACTTACAGGGACAATTCGATTCTCGGTTTCTTTTCCCTGACGATTGATGAAATTTTACAAATTGGAAGCGATCAATATCAAAGCTAAACACGCGACCGCCATGCTCACAGATACAAAGCGGCCACACTCTGCTTCAGTGAGATGAACGTCAAGGGCGATTTCATGGTCGAATGTAATGGCTAACAAAATTCATTCAACGAAAGTTCAGGTCTTTGAGGTGCCTTTAAAGTCCTGATTGTTTCCATTGAACTTCTTCCCAAAGCGTTTGAGATTCATGTGGGACGATTTGGGGACGTTATTTCCTTTTATGCAAAAGTTTCAACTGCAGTTCAAGATCACAATTCCTGGGACCACAGTTGTTCACAATTTATCGGTGCTGGGACCACTGCTGTTCACAATTTGTCGGTGCTGGGACCACTGTTCACAATTTATCGGTGCTGGGACCACTGTTCACAATTTATCGGTGCTGGGACCACTGCTGTTCACAATTTATCGGTGCTGGGACCACTGTGCACAATTTATCGGTGCTGGGACCACTGCTCTTCACAATTTATCGGTGCTAGGACCACTGTTGTTCAAAATTTACATTCATGATTTGGACACGGGAATCGGAAGTACAATTTCAAAATTTAGGGAGGACACCTAATTGCGAGCTGTAGTTAATACAAAGGAAAAATGCGAAAAATAAAGGAAGACATTAGTAAAATTACAGAATGGGAGTGTAAATGGCAAATTAATGACAATATTTGTTGTGTACTCCCTTGCCTTTTTGCCCCCCCCCCCCCGACTAAATGCATTACCTCACACTTCTTCAGATTGAATTGCATTTGCCACTTTTCTATCCACCTGTCCGCTCTATGGATATCTTCCTGCAGTCGACAGCTTTCCTCCTCACTATCAACCACAGGAACAATTTTTGTATCATCTGCAAATTTCTTAATCATGCCCCCTACATTTAAATCCAAATCAATGATCTGTACCACGAAATGCAGGGACCTAGTACGAAGCCGCATGGAACCCCACTCGAAACAGCCTTCCAGTCACAAAAGCACCCGTCGAACACAACCGCTTGCTTCCTGCTGCTCAGCCAAATTTGGATTCAACTTGCCAATGTCCCTTGGATCCAATGGGCTTTTACATTTTTGACCAATCTGCCATGTAGGACTTTGCCAAAAGCCTCGCTAAAATCCATGTTGACTCCATCAATCGCGCTACCCTCATCGATCCTCCTTGATACCTCCTCAAATAATTCAATTCAAACGACCTTCCCTTCACAAATCCACACTGACTGTCCTTGATTAATCCGTGCCTTTCTAAATGACGATTCATACTTTCCGTCAGAATTGTGCTCAATAATTTACCCACCATCGAGTTTAGGCTGACTGGCCTGTATTTACTCGATCTATCTCTTTTTACCTTTTTAAACAATGGTACAACGTTAGCAATCCTCAAATCCTTCAGCACGACACCTTTTGCCAGGGTGGATTGGAAAATGATGGTCAGAGCCTCCGCTTTTTCCTTCCTTGCTTCTGTTAACATCCTGGGTATATTTCATCTGGGCCTGGAGATTCAGGTGGAGCGATTTGAGGACTTATTTTTCCTATTTGCAAACGTTTGTACCGCAGGTCAAGATCACAAGTCGAGGTCCAAATTTGGACGAGTTCCGACTTTGAACCTCAAATCGTGAATTATGCCCCCACCACAACGAGCCCAGAAACAAGAACGTGTCCTTAAATTAACGTGTGGCAGACACATTATATGAGAGGTCTGTCTGGACAATGAAAGGGCGTTTTTGAACAGTCATCTTGCAATCCGTTTCCTCCTGAAACCTGAAAAAAGACAAACACCACAGTGTTATTTTGTCGCTTAATTCCACAAATTAGGTAAAATAATAAGCTGTACAAGGCACTGCTGGGAGTTGAACCCAGGATCTCCTGTTTACTAGACAGATGCTTTAACCAGCTAAGCCACAGCGCCAAGTGATGATGCAGTAGCCCCACCTCCTCGCACTAATATCTATCAGCGACACTTCACTATTGGGGGTTCAGGCCGTTTCATCTCTGTCCATTTCGCTTGTCCGTTTGCCTGTGCATTCCGACACTGACTGGATTTCTCGCTGTGTTTATCTTTGTGTATCCATCAGTGCGTTGATACACGGATGATTATGTGTGATTGTATTTGTTACATTACATAAATTAGGGCTTCAGACAATTCTCGCTCTGACATTGGAGAACTATTGAGCCGAACTTTCCAGCGAAGTGTTGTTTATCGTGGTGCTGAAACTAAAAAATCGTAAGAGGAGCAAAAAAGGAAAAGGAGAAAAACTTGTGTGGGAAAATGAGGACAACTCTCAAGGTTTTTACAAGTATATTAAGAGAAAGAAAGGAGGCTCAGAGTAACTTGGGCCGCTTAAAAACAGATGGAGGTGATATTGTAATTGAAAATCAGGAAATGGCAGTTGCTCAATTTTTACTTTGCATCAGTTGTCACAGAAATGGATGAGGATAACATCCCAGAGACACGAGGAAAACTGTTTAATAAATCACGGGGATTCGTATTATTAAAATAACGGCAATGGAGAAAATAATTAGGCTAAAGATAGACAAATCTCCAGGACCTGATGTTCACCATCCCAGGGATTAAAAGGAACAGGTGAGGAAATTGTGCATGCTTTCGTCATGATTGATCAAAACTCTCTTGATTCGGGAATTGTTATTTAACGAAGAGCATCTTGATTGGAGGCTTCTGTTTGAGAAAGATCTCGAAGTGATAAATGAGAGACCGAAAATGAAGCTGTTTGGCAGGAGCGCTGATGCTGTCGGTTTTGCGCTGCTCTCGTTTTGCACAATTGTTAAGCGTGCGTTACTTATTTATAGCAGTATGGGCTCCAGAAATGACCAGGTTGTGAGTTCGAGCGTCTTCTAAAACAATCAAACCTTTTACTCCGAACATTTTGAATGGAGTTCAAGGTACAACTGGTATGTTCCATAACGCATCTACTTCTTAGTGTTCCCATGTGGGCTCTTGGGTTCCTCTGGTCTACCGTCTTGCAATAGGAGGTGCCAGTTTACTTGTTCATAGGGGGAGAGGGGGCTTTTAGCGGCATCTCACATGGCAAAGGGGCCGTTACGAGATATTTAAATCTAAAGAACCAAACAAACAATTCTTCTTTTCGTTAAGCCGATATTCATCGGTTGGAAGTGTCGTGTGGGGAAAATTTGGAAGGGAAATATTCTGCCTGGTGTCACTGTGTAACGGGAGAAATTATTCAGCTTACAGATGTTAATACGCTGAAAGGTCGAGAGGCCTTTTCCAGCTCCCATGTGGGACAAGTTCAGCTTTTGAGCCGCTGGGTAAAGTGTGATTTTAATTGCTGCTAACGAATGACAAGACATTTGGCACAAGCAAGAAGAATTATAAACTCACGAGTTCACTGCCCCTGTTTCTTACATCATGTTCAACAGGAACAAGGATTCTCCTCAACACGTTCCTGAGAATTTTATCAAACGGACCTCACCCTTGCTCGACGGCTGCAGGGATAATTCAGAGACCTCCCATGAATATGTACGATGGGAGCTTATGTAGTATCGAGCCTGGGTAGCTCAGTCGGTGGAGTATCAGACTAAAGTGGGTAGTGAGATGATGGTTCAGCGTTTAACTCCCTATCCAGGCTCCAAATTGCTGAACAGCTGGCAAGCTGTGTCTTTGCAGCGGGACCTGCGATGTGTTGTCAAAGCTTCGGTATTATCTTGTATCCCAGGGATGGGCAGTAATGCGCTGTCTGAGGCGGTTACCGATCATGAATTCAACTTTTACAAAATACTTTACTATATTAGTTCACTGTATTAACTTCTCAAAACTGATTAAACACTGTAAAAAAGACGAATATTTGTTCAAATCGCCATTAATCAACCAGTAACTTTCTGTTTCCGGCTGAAAGAAATGCTAACTTTTTTTATGCGCTCATTCACCAGGCCGAAATTAGGGAGCTCAGAGGGGAAGTGAAAAAGGTAATGAGAGGCACAGAGAAATATGACTATAGACTGACGGCCAGCATAAAAGGGAATCCAAAAGTTTTCGACAGGCATGTAAACATTCAACGGGTTGTAAGGGGAGGGGAGAGGCCGATTCGGCACGATAAAGGAGATCTACTGATGGAGACAGAGGGGATGGCCTCGGTACCAAATGAGTACTTTGCATCTGTCTTTACCAAGAAGATGCTGCCAGAGTCTCAGCAAAAGAAGGTATAGTTAAGGTACTGGATGGTCTAAAAATTGAAAAAGAAGAGGCACTTGAACGGCTGGCTGTACTTAAAGTGGATAAACCACCAGGTCCGGATGGGATGCATGCTCGGTTGCTGAGGGAAGTAAATGTGGAAATTGCGGAGGTACTGGCCATAATCAACAAACATCCTTAGATATGTGGGTGGTGCCAGAGGACTGGAGAATTGCAAAGGTTACACCCTTGCCCAAAAAAGGGTGTACGATTAAACCCAGCAACTATAGGCCAGTCAGTTTAACCTCAGTGGTGGGGAAACGTTTAGAAACGATAACCCGGGATAGAATTAACAGTCACCTGGACGAGGGTGGAATGATTAGGGAAAGCCAGCACGGATTTGTTAAAGTCAAATCGTGGTTAACTAACCTGTAAGAGTTTTTTGATGAGGTAACAGAGAGGAGAGATGAGGGCAATTCAGTTGATGTGGTGTATGTGGACTTTCAAAAGGCGTTTGATAAAGTGCCGCATGGTCGGCTTATCATCAAGATTGCGGCATATGGAATAAAGGGGGCAGTAACAACATGAATGCAGAATTGACTAAGAGCAGGAAACAGAGATTACTGGTGAACGGTTGTTTTTCGAACTGGAGAGAGTTGTACAGTGGCGTTCCCCAGGGATCAGTGCTGGGACCACTGCTTTTCTTGATATATATTAATGACTTGGACTTGAGTGCACAGATCACAATTTAAAATTTGCAGGTGAAACAAACCTTGGAATGGTCGTAAACAGTGATAAGAATAGTGATAGACTTCAAAGGATATAGGTTGGCTGGTGGCATGGGCGGAGACGTGGCAGATGAAATTTAATGCAGAAAAATGAGAAGTGATACATTTCGGTTGGAAGAACGAGGTGAGGCAATATAAACTCCAGGGCACAAATGTAAAAGCGGTACAGGAACAAAGAGGGGTTTATGTGCACAAATCGTTGAATGTGGCAGGGCAGATTGAGAAAGCGGTTAAAAAGCATACGGGATCCTGGGCTTTATAAATAGATGTACAGAGTACAAAAGTATAGCTGTCATGATGAAATTTTATAACACAGTGGTTTGAACACAACTGAATTATTGTGTCCGGTTCTGGACATGGCACTTCAGGAAAGATGTTAAGGCCTTAGAGGGGTGCAGATAAAAAATACTAGCATAATTCCATGGACGAGGGACTTTAGTAACGTGGATAGGCAAGAGAATCTGGGGTTGTTCTCCTCGAAACAGAGACGGTTTTGTAGAGATTTGATAGAGGTATTCAAAATCATGAAGTGTCTGGACAGAGGAGATGGAGAGAAACTGTACCTATTAGCGGAAGGATCAAGAACCAGAGGACATAGATTTAAGGTGATTGTCAAAATAACCAAAGGTGACATGAGGAAAAACTTTGTTACACAGCGAGAGGTTCGGATCTGGACTGCCCGAGGGTGCAATGGAGGCAGATTCAATCATGGCCTTCAAAGGGGAACTGGATAAGTACTTGAAAGGAAAAATAATGCAGGTCTTCGGGGCTCGGTTCTAGCTGGATTGCTCTTGCAGAGAGCTAGCACGGACTCGATGGCGCGAATGGCCTCTTTCCGTGCTGTAACATTTCTATGATTCAATTCTATGTGTGGGATGTAATGCAAAGGGAACAGAGCGTGCCACAAATCGACACGACTCTCCGTATCCTCCCAAGCAATGTAGTTTAAGAGCAGCTAATTCTGAAACGTCTTACTTGATAACTCAAGTCGTGCACTCGAAAGCAATTTGGTAAAAGGAGACTAATATTGGTGAATGGAAATAGTTGGTGCACAACTTGATATTGCTGTCCTCCCGAATAGAAAACGAGATTGAATGGATCGAAGTGGTCTGAAAGGATGGTCGATCGGCTGTGAGACGCAACGAACATTTACACTGGCTTCACAACTAAACTAACAGCGGCTCGTTGGTTTAGGGGTATGATTCTCGCTTAGGGCGTTTCATTGAGTAATATGCGAGAGGTCCCGGGTTCAAATCCCGGACGAGCCCTCATGTGTTGCTTCTTTTAGTGAAAAGTTACCAATTGGCTTCTCACATCTTTTCCGTTTTGTTGTTGGGAGAACTGAATTATGTCCAGAGGATGTTTGAGCTCCAGTGGACTGAATGCCGAAGTTTCGTCGGCGCAACACACATGAAGCAAATAAAATGTCTCAAGATGATGAGGAGATTGAAACTGAATTTGGATTTTTCCCAATTCAGGCGGATATTAGATGACGGGATAGAAAGGCACATATCCAAGTTTGCCGATGACACCAAGATGGGCAGCATTGTAAGCAGTGCAGATGAAAGCATAAAATTACAGAGAGGCATTAATATAATAAATGAATGGGCAAAATTGTGGCAAATGGTTCTGAATTTCGTCAAGTGTGAGGTCATCTACTTTGGACCTAAAAGGATAAATCAGAGTACTTTCGAAATGGTGAAAAGCTCGAAACAGTGGAGGTCCAAAAAGACTTAGGGGCCCATGTACATAGATCATTAAAATGTCATGGACAGGTAGAAAAATAATCAAAAACGTTAATGGAATGTTGGTCTTTATATCTAGACGACTAGAATACAAGGAGATAGGCATTATGATACAGCTGTACAAAGATCTGTTTCGACCACACCTGGAGTATTGTCTTCAGTTCTGGGCAACGCACCTTAGGAAGGATATATTGGCTATGAAGGGAGTGCAGCGTCGATTTACGAGAGTGCTACCTGGACTCCAAAATTTAAATTACGAGGAGAGATTACATAAACTTGGGTTTGCCTCGAAATAAGTACATTAAGTGCTGATTTGATCGAACATTTCAAAATATTAAGGGGAACTGGTGGGGTAAACAGAAAAAAAATATTTTCGCCCGTTAGCGTGTCTCGGACTCGGGGACAGAGCCTAAACATTAGGGTCAGGACTTTCAGGCGTGAAGTTGGGAAACACCTCGACAAGCAAAGGGAGGCAGAAGTTTGGAACTCTCTTCCACCAACGGCAGTTGATGCGAACTGAATTGTCAATTTTAAGACTGAAATTGATAGATTTTTGTTGACCAAAGTCATTAAGGGATATGTGGCTCAGGCGATAATATGCAGTTAGGTTACATATCAACCAGGATCTCATTGAATTGCGCAACAGGCTCGAGGGGCGAAATGGTATACTTTTGCTCCTCAGCTCCTCATTGTTACAGAATGATCCTGCATTGTATCGGGAATCGAACCAAGGTCTCCAGCGTAACAAGTAAGAATTCGACCCCAAGCACCATCAATGCGCGCGTTTGTAACAGCAGCATGTGTCCATTTGGAATCCGATCTGAATGAACATGCCGTTTACAGCTGCGGTGGCCGAGTGTTTAAAGCGTTGGACTCAAAATTCAATTGAGGTTTTCCTGCCCAGGTTTGAATTCTGCTCGCAGAGCTACTGTTTAAAGATCCCTTCAGTGCTGAAATAGATTAATTGGAGTTAATTGACCGCATTTATCTCTCTCCCAGAATGAGAGATTCTCCAGCGAGGCCTATGATTTTAACTTGTGTCCAATCTTCTCTTGCAAGATTTCAAGACCCAAGAAGGAATCTCTCCCAATCTGTAACATAAATTCTGCTAGTTTGCAAAACCTGACACTTATACTCTTTATTTTCTTTGCATGCATCTCTCCATCTCTCCATGTCTCCGTCTCTTGTCTCTCTGTATTGTCCACAATGGACTTCTCAGGCTTCCTTGAACGGCGATGGCAGATCTAACCTGCAAAAATAGCAGAGAAGGGTTAAGAAAAAAAGACTGAGGAAGTATGAAAAGGAAAGGTGCAACCCAGCTGATAATTTCGTAGCTAATGTTTCCACATCCGTGGCTCTTCGTTCTCATGGTGAATGAAAGCAGCAATTTGACTAAAGTATACTTATGGTGAAGTGTAAACTATGACGATGCCGAGACAGACGACAATGTCGTTTCAGAGTAATTCATTCTGTAAAGTGTTACTTGATAATACAAGTCGTACATTCAAAACAAATTTGATAAAGAGAGACTAATATTGTTGATCTGAAATAATTAGTTTAGAACCTGATATTGCTCTATATCGTATATCGTACAAGAAAGCGAGATTGGATGGCCATGGTGTTCTGAAAGGATGGCGGATCGGCTGCGTGGCAGCGAAATTTTACAGTGGCTGCACGGCTCTGTTACCAGTTGGACTTTGGATCTGATTCTCGCTCAGGGAGTTTCACTGGCTCAAATCCCGGTATGAGCCCCCTTGCGTCCCCATTTTTCGTCAAAAACCACCAATTGGCTTCTCACATCTTTGAAGCAAGTGCAGAAGGCAGGTTTGACTTATCTCCAGCCGAGCATGTTTGAACACCAGAGGACAGAATGCAGATGGTATGTCCACGAAAGACACGTAGACGAAATGAAGATAATCTTTCAAGAAGTTGTACAGATTGAAGCCGGCACATGAATTTTTCCCAATTCAGGCGATTTCATGGGTACAGATACAAAAGGTAAAGGAAGCTGCATTGGCCTGGAACCAAACCCCTGGTTTCCCGTCGGCAGGCGAGGGTTCTGCACTCAACCACCAATCCACACACGGCTGCAGGCTGCACGTGTAGCGTTGGATACAGGTCTGGAACATGCAGTCTGGCAGAGTTCCTGTGATGAGCCTGCGCAGTCTACAACCGCGTGCTACCTGTGGGTGACCAAACGAGTGGGTCAAGCATGGTCTGGAAATTCACTGAGATTCGAAATCACTTCAAACCGCCACTGTAAAATGGTCAAATAAATAAGAGCTGTAGTTATCAGGCAGTGTTTACTTTTTTCAGAAATAATGTAAGAATCCAGCCCTATGTACACGTCTAAGATTTCACGGCATGCGACGAATTTCCTTTAAGCGGCCACTTAAATTCTGCTCAATCACAGAATTGGAGATTTATACTATTTTTCTTTGCATGTATCTATCTATCTCTGTCTGCGTTTCTTCACTTTCGCTGTTGATCCCTAATGGACTTATCAGGCTTCCTTCAACAGCCAGGTCTGCAAACCCGGGATGGGAAAAGGCTATCGGTTCTTCGTCCAATTGTTGGATTTCAACGGGATGAGATTTGCTATTTTCCGTCTCCGTTTTCGGAAAAAATAAACCCAGATGGGATTCCCCGTCCTCGGGCCCCGTCACCTCCGGGTAATGGGAATGAACCCGATCTAGCACTCGATTTAATATCTGTATTCTCATTGTTTAACAATAAAATTATAGGGATATATTTATTTTGAGGACACATTTTAGAAATGAACACATTGCAGACTTATTCGAAAACTAGAAGCACGTGGGATTAAAGGGTCGGTGGAAACGTGGGCAAGTAATTGGCTAAATGATAGGAGGCAGAGATTCGTGGTGAACGGATGTTTTTCTGATTGGAGAGAAATATGCAGTGGGATCCCCCAGGGGTCGGTATTAGGATTATTGTTTTTCTTGTTATATATAAATGACTTGGATGTGGCAATAGGGAGTACAATTTCGAAGTTTGCGGATGATACAAAACTTGGTAACGTGGTAAATAGTGAGCAAGATAATAGCAGACTTCAGGAGGACAAAGACAGACTGGTGAAATGGGCAGTCACGTGACAGATTTAACGCCGATCAGTGTGAAGTGATGCACTTTTGGAAGAAGAACATGGAGAGGCAGTATAATCTAAATGGAACAAATTATGGGGGGTTCCAAGAGCAGAGGGACCTGGGGGTTCATATTCAGAAAACAGGGCAAGTTAATAAGGTGATTAAGAAAGCGTATGGGATACTTGGCTTTGTGAATCGGGGCATTGAATATTTAAAAAGGAAATCATACTAATCCTTACAAATCATTGGTTCGGCCTCAGCTGAAGTATATTGTACAGATCTGGGCACCACACTTTAGGATGAAAAGGCAGTGAAGAGGATTCAGAGCAGGTTGACCTGGATGACACCAGTGATGAGGGACTTCAGTTGTGTGGAGAGATTGGAGAAGCTGGGATTGTTCTCCTTACAGCAGAGATGGTTAACGGGAGACCTAATAGAGGTATTCAAAATAGTGAGGGGTTTTGAAAGAGCAAGTAGGGAGAAACTGTTTCCTCTGGCAAGTGGGTCGGTAACCGGAGATCACAGATTGAAAATAATTGGCAAAAGAACTAGAGGGGAATTGAGGAGAATTTTTTTCACACAGAGGGTTGTTAAGATCAGGAACGCACTTCCTGAAAGGGTGGTGGAAGCAGATTCCATACGATCATTTAAAAGGCAATTGGACATAATTGAAGAGGACTAATTTGCAGTGTTATGGGGAAAAATCTGGGCTGTGGGTCTAATTTGGACAGATCTTCGAAAAAGCCGACACTGGCACGACGGCCGAAAGTCCTCCTTCTGTGCTGTAAGATTCTATGATTCTGTGATTACCTTCTGAATCATTACAATTGAAGCTATTCATTGTTGAGCAACCAAGAAAATTATAACCGTGATATTCGGCTTCTCCATTCCCTTATGAATATCGCAGATTATAATGTCCAGGCGGGGTGGGACTGAATGGGGGATAGAGTGCGGAGATTGGAATGGAAGCTCATCAGAATGAACTTGGTCTCATCAGTTTTTGTTATTTTTCCTACCAGTTGCCCGAAGCAGGTGGTGAACCTTCGTGTCGAGAGAGGATCGTCATTTCAGTTCAGAAGGAGAAAGGGTATCAAGAAAATCGGGTAAAACGCACACAGAATGATCCGGGACTAACAGCACACCCCTTTTAAACAGACACAGACACGGAATGATCCGGACATAAATCATAATTATGGTGCATAAGTTTCTCTTACGTTGACCATAAGATTTACTCTTTTTACAATGACACCAATGTACAATCTGATACTTCGCCACCTTACAATCTCAACACCATCCTGGAAGGAACTGTTGCTGATATCAGCAAACAATGCAAAACCCACCGTCTGCCGTTTCGAGAAGGATGGGACTTTGACCAGACCTTCTGGATGGACTGAATGAGAGAAACAAAACTTGAACATCAGAGCGACGAGGATGGGATTCGAACCCCCGCGTGCACAGCACAATGAATTAGCAGTCCATCGCCTTAACCTCTCGGCCACCTCGTCGAATTCGGAAATACGCGAAAGCACCTTTATTCAAAATGAAAATACTGGCTGTGTTGCCAACCTGAAACTGCAAATGTGCAGATCCTCAGCAGGTCAGGCAGAATCTTCAGACATCGAAACAGAGTTAACATTTCAGGTCGATGGCCATCACATGAGTATTCCAACTCACTCAACTTGCGCCTTGTCGATGGTTGAACCGCTTCAGGGAGTTAGAAGGTGAGTCACTTGGCACAGAATATCCAGCCTCTGACCTGCTCTTGTCGCCACAATATTGATGTAGCTGGTCCAGTTAAATTTCTGGTTAATGGTGACCACCAGTATGTTGATGGTGGGGGATTCGGCGATGTTAATAACGAATCCCCACAGAAGAGATTTACTGTAAAGATTCCAGGGATGAGGGGCATATGTTTCATGGATCAATTGGAGAAGCTGGGGTTGTTCTGCTTGGAACAGAGACGGTTACGAGGAGATTTGATAGAGGTATTCAAAATCATGAAGGATCCAGACAGAGCAGATCGAGAGAAACTGTTGCTATTGGCGGAAGGTTCAAGGACCAGAGAACATCGATTTAAGGTGTTCGGCAAAAGAACCAAAGGTGACATGAGGAAAAACTTTTCTACACAGCGAGTGTTTAGGATCTGGAATACACCGCCCGAGGGGGTGGTGGAAGCAGATTCAATCATGGTGTTCAATAAAGAACTGGATAAGTATTTGAAACGAAAGAGAATACAGGGCTACAGGGAAAGGGTGGGGGAGTGGGTCTGTCTGGATTGCACTTGCAGAGAGCCGGCACGGACTCGATGTGCCGAATGGCCTCTTTTCGTGCTGTGACCTTTCGATGATTCTATTCTATTTGTGGGAGGCGATGCGAAGCGACCGGAGCGTGACGTAAATCGACCTGCTCATGTACATTCCCTGATAATAAATCCTAGTGTGATGAAAAGAAGAAATTCATAATTATGGTGCATACCATTTATATTATGCTGACAATAAGAGGTATTCGGTTCACCAGGGCGCCATTGTGCACATTGATTGATACTTCACCGAGATCACCCCTTACACTCCCAACACCTCCGTCCAAGAAACAGTTGGGTGGCAATCCAGACTTTGCTGAATTGTGCAAAAAGGTGTAAACCAGCAATGCGGAAAAGCACTTCTTATCAAAGAAGGGTTTTTGGTGAGGCGGCGAAAATGGAAGGGGATACAAATTCTGGCAGCAGTGAGATTCGAACCCACATAATTCAGAGATGGAAGCCAGCCATCTTTGACAGCGCAGTTACTCACGCACATGGCAAGCCATTGAGATCTGATGATAAAGGTCATAGAGCTGAAACGTTTCCTCTGGTTCTTTCTCCACAGGCGCTGCCTGACCTGCTCAGCGTTTTCAGCATTTTCAGTTTTCATTCTTGTGATTTCACAATGGCTGTTTTCCTGAAAACACCCAATTTGACCCAAGGACGCAGCTCGCACTTCACTTTCCTCACGCGCTTAAAGTCTGCCGTTTCCGAACAAAATCTCCTCCGCGCCGAGCTTTCAAAGGACCTTTCGCTCACGGCCAACCTCCTGTAATCGACACTTTTTCACCATTCCCGCTCTTCTAATTTCTCCTCATTACTTTTCAATCGGACATTTCCACAGACCTAGTAAGATCAAGCGGAACATTTCCGACTTTCCTGCACCGCCCAGATTGACAAAAGTGCACCTTTCAGCCGTCATTCGCAGCAATGTCGCGCCGCCCGTCTCTCCCGCACATCAACTGCTCGGGGAAAAGCGCCAACCACCATGGAAACAAAACCATGTTAACATCCCCCGTGTCACAAGATACCCCATGGAAATTTCACGGAAACGTATGCGCTGTCCCACCGAATGCCAGCCCTGCTTTCTGAGAGCTTGTCTCTGGAGCAGATCGAAATGTATCGACTGGTTTCAAGGCACAAATGAACATTGATGCGAACGGGACATGTGCCCCCGAGAAACAGCGGTCGATGGAGAGCAAACGTCAAGGCGTAAGGATGTGTAAGTGAATGTTACAGTAGGCAAGGCCGCAGTAAAGTCTCAATTAAATGAACGATGATCGTGGAAGGAAGGAAAAGCTGGAAGAAGCGGCGAGTCTGAATTTTGGATCATCCAACAGAGACACATGAGAGAACAAAAACAGGATACAGACAAAGGTGCTGGGGCAGAAAGACAAAGAACGAAATAAGAGGAATGAAAAGAGAGTGAAAGAAAGAATGGGAGAGAGGGAGGTGAAAGAAAGAAAGAGAGAAAGAAAGATAGAAGGGAGAGAGAAAATCAAGCGTGCAATACTCACCCCGCAAACGGGCGCTGCTCCCAATCGGCTACACTTCGCCCCACAGACCCTCATCCCATTCACACCATCCTACAATACACTGACAATGCTGTGAAGTGAAACAGAGAGTTTAAAGATACAGAGATACTTGCATACTATACTACAGCACACATTAAACATCCGTGCAGTGAGTCAGAGAGTTTACAGGTACAGAGACACTCACAGCGTCCCACAATACACTTTAAATCATGTGCAGTGAGACAGAGCGTTTAAAGATATAGAGAAATTCACCTTGTTTTTCAAAAGTGGCACATCCCAGAAGCAAGAGAGAGCGTGGGTCAGTCTCCCTCTCCTGGTGGAGCTGAGGCTTGTCAGTCAAGAGTCCCCTCCTCCCTGTATTGGCCGTGGAGGAAGTGCAGAGCAGATTTAACAGAATACCTTCAGCCTGACCGAGGTTAGGCTGACTGGCCTATAATTACTTTATCTATCCTTTTCTCCCTTTTTATACAACAGCACAACTTTAGCAGCCCTCCAATCCTTCGGCATATCACCTGTAACCAGGGAGAATTGGAAAATGATGGTCAGAGCCTCCGTTATTTCCTCCCTTGCTTCTGTTAACAGCCTGGGATATATTTCATTGGGGTCTGGAGATTCAGGTGGAGTGTTCTGGTGACTTCATTTTCCTCTTTGCAAAGATTTTCACCGCAGGTCAAGATCACAAGTCAAGGTCCAAATTAGGACTACTTCCGGGTTTGAACCTCAAATTGTGAATTATACCCTGACCTCAACGAGCCCAGAAACAAGAACGTGTCTTTAAGTTAACCCGTTGCTGACACATTCTATGAGAGGTCTGACTGCACAATGAAAGGGCGTGTTAGAAGAGTCAATCTGATATCCGTTTCCTCCTCAAATCTGAACAAATACCAATTCCAAAGTGCCATTTTGTCGCTTAATTCCACAAATTAGGTAAAAATAAGTAGTTACGCAAGGCACTGCTGGGAGTTGAACCCAGGCTCTTCTGTTTACAAGACAGATGCTTTAACCAACTAAGCCACAGCGCCCATTCATGATAGCAAAGTCCCACCTCCTCTCACTAATATCTATCAGCGATACGTCACTGTTTGGGGTTCAGACCGTTTCATCTTTGTCTGTTCAGCTTGTTCGTTCACCTGTTCATCCCGATGCTGCCTGTAGATCTCGTTGTGTTTATCTTTGTGTGTCCATCAATGCGTTGATATGGGGATGATTATGTGTACTTATGTTTGTTACATTAAGTAAATTACCGGTTTGGACAATTCTCTCCCTGAAAGTGAAGAAATATTGAGACGAACTTTACAGCAAAGTATTGTTTATTTTGGTGCTGAAAATTAAAAACCGGAAGAGGCCCAAACAGGGAAAAGGAGAAAAACCTGTGAGGGAAAATGAGGACAACAGTCAAGATTTTTACCAGTATATTAAGTGAAAGAATGGAGGCTTAGAGTAATGTGGGCCGCTTAAAGACAGATGGAGGTGATATTGTAATTGAAAATCATGAAATGTGGAGTTGCTAAATATTTACTTTGCTTCGTTCTTCACAGAAATAAATGAGGCTGACATATCAGAGATATGTGGAAAACTGTAAATAAATCAAGGGGATTCAGTATAAGTAAAATAATGGCAATGGAGAAAATAATTAGATGAAAGATAGACAAATCTCCAGGACCTGATGGTGACCATCCCAGGGGACTGAAAGGACTAGGTGAGGAAATTGTACATGCTTTCGTCATGATCGTTCAAACTCTCTTGGTTCAGGAATTGTTCCTTTGATGGAAACAATTTCAATGTCACTCCATTATTTGGGATGGGTAGCAGAGATGATGCTGGAAATTATAGACCCATTAGTCTGACATCCGTTGTGGGGAAGTTGCCAGTATCCGTTATTAGGGAAAGAAAGATTGAGCACTTGGATAAACATGAATTGATCAGAGAGAGCCAGCATGGATATTTTGTAAGTCAAGTCTAACAAAACTAGTTGAACTTTATGGAGATGTAACTAACGTGGTAGATAATGGAGTGTCCATGGTTGTTATATGATATTGACTTCCAGAGGTATTCGATAAGGTACCATATAAGAGACTGTTAACGACAATGACAGTGCGTAGAATTTATGGCAACCTAATGAAATGGGTAGGGAGTTGGTTAGAAGGTGGGAGACAGAGACCCGGCATATAAATGACGTAGACCAAGGAATAGAGAGCCGTAAATCCACGTGTGTCGCTGACACCAAGATAGGTGTCACGGTGAGTCCTGTAGATGGAAGCATAAAGTTGCCAAGGCAAATTGATAAATTAAGTGAGTTGGCAAAACTGTGGCAGATGGAGCTTACATAGAATTACATAGAATGTACATCACGGAAACAGGCAATTCGGCCCAGTTAGACAATGCCGGTGTTTATGCTGCAAACAAGCCTCCGCCATCCCCATTTAATCTAGCCCGATGAGCAAACCATTATATTCCTTTCTCCTCCATTTCTTTTTCTAGATTCGCTGTAAACGAATCCATGCTATTCGCCTAAACTACTCCTTGTGGGAGCGAATTGCAAATTCTTACTTCTCTCTGGGTAAATGTGTTCCTCTTGAATGCAATGTTGAATTAAATAGTGACTACCTTATATTCATTGCCTCAATGATTTGGAGTTCCCACCTCCACAAATGCAAACACCTTATCTACGTCTAACCTATCAAACCCTTGGATAATCTTAAAGTCCGATATCAGATCACCCCTCAGCCTTCTCTTTTCTATGCAGAAGAGCCCCAGTCTGTTCAAACTTTCAATATGGAAAAGTGTGAGTTCATCTACTTTGGACTGAAGCAAGATAGATCAGAGTATTTTCTAAATGGTGAGAAGCTAGGAACTGTGGAGGAGCAGAGAGATTTAGGGGTCCAAGGACAGAAATCGCTAAATCCAGTGGAATGGTAGAAAAATTGATTTAAATGTCTCATGGGATGTTGGCTTTTATCTCAAGGAAGCTGGTATTCAAAGGGGGGAAGTATGTTACAGATAGAAATCCTTGCTGAGACCCCATTTAAAGTACTGCATTCAGCTCTGGGCACCACACATCAGGAAGGAAACATTGGCCTTGGAGTGGTGCAGCGCCGAATGACCAGAATGATACCGGGGCTAAAATGGTTAAATTATGAAGACAGGTTATGCGGACGTCGGTCCTCATTTTTCTCTTCAGGATCCGGCCCCATCCGTTTACTGTTGACGGGAGCGCGTCTGATACTAAGTCAGTCAGAATCGGATGCAAATCA
This sequence comes from Heptranchias perlo, assembly GCF_035084215.1. Classification (NCBI taxonomy): domain Eukaryota; kingdom Metazoa; phylum Chordata; class Chondrichthyes; order Hexanchiformes; family Hexanchidae; genus Heptranchias; species Heptranchias perlo. Next base: position 4,876,357 of record NC_090344.1, on the reverse strand, counting down.
CATCACGGGCACAGCGGGTCTGGGACTGGCGACTGGTTTTACATTGAGTCTTTTTTATGGGATAGGCTGTACATTGTTTGTATAATAATAATACGTTTGATACAATGAAGGTTTTTTCAGTTATTTCCCATTTCCACTCTCACCAGTTTTATACAGTAACAGGTAACAATCTTTCAGGGATGTGATGTACAGTGTTGGTGGAATCAGTGTAATTTAACTTGATATATTGAAGAATCTCTTGTCTATCCCAGGCTCTTACCTCAGGTTTAGACCCTCACCTAGTTTAAAATCAGCCACTCACTGATATAAATAAATCAGTAACAACCCCGAAACCTCAGCGGGTATATTTGTTCCGATACTAAGTGACGGTCCCAATTTCCACTGAAATTCTCGATGAGCAAATACCAGAGGCTGTTTTGGGTTTGACAAACTGTGAAACAGATTGTTTTAAAAGCCGGAAAGAGGGAAAAACTCGTGGTTGATATTAAGTGTTATGCATTAACTCTTTCTGTTTCCGATTTACAATTTCTCTTTGTGTGTGACTGACAGGAGCGGCTATAACGGAGCCCAGTGACTGGGTAACGAGCTGCACTGAATCATTGTCCTGTGTTACAGACCGGCTCGTTAGACCTGTTCATTCCGTCTCATCTCATTGTCAGCAAACAGGAAATTACTGAAGTTAAGGCTGGTGAATAACAGCTCGAAATATCAATCCTCTCCACCAGTGGGGACAGAGTCTTCCGAAAAACAGGGATTTTCACTCGTGCAAATTTCATCCACATTTTCTGCTCTTCATTTCTCTGATCTGTTTGATGCGGCTTTGCCTACAATTCACGACTTACATGAAAACCTCAATTTTACAGTCGATTTTCGGGTCAAGAGGTATGGTGAGATTTCAAATAATTGAAATCCACCCTTATTAACGCCAATATCGTCACCTACACGTTTGACAAGTGTAAAGCGACTTCACTCACGGTTTTGTGCACAACTCATTCAAAGATACTTTCGGTAATTGGAGGGTCTTTGAAGTGATGACACGAACACAACAGTTCGCGCTGCCGTTTTCCGCAAGACACTTCAGATTCATGGGGAATGATTTCGGTCTGGCGGTTAAATCCGCTCCCTCTTCACAAATCCGCCTTTGAACCTGTATCCTTTAGTATTTTTGAGAACCGATACCAAATCGGTTTGCCCTGTACTGTACATTACTTTTTTAAAATATTACAGATAAGCAGAGCACTTGAGCTGTCACAGCTGTGACTTTGACTTTTCTCCCTCTGCTCTCGATCTCCCCGGTAACTGCCACTAACCACAATCTTCTGTCACACTTCTCCATCAGAAAGTTCCGAGCCTCGGTTTTCAACTGAAATAACGCCCATCTCTTCAATCAACGACATCCCAGAGAGAGATTCTCAGTTTCATTTCACACTTTATCCAAATCCTCTTTAAAGCACCATCAAAAGTTGTCCTTTAGTTAATAATAAGATCAATAAAAGTTCTTATCTTCTGGGGTTTTGTTTCAGATTCCAGGGCTTTTAAAGTTCACTGCGGATATTTATCGAAGCGCATCTTGATTGGAGGCTTCTTGGAGAAATCGGAGAAAGATCACAAAGCGATAATTCAGATACGGAAAATGAAGCTGTTTGACGGGAGCACTGATAGAACCGATTGTGCGCTGCTCTTGTGGCGCAAGCGCTCAGCGTGCGGTACTTTTATGAACTCCAGAAATGCCCAGGTTGTGAGTTTGAGCCTCATCTGGAACAATCGAACATTTTGAGTTCAAGGTGCAACTGGTATGTTCCATAACGCATCTACTTCTTAGTGTTCCCATGTGAGCACTTGGGTTCCTCTGGCCTACCGTCTTGCAATAGTAGGTGTGAATTTGTTTGTTTATAGGGGGAGAGGGAGCGATTAGCGGCATCTGATATGGCAAAGGAGCCGGTACGAGATCTTTAAATCTAAGGAACTAAACATACAATTCTTCTATTCGTTTAGCGGATATTCATCAGTTGGAAGTTTCGTGTGGGGAAAATCTGGATGGGAAATATTCTCCCTGGTGTCACTGTGCAACGGGTGAAATTATTCAGCTCACAGATGTTAATACGCTGAAAGGTCGAGAGGCCTTTTCCAGCTCCCGTGTGGGGCAAGTTTAGCTTTTGAGCCGCTATGTAAAGTGTTATTTTAATTGCTGCTAACGAATGACAAGACATTGTTAAATAATAGCTACATCATTAAATAAATTTAAAACAGAAATAGATAGTTTCCTAGAATTAAAGGGAATTCGGGGTTACGGGGAGCGGGCAGGAAATTGGACATGAATTTAGATTTGAGGTTAGGATCAGATCAGCCATGATCTTATTGAATGGAGGAGCAGGATCGAGGGGCCGATTGGCCTACTCCTGCTCCTATTTCTTATGTTCTTATGTTCTTATTTGGCACAAACACGAGAATTGTAAACTCACGAGTTCACTGTCCATGTTTCTTACATCATGTTCAACAGAAACAAGGATTCTCCTCAACACGAAGCTGACAATTTTATAACAGGGACCCTCACCCAATTTCGACGTCCACGATGGATAATTCAGAGTCCTACATTGAATATGTACGATATGAACTTAACAAATTGCGAGCCTGCGTAGCTCAGTTGGTGGAGCAACAGACTTTTAAAACGGGTAGTGATCTGAGGATCCAGTGTTCTGGTTGTAAATTTTGAAACAGCTGGCAAGTTCTGTCTTCGCAGCGGAGCAACAACTACGGGACAGAAGATGCATGTGATGTGTTGTCAAAGCTTCGTTGTAAACTTCTTTCCCAGGGATGGGCAGTAATGCGCTGTCTGCAAGCGGCAATTGCAGCTTCCCGCCAGCAACGTGTGATTGGAGAGAGCGGGGCCGGACAGGCGGCCTGAATATTGTTGCTCTCGTGGCCTCACTCAATGCGGGAGCTGGGGAACATCGAACATCGAAAAACTGATCTGTTTGTTGCCGCGGCTGCAATGCTGTTTATAACTGTATTTATAAACCGAGGCAGCGCTGCAGGATCCTTTAATGATCTCTCATAAATTAACTGAAAACAATCGCAATGTGTAGCTTTGAGAGGGGCTTCCTGCACAGTCGGGGCATGAAGCGTGAATGAGGGCGAGACACTGTCTGTATATGTGTAGTGTTTGAATGTGTATTGAACTATACAGAGAATGGAAAATATATCAGTTCTGTGAGGTGTGGTATTTTATTCACATTTTCCCACAGACTGAATTCTTGCTTTTTTTCATACTTATTGATTTTTAGTGGGGAACTTTTTCAAAATGTTTCTGCCCGGTTTCGAACCGGGGACCTTTCGCGTGTTAGGCGAACGTGATAACCACGACACTACAGAAACTCTGCTACATATTTCGCTATAGGAAACCCTCAGAAGATAGCTGCCGTCTGCAAATGCTCTCAGTGTGGGAGACGGGTCCCTTTCCCGTTCAGGGAATTAACTTCAGGGAAATAGTTTGCTGTATTAATTTCGCAATACTCATTAAACTCTGAAAAAAGACGAATAGTTGTTCAAATCGCCATTAATCAACTAACAACTTTCTGTTTCAGGCTGAAGGAAATCCTAACTTTTATTTTTATTCATTCGCCAGGCAGAATACAGAAAGTTCAGAGGGGAACTGAAAGTGACAAAGAGAGGGTATGAGAATAGACTGGCGGCCAACATAAATGGGAATTCAAAAGTCTTCCACAGGCATGTAAACATAAAACGGTTCGTAAGAACCCAACTCTGATTCGGGACCATGAAGGAGATCGACTCATGGAGGCAGAGGGGGTGGCCCAAAAATGTTTCTGTACGGTTTTGAACCGGGGATCTTTCGCGTGTTAGGCAAACGTGACAACCACGACACTGCAAAAACTCTGCCGCAGACGGTGTGAAAGGAAATCCTCAGAAGATAGCCATTAATCAACTAATAACTTTTTGTTTCAGGCTGACGGAAATCCTAACTTTTTTTTTATTCAATCACCAGGCAGAATATGGAAAGTTCAGAGGGGAACTGAAAGGGGAAATAAGAGGGGCAAAGAGAGGGTCTGAGAATAGACTGGCGGCCAACATAAAAGGCAATCCAAAAGTCTGCCACAGGCATGTAAACATTAAACGGGTAGGAAGAACCCGACTCTGATTCTGGACCACAAAGGAGATCGATTCATGGAGGCATCCCAAAAATGTTTCTGTTCGTTTTCGAACCGGGGACTTTTCACGTTTATAAGCGAACATGATAACCATTACACTACAGTAACTCTGCTGCGCACGTTGTTCGAGGAAACCCTCAGAAGATCGCTGCAGTCTGCAAAAGCTCTCAATGTGGGAGACGGGTCCCATTCTCGTTTCGGGAATTAACTTCGACAAAATAGTTTACTGTATTAATTTCGCAATACTCATTAAACTCTGAAAAAAGTCGAATAGTTGTTCAAATCACCATTAATCAACTAATAACTTTCTGTTTCAGGCTGACGGAAATCATAACTTTTTAAAAATTCATTCACCAGGCAGAATTTAGAAAGTTCGGAGGGGAACTGAAAGGGGAAATAAGAGGGGCAAAGAGAATACTTTGCATATGTCTTTAACAAGGGTGAAGTTGCTGCCAGAGTCTCAGTATAGGAAGATATAGTTGAGATACTGAATGGGTTAAACATTGGAAGACAGGGCAAATATGTGAGGGCAAGGCTGGATGGCATCTATTTTAATGCAAGGAGTCTTGCGAATAAGGTGGATGAACTGAAGGTGTTGATAAACACATGGGAGTATGATATTGTTGCTGTCACAGAGACATGGTTGAGGGAGGGGCAAGACTGGCAGCTCAATATTCCGGGGTACAGAATCTTCAGGCGAGACAGAGGGGGAGGTATAAGAGGAGGGGGGGTCGCAATATTAATTAAAGAATCTATTACTGCCATAAGGAGGGATGATATATTAGCAGGTTCCTCGAATGAGGCCATATGGGTGGAGCTTAAAAACAAAAAGGGGGCAAGCACTTTGATGGGAGTGTACTATAGGCCCCCAAACAGTCAGGGGGAGATAGAGGAACAGATATGTAGGCAAATCTCAGAAAATTGTGCAAATAATAGGGTAATAATAGTGGGGGATTTCAACTTCCCCAATATTAACTGGGATACTCAGAGTGTAAAAGGCTTGGAGGGTACAAAATTCTTAACGTGCATCCAGGAGAGCTTTTTGAGCCAGCATGCAGAAAGTCCTACAAGAGAGGGGGCAGTACTGGACCTAATTCTAGGGAATGTGGCCGGCCAAGTGGAAGAAGTGCTCGTAGGTGAGCACTTTGGTGACAGTGACCATAATTCGGTGAGATTTAAGGTGGTCATGGAAAAGGACAGGGAGGGGCCGGAAATAAAGGTTCTAAATTGGGGGAAGGCCGATTTTAATAGGATAAGGCAGGATCTGGCCAAAATGGACTGGGATCAGCTGCTTGTAGGAAAATCCGCATCGGAGCAATGGGAGTCTTTCAGAAGGGAGATTGAGACCATACAATGGCAACATGTTCCCGTAAAGGTCAAGGGTGGTTCCAAGAACTCCAGGGAACCTTGGATGTCAGGGGATATACGAGAATGGATTAGGAAAAAAAGGAGGGCTTTTGGCAGATACAAAAGGCTAAAGACGGAGGAAGCCCTAGAGGAGTACAAAAAGTGCAGGGGGATACTTAAAAAAGAAATTAGGAGATCAAGGAGGGGCCATGAAATAACACTGGCGAGCAAAATAAAGGAAAATCCTAAGATGTTTTATAAGTATATTAAGGGTAAGAGGATGACTAGGGAAAAAATAGGGCCCATTAGGGACAAAAATGGCAATGTGTGTGGAGCCGGCAGATGTAGGAGGGGTTCTAAATGAATTTTTTGCATCTGTTTTCACTATGGAGAAGGACGATGTAGACATAGAAATACGGCAGGGGGACTGTGATATACTCGAACATATTAACATCGAGCAGGAGGAGATATTGGCGGTTTTAGCAGGCCTAAAAATGGATAAATCCCCAGGCCCGGACGAAATGTATCCCAGGCTGCTGTGTGAGGCAAAGGAGGAGATTGCGGGGGCTCTGACACATATATTCAGAACCTCTCTGGCCACAGGGGATGTGCCAGAGGACTGGAGAACCGCTAATGTAATACCATTATTCAAGAAGGGGAGTAGGGAAAAACCGGGGAACTACAGGCCAGTGAGCCTAACATCAGTGGTAGGAAAATTATTGGAAAAATTCTGAAGGACAAAATTAGTCTCCACTTGGAGAAGCAAGGATTAATCAGGGATAGTCAACATGGCTTTGTCAAGGGAAGATCATGTCTGACTAATTTGATTGAATTTTTTGAGGGGGTGACTAGGCGTGTGGATGAGGGTAACGCAGTGGATGTGGTATACATGGATTTCAGTAAGGCATTCGATAAAGTCCCCCACAGGAGACTGGTCAAGAAAGTACGAGCCCATGGAATCCAGGGTGCCTTGGCACTTTGGAAACAAAACTGGCTTAGTGGCAGAAGGCAGAGGGTGATGGTCGAAGGTTGTTTTTGTGACTGGAAGCCTGTGGCCAGTGGGGTACCACAGGGATCGGTGCTGGGTCCCTTGCTGTTTGTGGTCTACATTAATGACTTGGATATGAATGTAAAAGGTATGATCAGTAAGTTCGCTGATGATACAAAAATTGGTAGGGTGGTAAATAGCGAGGAGGATAGCCTCAGTCTGCAGGACGATATAGATGGGTTGGTCAGATGGGCGGAACAGTGGCAAATGGAATTTAACCCGGAAAAGTGCGAGGTGATGCACTTTGGAGGGACTAACAAGGCAAGGGAATACACAATGAATGGGAGGACCCTAGGCAAGACAGAGGGTCAGAGGGATCTTGGTGTGCAAGTTCACAGATCCCTGAAGGCGGCGGAACAGGTAGATAAGGTGGTAAAGAAGGCATATGGGATACTTGCCTTTATTAGCCGAGGCATAGAATATAAGAGCAAGGAGGTTATGATGGAGCTGTATAAAACACTGGTTAGGCCACAGCTGGAGTACTGTGTGCAGTTCTGGTCGCCACACTACAGGAAGGATGTGATCGCTTTGGAGAGGGTGCAGAGGAGATTCACCAGGATGTTACCAGGGCTGGAGCGCTTCAGCTATGAAGGGAGACTGGGAAGATTGGGTTTGTTTTCCTTGGAGCAGAGGAGGCTGAGGGGGGACATGATTGAGGTGTACAAAATTATGAGGGGCACAGATAGGATGGATACTAAGGAGCTTTTTCCCTTCGTTGAGGGTTCTATAACAAGGGGACATAGATTCAAGGTAAAAGGCGGGAGGTTAAGAGGGGATTTGAGAAAGAACTTTTTCACCCAGAGGGTGGTTGGAGTCTGGAACTCACTGCCTGAAAGGGTTGTGGAGGCAGGAACCCTCACAACATTCAAGAAGCATTTGGATGAGCACTTGAAATGCCATAGCATACAAGGCTATGGACCAAATGCTGGAATATGGGATTAGAGTAGACAGGGCTGATGGCCGGCGCGGACACGATGGGCCGAAGGGCCTCTATCCGTGCTGTATAACTCTATGACTCTATGACAGTGGTGACACAGACCGTGCGCGGCTCCAGTGGCGCAATTGGTCAGCGCGCGTTACTTCCACAATAATTATACGCTCGAGAAATGCTGGGGTTGTGAGCTCCAGCGCCCTCGAAAGTAGTTGAAACTTCTCAACATTTTGACTGGAGTTCAAGGTACAACTGGTTCCATAACGCATCGACTTCTTCATGTCCCCATGTGGGCACTGAGGCTCCTCTGGCCGACCGTCTTGCAATAGCAGGTGAGAGTTTATTTGTTAAAAGGAGGGAGAGAGGGCAATTGGCGACAACTGAAATGGTGAAGCGGCCGGCACGACATCTTTAAATCGAAAGAACCAAAAACACAATTCTTCTTTCCGTGAAGCAGGTTTTCATCGGTTTGAAGTGTCGTGTCGGGAAAATTCGGGAGGTAAGTCTGCTGCCTGGTGTCACGGTGTATCGGGTGAAATTATTCAGCTTTCAATTGTTGATCGGCTGAAAGGTCGAGAGGCCTTTTCCAGCTCCCGTGTGGAACAAGTTTAGCTTTGGAGCCATTGGGTAAAGTGTTGTTTTTAATTACTGCTAACGAATGACAAGACATTTTGTACAAACAAGAAGAATTGCAAAATCACGAGTTCGCTGGCCATGTTTCTTTCACCATGTTCAACAGAAACAAGGATTCTCCTCAACACGTTGCTGAAAATTGTTTCAAAGGGACACTCTCCCGAATTCGACATCGACAGGGATAATTCAGAGTCCGACCATGAATCTGTATGATGGAAGCTAATCCAACAGCGAGCCTGGATAGCTCAGTCGGTAGAGCATCAGACTTTTACGAACGGGTAGTGATCTGAGGGTCCAGGGTTCAAGTCCCTGTTCAGGCGAAAACTTTTAAAATAGCTGGCAAGTTCTGCTTTTCCAGCGGAGCAAAATCAGCGAAAGGAGCAAGAGTTGGCCATCCAGTCCCTCGAGCCCACTTCGCCAATTTGATGAGGTCATCGCTGATTTTCGACCTCAACTCCACTTTCCTGACCTGTCCCCATATCCTTTGAGTTCCTTCGTGTCCAGCATTCTATCTATCTCAGTTTTGAATCTATTCAATGGCTCAGCATCCACAGCCCTCTGGGGTCGAGAATTCCAATAGTTCACAACCTTCTCAGTGAAGAAATTATTCCTCATCTCTGTACTGAATGGCCGGCCCCTTATCTTGAGATTATCACCATTAGCTCTAGACTCTCCAGCAAGGGGAAACAGCATCCCAGCATCTACCCTGTCAAGCCCTCTAAGAATTTTATATGTTTCAATGAGATCACCTGATTATTGAAAACTGCAGAGAATATAGGCCCATTCTACTCAATCTCTCCTCACAAGACAACCCTCTCATCCCAGGAATCAATCGAGTGAACCTTTGTTGCATCCACTCTAAGGCAAGTGTATCGTTCCGCAGGTAAGGAGATCAAAACTGTACACAGTACTCCAGATGTGGTCTTACCAAACCCTATATAATTACAGCAAGGCTTCCTTATCTTTGTACTCCAACCACCTCGCAATAAAGGGCAACATACCATTTGCTTTCCTAATTGCTTGCTGCATCTGCATGTTAACTTTCTGTGATCCGTGTGCAAGAGCACACAAATCCCTCTGAATACCAACATTTCGCAGTCTCTCACCTTTGAAAAGATATTCTGCTTTTCAATTCTTCCTACCAAAGTGAATAACCTCACATTTCCCCACGTTATAATTCATCTGCCAACTTCTCGCCCACTCACTTAACCTGTCTGTATCACTTTGCATCCTCTTTGCGTCCTCCTCACAGCTTACTTTCCCACCTAGTTTTGTATCGTCAGCAAACTTGGATACATTACACTCGGTCCCCTCATCTAAGTCATTAATATAGATTGTAAATATCTGAGGCCCAAGCACTGATATTCACGGCACCCCACTAGTTACAACCTGCCAACCCGAAAATGACCTGTTTATTCCGACTTTCTCTTTTATGTACATCAACAAATCCTCAATCCATGTTGATATATTACCCACTATCCCATGAGCCCTAATCTTGTCTAACAAACTTTTGTGTGGCACCTTATTGATTACCTTTTGAAAATCCAAATATTCTATATCCACTGGTTCTCCCTTATCTACCCTGCTATCTACACCCTCATAACCTCTAACAGAGTTGTCAAACACGATTTCCCTTTCACAAAACCGTGTTGCATGTGCCTAATCATGTTATGATTATCTAAGTGTCCTGTTATCAAGTCCCTAGTCATAGATTCTAACATTTTCCCTCCTACTATTGTCAGGCTAAATGTCTTGTCGTTACCTGTTTCCTCTCTCCCTCCTTTCTTGAATAGCGGGGTTACTTTTGGTACCTTCCAATCCATGGGGACCTTTCTAGAATCATGGGAACTCTGGAAGATAAAACCAATGCATCCACTATCTCTGCAGCCACCTCTTTTAAAACCCTGGATGTGGGCCACCAGGGCCAATGAATTTGTCAGCTTTTAGTCCCATTAATTCCTCCAGTACTTTTTCATTACTAATCTTCATTGCTTTAGGTTCCTCACTCTCATTAGAACTTTGGTTCCCCAATAGTTCTGGTATGATTTTTGTGTCTTCTACTATGACGACAGATACAAAATACTTGTTTAACGTCTCTGCCATTTCCTTATTCTCCAATATAAATTCTCCTGTCTCTGTCTCCAAGGACCCATGTTTACATACGCTAATCTCTTCCTTTAAACATTCTTAAGAACATAATAACATAAGAAATAGGAGCAGGAGTAGGCCAATCGGCCGCTCGAGCCTGCTCCGCCATTCAAAAAGATCATGGCTTATCTGATCCGAACCTCAAATCTAAATTCATGTCCAATTTCCTGCCCGCTCCCCGTAAACCCGAATTCCCTTGTAGAAGCTCTTACAATTCATGTTTACATTTCCTGCTGGTTTAGCCTCTTTCTATATTCTCCCATTTTAGCAATTTCTTGGTCATCCTTTGCTGATTTCCAAAACCCTCCTAATCCTCAGGCTTACTACTCTTTTTGGGAAGAATATAAGCCTCTTTTACCCGAATTCCATCATTAATTTCTCCACTTTTCCGGTGGTGTTTTTAATCCTCAAGCGAATGTAATTTTGTTGAGAAATTATGAATTATTTCTTTAAATGTTCGCCATTGATTATCTACCATCATATTTTTAATCTAATTTCACAAACCATCTCAGCCAACTCACCCCTCATAACTCCGTTATTGGTTTTGTTCAGATTTAAGACCCTAGTTTCGGACTTAACGACATCATTCTCAAACTCAATCTGAAATTCTATCATTTTATGATCATTCTTCCCCAGAGGATCATTTACTTTCAGATTACTAATTAATCCAGTCTCATTACACAATATTAGATCTAAAATAGCCTGTTCCCTTGTTGGGTCCTCGACATATTGATCTAGAAAACTGTCTCGAATGCATTCCATCAACAAAAAACAGCTTATCTTGAGTTGCGAACATGGTGTCAACACGATAGGATGATTATGACTGGAAGACACGGCCAGATCTGCCAGGTGAATTAAATGTTTGCTGCAAACACGGAGAATTAATGAAACCAAGACTTCCCTGCAGAGCAAGGAGTTGGAAAGAAAGATGCTGGGCATTGAGAGGCGAAGGATTTTGTAGATAGCAGGATGAATGGACAAAAGGATCTCAACTCCCTGCTTCTTTTCTACACTGATAAATCGAGACAAAAATATCATCTCCGTGCTTCTTTCAGATAATGAATGTCTTAATGCTCAAGAGATCGCTGATCCAAGCCAATTATCTCCACTCGCACTCTCCTTCCAATCTTGCACACGTTGCTCAGCTTTGAAATTATGCATTTTTTCACACTGGGATTCAATTTGAAGAAAACGATGCTGTGATCAGCTGGTGTTGTTCCGGAAATGGAGTAAAAGAAGATACATAAAAGGCTAATGATAACAGTGACTGTTCGAACACTGTGAGCTACATTTAAAGGTTCTTCATCATTTAAAGTGTCAGGCAGCAGATCTTTTCCAAATCATGACAGAAATGGCAAGAAAATTTCATGCAGACTTTGATCAACGGCACGACTTTCGAACAGGAGGCATTTTACAGAAGGCAAGAAAGTGCATTGTTTATCGCTCTTATGGGTTGTAAAATTGAAGAATGATGGGCTGCTGGCTGTTCAGGCAGGAGCGGTGAAATTACTCATGTTGATCAGGAGCGAGCTTTGTGCTCAGTCGAGGGAATTTGGTTGGTGCTATTTTGAACCACACCAGGAAAGTCAAGTTCCCTGATCGGGAATCAAACATGGTACCGCGGCGGCGAGAGCGCCAAATCCTCAGCACTAAACCACGAACGAATCTGCTGCAATTTTCATTAAAGCAAGCAGTCCAACGTTGCCTTTCCGACTTGTCCCTTTGAAACTCACGTCACTTTCGCCCCAGACAAGTTGCTCGCACAAAATGGAATTTACTGTTAGAACATGAAAGCCTTTTTTCTGACAACGACAGCACCAAGTGCGGGTCGGCAGGGACATGAAATGGACAGTGAGGGGAAATATTACCTCAAGCTGCTGGTGAAACTGTTTCCATTTCCAAAACGCACGCACCGAATCAGTGAAACTCCTCGGAAATTTACAAGTCAACGCAGGGTTGTCATGTCTCACATGAAGCAACTGACACACACAAGATTCTGTCATCACCTGCCATCTCCTTCTGTTTCTGTCACTACTTTATCTCGAGCTTCCTCTGCACCTCCACATGCCGTTGAAGTAGATGTTCAAAGTAAATACAGAGACTTAACGAGAAAAAAACCTCAACTGGAAATGAGGAGAGGGGAAGAATGATGCTGGGCATTGAGAGACGATGGATTTTGCAGATACCTGGATAAATTGACACAACGACCTCATCCCCCTGCTTCTTCGGATACTGAATATCTTAATGCTCAAGAGATGTTCACACTGCCCCAGGCCCATTTTCTCCAGTCGCATCTCCCACCAATCTTGCCTATGTTGCTTCGCTCTGAAATTGTGCATTTTTTCACACTGCGATTCCATTTGATGAAAACATTGCTGTGATCAGCTTGTGTTGTTAAGGAGATGGAGCACAAGAAGATACATGGAAGGCCAATGATAACAGTGACTGTTCAGACACAGTGAGCTGCAGTTAAAGTCGGCAACATTTAAAGTGTCAGGTAACAGATCTTTTCCAAATCTTGACAGAAATGGCAAGAAAACGGAACGCGGACTTTGATCAATATCACGACTTTCAATTCGTAGACATTTTATACAAGGCAAGAAAGATTTACAAGGATGTTGCCTGGACTGTAGAATTTTAGCTAAGAGGAAAGATTGGATAGGCGGGGGATGTTTTCTTTGGAACAGAAGAGGCTGAATGCAGATTTAATTGAGGTGTACAAAATTATGAGGGGCCGAGTGTGGATTGGAAGGACCCATATCCCTTCACAGAGAGGATAGTAACCAGGGGCATAGATTTAAAGTGATTGGTCGGAGGATCAGTGGGGATTTGAGGAGAAATTCTTTCGCCCAAGGTCTGTGGGGTCTGCAACTCACTGCCTGAAAGGATGGTTGAGGCGGACACCCTCATCGCATTTAAAGAGTACGTGGGAATGTACTTGAAGTGCTGTAAACTATAAGGCTACAGACCAAGAGCTGGAATGTGGGATTAAGCTGAACAGCTCTTTTTCGGCTGGCACAGACATGATGGGCCGAACGGTCTCTTTCTGTGCCGTAAATTTCTTTAATTCTTTGATTCTAATTAACAGTAAGCAGGGTAGTTCAGGGGTCATGAGAACGCTACTGAAGAAAAATAACTGCTGCGCACCAAGCAATGTGTCCTTGTAAACCACAGACTGGGGAAGTTCCAGCTCCAGTGACGGGATACTGATGTAAGGGGCAGTCGGGACTGGAGACACCGGAGATCAAACTCAGGGCGCCTGAGGTTCCATCCAGCAGGATCATCTCGTGTGAACGGGAGACTTGTATATTTACTCTGGTGCGGTAGAGGAAAGAGAATTTGCTCATATATTTCTTAATAAGGTATTAATGTTGCTGACTCTCAAACTTGTTAATTAATAAGACAACGTATTAGTTATAATCTTCAACCCCGAAGTCTCTCTGCTCCTCTATTTTAAACTTTGACCATTTAGTTTACATTTCATCTCATTTTTCTTCCTCTCAAAATGTATGACGTCACATTTCTCTCCATTAAACTTCACCCGCCTGTTTCCGAACCTGTGAACGTCACAATGAAGTCACTGACTCCTCTCCACAGTTCCCCACGCTGCCAATTTTGGCGTCATCTGGAGATTTTCACCTTGTGTCCCACATACCCAAGTTCAGATCATTCTCTGTATTGAGAAGAGCAATGGTCCCAACACTGACCCTGGGGGACACCACTGTTTTCATCTCTCCAGTCTGAAGAACATCCATTAACCACTACTCCATGTTTTCTGCCCTTTCCACAACTTCCTATCAATACTGCCCAATTCAATTTAATACCGTGAGTATTAATTTTATCAACAAGCCTCCTTTCCGACATCTTATCAAACACCTTTTCACAATCCATCTACACAACCTCCGCTACATTCCCTTTATCAGTAGACTTGAGATATCTCAAATAATCCATGTTGGTTGTTCTTAATTAATGTGTTTTTCCAACAAATGTTGAAATGTTTGCTCCACCTCATCTGGTTTCATTTATTTCAAACCACAACAGAAAGGTCGAGTTTTCTACTGGAGCTTCAGATAAATTAATTTTTTACGATGATGCTTCAGACAAAAACGGACATCTGGGCTTAGACCCGCCCATTCAGTGCCGCAACTCCCGCCCCTCACACACTCCGATTGGTTGGAGGACCAACTGTCCGCTCATCCCTCCAGTCAATTTACCATAAGACCATAAGAGATAGGAGCAGGAATAGGTCATTCGGCCCCTCGAGCCTGCTCAGCCATTTAATGTGATCATGGCTGATCTGATTTTTACCTTAATCTCCACTTTTCCGCCCTTTCCCCATATCCTTTAACTCCCTCGCTGATCAAAAATTTGTCGAACTCAGCGTTGAATGTGTTCAATGACTCAGCCTCCGCAGCTTTTTGGGTGAAGAATTCCAAAGATTCACGGCTCTCTGGGAGAAGAAATTCCTCCTAATTTCCGTCTAAAACGGGCGAACCCTTATTCTTATACTATGCCCCCTCGTTTTAGATTCCCCCATGAGGGGTAACATCCTCTCAGCATCTACCCTATCAAGTCCCTTCAGAATCTTGCATGTTTCAATAAGATCTCCTCTCATTCTTCTAAATTCCAATGAGTATAGACCCACCCTGTTCAATCTTTCCACGTAAGACAAACCTTCCATACCCGGAATCAACCTACTGAACTTTCTCCGAACTGCCTCCGATGCAAGTCTGTCATTCCTGAAATAAGGGCACCAGAACTGTACGCAGTACCTCAGATGTGGTCTCACCAGCATCCTGTACAGTTGTAGCATGACTTCCCTGATTTTACACTTCATACCCCTGGAAATTAAGGCTAATATTCTGTTTGCCTTCCGGACTACCTGCTGCAACTGCATGTTCACTTTTGGTGTTTCGTGTACAAGGACACCCAGATCCCTCTGTTCCACAGCATTTTTTAGTATTTCTCCATTCAAACAATATTTTGCTTTTTTATTTTTCCTCCCAATGTGGATGACTTCACATTTTCCCACATAAGATTCCATCTGCCAAATTTTTGCTCATTCGCTTAACCAGTCAACATCCCTTTGCTGACACTTTGTGTCCTCATCGCATGTTGCTTTTCCACCTATCTTTGTATCATCAGCTAATTTGGCCACAAGACGCTCTGTTCCATTATCAAAGTTATTGATATATATTTTAAATAGTTGAGGTCCCCAGCATTGATCCGTGCGGTACCCCACTAGTTGCAGGAAATTCCTATAAATTTCCGCTCCCCCTAATGGTCCGGAATTCTCCTTAATCACCAGGACGGAGTTAATAGTGAGACTGGCGGTCCTGCGGTGCAGTTGGAAAATAAACATTAATTGAACCCGTCAGTTGCAACATTTAATAAAACGAAATTAATATAAGTTACCGACAAAATATTTTCTGGATTTCTGCAAAGTGGGGGGGGGGGCGTCTACGCTATGTGTTTTTCCGGTTTAAATGGCACGAAGGGCTGGGGTTTCAGTTTATTTTATTATCCATGGTCCAAACGCGATCTCACTGCTTCATTGTCTTTGCTTTTCGGCTAGATATTAAGACCATCAATGGCGGCGGGATCCCCCAGCATGCCGGGCGGTAGAGATTGTGCCCTATCTGAATCAGTGGAGCACAGTGCGCAGGCGCAGTATGACTCATTATCGGGCAGCGTGTCCTGAGCATGCGCGGCCAGTCGAGGCTGCGGGAGGAGCGCGTTCGGTGCAGGTCAGAGGATCGGAGCAAGAGGATCAATAAACCCCGGGGCCCGGGTCCGGGCTCAGGCCCAGGCTCAGGCTTCACAAACCCCGAGTGCGGCCCCAGACCCGAATATAAAACAGTGAACATTATCCCCCCTCACTACCCGCCGGTTTCCGGTTTCTCCCGTTTCGCTCCGGACCAACTCTGAACTAAAGGCCGCGGCCCCGCGCATGCGCGGTGTAAACTGGGAATTCTCAGGGAGCGTCTGTAAATGAAGGATAAATGGAGATCGGTCAGGGAGCGTCTGTAAATATAAGAGAAATGGTGTTCGGTCAGGGAGCGTCTGTAAATATAGGAGAAATGGTGATCGGTCAGGGAGCGTCTGTAAACAAAGGAGAAATGGTGATCGGTCATGGAGCGTCTGGAAATGACGGTGGAATGGTGATCTGTCAGGGAGAGTCTGTAAATGAAGTAAAAAATGCTGATCCGTCAGGGAATGTCTATAAATGAAGGAGAAGTGATGGTGGGTCAGGGAGCGTCTGTAAATGAAGGAGAAATGGTGATCGGTCAAGGAGCGTCTGTTCATGAAGGAGAAATAGTGATCGGTCAGGGAGCGTCTAAAAATGAAGGAGAATGATGATCGGGCAGGGAAGGTTTGTAAATGAAGGAGAAATAGTGATCTCTATACCTTTAGTCATCAAGGGAGATCCAGCTTTGGAGGCCGTTCCTTTCCTCCTCGTGGGAATCTGTCTGCTCTGTACCCAAACCAACTCCTCCCTGAAGGCCTCCCATTCAATTACTGATCTGCCTGCCAATTTTTGATTCCAATCCACCTGGACAAGATCCCCTTTAAGCCCTCCTCCAGTTAAGAATTTTCACATTTGATTGTCCCTTGTCCTTTTCCATTACTATTCTAAACCTAATGCTGCCCCACTGAAACATGCTCCACCTGCCCCACTTCATTCTACACACCGAGCCCACTGCTGTACTCACATTCACTCTCTCATGTTCAGTTTCTCACACTCTACCTCAACCACTCTCTCACATTCACCCTCTCCCGCTCTCTCTCATTCAATCCCTCATGCTCTCTCACCGTTTTGCTCATGGTTTTGGGATATTGAAAGATAATGCGATGGGTTTGGATTTCAGCACAGGGAGGAAGGAGAGTGTGTGGGACGGGGATTTACAGCTTTGAGGAATGAGAGAGGAAATAATGTTCCATAGAAACTAGAATTGTCTGTTCCGAATTTCTATCCTGTATTTACAGTGATAACTTTTGTAAACTCCTTTTACAGGGTATTAGAAGGGGAGGATTTGCAGACAGGAAACTCAAACCAAAGATCACGTCAAGATCTAACAGAGTCACACGATTCATCAGGACCTGAATATCATCAGCCTTTGAATGTGGAAGGAGAAATGATTGTCTGTTCTGTCTGTGAGAGAAGATTTCAAACATCAGTGTGAGTGGAAAAGCACCGAGACACACACACCCGAGTGAGAGTGTTCCAGTGCACTGACTGTGGAAAGAGCTTGAATCAGATACACAGTCTGCAAAAACATCAGACCATTCACAGTGGGGAGAAACGGTACACGTGTTGTGTGTGTGGACGAGGCTTCAATTAATCGTCCAACCTGGAGAGACACAAGGACACCCGGACCACGGAGAAACCATGGAAATGTGGGGACTGTGGGAAGGGATTCAATTACCCTTCAGAGCTGGAAACTCATCGACGCAGTCACACTGGGGAGAGGCCGTTCACCTGCTCCGTGTGTAAGAAAAGATTCACTCAGTCATCCAACCTGCTGAGACACCAGCGAATTCACACTGATGAGAGACCTTTTAAATGTTCTGAATGTGAGAGGAGCTTTAAAAGCAAAATTAATCTGCTGAGACATCAAAGCGCTCACACTGGGGAGAGGCCGTTCTCCTGTTCCTTGTGTAAGAAGAGATTTACTCAGTCATCCCACCTGATGGCACACCAGCGAGTTCACACTGGGGAGAGGCCCTTCTCCTGCTCTCTGCGTGGGAAGAGATTCACTCAGTCCCCCACCCTGCTGATACACCAGCGAGTTCACACTGGCAAGAGTAAGTTCTCCTGCTCTGTGTGTGGGAAGAGATTCACTCAGTCATCCACCCTGCTGAGACACCAGCGAGTTCACTCCAATGAGAGACCTTTTAAATGTTCTGACTGTGAGAAGAGGTTTAAAAGCAAAATTAATCTGCTGAGGCATCAAAGCGCTCACACTCGGGAGAGGCCGTTCATCTGCTCTGTGTGTAAGAAGAGATTCACTCGGTCATCCCACCTGCTGATACACCAGCAAGTTCACACTGAGGAGAGACCGTTCTGCTGCTCTGTGTGTGGGAAGAGATTCACTCAGTCATCCAACCTGCTGACACACCAGCGAGTTCACTCTGATAAGAGACCTTTTAAATGTTCTCTCTGTGAGAAGAGGTTTAAAAGTAAAATTAATCTGCTGACACACCAATGCACTCACACTGGGGAAAGGCCATTTCCCTGCTCTGTGTGTAAGAAGAGATTTACTCGGCCATCCCATCTGCTGAGACACCAGCAAGTTCACACTGATAAGAGACCTTTTAAATGTTCTGACTGTGGGAAGAGATTTAAAAGCAAAAGGAATCTGCTGATACACCAACACACTCACACTGGGGAGAGGCCATTCACCTGCTCCGTGTGAGGGAAGGGATTCACTATTTCATCCGAACTGCTGATGCACCAACTTGTTCACTCTGGGGAGAGACGTTTTACATGTTCTGACTGTGAGAAGAGCTCGAACAGCAAATATGAACTGTGGAGACACCAACGCACTCACACTGGGGAGAGGCCATTCACCTGCTCCGTGTGTAAGAAGAGATTTACTCGGTCATCCCACCTGCTGAGACACCAACGAGTTCACTGTGATGAGAGACCTCTTAAATGTTCTGACTGTGGGAAGAGATTTAAAAGCAACAGGAATCAGCTGACACACCAACGTACTCACCCTGGGGAGAGACTTTTTAAATGTTCTGACTGTGAGAAGGGCTTTAAAAGCACAAATGATCTGCTGAAACACCAACACACTAATACAGGGGAGAGACTGTTCACCTGCTCCGTGTGTGGGAAGGGATTCACTAATTCATCCCACCTTCTGAGACATCAACTTGTTCACACTATTGAGTGACCTTTTCATGCAGTGACTGTGAAAAAAGCTTTAAAAGCAGAAATGAACTGCTGACACATCAACTCACGCACATTGTGGAGAGACTGTTCACCTGCTCCGTGTGTGGGAAGGGATTCACTCAGTCATCACACGTGCTGAGTCACCACCGAGTTCACATTTTTTTTATTGGTTCATGGGATGTGGGTGTCGCTGGCGAGGCCGGCATTTATTGCCCATCCCTAATTGCCCCAGAGAAAGTGGTGGTGAGCCGCCTTCTTGAATCGCTGCAGTCTGTGTGGTGAAGGTTCTCCCACAGTGCTGTTAGGAAGGGAGTTCCAGGATTTTGACCCAGCGACGATGATGGAACGGCGATATGTTTCCAAGTCGGGATGGTGTGTGACTTGGAGGGAAACGTGCAGATGTTGTTGTTCCCATGTAGCTGTTGCTCTTGTCCTTCTAGGTGGTAGAGGTCGCGGGTTTGGGAGGTGCTGTCGACGATGCCTTGGCGAATAGCTGCAGTGCATCCTGTGGATGGTACACACTGCAGCCACAGTGCGACTGCAGTGAAGGGAGTGAATGTTTAGGGTGGTGGATGGGGTGCCAATCAAGCGGGCTGCTTTGTCCTGGATGGTGTCGAGCTTCTTGAGTGTTGTTGGAGCTGCACTCATCCAGGCAAGTGGAGAGTATTCCATCACACTCCTGACTTGTGCCTTGTTGGTGGTGGAAAGGCTTTGGGGAGTCAGGAGGTGAGTCACCTGCCGCAGAAGACCCAGCCTCTGACCTGCTCTTGTAGCCACAGTATTTATATGGCTGGTCCAGTTAAGTTTCTGGTCAATGGTGACCCCCAGGATGTTGATGGTGAGGATTTCGGCGATAGTAATGCAGTTGAATGTCAAGGGGAGGTGGTTAGACTCTCTCTTGTTGGAGATGGTCATTGCCTGGCACTTGTCTGGCGCGAATATTACTTGCCACTTATGAGCCCAAGCCTGGATGTTGTCCAGGTCTTGCTGCATGCGGGCTTGGACTGCTTCATTATTTGAGGGGTTGCGAATGGAACTGAACACTGTGCAATCATAAGCGAACATCCCCATTTCTGACCTTATGATGGAGGGAAGGTCATTGATGAAGCAGCTGAAGATGGTTGGGCCTAGGACACTGCCCTGAGGAACTCCTGGTGGTTGTTGGAGGCAATGATTGGCCTCCAACAACCACCACCATCTTCCTTTGTGCTCGATATGACTCCAGCCACTGGAGAGTTTTCCCCATATGACTGCAGGGTTGGATTCTGCTGTTAATCGCATCCAGGACTGAACCATGTTCATTCTGACAGTTGGGGTTTGTTTCTGCTGATGTTAATAACCCCTATAACTGGCCTAGAGTTTAATATTCTGGACACGTTAAATAAATAAGCTTTGTTTTAAACACCTTGTTGTAGATTTTGGTCTTTCCCACCTGAGTGTATAGCATCACCTGACCTGAGTTCAGAAAGGACAATTTGGGGGGAGGATCGTCCGGTAGAGCAGAACTTCAGCCTGGACACAGTCCTTCAAGGCCACACTGAGAGGGACAAACAGCACTTTGGTCTTTCTCGTCTCTCTTCCCTGACAGCAAAGTCGCCGTGCGGGTTAATCTTGAGGCGTGTAAGAAATGTGTCCCAGCCGCTCTCTTCCATGGTTCAGAGTTACTAGGCACGGAACAGAAGTCTCCTTGACAATGGTGTTTGGAGTCAGGAAGAACAATGTGTAAGGATTAACCCATTAAAGTGGTAATTTACAGACCTTGGGGAAATCACAGGCACTCAGGGAGGATGTGCTGGAATAGCATAATGTCTAAAAGACATGTAGATAACTGGGACTGAAGGTTAATTAAATCAAGGAGTCACGCAGGCTTAGGCCTCTCTATCTCGAGCCTCCACAAGCTAGTGAATAGCAGTCTGTTTATACAAACGGTTCTGTGAAGGCTGGCAATGTCAACTCTAAGATAAGGTACTGTTAAGTCTGTAACAACAAGGCACGGATGGTACCAGGAGTTATGCTTGGAATGTAACTTCTGAAGGTTGAGAGACATGAATAATGGTGAGGCTGAGAGATGTGGATGCGATGGTGAACTGCCACAGAGACTGAAAATGGGAATAAGAAGAGACCTCAAAAGCTGAGGAAGGCGCGCAAGATTCTAGCAAGGAAGAAGAGAACTCTTCAGTCAACAGATCACAGCAAAAGAGAGAGAGAGAGAGAGACCGCGCTGCAGTCACATGGAGGGATACTTCCGAGGTTTCAAGGAACAGACTGTGACTATTCCTCTTTGTTAAGTATCACCTTTTTTGTACCAATTGTGATGTGCTTAATATATCTGTTTTGCCTTCAACCATAATACCAGTACCGTGGTTATCTTGTTGTTGTCACGAACCAGTTCTTAGATCAGATTAGATTATAATCCTGAAAGTAGTGATTTAAATCCTGCAATTGGCGACCACGAATGGACTATTTCTGACAACAGCCAAAACCTGGTATTACTGGATATAAGGTAATGGACGCGAGGGTTATCACTTGATCACCAGTCAGTCCTTGTGGGGGATTAGTAATAACAAACGGATAGTGGCTCTCTAAAGTACACTAAGATGCCGAACGGGGATCTTTGGAAGTAGTACAGAACCAGAATCAAGAAAAACTGTAGTGGGACCGATGTACAGGTCTTATTGTTAGAATGGTTGGGTAAAGGCCCGGAAATTACATTGAAGGACGCCGTGGCTTTGATTGAACAGAAAATTACCGATAAAAAATGGAGGCTGGATAGGGCGATCGGCTTGATCACTTCTGCACCCTCGTATTGCACGGGACAAGATTGGCACATTATCCTGGTACAGAATGACCAGTTAAAACGGCAGCAGAAAGAACTTGCTGAGAAAGATAGTCAGATTGATGACCAGTTAAAATGGCAGCAGAAAGAACTTGCCGAGAAAGATAGTCAGGTTGATGGTCTAAAATACCAAGTTGCATCGGCAGCTGCAATCATGTAACATCAAAGTGTTAAGGCTGTAAATGCTGGATCAGCATTACATAATTTAGAAGAAATACGATGTCAGCTAGAAACTGTAATGAAAGACAATACTCGCCTCACTAAAAACTTTGAGGATGCAAGAGATGCTTTGAGAGAAGCCCCCAGAGAGAGGCGGATCATCGTCAATGCCATACCAGAGTTAGCCAGTTCGAAAAACAACTGAGTGTGTAACATACAGTGGTAGCGGCAGTGACCCCGGGGGACCCTGACGTGGATTATGGTCAAGAAAGAAATGAGTATAGTGAGAACTTATATCCCCCTCTGCCACCACTCCCTGCACCAGATCCCCCGCCCCATGTGAACTGTGAGGAGAAACCGGTTTCCGTTGCCCAAATTGAGGGAAAAGTCCCTGGCGAAGACAAGGCCCACTTGATTCCCCAAGTGCAGAAAACCCGGTGAGTGTTATTATCAGAACTCGGGTAGTTCCCAATGTACCAGGTGCAGCACCAGCAGAGGGAGGAGCAAATCCTCCACCTGGGGTCCCCTGGGCAGGTGCATCCCAACGGTCTCAGCCCTTAGATTATTCCGAACTACAAACATGTGACCAACAATTAGGACCAATTAGTCCACAAACGTGCCCCCCAGAATTAAGACAGTGTCTACAGACGTTTCGGAATTACCACCCCAATTTTGAAGACAGTGATATGAAGAATGTTATTTTATCCGCTCTCACTTCGGACTTGGGAGGTGGCTTTCCTTTTATTGTCTTTAACCAAGCTGCTGCCCGAAACAAGAAAGCTTTTCAACATGGGAGTAAAAACAAGCCTGGTAAAAAGGGCTTTCAACATGAGATTTTAAATCAGTTTAGAATTAAGTTAAGTAGGAAAAATTAGAGATTGAAAATGGAGTGCAGAGATGAAGGATAAATGATTTAAAAAGGGAGGGATAATAACTACAGAATGTGTTCTTTTGTTTTCAGTGTACTGTCTCTTTAAAAAGCCTGTCCTTATTGTGAGTGTTTTCTGTTGGTGTTGTGGGCCACGCCCCCTTCTTACTGCGTCTTACGTGTTTTCCTCTTTTGTGTAATGTATCTGTTTTGTCTTGTGTTTAATTCTGATATTGCTGAATTAATATTGGAGTTATTATGGTTAAGTGACCTATTACATTCTGGTTCTTATAAAATGTGAGTGTGTCAAATTCCAGACATGGGATCTTCACAGAAAAATTGGCATTTTGAATTTCTTAAATTCAAGTGATTTGAAGTTTAAGTTGTGTTGAGTATTGGTGAGTGTGAATTGGTGTAAATAATTAATGTTGTGTAACTGTAAATCGAAGAACGACATCTTGTTATCCAGCACAGGGCATCAATTTTGATAATTTTGGGATTAATCTTGGTTGTACTAAAATGTGATAGCTGTTAGATCTGACAGTGACGATCCGGATTCTTTCCCCTCAGTCTGGTTCAGTAAAAACTGAAGTCGAATACATTTTAAAGTGCATCACAACTTTAATAGCAGGGTTCTTAGTCTGCAGCATTGATTTGGACTCCTGATAGAGTCCCTCTATGCTGGCAGAGCAAGAACAAAAACATACAGAAATCCCCACATTTTTATACAATCAATAGGGGTTGGAACATACTTAACGAGGGTCAACACCAATCATAAGCCGGGCACAGGTTGCCATGCGAGGTTACATTATTTCCGGCCAATCATAGATAATCATGTGCTGACCATGTTGCTGTTAGACATCAAAGGGGATACTTCCTCACCTTCCAACTTGGAATGTTCTTCCCTGTTCCTTCTGTTCCTTATCTCCCAACCTGGAATTTCTTTCAACTTTGGCTAAGCTCGTTCCCTATATTGATCTGCCATAAACATGGAGACATTCAGACCAGTCCTTGACTCACATCAAAGACCTATCATTGATAAGACAATGCAGGCCTGCTGACTAAGCAAACATATGGCCCAGCAGGAGGCCAGGCCACCTGTACCAATCTCAGTTACTAACTAATTAACCCTTTCTTACCATTTTACGTTCTGCTTCTTTGCCACGTAGACATTTTAATATTTTACCGAAAACTGACCACGTAGGGATTCTCAACAGCACACCCCTTTTTATCTTGTGATTGGCTGTGGTTTGAAAAAAAAGTGACCCAAAAACGGAACAGATAAAAAAGGATATCTGATATCACCTTGATAGGAAAAGCAGGAAACCTAGAACAGCTCGGAGAGTTGGTTACAATCATACCCACGAAAGTATGTGAAAAAACAATGAATTGGAAAGCTATAGTTGTATTATGGCGATGATAGCAAATTATAAAACTTAAGAAACAATTAGAAATTGAGGGGGACCTCAACAAAACTTTGATCACAACAGTCTGGAAATACTGGACTAACTAAAAACTAAAATGTACGAACAGAGATGCTATTTCCCTGTACGAATGTTTTTTTTTAAATAGTTTACGTGAAAGCTGTGTTGACATAAGCTGAGAACGCTGCGTGCATCTGATATCTGGCTCCGTCGTTTTGTTTCTGCAAAAAATAAAGTTAACCCCTTCCAAGGACACTGACATCTGTTTTCAATTCACCAAGCAACAACCTTTGCATTGATATAAAATAATTGACAAAATGAGATTTAATTGTAAAAGAAAAGATAAAGTGCAGCTTTAAAGAATTACACGTTACAGTTGCAGGATGGTCTCTGGTTATAAATTAATTTGAACTTCTTCGAAGCATTTTGTGCGATTGTGATTGATTCCTCCCCCACACCTTAAGGTTTTGACATGCAAGAAGTAACTAACCCGTACTTCTGTATTGCTGAAGTTAAGTATTTGGACTGCACTAGTTTTTTTAAGATGTTGATCTGACACCTTTGGAGTCACAGCATTCTGAAAGTGGAAAGAGCAGGTACTGTAAACAGTGTTATTGTCTCTTGATAAAAACAATTATTTTTGTGAATTTCGAAGGAAGTCACCCCCTTTCTTCAGGAGTGCATGGTGAGGATCCTTGAACCCTCCTCCCCTAAGGGAATAAATGAAATCAAAAACACAAAACATTTTTCTTAATGTGGTTACATCTTGAAAACACAGAGAGAAGGACTTGGAGTTGGAAATTCCAGTTGGCAGTCCTACGGACATCTGTGTGTGGGAGAGACAGACTTTATTACAGACAGGCTGCCAACTCCAGAGAGAGAGAGGGAGGGGGGCTGCGCAGTCCCTCTCTCTCCTGTTTTGTTTTCTGGATTTGTTTCGGGTAAAGGGATTATTCCTTTGGACAAAAGAAATAATAAATGATGATTTGACAAATTAACCCCTTGTGCTCTCTGGAAGCACCACAATAGATTTTCTGTGTTTCGTTTAAAACAGGTGACCCTGGTTTTCAGCACCACATGAGTGTTGATGGTGCAGGATTACCAAGAGTCGTTCTTTTACATGAAATGGCTTTACAAAGTAACGGTGCAATCTTTGCTGGAGGAATTTGGGGCAGGAAGCGATCCAGTGGTGTTAAAAATTTAAGACCTTAGCTGCAG
Source organism: Heptranchias perlo (assembly GCF_035084215.1). NCBI lineage: Eukaryota > Metazoa > Chordata > Chondrichthyes > Hexanchiformes > Hexanchidae > Heptranchias > Heptranchias perlo. The sequence goes on along the minus strand of NC_090344.1, from coordinate 4,850,680 downwards.
ATATCGGCAGATATCAAATGTCACAGCATGGTGATTTTGTTTCAATAATTCAAAATTAAATAGAGAAGGAAAAGCAATCATCAGCCTTGATCCAATCTGCTTTTCTTCTTTTGAAAAAAATTTGATTTGTTTTGTTTTAAGGCTACGGGTTAAGGTGAAAATTGACCCAAAATTTGAACCATTCAGGTTCAAAATGGAGATGCAAGAATATGGTTTAAATCTAAATCTTATCAATGGAGATACAGATTTATGTAAAATCAGAACATTCATCAAATTTCGTCCGATCAAGCATGAATGCCACGAGGTAGGGAGCCAGAAGTTGTTGGTACTAGGAGTAGGAATTCCCATGTAGTATGAACCGAACGATACCCAATACCCTGTTCAGAGTGTGTAACATAAGGGTGAACCGTATGACATATCACAAGTGTTGTCAGCAGCTAAACGTGTTTACATCGCGCAAGACGCCTCAAGGCCACCAGCTGTTTGACCTGGCCGTCCGCCACAAGTCCACTTGTTTCCGCCCCAGTACAACTATTGGGGACTTCCCAGACTCGGAGGACTTCACTCAGGACTGGGAGTGCATCCGGTGCCTGGGAAAACTACAGGCTCAATTACCAGCCGTCAACTTCAGGGGTCCCCGACGGGCAGACGGACGTGAGCTTGTGATTGATTGTTTGTCTATTACAGTACTTGTATGTTATAAGTGTTACAATATAGTAGCACCTTTTACTTTCCCCTGTGTACTATATTGTCTCAGATCCAGAACCTGTGTTTAAAACAATACACTACAGAGTGCAATATATAGGAGTTGTGAAAGGAGCTACTGTTTGCCCCGATGATTTATATGACCACTCAGTCGACACGTGTGGTTTTGATAGGAATCAGAAAGGATTAAATTGCACCATGGAAGTGACAGGATCATCAGATATAAGAAACCAAGACCTAATAGAGAGGAGCAAAAAATGGGAACCTAAAATATATTCGCATGCAGTATGAGGGATCGGCATAAATGCATCACCCTCAAGGTTGGGAATTGTAAGGATTAACCCAATAACAGATATCATTTAGTATAATTATAATTAATAGTAGAAGTAGAATGAAATGTACTATGAATCTATGTATCTATAAATGTAAACTGTACTGTGTATTAATATAGTATGAACCATGTAACGTGTATTCAATGAGAAAGTACTGCTGGGCCGAGATGGAAGCATTATGGTTATTATAGTCAAGTTTGCAGTTAAAACTAAAAGGATGCTGACAACAGTAAAGTGGGAATGAACAGACGTTGGGGAAATCACAGGCACTGAGGGAGGAATTTGCTGTAATAGCATAATGTCAAAAAGACATGAAGATAACTGGGACTGAAGTTTAATTAAATCAAGGAGTCACGCAGGCTTAGGCCTCTCTATCTCGAGGATTTTTGTACGAATTGTGATGTGCTGAATAAGTCTGTTTTGCTTTTAACCAGAATACCAGTACCGTGGTGATCTTGTTGTCACGAACTAGTCCTTAGATTTGATTAAATTATAATCCTGAAAGTAGCGGTTTAAATCCTACACTGTTCTGTATGGTCTGTGAGTGTTTGATGGGACAGTGTCGTGGGAGCTCTACTCTTTACTTAACTGGTGCTATACCTGCTCTGGGAGGATTTGATAGTACAGTGTGGAGGGAGCTTTACTCTGTATCTAACCTGTGCTGTCTTGCATTGGGACTGTTTGATGGGACAAGAAGAGGGAGCTTTTGTCTGTATCTATCCCGTGATGTACCTACCATGGAAGTGTTTGATGGGACAGTTTAGAGGGAGCATTACTCTGTGTCTAACCCGTGCTGTGGTTGCCCTGGGAGTGTTGGATAGGGTAGTGCTGATGGAGCTTTACTCTGTATCTAACCTGTGCTGTACCTGCCCTGGGAGTGTTTGATGGGACAGTGCTGAGGGAGATTTTGTCTCGATCTAAGCGATGCTGTACCTGCCCTGGGAGTGTTTGATGGTACAGTATAGAGGGTCTTTACTCTGTATCTAACCCGTGCTGTACCTGACTGGAGAGTGTTGACACTGGGTGCTCACCTCGATGAGAACAACATTTAACCCGAAGATGATAAGATAAACCCATCTGCCCCCGCCCTGTACACAGACCTTCAGAGACATTGAGTGTCCCTAACACATTTAGACAATGCCCATGATCAAAATTTGAACACCTCCCTCAGATCCCACTTACAGTTCTTTGTTCTGATGAAAAGAGTCCCAGTTTCTCTTGTCTCTCCTCATAACTAAAGTCTCTCGTCACTGATATTGCTGCAGGAGTTCCTCAGGGCAGTGTCCCAGGCCCAACCATCTTCAGCTGCTTCATCAATGACCTTCCCGCCACCATAAGGTCAGAAATGGGGATGTTCGCTGATGACTGCACAGTGTTCAGTTCCATTCGCAACCCCTCAGATAATGAAGCAGTCCGAGCCTGCATGCAGCAAGACCTGGACAACATCCAGGCTTGGGCTCATAAGTGGCAAGTAACATTCGCGCCAGAGAAGTGCCAGGCAATGACCATCTCCAACAAGAGAGAGTCTAACCACCTCCCCTTGACATTCAACGGCATTACCATCGCCGAATTCCCCACCATCAACATCCTGGGGGTCACCATTGACCAGAAACTTAACTGGACCAGCCATATAAATACCGTGGCTACGAGAGCAGGTCAGAGGCTGGGTATTCTGCGGCGAGTGACTCACCTCCTGACTCCCCAAAGCCTTTCCACCATCTACAAGGCACAAGTCAGGAGTGCGATGGAATACTCTCCACTTGCCTGGATGAGTGCAGCTCCAACAACACTCAAGAAGCTCGACACCATCCAAGATAAAGCAGCCCGCTTGATTGGCACCCCATCCACCACCCTAAACATTCACTCCCTTCACCACCGGCGCACTGTGGCTGCAGTGTGCACCATCCACAGGATGCACTGCAGCAACTCGCCAAGGCTTCTTCGACAGCACCTCCCAAACCCGCGACCTCTACCACCTAGAAGGACAAGGGCAGCAGGCGCATGGGAAGAACACCACCTGCACGTTCCCCTCCAAGTCACACACCATCCCGACTTGGAAATATATCGCCGTTCCTTCATTGTCGCTGGGTCAAAATCCTGGAACTCCCTTCCGAACAGCACTGTGGGAGAACCGTCACCACACGGACTGCAGCGGTTCAAGAAGGCGGCTCACCACCACCTTCTCGAGGGCAATTAGGGATGGGCAATAAATGCCGGCCTTGCCAGCGACGCCCACATCCCGTGAACGAATAAAAAAAAAAAAATTCACATTTCAGTGAATCTCTTCTGCACCCTCTCCATGGCCTTGATATCTTTCCCAGTGTAAGATCCCCAAAACTTGACACAATATTCTAACCGCAGCCTAACCAATAACTTGTACAGGTTTACATGGCCTCTGTCCTTTTGTACTCTGTACCTCTATTTGTAAAACCGAGGATCACGTGTATTTTTTCGACCACTTTATCAACTTGAGCTCCCACTTTTAAAGGTTTGTGTATCTCAACACTTTGCAGGTTTATAGATATTAACATAACATGGCTAAAATACATTGACATTAAATGTCTGATATAATGTGTATTATGGGGAGGAGAGGTTTCGTCTGAATTCGAAACTCAAACAGGCACTTGGCTGCAGGCAGGTCGCCATGGCAACACTGATCAGACATTCCATTCCACAGAATCGGCCAGTTGGAATCTCTAATCCGATAAGGAGAAAGAAATGACTTTGTCTGTTATCAACCATAATATAAACTTAAACCAGAGTGAGTAATATAGTAGATTAGATTGTAATGTGTGATGTTTGGACCAATGAGTAGGAAATTATATCCCTTGATGTCAAGGGGCATATAGGGTAAGATAGGTGGAGAAGGAAAGCTTATGTCAGACACGGAGAGCTCAATACTACAGAAAGCCTAGAGGAGTATAAAAAATGCAGGGGTGAAATTAAAAAGGAATTAGGAAAGCAAAGGGAGAGCATCAAACAATATTGGCAAGTAAAATCAAGGACAATCCAAAGATGTTTTATAAATACATTAAGAGCAAGAGATTAACTAAGGAAAGAGTGGGGCCTATTAGAGACTAAAAAGGTAACCTGTGTGAGGAGGTGGAAGATGGAGGTGTGGTTATTAATGAGTGCTTTGTGTCTGTCTTCACAAAAGAGAAGGACGATGCAGAAGTTGCAGTTAAGGAGGAGGAGTGTGAAAAATTGGATGGGATAACCTTAGTGAGAGAGGAAGTTTTAAAGTGTTTAGCATCTTTGAAGGTCGATAAATCACAAGGACCGGATGAAATGTATCTCAGGCTATTAAAAAAGCAAGGAAGGAAATAACGGAGGCTCTGACCATCATTTTCCAATCCTCACTTCATACAGGTATGGTGCCGATGATTGGAGGACTGGGAACGTTGTACCGTTGTTTAAAAAGGGAGTGAGGGGTCGACTGAGTAATTACAGGCCAGTCAGCCTAACCTCGGTGGTGGGCAAATTATTGGAATCAATTCTGAGGCACAGTATAAACCATCACTTAGAAAGTCATGGAGTAATCAAGGCCAGTCAGCATGGATTTGTTAAGGGGTGGTCGTGTCTGACTAACTTGATTGAATTTATTGAGGAGATAACAAGGAGAGTCAATAAGGGTAGTGCATTTGTACATGGATTTGTACACGGTGTACATGGATTTTAGCAAGTCTTTCGAGACGATCCCACATGACAGACTGGTGGAAAAAGTACAAGCCCATGGGATCGAAGGGAGAGTGGCAAGTTGGATCCAAAATTGGCACAGTAGCAGGAAGTAAAGAGAAATGGTCGATGGGTGTTTTTGTGCCTGGAAGGTTGTTTCCAGTGGGGTTCCGCAGGGCTCTGTACTAGGTCCCATGCTTTTTGTGATGTATATTAATTATTTGGACTTAAATGTAGGGGGCTTGATCAAGAAGTTTGCAGATGAGACAAAATTGGCCGTATGGTTGATCGTGAGGAAGAAAGCTGTAGGCTGCAGGAAGATATCAATGGACTGGTTGAGTGGGCAGAAAAGTGGCAAATGGAATTCAATCCGGAGAAGTGTGAGATAATGCATTTGGGAACGGCAAATAAGGCAAGGGAGTACACAATAAATGGTAGGATACTGAAAGGTGTGGAAGAAGTCAGGGACCTTGGAGTGCATGTCCACAGATCCCTGAAGGTAGCAGGACAGGTAGAAAAGGTGGTTAAGAAGGCATATGGAATACTTTCCTTTATTAGACACGGCATGGAATGTAAGAGCAGGGAGGTTATGCTGGAACTCGATAAAACACTGGTTAGGCCACAGCTCGGATACTGCGTACAGTTCTGGTCACCAAAATACAGGAAGGGTGTAATTGCAATGGAGAGTACAGAGGAGATTTACGAGGATGTGCCAGGACTGGAGAATTTTAGCTATGAGGAAAGATTGCATAGGCTGGGGCTGTTTTCTTTGGATCAGAGGAGGCTGAGGGGCGATTTAATTGGGGTGTATAAAATTACGAGAGACCTAGATCGAGTGGACAAGAATGACCTATTTCCCTTAGAGGAGAAGTCAATAGAGGGCATGGATTTTCACCTTGTGTCCCACATACCCAAGCTGAGTTTATTCTCTACATTGAGAAGAGCAATGGTCACAACACTGAACCTGGGGGACACCACTGTTTACATCCTTTCAGTCTGAAGAACGTCCATTAACCACGACTCTCTGTTTTCTGCCCTTCACACAAATTTCTATCCACACTGCCGCATTCATTTTAATACCGTGAGTATTAATTTTATGAACAAGTCTCCTGTTCGGCATCTTATCAAACACCTTTTCACAATCCATCTACACAACATCCACGACATTCCATTCATCAGTAGACTTGAATTATCTCAAATAATCCATGTTGGCTGTTCTTAATTAACGTGTTTTTCTAACAAATGTTGAAATGTTTGCTCCACCTCATCGGGTTTCATCTGTTTCAAGACGCAACAGAAAGATCGAGTTTTCTCCTGGAGTTTATGAAAAAATAATTTAAAAAAATGATGCTTCAGACAATGACGGACATCTGGGCTTCGGCCCGCCCATTCGGTGCCGCAACTCCCGCCCCTTTCACACTCCGATGAGTTGGAGGACCAACTGTGCGGTATCCATCCAACCAATTTCCGCTCCTGCAATTGGTCCGGAACTCCCCTTAATCATCAGGGCGGAGTTAATGGTGAGACTGGTGGTCCTGAGCTGCAGTTCGAAAATAAACATTTATTGGACCCGTCGGTTGCAACGTGTAGCACAACGAAATTTTTTTGGACTTCACGAAAGTGGGGGGCGCGTCTGCGCTGTGTGTTTGTGCCGGTTTAAATGGCACGAGGAGCTGGGGTTTCAATTTATTTTATTATCTTTGGTCCAAACGCACGATCCCTGCTTCCAATGTCATTGATTTTCGGCCTGAAATTAAGATCATCAATGGCGGCTGCATCACCCAGCATGCAGCGCGGTACAGATTGTGCCCTATCTGAATCAGTTGAGACCAGCGCGCAGGCGCAGTAGTGACTCATTAACGGGCAGTGTGTCCTGAGCATGCGCGGCCAGTCGAGGCTGCGGGAGGAGCGCGTTCGGTGCAGGTGAGAGGATCGGAGCAAGAGGATCAATAAACCCCGGGGCCCGGGTCCGGGCTCAGGCCCAGGCTCAGGCTTCACAAACCCCGAGTGCGGCCCCAGACCCGAATATAAAACAGTGAACATTATCCCCCCTCACTACCCGCCGGTTTCCGGTTTCTCCCGTTTCGCTCCGGACCAACTCTCAACAAAAGGAGAAATGGTGATCGGTCAGGGAGCGTCTGTAAATGGAGGAGAAATGGTGATGGGTCAGGGAACGTCTGTAAATGGAGGAGAAATGGTGATGGGTCAGGGAACGTCTGCAAATGGAGGAGAAATGGTGATCAGTCAGGGACATTCCACAAATGAAGGAGAAATGGTGATTGGTCAGGGAGTGTCTGTAAATGAAGATGAAATGTTGATCAGGCAGGTAACATCTGTAAAGGAAGGAGAAATGGTAATCGGTCAGGGAATGTCTGTAAATAGAATCATAGAGGTTTACAACATGGAAACAGGCCCTCCGGCCCAACATGTCCATGTCGCCCAGTTTAGACCACGAAGCTAGTCCCAATTGCCTGCACTTGGCCCATATCCCTCTATACCCATCTTACCCATGTAACTGTCCAAATGCTTTTTAAAAGACAAAACTGTGCCCGCCTCTACTACTGCCTCTGGCAGCTCGTTCCAGACACTCACCACCCTTTGAGTGAAAAAATTGCCCCTCTGGACCCTTTTGTATCTCTCCCCTCTCACCTTAAATCTATGTCCCCTCGTCATAGACTCCCCTACCTTTGGGAAAAGATTTTGACTATCAACCTTATCTATGCCACTCATTATTTTATAGACTTCTATAAGATCACCCCTAAACCTCCTAATCTCCAGGGAAAAAAGTCTCAGTCTATCCAACCTCTCCCTATAAGTCAAACCATCAAGTCCTGGTAGCATCCTAGTAAATCTTTTCTGCACTCTTTCTAGTTTAATAATATCCTTTCTATAATAGGGTGACCAGAACTGTACACAGTATTCCAAGTGTGGCCTTACTAATGTCTTGCACAACTTCAACAAGACATCCCATCTCCTGTATTCAATGTTCTGACCAATGAAACCAAGCATGCTGAATGCCTTCTTCACCACCCTATCCACCTGTGACTCCACTTTCAAGGAGCTGTGAACCTGTACTCCTAGATCTCTTTGTTCTATAACTCTCCCCAACGTCCTACCATTAACGGAGTAGGTCCTGGCCTGATTCGATCTTCCAAAATGCATCACCTCACATTTATCTAAATTAAACTCTATCTGCCATTCATTGGCCCAATTTATCAAGATCCCGTTGCAATCCCAGATAACCTTCTTCACTGTCCACAATGCCACCAATCTTGGTGTCATCTGCAAACTTACGAACCATGCCTCTTAAATTCTCATCCAAATCATTAATATAAATAACAAATAACAGCAGACCCAGCACCGATCACTGAGGCACACCGCTGGTCACAGGCCTCCAGTTTGAAAAACCACCCTCTGTCTTCTGTCGTCAATCCAATTTTGTATCCAATTGGCTACCTCACCTTGGATCCCATGGGATTTAACCTTATGTAACAAACTACCATGCGGTACCTTGTCAAAGGCTTTGCTAAAGTCCATGTAGACCACGTCTACTGCACAGCCCTCATCTATCTTCTTGGTTCCCCCTTCAAAAAACTCAATCAAATTCGTAAGACATGATTTTCCTCTCACAAAACCATGCTGACTGTTCCTAATCAGTCCCTGCCTCTCCAAATGCCTGTAGATCCTGTCTCTCAGAATACCCTCTAACAACTTACCCACTACAGATGTCAGGCTCACCGGTCTGTAGTCCCCAGGCTTTTCCCTGCCACCCTTCTTAAACAAAGGCACAACATTTGCTACCCTCCAATCTCCAGGCACCTCAGCTGTAGCTGTCGATGATTCAAATATCTCTGCTAGGGGACCCGCAATTTCCTCCCTAACCTCCCATAACGTCCTGGGATACATTTCATCAGGTCCCGGAGATTTATCTACCTTGATGCGCATTAAGACTTCCAGCACCTCCCTCTCTGTAATATGTACACTCCTCAAGACATCACTACTTATTTCCCCAAGTTCCCTAACATCCATGCCTTTCTCAACCGTAAATACCGATGCGAAATATTCATTTAGGATCTCACCCATCTCTTCTGGTTCCGCACATAGACAACCTTGTTGATCCTTAAGAGGCCCTACTCTCTCCCTAGTTACTCTTTTGCCATTTATGTATTTGTAGAATCTCTTTGGATTCTCCTTTGCCTTATCTGCCAAAGCAATCTCATGTCCCCTTTTTGACCTCCTGATTTCTCTCTTAACTCTACTCCGGCAATCTCTATACTCTTCAAGGGATCCACTTGATCCCAGCTGCCGATGCATGTCATATGCCTCCTTCTTCTTTTTGACTCGGGCCTCAATCTCCCGAGTCATCCAAGGTTCCCTACTTCTACCGGCCTTGCCCTTCACTTTATAAGGAATGTGCTTACCCTGAACCCTGGTTAACACACTTTTGAAAGCCTCCCACTTACCAGACGTCCCTTTGCCTGCCAACAGACTCTCCCAATCAACTTCCGAAAGTTCCTGTCTAATACCATCAAAATTGGCCTTTCCCCAATTTAGAATTTTAACTTTTGGGCCAGACCTACCCTTCTCCATAGCTATCTTAAAACTAATGGAATTATGATCACTGGTCCCAAAGTGATCCCTCACTAACATTTCTGTCACCTGCATGAAGGAGAAGTGATGATAAGTGAGGAAACGTCTGTGAATGAAGGAGAAATGATGATCGGTCAGCGATCGTCTGTAAATGAAGGAGCAATGGTGATCTCTATATCTTTATTCATCCAGGGAGCTCCAGCTTCGGAAGCCGTTCCTTTCCTCCTCGTTGGAATCTGTCTGCTCAGTACCCGAGCCGTCTCCTCTTTGGAGGCCTCCCACTGTTCAATTACTGTTCTGCCTGCCAATTTTTGATTCCAATCCACCTGGACAAGATCCCTTTTTAACTCACTGAAATGAGCCCTCCTCCAGTTAAGAATTTTCACATTTGACTGTCCCTTGTCCTTTTCCATAACTATTCTAAACCTAATGAGATTATGATCACTGCTGCCCCACTGAAACATGCTCTACCTGCCCCACTTCATTCTCCACACCGAGCCCACTGCTGTACTCACATTCACTCTCTCACATTCATTCTCTCACACTTTCACTGATGGTTTAGGGCCACTGAAAGATGATGCGATGAGTTTGGATTTCAGCACAGGGAGGAGGGAGAGTGTATGGGACGGGGATTGACAGCTTTGAGGCAAAAGAGAGGAAAGAATGTTCCGTAGAAACTAGAATTGTCTGTTCTCAATTTCTATCCTGTATTTACAGTGATAACTTTTATAAACTCCTTTTACAGGGTATTAGAAGGGGAGGATTTGCAGAGGGAAATTCAAACCAAAGATCACACAAAATCTGACAGAGTCACTCGATTCATCAGGACCTGAATATCATCGGCCTTTGAATGTGGAAGGAGAAATGTTTGTCTGTTCTATCTCTGGGAAAAGATTTCAAACATCGGTGTGAGTGGAAAATCACCGAGACACACACACCCGAGTGAGAGTGTTCCAGTGCACTGACTGTGGAAAGAGCTTTAACCAGTTACACAGCCTGAAAAAACATCACACCATTCACAGAGGGGAGAAACCGTACACGTGTTCTGTGTGTGGACGAGGCTTCAACTGATCGTCAATCCTGGAGAGACACAAGGACACCCGGACCACGGAGAAACCGTGGAAATGTGGGGACTGTGGGAAGGGATTCAATTCCCCGTCTGAGCTGGAAATTCATCAACGCACTCACACTGGGGAGAGGCCGTTCTCCTGCTCCGTGTGTGGGAAGAGATTCGCTCAGTCATCCACCCTGGTGACACACCAGCGAGTTCACACTGGGGAGAGGCCGTTCTCCTGCTCTGTGTGTGGGAAGAGATTCACTCAGTCATGCAACCTGCTGATACACCAGCGAGTTCACTCCAATGAGAGACCGTTTAAATGCTCTGACTGTGGGAAAAGTTTTAAAAGCAGAAAAGAACTTCTGAGACATCAACACAGTGGCACTGAGGAGAGGCCGTTCTTCTGCTCTGTGTGTGGGAAGAGATTCACTCGGTCATCCAACCTGCTGATACACCATCGAGTTCACTCCGATGAGAGACCATTTAAATGCTCTGACTGTGGGAAATGTTTTAAAAGCAGAAACGAACTTCTGAGACATGAACGCAGTGGCACTGGGGAGAGGCCGTTCATCTGCTCTGTGTGTGGGAAGAGATTCACTCGGTCATCCACCCTGCTGACACACCAGCAAGTTCACTCCGATGAGAGACCTTTTGAATGCTCTGACTGTGGGAAGAGCTTTAAAAGCAGAAAGGAACTGCTGAGACATCAACGCAGTGAAACTGGGGAGAGGCCGTTCACCTGCTCCGTGTGTAAGAAGAGATTTACTCAGTCAACCCACCTGCAGAGACACCAGCGAGTTCACACTGATAAGAGACCTCTTAAATGTTCTGAGTGTGGGAAGAGATATAAAAGCAACAGGAATCTACTGCGACACCAATGTACTCACCCAGGGGAGAGACTTTTTAAATGTTCTGACTGTGAGAAGGGCTTTAAAAGCACAAATGATCTCCTGAAACACCAACATACTCACACTGGGGAGAGACTGTTCACCTGCTCCGTGTGTGGGAAGGGATTCACTAATTCATCCCACCTTCTGAGACATCAACTTGTTCACACTATTGAGTGACCTTTTAATGCACTGACTGTGAGAAAAGCTTTAAAATCAGAAATGAACTGCTGACACATCAACTCGCGCCCATTTGGGAGAGACTGTTCACCTGCTCCATGTGTGGGAAGGGATTCACTCAGTCATCACACGTGCTGAGACACCAGCGAGTTCAATTGTGACTGCAGGGGTTGGATTCTGCAGTTAATCACATCCAGGACTGAACTCTGGTGTTCAGAGTCAGGAAGAACAATGTGTAATGATTAACCCAATAACAGTTATAATTTAGTATAATTATAATCAATAGTAGAAGTAGAATGAAATGTACTATGAATCTACGTATCTCTAAATGTAAACTGTACTGTGTATTAATATTGTATGAACCATGTAACGTGTATTCAATAAGAAAGTGCTGGTGGGCCGAGAAGGATACATGATGGTTATTATAGTCAAGTTTGCAGTTAAAACTAAAAGGATGCTGACAACATTAAAGTGGGAATGAACAGACCTTGGGGAAATCACAGGCACTAAGGTAGGAATGTGCTGGAATAGCACAATGTCTAAACAACATGTAGATAAAGTGACTGAAGTTTAATTAAATCAAGGAGTCACGCCGGCTTAGGCCTCTCTATCTCGAGCCTCCGCAAGCTAGCGAATAGAAGTCTTTTTATACAAACGGTTCTGTGAAGGCTGGCAATGCTCTAAGGTAAGGTACTGTTAAATCTGTAACAACAAGGCACAGATGGTACCAGGAGTTATGCTTGGAATGTAACTTCCGACGGTTGAGAGACATGAATAATGGTAAGGCTGAGAGATGTGAATGTGATCGTGAACTGCTCATAAAGTGAAAAAGGGGATAAGAAGAGACCTCAAAGGCTGAGGAAGGCGCTCAACATTCTGGCAATGAAGATAACTTGTCAGTCAACAGATCACAGCGAGAGAGAGAGAGAGACCGCGCCGCAGCCACTTGGAGGGATACTTCCGAGGTTTCAAGGAACACTGACCATTTTTCCATGTTAAATATCACCTTTTTGTACTAATTGTGATGTGCTTAATAAATCTGTTTTGCCATTAACCATAATACCAGTACCGTGGTGATCTTGTTGTCAGGAACCAGTCCTTAGATTGGATTAGATTATAATCCTGAATATAGTGGTTTAAATCCTACAATTGGCGACCACGAAGGGACTATTCCTGACAACAGCTAAAACCTGGTATTACTGGATATAAGGTAACCATGGAAAAGATACAGCACAGAAGGAGGCCATTCGGCCCATCATATCCGCGCCGGCTCAAAGACCAACCAGGTGCCCATTCGTATGCCTTCTTCACAACCTTATCTACCTGTAATGCCACCTTCAGGGACCAGTGCACATGCACTCCATGGGCTCTCACTTCCTCTACCCCTCTCAATATATTCCTGTTTACTGCGTATTCCCTTTTACTGTTTGCCCTCCCGAAGTGCATTACCTCACACTTCTCCGGGTTGAATTCCATTTGCCATTTTCCGCCCATTCCACTAACCCATTGATATCTTCTTGGAGTCTACAGCTATCCTCTTCACTATCAACTACACAGCCAATTTCTGCAATTTGCCAATCGTACCCCCTACATTCAAGTCCACATCATTAATATATACCACAAACAGCAAGGGACCCAACACTGAGTCCTGTGGCACACCACTGGAAATGGATTTACATTCGCAAAGACATTCATCGACTTTTACCCTTTCCTGTTACTGAGCCAATTTTGCATCCAATTCACCACATTTCCCTGTATCCCATGGGCTTTAACCTTTCTGACCAGTCTGCATTGTGGGACCTTGTCAAATGCCTTACTACAATCCATGTCGACAACATCCAACAGCACGACCATCATCAATCCTCATTGTCACTTTCTCAAAGAATTCAATCAGATTTGTGAGGCATGACGTTCCCTAAACAAATCCATGCTGACTGTCACTGATTAAACTATGCCTTTCGAAGTGACAGTTTATCCTATCTCTCAATATTGATTCTAATATGTATAAATGTTCTATATGTATAAATGCGTAGGCTTCAAGGAGCTCCTGAACATTTACCTGAGGAAGGAGGAAGCCTCCGAAAGCTTGTGAATTTAAAATAAAATTACTGGACTATAACTTGGTGTTGTAAAATTGTTTACAATTGTCAACCCCAGTCCATCACCGGCATCTCCACATCATGACTACCATCGACACCACAAACTGCCGGCTCACAGTGGAAAGGATATCCAAGAAGATCGCGCATTTAGACACAGACATCAAGTTTTTACAGAGCTGCAAGAAAGCAGACAAGATCCCGAAAGGACTCCAGATCACGAACCCACTCAAGTCCACATACAACTCGGATTACGCTGAGAGACTCTGCCGCCGTACCTCTCGCACACTCCGCAACCATCTCATACACCAACTCTACAGCAGACGCCACAACCTCGAAACCAAGATAGAGTCCATACTCTCAACCTGTACTCAGGAAACAGCAGACCAGCTACGTTATACCGCCAAACAGACGAGGCAACGGAACTACGCTGCCTACATGAAAACCAAGAGCAGGAAGCTTGAGAAACTCGGCATCACCACCAGCAACGACCAAGCTTCCCCTGGTACCACGGTTGCAACCACAGGGAAGTCTATTGTCAATTTATCCGACCACACCCTTCATCCAGACGAAATCGAAGTTCTCAGCCGAGGGCTCAATTTCTGCCCCACTACCAAAATGGACCCCACTAGTCTCGCGGCGGACACAGAGGAATTCATCAGGAGAATGAGGCTCCGGGAATTCTACCACAAACCCCAAGATTTCAGCAGCGAACCCAATGAGACAATCGACGATCTGGAACAGCAGACAGAGGGATCCGCGGTACAGCAACCGAAGAGGAAAGAGTCAAACTGGACTCCTCCGGAGGGTCGCTGCCCTCAGCTGGACATGTATGCTCAAGCTGTCAGGAAATGCGTCAATGCCAGATTCATCAGCCGCACTCAGAAGACAGTCCAGAATGTCACCCGAGCACAACGCAACGCCATCAACGCTCTCAAGACCAACCGCAACATCGTCATCAAACCAGCGGACAAATGAGGAGCCATAGTCATACAGAACAGAACAGACTATTGCAAAGAAGCATACCAACAACTGGACAACCAGGAACACTACAGACGGTTACCCGCAGATCCGACCAAAGAACACACCCAACAGCTCAACAAACTGATCAAGACCTTCGATCCAGACCTTCAAAGCATCCTACGCACTCTCATCCCACGTAATCCCCGCGTGGGAGACTTCTACTGCCTCCCAAAGATACACAAAGCCAACACACCCGGACGTCCCATCGTATCAGGCAACGGAACCCTGTGTGAGAACCTCTCTGGATACATCGAGGGCATCCTGAAACCCATCGGACAGGGAACCCCCAGCTTCTGTCGCGACACTACAGACTTCCTACAAAAACTCAGTACCCACGGACCAGTTGAACCAGGAACACTTCTCACCACGATGGACGTCTCGGCACTATACACCAGTATCCCCCACGATGACGGCATCGCTGCGACATCATCAATACTCAACACCAACAACAGCCAATCTCCGGAAGCCATCCTACAACTCATCCGCTTCATCCTGGATCACAATGTCTTCACCTTCGATAACCAGTTCTTTACCCAAACACACGGAACAGCCATGGGGACCAAATTCGCACCCCAATACGCCAACATTTTCATGCACAAGTTCGAGCAGGACTTCTTCACTGCACAAGACCTCCAACCAACACTATACACCAGATACATCGACGACATTTTCTTTCTATGGACCCACGGCAAGGAATCACTGAAGAGACGACACGATAACATCAACAAGTTCCATCCCACCATCAAGCTCACCATGGACTACTCCTCAGAATCAGTTTCTTTCTTGGACACACGAATCTCCATCAAAGACGGGCACCTCAGCACCTCACTCTACCGCAAGCCCACGGACAACCTCACGATGCTCCACTTTTCCAGCTTCCACCCTAACCACGTCAAAGAGGCCATCCCCTATGGACAGGCCCTGCGAATACACAGGGTCTGCTCAGACGAGGAGGAACGCGATGGACACCTACAGACGCTGAAAGACGCCCTCGTAAGGACGGGATATGACGCTCCACTCGTCGATCGACAGTTCCGACGGGCCACAGCGAAAAATCGCATGGACCTCCTCAAAAGACTAACACGGGACGCAACCAACAGAGTACCCTTCGTCGTCCAGTTCTTCCCCGGAGCAGAGATACTACGCCATGTTCTCCGCAGCCTTCAACATGTCATCGATGACGGCGAACACCTCGCTAAGGCCATCCCCACACCTCCACTACTCGCCTTTAAACAGCCACCCAACCTCAAACAGACCATCGTTCGCTGCAAATTACCCAGCTTTCAGGAGAACAGCGTCCACGGCACCACACAACCCTGCCACGGTAACCTCTGCAAGACATGCCAGATCATCGACACAGATACCACCATCACACGAGAGGACACCACCCATCAGGTACATGGTTCATACTCCTGTGACTCAGCCAACGTTGTCCACCTCATACGTTGCAGGAAAGGATGCCCCGGAGCATGGTACATTGGCGAGACCATGCAGGCACTGCGACAACGGATGAACCGACACCGCGCAACAATCGCCAGACAGGAGAGTTCTCTCCCAGTCGGGGAACACTTCAGCAGTCAAGGGCATTCAGCCACCGATCTTAGGGTAAGCGTATTCCCAGGCGGCCTTCGAGACACACGACAACGCAAAATCGTCGAGCAGAAATTGATAGCCAAGTTCCGCACCCATGAGGACGGCCTCAACCGGGATCTTGGGTTCATGTCATGCTACATGTAACCCCACCAGCGGAAAAAAAAGTTATCTGTTTTTAATTCAACGAGTCATTTTCTATCTTTCTCTTCCTTTCGGATGTTTCTCCCTCTCTCTCTCTGTTTTGTGTTCTGGCCGTTTGTATATTCGGTGGTCCTGTATGTAACACCTCTCTGTCTGAACACCTTGCTTGCCTTGACAACGGGCAGTTGGAAAGATTATCTGTAATCATCAGGTATTGTTCTCTGAATATAAATGCGAAACGTTCAAGGATTTCCTGACATTCACCTGACGAAGGAGGAAGCCTCCGAAAGCTTGTGATTTTCAAATAAAATTGTTGGACTATAACTTGGTGTTGTAAGATTGTTTACATCTGTTTAAAAGGGATGTGCTGTAATTCCCGGATCATTCCGTGTCTGTTTCCGTTTAAAAGGGATGTGCTGTCAGTCCCGGATCTTTCCGTGTCTGCGTCTGTTTGAAAGGGATATGCTGTAAGTCCCGGATCATTCCCTGAATGTGTCTGTTTTAAAAGGGATGTGCTGTCAGTCCCGGATCATTCCGTGTCTGTGTCAGTTTAAAAGGGATGTGCTAAAAGTCCCGGATCATTCCGTGTCTGTGTCTGTTAAAAAGGGATGTGCAAAAAGTCCTGGATCATTCCGTGTCTGTGTCTGTTTAAAAGGGATTTGCTGTCAGTCCTGGATCATTCCGTGTCTGCGTCAGTTTATAAGGAATGTGCTGTCAGTCCCGGATCATTCCGTATCTGTTTCACCCGATTTTCTTGATACCTTTTTCCTTCTGAACTGAAATGACGATCCTCTCTGGAGAAGAAGGTTCACCGCCTGCTGTTGAGTTCAAATTCATTCTGCTGGGCTTCCATTCCAATCTCCGCACTCTATCCCCCATTCAGTCCCACCCCCGCCTGGACATTATAATCTGCGATATTCATAAGGGAATAGAGAAGCAGAATATCATGGTTATAATTTTCTTGGCTCCACAACACTGAATATTGTCAATTCCAACGATTCAGAAGGTCATCATAGAATCATACAATCTTACAGCATGGAAGGAGGCCATTCGGCCATCGTACCTGTGCCGACTCTTTCGAAGACCTGTCCAAATTAGACCCACACCCCAGATTTTCCCCATAACCCTGCACATTAGTCCTCTTCAAGTACATGTCCAATTGCCTTTTGAATGATCCTGTGGAATCTGCTTCCACCACCCTTTCAGGAAGTGCGTTCCTGATCTTAACAAACCCTCTGTGTGAAAAAAAATCTCTTAGATTCCTCTCTAGTTATTTTGCCAATTATTTTAAATCTATGACCTCTGGTTACCGACCCACTTGCCAGAGGAAACAGTTTCTCCCTACTTGCTCTTTCAAAACCCCTCATTATTTTGAATACCTCTATTAGGTCTCCCGTTAACCATCTCTGCTGTAACGAGAATAATCCCAGCTTCTCCAGTCTCTCCACATAACTGAAGTCCCTCATCCCTGGTATCATCCAGGCCAACCTGCTCTGAATCCTCTTCAATCCCTTTTCATCCTTCGTATAGTATGCTGCCCAGAAGTGTACAATACATTCCAGCTGAGGCCTAACCAGTGATTTGTAAAGTTTTAGTGTGACTTCCTTGTATTTAAATTCAATGCCCCCATTTACAAAGCCAAATATCCCATACGCTGTTTTAACTACCTTATCAACTTGCCCTGTTTTGTGAATATGCTCCCCCAGGTCCCTCTGCTCTTGCAACCCCTCATAAATTGTTCCATTTAGATTATACTGCCTCTTCTTGTTCTTCTTCCAAAAGTGCATCACTTCACACTGATCGGCGTTAAATCTGTCACGTGACTGCCCATTTCACCAGTCTGTCCATGTTCTCCTGAAGTCTGCTACTATCTTCCTCACTATTTTCTACGTTGCCAAGTTTTGTATCATCCGCAAACTTCGAAACTGTACTCCCTATTCCAACATCCAAGTCATGTATATATAACAAGAAAAGCAATAGTCCGAGTACCGACCCCTGGGGGATCCCACTGCATATTTCTCTCCAGTCAGAAAAACATCCGTTCACCACGACTCTCTGCCTCCTATCCTTTAGCGAATTACGTGCTCACGTTGCCACCGGTCCTTTAATCCCACGTGCTTCTAGTTTTCGAATAAGTCTGTTATGTGTTAATTTCTAAAATGTGTCCTCAAAATAACTGTAACCCTGTAATTTTATTCTCAAGCAATGAGAATACAGATATTAAGGCCGAATGATAGATTGGGTTCATTCCCATTACCCGAAGGTGACGGGACCCGAGGAGGTGAAAACCCATCTGGGTTTATATTTTCCAAAAACGGAGACGAAAATCGCAAAGCTCATCCCGTCGAAACACAACAATTGGACTGAAGATCCGACATTCTGGAAACCCGGGCGTTCCAGAAACCCTTCCGGAACGCCCGAGTTTCCAGACCTCGCCGTTCAAAGATTCCGGATAAGTCCATCAAGGGGAAACACAGAGAGCGAAGAAACGCAGACAGAGATATCGAGATACATGCAAAGAAAAATAGTATAAATCTCCAAATTCTGTGATTGAGCAGAATTTAAGGTACAGCTTAAAGTCAATCCGTGAAATCTTCGAGGTGGACATACGGGAACTCTGCCAGACTGCATGTTCCAGACATGTATCCAACGCGACACGTGCAGTCTGCAGCCGTGTGTGCATTGGTGGTTCTGTGTGTAACCCTTGCCTGCCGGCGGGAAACCATGAGTTTGTTTCCAGGACAATGCAGCATCCTTTACCTTTTGTATTCTGTGCCCATGAGATCGCCTGAGTTGGGATAAATTCATGTGACGGCTTCAATCGGTCCAACTTCTTGAAAGATTATCTTCATTTCGTCTCCGTGTGTTGCGTGGACAAACTTTCTGCATTCTGTCCTCTGGTGCTCAAACATGCTCTGCTGGAGATAAGTCAAACCTGCCTTCTGCACCGCTGAAAGGAAATGAGAAGCCAATTGGTGATCTTTGACTGAAAATGGGGACACAACGGGGCTCAACGGGTTTTGAACCAGTGAAACTCCCTGACCGAGAATCAGACCCGAAGACCAACTGGCAACAGAGCCGTGCAGCCACTGTAAAATTTCGCTGCGACGCAGCCGATCCGCCATCCTTTCAGAACGCTCTGTCCATACAATCCCGCTTTCTTGTACGATGTACGATGTCGAAAAATGTCAGGTTCTACACCAATTATATCATATCAACAACATCAAATTCCTTTTGAATGTACGACTTGTATTATCAAGTCACACTTTACAGAATGAATTGCTCTGAAACGACATTGTTGTTTACACGCGACCATAAATATACTTTACTCAAATTGCTGCTTTCATTCACTATGAGAGCGAAGAGCCATGAATGTGGAGACATTAGCAACAATTTATCAGCTGGGTTGCACCTTTCCTTTTCCTACTCTCTCAGTCTTTTTTTCCTTTACCCTTTTCTGCTATTGTTGCCGGTTAGATCAGCTCTCGCCATTCAAGGAAACCTGAGAAGTCCATCGGGGACAACACAGAGAGACAAGAGACAGAGACAGGGAGAGATAGAGAGATGCAGGCAAAGAAAATAAAGAGTATAAATGTCAGGTTTTGCAAACTAGCAGAATTTAAGTTCCAGGTTGGGAGAGATTCCTTCTCGGGTCTTGAAGTCTTTCAAGAGAAGATCTGACACTAATTAAAAGCACCGGCCACGCTGTAGAATCTCTCATTCTGGGAGAGAGATAAATGCGGTCAATTAACTCCAATTAATCTATTTCAGCACTGAAGTGATCTTTGAACAGTGGCTCTGCGAGCAGAATTCAACCCTGCGCAGGAAAACCTCAATTGGATTTTGAGTCCAACGCTTGAAACACTCGGCCACCGCAGCTGTAAACGGCATGTTCGTTCAGATAGGATTCTAAATGGACACTTGCCGCTATTAAGAACGCGCGCATTGGTTGTGCAGGCGTCGAATTCTCAATTCTTGTGCGGGAGACTTTGGTTCGATTTCCGGCCAATGCAGAATCATTCTCACCAATGAGGATCTGAGGAATATAAGTATGCCATTTCGCCCCTCGAGCCTGTTCCGCAATTGAAACAGATCATGGCTGATATGTGACCGAACTCCATATAATCGCTTTAGCCCCGGATCGCTTAATAACTTCAGTTAACAAAAATCGATCAATCTCAGGTTTAAAATTAACAATTGAGCTCGCATCAACTGCCGTTTGCGGAAGAGAGTTCCAAACTTCGACCTCCCTTTGCTTGCAGAGGTGTTTCCCAACTTCACTCCTGAAAGTCCTGACCCTAATGTTTAGGCGATGTCCCCAAGTCCGAGACATCCCAACCGGCGGAAATAGTTTTTCTCTATCTACTCCATCAGTTCCCCTTAATATTTTGAAAAGTTCGATCAAATCAGCCCTTAATCGACTAAATTCGAGGTAAACCCAAGTTTGTGTAATCTCTCCGCGTATTTCAACCCTTGGGGTCCAGGTAACATTCTAGTAAATCGACGCTGCACTCACTCCACAGCCAATATATCCTTCCTTTGGTCCGTTACCCAGAACTGAATACAGTACTTCAGGTGTGGTCTAACCAGAGCTTTGTATAACTGTATCATAATGCCTATCCCCTTGTATTCTCGTCCTCCAGATATAAAGACCAACATTCCATTAACATTTTTGATTATTTTTTGTACCTGTCCATGACATTTTAATGATGTATGTAGATGGACACATCAGTCTTTTTGGACCTCCACTGTTTCGAGCTTTTCACCATTTACAAAGTATTCTGATCGATTCTTTTTGGTCCAAAGTGGATGACCTCACACTTGACTAAATTGATATCGATTTGCCACAATTTTACCCATTCATTTATTATATTAATGCCTCTCTGTAATTTTATGTTTCCATCTGCACTGCTTACAATGCTGCCCATCTTGGTGTCATCGGCAAACTTGGATATGTGACTTTCTATCCCGTCATCTAATATCCGCCTGAATTGGGAAAAATCCAAATTCAGCTTCAATCTCCTCATCATCTTGAGACATTTTATTTCCTTCACGTGTGTTGCGCCGACGAAACTTCGGCATTGAGTCCACTGGAGCTCAAACATACTCTGGATTTCATTCAGTTCAACCAACAGCAACACTGAAACCATGTCAGAAGCCAATTGGTGACTTTTCACTAAAAGGAGGGCTCGTCCGGGATTTGAACCCGGGACCTCTCGCATATCACTCAATGAAACACCCTAAGCGAGAATCATACCCCTAGACCAACGAGCCGCTATTATTTCAGCTATGCAGCCAGTATAAAAGTTCGTTGCCTCCCACAGCCGATCGGCCATCCTTTCAGACCACGTCTGTGCATCAAATCTCGTTTTCTGCTCCGGTGTCCATCAATATCAAGTTGCACACTAAATATTTCCAATCACCAATATTAGTCTCCCTTTACCAAATTGGTTTCGAGTGTACGACTTGAGTTGTCAAGTGAGACGTTTCAGAATTATTTGCTCTTAAACTACATTGCTTGGGAGGATACTGAGAGGTGTGTCGATTTGAGGCACGCTCTGTTCCCTTTGCATCGCTTCATGCACATTGAGTTGAATCATGGAAAGGCAACAGCACGGAAAGAGGCCATTCGGCCCATCGAGTCCGTGCTCGCTCTCTGCAAGAGCAATCCAGCTAGAAACACTCACCCGCCTTTCCCCGAAGCCCTGCATTTTTTGTCCTTTCAAGTACTTATCCAGTTCCCTTTTGAAGGCCATGATTGAATCTGCCTCCATCACACCCTCGGGCAGTGCATTTCAGATCCGAACCTCTTGCTGTGTGAAAAAGTTTTTCCTCATGTCACCTTTGGTTATTTTGCCAATCACCTGAAACCGATGTCCTCTGGTTCTTGACCCTTCCGCCAATGGGAACAGTTTCTCTCCATCTTCTCTGTCGAGATCCTTCATGATTTTGAATACCTCTATCAAATCTCTACAAAACCGTCTCTTTTCCGAGGAGAACAACCTCAGATTCTCCAGTCTATCCACGTAACTAAAGTCCCTCATCCCTGCAATTATGCTGGTAATTTTTTTCTGCTCCCCCTCCAAGGCCTTCACATCTTTCCTGAAGTGCGGTGTCCCGAACCGGACACAATACTTCAGTTGTGTTCGAACCAATGTGTTATAATGTTTCATCCTGACTTCGAAACTTTTGCACTCGAAACATCTATTTATAAAGCCCAGGACCCCGAATGCTTTTTAACCGCTTTCTCAACCTGCCCTGCCACATTCAACTATTTGTACACATGAACCTCTCTTTGTTCCTGTACCGCTTTCACATTTGTGCCCTGGAGTTTATATTGCCTCTCCTCGTTCTTCCGACCGAAATGTATCACTTCGCATTTTTCAGCGTTAAATTTCATCTGCCACGTCTCCGCCCATGCCACCAGCCTGTCTATGTCATTTGAAGTCCATCACTGTCCTTAACACTGTTTACTAACTTCCAAGATTTGTTTCATCTGCAAATTTTGAAATTGTGCTCTGTGCACGAAAGTCCAAGTCATTGATATATATCAAGAAAAGCAGTGGTCCGAGCACTGATCCCTGGGGAACACCACTGTACACCTCTCTCCATTTCGAAAAAGAACCGTTCCCCAGTAATCTCTGTTTCCTGTCCCTTTCTTGATGATAAGCCTACCATGCGCCACTTTATCAAACACCTTTTGAAAGTCTATATACACCGCATCAACTGAATTGCCTTCATCTATCCTCTCTGTTACCTCATCAAAAACTCTTACAGGTGAGTTGAGCACGATTTGTATTTAACAAATCCGTGCTGGCTTTCCCTAATCAATTCACCCTCGACCAAGTGACTGTTAATTCTGTCCCGGATTATCGTTTCTAAAAGTTTCCCCACCACTGAGGTTAAACTGACTGGCCTATATTTGCTGGGTTTATCCGTGCACCCATTTCTGAACAAGGGTGCAACCTTTGCAATTCTCCAGTCCTCTGGCACGACCCACATATCTAAGGATGTTGATAGATTATGGCCAGTACCTCTGCAATTTCCACCCTTACTTCCCTCAGCAACCTAGCATGTATCCCATCCGGAATATCTGATTTACCTACTTTAAGTACAGCCAGCCGTTCAAGTGCCTCTTCTTTATCAATTTTTAGACCATCCAGTATCTCAACTATAAGTTCCTTTGCTGAGACTCTGGCAGCATCTTCTTCCTTGGTAAAGACAGATGCAAAGTACTCATTTGGTACCTCGGCCATCCCCTCTGCCTCCATTAGTAGATCTCCTTGATCGGGCCGAATCCGCCTCTCGCTTCCGCTTACTACCCGTTTACTGTTTACATGCCTGCAGAAGACTTTTGGATTCCCTTTTATGTTGGCCGTCAGTCCATAGTCATATTTCTCTTTGCCTCTCATTTCCTTTTTCTCTTCCCCTCTGAACTCCCTAATTTCGGCCTGGTGAATGAGAGCATAAAAAAGTTAGCATTTCATTCAGCCGGAAACAGAAAGTTACTGGTTGATTAATGGCGATTTGAACAAGCATTCGTCTTTTTTACAGATTTTAATGAGTGTTGCGAAATTAATATAGTGAACTAGAATTCCTGATGGGGAACCGCTTCAGACAACACATTACTGCCCACACTGGGAAAAAGGATACTTCCGAAACTTTGACAACACATCGCAGGTCCCGCTGCAAAGTGACAGCTTGCCAGCTATTCCGAAATTTGGAGCCTGGACAGGGAGTTAAACGCTGGACCTTCAGCTCACTGCCCACTTTAAAAGTCTGATACTCTACCGACTGAGCTACCCAGGCTCGATACTACATAAGCTCCCATCGTGCATATTCATGGGAGGCCTCTGAATCATCCCTGCAGCCGGCGAGCAAGGGTGAGGTCCGTTTTATAAAATTCTCAGCAACGTGTTGAGGAGAATCTTTGTTCCTGTTGAACATGATGAAAGAAACATGGACAGTGAACGCGTGAGTTTACAATTCTTCTTGTTTGTGCCAAATGTCTTGTCATTCGTTAGCACCAATTAAAATAACACTTTACCCAGCGGCACAAAAGCTGAACTTGTCCCACACGGGAGCTGGAAAAGGCCTCTCGACATTTCAGCGCATTAACATCTGTAAGCTGAATAATTTCTTCCGTTACACAGTGACACCAGGCAGCATATTTCCCTTCCAAATTTTGCCAACACGAAACTTCCAACCGATGAATATCGGCTTAACGAAAAGAAGAATTGTTTGTTTGGTTCTTTAGATTTAAAGATCTCGTACCGGCCCCTTTGCCATATGAGCTGCCGCTAAAAGTCCCCTCTCCCCCTATGAACAAGTAAACTGGCACCTGCTAGTGCAAGACGGCAGGCCGGAGGAACCCAAGAGCTCCCATGGGAACACTAAGAAGTAGTCGCGTTATGGAACATACCAGTTGCACCTTGAACTCCAGTCAAAATGTTCGGAGTAAAAGGTTTGATTGTTTTAGAAGACGCTCGAACTCACAACCTGGTCATTTCTGGAGCCCACACTGCTATAAATAAGTAACGCACGCTCAATAATTGTTCAACACGAGAGCAGCGAACAACCTACAGCATCAGCGCTCCTGCCAAACAGCTTCATTTTCGGTCTCTCAATTATCACTTCGAGATCTTTCTCAAACAGAAGCCTCCAATCAAGATGCGCTTCATTAAATAACAATTCTTAAATCAAGAGAGTTTTGATCGATCATGACGAAAGCATGTACAATTTCCTCACTTGTTCCTTTCAATCCCCTGGGATGGTAAACATCAGGTCGTGGAGATTTGTCTATATTTAGCCTAATTATTTTCTCCATTGCCATTATTTTACAAAAAGGAAACCCCTTGATTTATTAACAGTTTTCCTAGTGTCTCTGCTTTTAGCCTCATCCATTTATGTGACGACCGATGCAAAGTAAATTTCAGCAACTCTGCCATTTCCTAATTTTCAATTACAATATCACCTCCATCTGTCTTCAAGCGGCCCACATTACTCCAAGCCTCCCTTCGTTCTCTTAATATATTCGGAAAAACCTTGAGAGTTGTCCTCATTTTCCCTCACAAGTTTTTCTCCTTTTCCCTTTTTGCTCCTCTTACGCTTTTTTTTAGTTTCAGCACCACAATAAACAACACTCCGCTGTAAAGTTCGGCTCAACAGTTCTCCAATGTCAGAGCGAGAATTGTCTGATCCCCGAATTTATTTAATGTAACAAATACAATCCCACATAATCATCCGTGTAACAACGCACTGGTGGATACACAAAGATAAACACAGCGAGAAATCCAGTCAGTGTCGGAATGCACAGGTGAACGGACAAGCGAAACAGACAAAGATAAAACGGCCTGAAGCCCCAACAGTGAAGTGTCGCTGATAGATATTAATGAGAGGAGGTGGAGATAAAGTGTCATCAATTGGCGCTGTGGCTTAGTTGGTTAAAGCGTCTGTCCAGGAAACAGAAAATCCTGGGTTCAATTCCCAGCAGTGCCTTGTGCAGCTGGTTATTTTACCTAATTTGTGGAATTGAGCGACAAAATAACACTGTGGTGTTTGTTCAGAAGGAAACGGATGACCGAATGACTGTTCAAAAACGCCCTTTCATTGCACAGACAGACCTCTCATAGAATGTGTCTGCAACACGTTAATTTCAAGACACGTTCTTGTTTCTGGGCTCGTTGGGGTCGTGGTATATTTCGCGATTTGAGGTTCAAACACGGAAGTAGTCCTAATTTGGTTCAAGACTTGTGATCTTGACCTGCGGTGCAAACGTTTGCAAAGAGGGAAAGGAAGTCCCCAAATCACTCCACCTGAATCGCCAGGCCCGGATGAAATACATCCCAGGCTGTTAACAGAAGCAAGGAAGGAAATATCGGAGGCTCTGACCATCATTTTCCAATCCTCCCTGGCTGCAGGTGTGATGCCGGAGGATTGGAGGACTGCTGAAGTTGCACCGTTGTTTAAAAAGGGAGAAAGGAATAGATCGAATTATTGCAGCCCAGTCAGCCTAACCTCGGTATTAATCTTCATTTAGAAAGGGACGGATTAATGAAGGGCAGTCAGCATGGATTTGTTAAGGGAAGGTCGTTTGAATTGAATTTTTTTGGAGGTATCAAGGAAGGTGGATGAGGGTAGTGCGTTTTTTGTAGTCTACATAGATTTTCGCGAGGCTTTTGACAAATTCCTACATGGCAGATTGGTCAAAAGTGTAAAAGTCCATTGGATCCAAGGAAAATTGGCAAGTTGATCCAAAATTGACTGAGTGGTAGGAAGCAATGGTCGACGGGTGTTTTTGTGACTGCAAGGCTGTCTCGAGTGGGGTTCCGCAGGGATCCGTACTTGGTCGCTGCTTTTCGTAGCACAGATCATTGATTTGGATTTAAATGTACGGGGTATTATTAACAATTTTGCAGAAGATGCAAAAATTGGTCGTGTGGTTGATGGTGAGGAGGGAAGCTGTGGACTGCAGGAAGATATCAGTGGAATGGACAGGTGGATAGAATAGTAGCAAATGCAATTCAATCTGGAGAATGAGGTAATGCATTTAGGGAGGGCAAACAAGGCAAGGGAATACACAATAAATATTGAAACTAATTTGCCATTTACACGCCCGTTTTGCAAGTTTACTGACGTCTTCCTGTATTTTTCGCATTTTTCCTTTGCATTAACTACAGCTCCCAATTATGTGCTGTCTGTCAATTTTGAAATTGTATTTCCGATTCCTGTGAATAAATCATTAATGTAAATTGTGAACAACAGTGGTCCCATCACCGATAAATTGTGAACAACAGTTGTCCCTGCACTGATAAATTGTGAACAACAGTGGTCCCAGCACTGATAAATTGTGAACAACAGTGGTCCCAGCACCGATAAATTGTGAACAACAGTGGCCCCAGCACCGATAAACTTTGAACAACAGTGGTCCCAGCACCGATATATTGTGAACAACAGTGGTCGCAGCACTGACAAAATTGTGAACAACAATGGCGCCAGCACCGATAAACTGTGAACAACAGTGGCGCCAGCACCGATAAATTGTGAACAACCGTGAACCCAGCACCGATAAATTGTGAACAACAGTAATCCCAGCACCGATAAATTGTGAACAACAATGGTCGCAGCACCGATAAATTGTGAACAACAGTGGTCCCAGCACCGATAAATTGTGAACAGCAGTGATCCCAGAACCGATAAATTGTGAACAACAATGGTCCCAGCACCGATAAATTGTGAACAACAATGGTCCCAGCACCGATAAATTGTGAACAGCAGTGATCCCAGAACCGATAAATTGCGAACAACAATGGTCCCAGCACCGATAAATTGTGAACAACAATGGTCCCAGCACCGATAAATTTGAACAACAATGGTCCCAGCACCGATAAATTGTGAACAACAATGGTCCCAGGACTTTTGACCTTGAACTGCATTTGAAACTTCTGCATAAAATGAAATGAAGTCCCCAAATCGCCCCACGTGGCTCTCAAACGCAATGGGAAGAAGTTCAATGCAAACAATCAGGAATTTAAAGGCAACTCAACGACCTGCACTTTCTTTGAATAAGTTTTGTTCGCCATTATATTTGACCGTGAAATCGCTCTCGGCTTTCATCCAGCTGAAGCAGAGTGTGGCCGCTTTATATCTGCGAGCATGTCGGTGACGTGGTTAGCTTTGACACTGATCGCTTCCAATTTGTAAAATTTCACCAAGCGTCAGCGAAATGAAACCGAGAATCGAATTGTAAGTGATGAATTGAAGGGATTGGTGCTCCAAGCAGATCTGGAAAATGCACAGTGCAATCGGTCAGGAGTTCGAAATCCACCCTCCAGCCACTCACCAATCATATTAACTGAGCTTTACTCTGGCCCAGTGTCACCGCACTGAAAGCGAGTATTTCTCCGGCATGTTTTTCTTCAGAGTTGCTGGTTTAAGAGTGAAGACCGGCTGTTTGGATTTTCACTCCGACAAGCTTCAATCATTCATTTTGGACTGACTGTAGACAGTTGTTATATTGGTCGCTGCAAACTCAAAGTTTAGCCCAATTAATTATTGGTTTAGCATGTGACCTCTTCGCCTGTCTCGTTGGTGCTGTCGGTTTGCACGGAAGTTTGATGGTTCGAGCTCTTATTTGATTTTTCCTCAGGATTCTTCGCCTCAACGTTCCAGGGTTTCAATGTATGTTTTGGAAGCAAGAAAATTACAATTCTCCTTGGCAGACAAGCCCCGGAAAGGCCCGAAGGGAGGCCGCACTTGCTGCAGGAGAGCTGTTTCGCTGTGACATGGAGATTTCTGTAGTGAGCGAGACCAGACTGTTTCTATGTTCAGAAAATAAATGTCACACCCTTTATGTTGGAAAAGCAAAACGGTGGGGATTTTTGTATCACATGTTGCTCGTTGCGTTACTTTCATCTTGATCGTAGAACCGGTTCGGGCGTTCTTGTAATAAAAGGCGACAATTTCCTATTCATTTTAAATTTAACAACAGCTGCACTGAGCTTTTAATCATACCCTTAAGATACAGTCTATAAAATGATGAAATTTGATCACCTGCAAAGCATAAAAATCTGATTAAAGTTTTGACTGTCTCTCGGTAACCACGTCAACATCTCCTTCAGTATGAAATAGAAAGTTATCGTTTGATTAATGGTGAATAAAACAGTCATTCATCTACCAACAGGGTTTAATTAGTTTCATGTAATTAATTTAATAACTTTTGCTAAAGTTAATTCGCTGACTTGGAATCGAACATAATGCGTTGGTGGGAGCATTAAATTCTCACCATCAGTCCATCGGGGAGCGCCCAAGATTGCGCACGGATCACAGCAGAACTGGTAAGATTTACTTTTCTTTCACTCTTCCGTGATTCATTCAGCTCTGTGTTTATTTTCAGGCCTCTTATCTCTCCCTTCTTTTCAGCTTCTGACTGCGGATATTCTTGTGGTTAAATATGAATAATATAGAATATCTCACAGCCCCAGTATATGTGCTCCTTCTCTGTACAGTTCTGTACAAAATCATACTGTACGTTTATGACGACGGTGTCTCTCCTTCACCCCCGACAGAAGCAGGAGGAGATGCCACTTTAAACTGCCAGTTGCTTCAAATGATTCATGATGGACCTGCGTGGCCTTGCAGTTTTCCCAGGAGCTGCATTCAGGTTCGTGAATTTTGGAAATGGAAACATGTCCATCAGCAGCTTGTGGTAGTATTTTACCTCACTTTCCATTTCATGTACATGCCTAGTTGCACTTGGTGCTGTCATTGCCTGAACATCACCTGCTGTCGCGATAATAGTTTGAACAGAAAATGCCATTTTTTTGCGGGCAGCTTGTCTCGCACGATAATGACCTGAATTACAAAGAGGCAAGTGGGAAAGGCCACGTTGGGCTGCTTGTTCGCACCAAAGAATTTTCAGAGTTTCTTTGTGGTCTAGTGTTTAGATTCGATCATCACCATGGCAACGGTTCGATTGTTGTATGTCTCAACACTCGCATTTAAACACTCTACCATAAGTGCACTGTACTCAAATTGCTGATTTTTTTCACTGTGAGGTCGAAGAGACATAAATGTGTGGACAATAGCTCCGAATACATCAACTGGGTTGCACCTTTGCTTCTCCCTCCGTCTCAGTCTTTCCATCTTTACCCTTCTCTGCTGGTGTTGCAGGTTCGATCATCCTTGGCCGTTCAAGAAAACCTGAGAAGTCCATCAGGGGAAAATTCAGAGAGTCAAGAGACAGGGACAGGGAGAGATTAAAATATAGAAACAAATCGGATAAATATCAAGCTTTGCGATGGAGCTTGGTAGAGATTCTTTCACGTGCCGTGCAACTCTGCAAGAGACCATTGGCTCCAAATTAAAAGCATTTGCCACGCTGGATCATCTCTCTGAGGGAGGGAACACGGTCGGTCAACTCCAGTCCTTATTTGTTTGATCATTGAACAAATCGCGCTACGAGCAGGATTCGAACCTGCGCAGGAAAACCCCATTAGATTTCGAGTCCAACGCCTTAACCACTCGGCCATCGCAGCTGTGCAAAAACAGAACAGCTACTGCTACCAAAAGGGTGAAACCAGTGCAGAATTCGGTGCAACCCACAGCCGATCGGCCATCCTGCGATCCATCCAATCACTTTTTCTATTCCGATGTACAGCAATGTGAAGTTGTACACTAACTATTTCATATCAACAATATTAGCCTCTCTTTACCACATTCGTTTTGAATGTGCGACTTGTCATGCCAAGTGAGACTTTTCAGAATTAATTTCTCGAAAGTTACATTGTTGTCTCCCTCGGCATCCGCAGATTATCCACTCAACCACAAGTATTACAGTGACTACACTTCAAAAATACCTCATTGGCTGTACAGCGCTTTGGGAGGTCTTGAGGTCGTGAAAAGCGCTTTATAAAGACAAGACTTTCTTTCTTTTTATACTGGAATAAAATTACTGATGTTTTCACTATGAGGACGAAGAGACATTAATGTGTAGATATTATCTGCGAGTTCATCGTCTGGGTTGGATTTTTAGTTTTCCTCCTGTCTCAGTCTTTCGATCTTTACCCTTCTCTGCTGGTGTCGCAGGTTCGATCAGCTTTGGCCGTTCAAGGCTGCCTGAGAAGTCCATCAGGGGGAAACACAGAGAGACAGAGACAGAGAGAGATAGAGAGATAAAAGTATCGAAAAAACCTAACGTCAAGTTAGCAGAATTTAAGATGGAGATTGGGAATCATAGAAGCGTCACTGCACAGATGGAGGCCATTCGGCCCATCGAGCCTGTGCCGGCTCTCTTTAAGTGCAATCCAGATCGTCCCATTCACCCGTTCTTTCCACGTATACCTGCAAATATTTTCCCTTCAAATACTTATCAAATTCCTTTTAGAAACCACGATTAATTCTGCTTCCACCACCCTTTCAGCCGATGCATTCCCGATTATATCTACTCGCTAGTTTAAAAAAAATTTCCTCATATCGCCTTTCTTTCTTTTGTCAACCACCGTAAATCTGCGTCCTCTGGTTCTCGACCCTTCCGCCAACGGGAGCAGTTTCTCTTTATTTACTTTATCTAAACCCGTCATGATTTTGAACACTTCTATCCAATCTCCACTCAACCTTCTCTGCTCTAAGGGAACAACTTCAGCTTCTCCAGTCGACCCATGTAACTGAAGACCTCATCCCTGGAACCATTCCAGTTAATGTTTCTGCACCCTGTCTGAGGCCTTCACATCCTTTATAAAGTGCGGTGCCCAGTTATGGACAGTTGTGGAATATTGTGAAGTTCCCTTCACATATCTTGATATTTGGCAAGAGACCACTGGGCTCCCAATTAAAAGGATCTGCCGCGGTGGAGTATCTCACTGAGGGAAGGAATTGCAGCCCGTTATCTCCAGATCATATTTATTTGAGCATTGAACAAAACTTTACACAATAGCGCCGATAGCACGAATCCAACTTCTGCCGGAATACCCCGTTGGGTTTCAGATCTAACGTCTGAACCACTCGACTACCGCAGCTGCGAGCGCCTTTGATGCACGGCTGTTATTCAGAATGCACAGGGTAATCACAGGAGATTTGTGAGACTATATGTTCTTTCAGACAGGTTTCCAACTGGACACATGCAGCCGCTACCGTCCGGACGTTGCTGTTTCACTGGTAGAATTCTCACCTGCCACCCGAGGAGACGGGGATTGATTCCCGGCCGATTAAGGAGGATTTTCTTTCTGCACCTATGAGATCGCCTGAAAAGGGATACATTCACATTCAGCTTCAATCTGCACACCACGTTGAGACATTTTCCTTTCCCGATGTGGTGTTGCGTCAACAAACCCTGTGCATTCGAGCCACTGAACGTCAAACATGCTCTAGAATTAAATCAATCCTGTATTCTGCAACGCTGAAAAGATGTGGAAAACAAATGAATGAAGCTCCACTGAAAATAGTGACACAGGAGGGCTCGTCCGGGATTTTGAACCGCGGACTTCTCACAAATCAATCAGTGAAACGCCCAAAGTGAAAACCAAAATCCGAGACCAACGAGCCGTCAGTAACACAGCCGTGCAACCAGTCGAAAGTTTCCCTGCTCCCCACAACCGATCGCCTATCCGATTAGACCGCTCTGCCCATCCAATCATCGAATCATAGAATGGTTACAGCACAGAAGGAAGTCAATTCGGCCCATCCAGAACGTGCCATCTCTTTGTAAGAGGAATCCAGTTAGCCTCATTCCCCCGCTCTTTCCACGTGGCCCTGCAAATTTTTCCCTTCAAGTAGTTATCCAATTCCTTTTTGAAAGCCACGATTGATTCTGCTTCCACCGTTTCAGGCAGCACCTTCCAGATTATAACCACTCGCTGCGTAAAAAAGTTTTGCTCATTTCGCCTTTGTTTTTTTTTGCCAATCACCTAAAATCTGTGTCCTCTGGTTCTCAACCCTTCAGCCAATGGGAACAGCTTCTCTTTATTTACTTTTTCGAAACCCTTCATGATTTTGATCACTTCTATCAAATCTCCTCTCAACCGACTCAACCGACCACCTCATGAGTTCGATTCCAAGTCAAGGAATTAACTTTAGCAAGAGTTATGAAATTATTAAATTAATGACATGAAACTAATTAAACCCTATTGGTAGATGAATGACTGTTTTATTCACCATTAATCGAACGATAACTTTCTATTTCATACTGAAGGAGATGTTGACGTGGTTACCGAGAGACAGTCAAAACTTTAATCAGATTTTTATGCTTGGCAGATGATCAAATTTCATCATTTTACAGACTGTATCTTAAGGGTATGATTAAAAGTTCAGTGCAGCTGTTGTTAAATTTAAAATGAATAGGCAATTGTCGCCGTTGATCACAGGAACGCCCAAACCGGTTCTACGATCAAGATGAAAGTAACGCAACGAGCAACATCTGATACAAAAATCCCCACCGTTTTGCTTTTCCAACATAAAGGGTGCGCCATTTATTTTCTGAACATAGGAAAAGTCTGGTCTCGCTCACTACAGAAATCTCCATGTCACAGCGAACCAGCTCTCCTGCAGCGAGTGCGGCCTCCCATCTGGCCTTTCCGGGGCTTGTCTGCCAAGGAGAATTGTGATATTCTTGCTTCCAAAAAATACATTGAAACCCTGGAACTTTGAGGCGATGAATCCTGAGGAAAAATCAAATCAGAGCTCGAACCATCAAACTTCCGTGCAAACCGACAGCACCAACTAGACAGGCGAAGAGGTCACCTGCTAAACCAATAATTAATTGGGCTAAACTTTGAGTTTGCAGCGACCAATATAACAACTGCCTACAGTCAGTCCAAAATGAATGGTTGAAGCTTGTAGGAGTGAAAATCCAAACAGCCGGTCTTCACTCTTAAACCAGCAACTATGAAGAAAAACATGCCGGAGAAATACTCGATTTCAGTGCGGTGACACTGGACCAGAGTAAAGCTCAGTTAATATGATTGGTGAGTGGCTGGAGGGTGGATTTCGAACTCCTGATCGACCGCACTGTGCATTTTCCAGATCTGCTTGGAGCACCAATCCCTTCAATTCATCACTTACAGGGACAATTCGATTCTCGGTTTCATTTCGCTGACGCTTGGTGAAATTTTACAAATTGGAAGCAATCAGTGTCAAAGCTAAACACGTCACCGACATGCTCACAGATACAAATCGGCCACACTCTGCTTCAGCTAGATGAAAGTTGAGAGCGATTTCACGGTCAAATATAATAGCTAACAAAACTTATTCAAAGAAAGTGCAGGTCGTTGAGATGCCTTTAAATTCCTGATTGTTCGCATTGAACTTCTTCCCATTGCGTTTGAGAGCCACGTGGGGCGATTTGGGGACTTCATTTCATTTTATGCAGAAGTTTCAGATGCAGTTCAAGGTCAAAAGTCCTGGGACCACTGTTGTTCACAATTTACCGGTGCTGGGACCACTGTTGTTCGCAATTTATCGGTTCTGGGATCACTGTTGTTCACAATTTATCGGTTCTGGGATCACTGTTGTTCACAATTTATCGGTACTGGGTTCACGGTTGTTCACAATTTATCGGTGCTGGGACCACTGTTGTTCTCAATTTGTCGGTGCTGGGTCCACTGTTGTTCACAGTTTATCGGTGCTGGCGCCACTGTTGTTCACAATTTATCGGTGCTGGGACAACTGTTGTTCACAATTTATCGGTAATGGGACCACTGTTGTTCACAATTTTGTCAGTGCTGGGACCACTGTTGTTCACAATTTATCGGTGCTGGGACAACTGTTGTTCACAATTTATCGGTGCTGGGACCACTGTTGTTCACAATTTATCGGTGATGGGACCATTGTTGTTCACAATTTACAAAAATGATTTAGTCATAGGAATCGGAAATACAATTTCAAAATTGACAGACAGCACATAATTGGGAGCTGTAGTTAATGCAAAGGAAAAATGCGAAAAATACAGGAAGACGTCAGTAAACTTGCAAAATGGGCGTGTAAATGGCAAATTAGTTTCAATATTTATTGTGTATTCCCTTGCCTTGTTTGCCCTCCCTAAATGCATTACCTCATTCTCCAGATTGAATTGCATTTGCCACTATTCGATCCACCTGTCCATTCCACTGATATCTTCCTGCAGTCCACAGCTTCCCTCCTCCCCATCAACCACATGACCAATTTTTGCATCTTCTGCAAAATTGTTAATAATACCCCGTACATTTAAATCCAAATCAATGATCTGTGCTCCGAAAAGCAGCGACCTACTACGGATCCCTGTGGAACCCCACTCGAGACAGCCTTGCAGTCACAAAAACACCCATCGACCATTGCTTCCTGCAACTCAGTCAATTTTGGGTCAACTTGCCAATTTCCCTTGGATCCAATGGACTTTTACACTTTTGACCAATCTGCCATGTAGGACTTTGTCAAAAGCCTCGCGAAAATCTATGTAGACTACAAAAAACGCACTACCCTCATCCACCTTCCTTGATACCTCCAAAAAAATTCAATTCAAACGACCTTCCCTTAACAAATCCATGCTGACTGCCCTTCATTAATCCGTCCCTTTCTAAATGAAGATTAATACTTTCCCCCAGAATTGTGCTCAATATAGAGGTTAGGCTGACTGGCCTGCAATAATTCGATCTCTTCCTTTCTCCCTTTTTAAACAACGGTACAACTTCAGCAGTCCTCCAATCCTCCGGCATCACACCTGCAGCCAGGGAGGATTGGGAAATGATGGTCAGAGCCTCCGCTATTTCCTTCCTTGCTTCTGTTAACTGCTTGGGATGTATTTCATCCGGGCCTGGCGATTCAGGTGGAGTGATTTGGGGACTTCCTTTCCCTCTTTGCAAACGTTTGCACCGCAGGTCAAGATCACAAGTCCAGGTCCAAATTAGGACTACTTCCGGGTTTGAACCTGAAATCGTGAATTATACCACGACCCCAGAAACAAGAACGTGTCTTTCAATTAACGTGTTGCAGACACATTCTATGAGAGGTCTGTCTGTGCAATGAAAGGGCGTTTGAGAACACTCATTCGGTTATCCGTTTCCTCCTGAACAAACACCACAGTGTTATTTTGTCGCTCAATTCCACAAATGAGGTAAAATAACCAGCTGCACAAGGCACTGCTGGGAGTTGAACCCAGGATCTTCTATTTACTAGACAGACGCTTTAACCAACTAAGCCACAGCGCCAATTGATGACACTTTGTCTCCACCTCCTCTCATTAATATCTATCAGCGACACTTCACTGTTGGGGGTTCAGGCCGTTTTATCTTTGTCTGTTTCGCTTGTCCGTTCACCTGTGCATTCCGACACTAACTGAATTTCTCGCTGTGTTTATCTTTGTGCATCCATCAGTGCGTTATTACACGGATGATTATGTGTGATTGTATTTGTTACATTAAATAAATTCGGGGATCAGACAATTCTCGCTCTGACATTGGAGAACTATTGAGCCGAACTTTACAGCGAAGTGTTGTTTCTTGTGGTGCTGAAACTAAAAAAAAAGCGTAAGAGGAGCAAAAAGGGAAAAGGAGAAAAACTTGTGAGGGAAATTTAGGACAACTCTCAAGGTTTTTCCAAATATATTAAGAGAACGAAGGGAGGCTTGGAGTAATGTGGGCCGCTTGAAGACAGATGGAGGTGATATTGTAATTGAAAATCAGGAAATGGCAGAGTTGCTAAATTTTTACTTTGCATCGGTCGTCACAGAAATGGATGAGGCTAAAAGCAGAGACACTAGGAAAACTGTTAATAAATCAAGGGGTTTCCTTTTAGTAAAATAATGGCAATGGAGAAAATAATTAGGCTAAATATAGACAAATCTCCACGACCTGATGTTTACCATCCCAGGGGATTGAAAGGAACAAGTGAGGAAATTGTACATGCTTTCGTCATGATCGATCAAAACTCTCTTGATTTAAGAATTGTTATTTAATGAAGCGCATCTTGATTGGAGGCTTCTGTTTGAGAAAGATCTCGAAGTGATAATTGAGAGACCGAAAATGAAGCTGTTTGGCAGGAGCGCTGATGCTGTCGGTTGTTCGCTGCTCTCGTGTTGCACAATTATTGAGCGTGCGTTACTTATTTATAGCAGTATGGGCTCCAGAAATGACCAGGTTGTGAGTTCGAGCGTCTTCTAAAACAATCAAACCTTTTACTCCGAACATTTTGACTGGAGTTCAAGGTACAACTGGTATGTTCCATAACGCGTCTACTTCTTAGTGTTCCCATGGGAGCTCTTGGGTTCCTCCGGCCTGCCGTCTTGCAATAGCAGGTGCCAGTTTACTTGTTCATAGTGGGAGAGGGGACTTTTTGCGGCAGCTCATATGGCAAAGGGGCCGGTACGAGATCTTTAAATCTAAAGAACCAAACAAACAATTCTTCTTTTCGTTAAGCCGATATTCAACGGTTGGAAGTTTCGTGTTGGCAAAATTTGGAAGGGAAATATGCTGCCTGGTTTCACTGTGTCACGGGTGAAATTATTCAGCTTACAGATGTTAATACGCTGAAAGGTCGAGAGGCCTTTTCCAGCTCCCGTGTGGGACAAGTTCAGCTTTTGTGCCGCTGGGTAAAGTGTTATTTTAATTGGTGCTAACGAATGACAAGACATTTGGCACAAACAAGAAGAATTGTAAACTCACGAGTTCACTGTCCATGTTTCTTACATCATGTTCAACAGGAACAAGGATTCTCCTCAACATGTTGCTGAGAATTTTATAAAACGGACCTCACCCTTGCTTGCCGGCTGCAGGGATGATTCAGAGGCCTCCCATGAATATGCACGATGGGAGCTTATGTAGTATCGAGGCTGGGTAGCTCAGTCGGTAGAGTATCAGACTTTTAAAGTGGGCAGTGAGCTGAACGTCCAGCGTTTAACTCCCTGTCCAGGCTCCAAATTTCGGAATAGCTGGCAAGCTGTCACTTTGCAGCGGGACCTGCTATGTGTTGTCAAAGTTTCGGAAGTATCCTTTTTCCCAGTGTGGGCAGTAATGTGATGTCTGAAGCGGTTCCCCATCAGGAATTCTAGTTCACTGTATTAATTTCGCAACACTCATTAAACTCTGTAAAAAAGACGAATGCTTGTTCAAATCGCCATTAATCAACCAGTAACTTTCTGTTTCCGGCTGAATGAAATGCTAACTTTTTTATGCTCTCATTCACCAGGCCGAAATTAGGGAGTTCAGAGGGGAAGAGAAAAAGGAAATGAGAGGCAAAGAGAAATATGACTATGGACTGACGGCCAACATAAAAGGGAATCCAAAAGTCTTCTGCAGGCATGTAAACAGTAAACGGGTAGTAAGCGGAGGCGAGAGGCGGATTCGGCCCGATCAAGGAGATCTACTCATGGAGGCAGAGGGGATGGCCGAGGTACCAAATGAGTACTTTGCATCTGTCTTTACCAAGGAAGCAGATGCTGCCAGAGTCTCAGCAAAGGAACTTATAGTTGAGATACTGGATGGTCTAAAAATTGATAAAGAAGAGGCACTTGAACGGCTGGCTGTACTTAAAGTAGGTAAATCACCTGTTCCGGATGGGATACATGCTAGGTTGCTGAGGGAAGTAAGGGTGGAAATTGCAGAGGTACTGGCCATAATCTATCAACATCCTTAGATATGTCGGTGGTGCCAGAGGACTGGAGAATTGCAAAGGTTGCACCCTTGTTCAGAAATGGGTACACGGATAAACCCAGCAAATATAGGCCAGTCAGTTTAACCTCAGTGGTGGGGAAACTTTTAGAAACGATAATCCGGGACAGAATTAACAGTCACTTGGTCGAGGGTGAATTGATTAGGGAAAGCCAGCACGGATTTGTTAAAAACAAATCGTGCTCAACTAACCTGTAAGAGTTTTTGATGAGGTAACAGAGAGGATAGATGAAGGCAATTCAGTTGATGCGGTGTATATCGACTTTCAAAAGGTGTTTGATAAAGTGCTGCATGGTAGGCTTATCATCAAGAAAGGGACAAGAAACAGAGATTACTGGGGAACGGTTCTTTTTCGAACTGGAGAGAGTTGTACAGTGCTGTTCCCCAGGGATCAGTGCTCGGACCACTGCTTTTCTTGATATATATCAATGACTTGGACTTTCGTGCACAGGGCACAATTTCAAAATTTGCAGATGAAACAAACCTTGGAAGGGTAGTAAACAGTGTTAAGGACAGTGATAGACTTCAAATGACATAGACAGGCTGGTGGCATGGGCGGAGACGTGGCAGATGAAATTTAACGCTGAAAAATGCGAAGTGATACATTTCGGTTGGAAGAACGAGGAGAGGCAATATAAACTCCAGGGCACAAATGTGAAAGCGGTGCAGGAACAAAGAGAGGTTCATGTGTACAAATAGTTGAATGTGGCAGGGCAGGTTGAGAAAGCGGTTAAAAAGCATTCGGGGTCCTGGGCTTTATAAATAGATG
This sequence comes from Heptranchias perlo, assembly GCF_035084215.1. NCBI lineage: Eukaryota > Metazoa > Chordata > Chondrichthyes > Hexanchiformes > Hexanchidae > Heptranchias > Heptranchias perlo. The sequence continues at coordinate 4,811,499 of NC_090344.1, read as the reverse complement.
TATAGAGTGCAAAAGTATAGAAGTCAGGATGAAACATTATAACACACTGGTTCGAACACAACTGAAGTATTGTGTCCGTTTCGGGACACCGCACTTCAGGAAAGATGTGAAGGCCTTGGAGGGGGAGCAGAAAAAAATTACCAGCATAATTGCAGGGATGAGGGACTTTAGTTACGTGGATAGACTGGAGAATCTGAGGTTGTTCTCCTCGGAAAAGAGACGGTTTTGTGGAGATTTGATAGAGGTATTCAAAATCATGAAGGATCTCGACATAGAAGATGGAGAGAAACTGTTCCCATTGGCGGAAGGGTCAAGAACCAGAGGACATCGGTTTCAGGTGATTGGCAAAATAACCAAAGGTGACATGAGGAAAAACTTTTTCACACAGCAAGAGGTTCGGATCTGGAATGCACTGCCCGAGGGTGTGATGGAGGCAGATTCAATCATGGCCTTCAAAAGGGAACTGGATAAGTACTTGAAAGGAAAAAAAATGCAGGGCTTCGGGGAAAGGCGGGGGAGTGTTTCTAGCTGGATTGCTCTTGCAGAGAGCGAGCACGGACTCGATAGGCCGAATGGCCTCTTTCCGTGCTGTAGCCTTTCCATGATTCAACTCAATGTGCATGAGGCGATGCAAAGGGAACAGAGCGTGCCGCAAATCGACACACCTCTCAGTATCCTCCCAAGCAATGTAGTTTAAGAGCAAATAATTCTGAAACGTCTCACTTGACAACTCAAGTCGTACACTCGAAACCAATTTGGTAAAGGGAGACTAATATTGGTGATTGGAAATATTTGGTGTGCAACTTGATATTGCTGGACACCGGAGCAGAAAACGAGATTGGATGCACAGATCTGGTCTGAAAGGATGGCCGATCGGCTGTGGGAGGCAACGAACTTTTACACTGGCTGCAAAGCTGAAGTAACAGCGGCTCGTTGGTCTAGGGGTATGATTCTCGCTTAGGGCGTTTCATTGAGTGATATGCGAGAGGTCCCGGGTTCAAATCCCGGACGAGCCCTCCTTTTAGTGAAAAGTCACCAATTGGCTTCTGACATGTTTTCAGTGTTGCTGTTGGTGGAACTGAATTCTTTCCAGAGGATGTTTGAGCTCCAGTGGACTCAATGCCGGAGTATCGTCGGCGCAACACACGTGAAGGAAATAAAATGTCTCAAGATGATGAGGAGTTTGAAGCTAAATTTGGATTTTTTTCCAATTCTGGCGGATATTAGATGACGGGATAGAAAGCCACATATCCAAGTTTGCCGATGACACCAAGATGGGCAGCATTTTCAGCAGTGCAGATGGAAACATAAAATTACAGAGAGGTATTAATATAATAAATGAATGGGTAAAATTGTGGCAAATCGATATCAATTTAGTCAAGTGTGAGGTCATCCACTTTGGACCAAAACGGATAGATCAGAATACTTTGTAAATGGTGAAAAGCTCGAAACAGTGGAGGTCCAAAAAGACTGATGTGTCCATCCACATACATCATTAAAATGTCATTGACAGGTACAAAAAATAATCAAAAATGTTAATGGAATGTTGGTCTTTATATCTGGAGGACGAGAATACAAGGGGATTGGCATTATGATACAGCTATACAAAGCCCTGGTTAGACCACACCTGAAGTACTGTATTCAGTTCTGGGCAACGCACCTTCGGAAGGATATATTGGCTGTGGAGGGAGTGCAGCGTCGATTTACTAGAATGTTACCTGGACCCCAAGGGTTAAATTACGCGGAGAGATTACATAAACTCGGGTTTACCTCGAATTTAGTAGATTAAGAGCTGATTTGATCGAACTTTTCGAAATATTAAGGGGAACTGATGGAGCAGATCGAGAAAAACTAATTCCGCCGGTTGGGATGTCTAGGACTCGGGGACATCGCCTAAACATTCGGGTCAGGACTTTCAGGAGTGAAGTTGGGAAACACCTCTGCAAGCAAAGGGAGGGAGAAGTTTGGAACTCTCTTCCGCAAACGGCAGTTGATGCGAACTGAATTGTTAATTTTATACCTGAGATTAATCGATTTTTGTTAACTGATGTTATTAAGCGATACGGGGCTAAAGCGATTATCTGGAGTTCGGTCACATATCAGCCATGATCTGTTTGAATTGCGGAACAGGCTCGAGGGGAGAAATGGCATACTTATATTCCTCAGCTCCTCATTGGTGAGAATGATTCTGCATTGGCCGGAAATCGAACCAAAGTCTCCCGCGGAATTCGACGCCTGCACAACCAATGCGCGCGTTCTTAATAGCGGCAAGTGTCCATTTGGAATCCGATCTGACTGAACATGCTGTTTACAGCTGCGGTGGCCGAGTGTTTAAAGCGTTGGACTCAAAATTCAATTGAGGTTTTCCTGCGCAGGTTTGAATTCTGCTCGCAGAGCAATTGTTTAAAGATCACTTCAGTGCTGAAATAGATTAATTGGAGTTAATTGACCGCATTTATCTCTCTCCCAGAATGAGAGATTCGACAGCGTGGCCGGTGCTTTTAATTAGTGTCAGATCTTCTCTTGCAAGATTTCAAGACCCGAGAAGGAATCTCTCCCAATCAGGAACTTGAATTCTGCTAGTTTGCAAAACCTGACATTTCTACTCTTCATTTTCTTTGCATGCATCTCTCTATCTCTCCCTGTCTCTGTCGTTTGTCTCTCTGTGTTGTCCCCAATGGACTTCTCAGGCTTCCTTGAACGGCGAGAGCTGATCTCACCTGCAATAATATCAGAGAATGTGAAAGAAAAAAAAGACGGAGACAGTAGGAAAAGTAAAGGTGCAACCCAGCTGATAAATTCGTAGCTAATGTCTCCACATTCATGGATCTTCGCTCTCATAGTGAATGAAAGCAGCAATTTGAGTAAAGTGTACTTATGGTGGAGTGTAAACTGTGACGGTGCCGAGACAGACGACAATGTCGTTTCAGAGTAATTAATTCTGTAAAGTGTTACTTGATAATACAAGTCGTACATTCAAAACGAATTTGATGTTGTTGATATGATATAATTGGTGCAGAACCTGACATTGTTCTACATCGTATATCGTACAAGAAAGCGGAATTGTATGGACAGAGCGTTCTGAAAGGATGGCGGATCGGCTGCGTCGCAGCGAAATTTTACAGTGGCTGCACGGCTCTGTTGCGAGTTGGTCTTTTGGGTCTGATTCTCGCTCAAGGAGTTTCACTGGTTCAAATCCCGAATGAGCCCCGTTGTGTCCCCATTTTTAGTCAAAGATCACCAATTGGCTTCTCATTTCCTTTCAGCGGGGCAGAAGGCAGATTTGACTTATCTCCAGCAGAGCATGTTTGAGCACCAGAGGACAGAATGAAAGACACGTGGATGAAATGAAGATAATCTTTCAAGAAGTTGTACAGATTGAAGCCGGCACATGAATTTATCCCAATTCAGGCGATCTCATGGGTACAGATAAAAAAGGTAAAGGATGCTGCATTGGACTGCAACCAAACCCCTCGTTTCCCACCGGCAGGCGAGGGTTCCACACTGAACCACCAATGCACGCATGGCTGCAGTTTGCACGTGTAGCGTTGGATAAAAGTCTGGAACATGCAGTCTGGCAGAGTTCCTGTGATAAGCCTGCGCAGTCTGCTCTACAGCCGCGTGCTACCTGTGGGTGACCAAACGAGTGGGTCAAGCATGGTCTTGAAATTGACTGAGATTCGAAATCACTTCACACCGCCACTGTAAAATGGTTAAATAAATAACAGCTGTAGTTTCCAAGCAATGTTTACTTCTCTCAGAAATAAAGTTATAATCCAGCCCTATGTGCATCTCACGACATGAGACGAATTTCCTTTAAGCTGCAGCTTAAATTCTGCTCAATCACAGAATTGGAGATTTATACTATTTTTCTTTCCATATATCTCTCTATCTCTGTCTGCGATTCTTCACTTTCGGTGTTGCTCCCTGATGGACTTATCAGGCTTCCTTCAACGGCCAGGTCTGGAAACCCGGGATGGGAAAAGGCTGTCGGTTCTTCGTCCAATTGTTGGATTTCGATGGGATGAGTTTTGCTATTTTCAGTCTCCGTTTTCGGGAAATATAAACCCAGATGGGTTTTCACCTCCTCGGGTCCCGACACCTTCGGGTAATGGGAATGAACCCGATCTATCGTTCGGTCTTAATATCTGTATTCTCATTGTTTAACAATAAAATTACGGGGTTACAGTTATTTTCAGGACACATTTTAGAAATTAACACATAACAGACTTATTCGAAAACTAGAAGCACGTGGGATTAAAGGGCCGGTGTTAACGTGGGCACGTAATTGTCTCAGGGATAGGAGGCAGAGATTAGTGGTGAACGGATGTTTTTTCTGACTGGGGAGAAAAATGCAGTGGAATCCCCCAGGGGTCGGTATTAGGATTATTGCTTTCCTTCTCATGTATAAATGACTTGGATGTGGGAAAGGGGAGTACAATTTCGAAGTTTCCGGATGATACAAAACTTGGCAACGTAGTAAATCGTGAGCAAGATAATAGCAGAATTCAGGATGAGATGGACAGACTGGTAAAATGGGCAGTCACGTGACAGATTTAACGCCGATCAGTGTGAAGTGATGCACCTTTGGAAGAAGAACATGGAGAGGTAGTATAATCTAAATGGAACAATTTATGGGGGGTTCCAAGAGCAGAGGGACCTGCGGGTTCATATTCATAAAACAAGGCAAGCTGATAAGGTGGTGAAGAAAGCATATGGGATACTTGGCTTTGTAAAGAGGGGCATTGAATACAAAAAAAAAGGAAATCATACTAATCCTTACAAATCAGTTGTTAGGCCTCAGCTGAAGTATATTGTACAGATCTGGGCACCACACTTTAGGATGAAAAGGCATTGAAGAGGATTCAGAGCAGGTTGACCTGGATGATACCAGTGATGAGGGACTTCAGTTATGCGGAGAGATTGGAGAAGCTGGGTTTGTTCTCCTTTCAGCAGAGATGGTTAACGGGAGACCTAATAGAGATATTCAAAATAATGAGGGGTTTTGAAAGAGCAAGTAGGGAGAAACTGTTTCCTCTGGCAAGTGCGTCGGTAACCAGAGATCACAGATTTAAAATAATTGGCAAAAGATCTAGAGGGGAATTGAGGAGAATTATTTTCACACAAGAGGGTTGTTAAGATCAGGAACGCACTTCCTGAAAGGATGGTGGAAGCAGATTCCATACGATCATTTAAAAGGCAATTGGACATAATTGAAGAGGACTAATTTGCAGTGTTATGGGGAAAATCTGGGGTGTGGGTCTAATTTGGACAGATCTTCGAAAAAGCTGACACTGGCACGACGGCCGAATGGGCTCCTTCTGTGATGTAAGATTCTATGATTCTCTGATTACCTTCTGAATCATTGCAATTGATGCTATTCAGTGTTGAGCAACCAGGGAAATTATAAACGTGATATTCGGCTTCTCCATTCCCTTATGAATACCGCAGATTATAATGTCCAGGCGGGGGTGGGACTGAATGGGGGATAGAGTGCGGAGATTGGAATGGAAGCCCAGCAGAATGAACTTGGTCTCATCAGTTTTTGTTATTTTTCCTACCAGTTGCCCGAAGCAGGCGGTGAACCTTATTCTCGAGAGAGGATCGTCATTTCAGTTCAGAAGGAAAAAGGTATCAAGAAAATCGGGTAAAACGCACACAGAATGATCCGGGACTTACAGCACACCCCTTTTAAACAGACACAGATATGGAATAATCCGGGACTAACAGTACGTCCCTTTTTAACGGAAACAGACACGGAATGATCCGGTCATAAATCTTCATTATGGTCCATAAGTTTCTCTTACGTTGACGATAAGATTTACTCTTTTTACAATGACACCAATGTACAATCTGATACTTCGCGACCTTACAATCTCAACACCTTCCTGGAAGGAACTGTAGCTGATTTCAGCAAACAATGCAATACCCACGGTCTGCCGTTTCGAGAAGGATGGGACTTTGACCAGACCTTCTGTGTGGACTGAATGAGAGAAACAAAACTTGAACAAAATAACGACGAGGATGGGATTCGAACCCACGCGTGCAGAGCACAATGGATTAGCAGTCCATCGCCTTAACCTCTCGGCCACCTCGTCGCATGCGGAAATAAACAAAAGCTCCTTTATTCAAAATGAAAATACTGGCTATGTTGCCAATCTGAAATAAAAACTGTCAATGTGTTTATCCTCAGCAGGTCAGGCAGAATCTTTAGACATGCAAACAGAGTTAACGTTTCAGGTCGATGACCATCACATGAGTATTCCAACTCACTCAACTTGCGCTTTGTCGATGGTTGAACGGCTTGAGGGAATGAGAAGGTGAGTGACTTGGCTCAGAATATCCAGCCTCTGACCTGCTCTTGTAACCACAGTGCGTATGTGGCTGGTCCAGTTATGTTTCTGGTTAATGATAACCACTAGTATGTTGATGGTGGGGGTTCGGCGATGTTAATACCAAATCCCAACAGAAGAGATGTAATGTAAAGATTCCAGGGATGAGGGGTATACGTTTCATGGATAGATTGGAGAAGCTGGGGTTGTTCTGCTTGGAACAGAGACGGTTACGAGGAGATTTGATAGAGGTATTCAAAATCATGAAGGATCTGGACAGAGTGGATAGAGAGAAACTGTTCCTATTGGCGGAAGGTTCAAGGACCAGAGAACATAGATTTAAGGTGTTTGGCAAAAGAACCAAAGGTGACATGAGGAAAAACTTTTCTACACAGCGAGTGTTTAGGATCTGGAATGTACCGCCCGAGGGGGTGGTGGCGGCAGATTCAATCATTGTCTTCAATAAGGAACTGGATAAGTATTTGAAACGAAAGAAAATACAGGGCGACAGGGATAGGGTGGGGGAGTTGGTCTATCTGGGTTGAACTTGCAGAGAGCCGGCACGGATTCGATGTGCCGAATGGCCTCTTTTCGTGCTGTGACCTTTCTTTGATTCTATTCTATTCGTGGGAGGCGATGCAAAGCGACCGGAGCGTGACGTAAATCGACCTGCTCATGTACATTCCCTGATAATAAATCCTATTGTGATGCAAAGAAGAAATTCATAATTATGGTGCATATCTTTTATATTATACTGACTATAAGAGGTATTCGGTTCACCAGGGCGCCATTGTGCACATTGATTGATACTTCACCGAGATCACCCCTTAAAGTCCCAACACCTCCGTCTAAGAAACAGTTGGGTGGCAATCCAGACTTTGCTGAATTGTGCAAACAGGTTTAAACCAGCAATGCGGAAAAGCACTTCTTATTCAAGAAGGGTTTTTGGTGAGGCGGCCAAAATGAAAAACTCCACAAATTCTGGCAGCAGGAAGATTCGAGCCCACATAATTCAGAGATGGAAGCCAGCATCTGAGACAGCGAAGTGACTCACGCACATGGCAAACCCTTCAGATCTGATGATGAAGGTCATAGAACTGAAACGTTCCCTCTGGTTCTTATTCCACAGGCGCTGCCTGACCTGCTCAGGGTTTTCAGCATTTTCTGTTTTCATTTTTGTGATTTCACAGTGGCTGTTTTCCTGAAAACACCCAATTTGACCCAAGGACGCAGCTCCCACTTTACTTTCCTCACGCGCTGAAAGTCTGCCGTTTCGGAACAAAATCTCCTCCGCGCCGAGCTTTCAAAGGACCTTTCGCTCACGGCCAACCTCCTGTAATCGACACTTATTCACCATTGCCGCTCTTTTCATTTCTCCTCATTCCTTTTCAATCGGACATTTCCACAGACCTATTAAGATCAAGCGGAACATTTCCGACTTTCCTGCACCGCCCAGATTGCCAAAAATGCACATTTCAGCCGTCTTTCCCAGCTATGTAGCGCCGCCCGTCTCTCCCGCACATCAACTGTTCGGGGAAAAGCGCCAACGACCATGAAAACAAAACGCAGTTCTTCAGTTAACATCCCCCGTGTCACAAGATACCCCATGGAAATTTCACGGAAAAGTATGTGCTGTCCTACCGAATGCCAGCCCTGCTTTCTTCGAGCTTGTCTCTGGAGCAGATCGAAATGTATCGACTGGTTTCAAGGCACAAATGAACATTGATGCGAACGGGACATGTGCCCCCGAGAAACAGCGGTCGATGGAGAGCAAACTGAAAGCCGGAAGAATGTGAAAGTGAATGTTAGATTCCGCAAGGCCGCAGGAAAGTCTCAATGAAATAGACCATGATCGTAGAAGGAAGGAAAAGCTGGAAGAAGCGGCAGGTCTGAATTGTGGATGATCCAGCAGAGACACATGGAGAACAAAAACAGGATAAAGACAAAGGTGCTGGGGCAGAAAGAAAATGCACGAAATAAGAGGAATGAAAAGAGAGTGAAAGAAAGAATGGGAGAGAGGGAGGTGAAAGAAAGAAAGAGAGAAAGAAAGATAGAAGGGAGAGAGAAAATCAAGCGTGCAATACTCACCCCGCAAACGGGCGCTGCTCCCAATCGGCTCCACTTCGCCCCACAGACCCTCATCCCATTCACACCATCCTTCAATACACTGTCAATGTTGTGCAGTGAAACAGAGAGTTTAAAGGTATAAAGACACACACGCCATCCTAAAATACACTTTCAATACCTGTGCAGAGAGACAGAGAGTTTAAAGATACAGAGATACTTACATACTATCCTACAGTACACATTAAACATCCGTGCAGTGAGTCAGAGAGTTTACAGGTACAGAGGCACTCACAGCGTCCCACAATACACTTTAAATCATGTGCAGTGAGACAGAGCGTTTAAAGATATAGAAAAATTCACCTTCTTTTTTCAAAAGTGGTACATCCCAGAAGCAAGAGAGAGCGTGGATCAGTCTCCCTCTCCTGATAGAGCTGAGGCTTGTCAGTCAAGAGTCCTCTCCTCCGTGTATTGGCCGTGGAGGAAGTGCAGAGTAGATTTAATAGAATACCTTCAGCCTGACCGAGGTTAGGCTGACTGGCCTGTAATTACTTGATCTATCCTTTTCTCCCTGTTTATACAACAGTTCAACTTTAGCAGTCCTCCAATCCTTCGGCATATCACCTGTAACCAGGGAGGATTGGAAAATGATGACCAGAGCCTCCGTTATTTCCTTCCTTGCTTCTGTTAACAGCCTGGGATATATTTCATCGGGGTCGGGATATTCAGGTGGAGTGATCGGCGGACTTCATTTTCCTCTTTGCAAAGATTTTCACCGCAGGTCAAGATCACAAGTCTCGGTCCAAATTAGGACTACTTCCGGGTTTGAACCTCAAATCGTGAATTATACCCTGACCTCAACGAGCCCAAAAACGAGAACGTGTCTTTAAGTTAACCCGTTGCTGACACATTCAATGAGAGGTCTGACTGTACAATGAAAGGGCGTTTTGGATGAGTCAATCTGATATCTGTTTCCTCCTCAAACCTGAACAAATACCAAATCCAAAGTGCCATTTTGTCGCTTAATTCCACAAATTCGGTAAAAATAATTAGTTATGCAAGGCAGTGCTGGGAGTTGAACCCAGGATCTCCTGTTTACAAGACAGATGCTTTAACCAACTAAGCCACAGCGCCCATTCATGATCGCTCAGCCCCACCTCCTCTCACTAATATCTATCAGCGATACGTCACTGTCTGTTTGGGGTTCAGACCGTTTCATCTTTGTCTGTTTGGTTTGTCCGTTCACCTGTGCATCCCGATGCTGCCTGCATATCTCGTTTTGTTTATCTTTGTGTCTCCATCAATGCGTTGATATACGGATGAGCATGTGTACTTATTTATGTTACATTAAATAAATTACCGGTTTAGACAATTCTCGCTCTGAAAGTGAAGAACTATTGAGACGCACTTTACAGCAAAGTATTGTTTATTTTGGTGCTGAAAATAAAAAACCGTAAGAGGTCCAAACAGGGAAAAGGAGATAAACCTGTTAGGGAAAAAGAGGACAACAGTCAAGATTTTTACCAGTATATTAAGTGAAAGAAGGGAGGCTTAGAGTAATGTGGGCCGCTTAAAGACAGATGGAGGTGATATTGTAATTGAAAATCATGAAATGTAGAGTTGCTAAATATTTACTTTGCTTCGTTCGTCACAGAAATAAATGAGGCTATCATATCAGAGATATGAGGAAAACTGTAAATAAATCAAGGGGTTTCAGTATAAGTAAAATAATGGCAATGGAGAAAATAATTAGATTAAAGATAGACAAATCTCCAGGACCTGATGGTTACCATCCCAGGGGACTGAGAGGACGAGGTGAGGAAATTGTACATGCTTTAGTCATGATCGTTCAAAATCTCTTGATTCAGGAATTGTTCCTTTGATGGAAACAATTTCAATGTCACTCCATTATTTGGGATGGGTAGCAGAGATGATGTTGGAAATTATAGACCCATTAGTCTGACATCCGTTGTGGGGAAGTTGCCAGTATCCGTTATTAGGGAAAGAAAGATTGAGCACTTGGATAAACATGAATTGATCAGAGAGAGCAAGCATGGCTTTGTAAAGGGTAAGTCAAGTCTAACAAAACTAGTTGAACTTTATGAAGATGTAACTAACGTGGTCGATAATGGAGTGTCCATGGTCGTTAAATGAAATTGACTTCCAGAGGTATTCGATAAGGTACCATATAAGAGACTGTTAACGACAATGAGAGTGCGTAGAATTTGAGGCAACCTAATGAAATTGGTAGGGAGTTGGTTAGAAGGTGGGAGACAGAGTCCCGGTATATAAATGACATAGACGAAGGAATAGAGAGCCGTGTATCCACGTGTGTCGCTGACAACAAGATAGGTGTCACAGTGAGTCGTGTAGATGGAAGCATAAAGTTACAAAGGGAAATTGATAAATTAAGAGAGTTGGCAAAACTGTGGCAGATGGAGTAACATAGAATTACACAGAATGTACATCACGGAAACAGGCAATTCGGCTCAACTAGACAATGCCGGTGTTTATGCTGCAAACAAGCCTCCGCCATCCCCATTTAATCTAACCCGATGAGCAAACCCTTATATTCATTTCTCCTCCATTTGTTTTTCTAGCTTCGCTGGAAACGAATCCATGCTATTCGCCTAAACTACTCCTTGTGGGAGCGAATTGAACATTCTAGCCACTCTCTGGGTGAATGTGTTCCTCTTGAATGCCATATAGAATTAAATTGTGAATACCTTATATTCATTGCCCCAATGATTTGGAGTCGCCACCTCCACAAATGCAAACACCTTATCTACGTCTAACCTATCAAACCCTTGCATAATCTTAAAGTCCTATATCAGGTCACCCCTCAGCCTTCTCTTTTCTATACAGAAGAGTTCCAGTCTGTTCAAACTTTCAATATGGAGAAGTGTGAGTTCATCTACTTTGGACTGAAGCAAGATAGATCAGAGTATTTTCTGAAAGGTGAGAAGCTAGGAACTGTGGAGGAGCAGAGAGATTTAGGGGTCCAAGTACAGAAATCGCTAAAAGCCAGTGGAATGGTCGAAAAATTTATTTAAATGTCTCATGGGATGTTGGCCTTTATCTCAAAGAAGCTGGTATTCAAAGGGGGAGAATGTTACAGATAGAAATATCTGCTGAGACCCCATTTAAAGTACTGCATTCAGCTCTGGGCACCACACATCAGGAAGGAAATATTGGCCTTGGAGAGGCTGCAGCGCAGATTCACCAGAATGATACCGGGGCTAAAATGGTTAAATTATGAGGACAGGTTATGCGGAGGTCGGTCCTCATTTTTCTCTTATGGATCCGGCCCCATCCGTTTACTGTTGACGGGAGCGCGTCTGATACTAAGTCAGTCAGAATCGGATGCAAATCACATAACCGGCACAGCGGCTCTGGGACTGGCGACTGGTTTTACATTGAGTCTTTTTTATGGGATAGGCTGTACATTGTTTGTATAATAATAATAAGTTTGATACAATGAAGGTTTTTTTCAGTTATTTCCCATTTCCACCCACACCAGTTTTACATAGCAAAAGGTAACAATATTTAAGGGATGTGATGTCCAGTGTTCGTGGAATCAATGTAATTTAACTTGATATATTGTAGAATCTCTTGTCTATCCCAGGCTCTTACCTCAGGCTTAGATACTCACCGAGTTTAAAACCAGTCACTCACTGATATAAATAAACCAGTAACAACCCCGAAACCTCAGCGGGTATATTTGTTCCGATACCAAGTGACGGTCCCAATTTCCACTGAAATTCTCGATCAGCAAATACCAGAGGCTGTTTTGGGTTTGACAAACTGTGAAACAGATTGTTTTAAAAGCCGGAAAGAGGGAAAAAATGGTGGTTGATATTAAGTGCTTTACATTAACGCTTTCTGTTTCCGATTTACAATTTATCTTTGTGTGTGACTGACAGGAGCGGCTATAACGGAGCCCAGTGACTGGGTAACGAGCTGCACTGAATCATTGTCCTGTGTTACTGACCGGCTCGTTAGACCTGTTCATTTCGTCTCATCTCATTGTCAGCAAACAGGAAATTACTAAAGTTTAGGCTGGTGAATAACAGCTCGAAATATCAATCCTCTCCACCATTGGGGACAGATTCTTCCGAAAAACAGGGATTTTCACTCGTGCAAATTTCATCCACATTTTCTGCTCTTCATTTCTCTTATCTGTTTGATGCGGCTTTCCCTTCCATTCACGACCTACAGGAAAAACCCGATTTTATCGTCGATTTTCGGGTCAAGAGGTATGGTGAGATTTCAAATAATTGAAATCGACCCTTATTGACGCCAATATCGTCACCTACACGTTTGACAAATGCAAAGCGGCTTCACTCACGGTTTTGCTGCACAACTCGTTCAAAGATACTGTCGGTAATTGGAGGGTCTTTGAAGTGATGACAGGAACATCACAATTCGCGCTGCCATTTTCCTCAAGACGCTTCAGATTCATGTGGAATGATTACGGTCTGGCGTTTAAATCCGTTCCCTTTTCACAAATCCCCCTTTGAACCTGTATCCTTCAGTATTTTTGATAACCGATACCAAATCGGTTTGCCCTGTACTGTACATTACTTTTTAAATATTACAGATAAGCGGAGCACTTGAGCTGTCACAGCAGTGACTTTGACTTTTATCCCTCTCCTCTCGATCTCCCCGGTAACTGCCACTAACCACAACCTTCTGTCACACTTCTCCATCAGAAAGTTCCGAGCCTCGGTTTTCAAATGAAATAACTCCCATCTCTTCAATCAACGACAGCTCAGAGAGAGTTTCTCAGTTTCATTTCACACTTTATCCAAATCCTCCTTAAAGTACCATCAAAAGTTGTCCTTTAGTTAATAATAATATAAATAAAAGTTCTTATCTTCTGGGGCTTTGATTCAGATTCCACGACTTTTAAAGGTCACTGCGGATATTTATCGAAGCACATCTTGATTGGACGCTTCTTGGAGAAATCGGAGAAAGATCACAAAGCGATAATTGGGAGACGGAAAATGAAGCTGTTTGACGGGAGCACTGATATTACCGATTGTGCGCCGATCTTGTGGCGCAAGCGGTCAGTGTGCGGTACTTTTATGAGCTCCAGAAATGTCCAGGTTGTGAGTTTAAGCCTCATCTCGAACAGTGGAACATTTTGAACCTAGTTCAAGGTACAACTGGTATGTTCCATAACGCATCTACTTCTTAGTGTTCCCATGTGAGCACTTGGGTTCCTCTGGCCTCCCGTCTTGCAATACCAGGTGTGAGTTTACTTGTTCTTGTGGGAGAGGGGGCGATTAGCGTCAGCTGATATGGCAAAGGGGCCGGTACGAGACCTTTAAATCTAAAGAACCAAGCACACAATTCTTCTTTTCGTTGAGCGGATATTCATCGCTTGGAAGTTTCGTGTGGGGAAAATTTGGAAGGGAAATCTGCTGCCTGATGTCACCGTGTAACGGGTGAAATTAATCAGCTTACAGATGTTAATACGCTGAAAGGTCGAGATGCCTTTTCCAACTCCCGTGTGGGACAAGTTCAGCTTTTGAGCCGCTGGGTAAAGTGTTATTTTAATTGGTGCAAACGAATGACAAGACATTTGGCACAAACAAGAAGAATTGTAAACTCACGAGTTCACTGTCTACGTTTCTCACATCATGTTCAACAGAAACAAGGATTCTCCTCAACACGTTACTGAGAATTTTCAAAAAGGGATCCTCATCATGGTTCGACGTCAACTGGGGATCATTCCGAGTACAGGAATCTGCATAATAGAAACTTTTCTAATCGCGAGTCCGGGTAGCTCAATCGGAAGAACATCGGACTTTAAAACCGATAATGATCTGAAGGTTCAAAGTCTGGTTCAGGCTGTAAATTTTGAAACAGCTGGCAAGTTCTGTCTTTGCAGCGGAGCAACAACTGCGGGACAGACGGTGCCTGCGATGTGCTGTCAAAGCTTCGGTGGTATCCTGTTTCCCAGGGATGGACAGAAATGCGCTTTCTTCGGCTGCATTTGCTGCTTTCCGCCAGCAACGTGTGATTGGAGAGAGCGGGGCCGGACAGGCGGCCTGAATGTTGTTGCTGTCGTGGCCTCACTCAATCCGGTAGCTGGGTAACATCGAAATCGAAAAACTGACAGACGCAGTGCTGTTTAGAACTGTCGGTATTAACCGAGGAAGCGCTGCAGGATTCTGTAATGATCTCTCACAAATCAACTGAAAACAGTCGCAAGGTGCAGCTTTGAGCGGGGCTTTCTGCACCGTGAGGGCAGGAAACGGGAGTGAGTGGGAGAGACACTGTCGGTATCTCTGTCATGCTTGAGTTTGTGCAGAACTGTACAGAGGTTCTATGTAGTTAAATATTCATATTAAACTTCAGAGTGAATTCTTGTTTTATTTATATTAATTAAATGTTAGTGGATAACGTTTTCAAAATGTTTCCGCCTGGTTTCAAACCGGGTTTATTTGGTGTGTTAGGCGAACGTGATAATAATACACGACGAAAAATCAACTGTGTAAATGCATATATGCTTAACTCAGACGACAGCTGCCGTCTACAAATGCTCTCAGTGCGAGAGCCGGGTCAGATTCCCGTTCAGGGAATTAACTTTTACAAAATAGTTTATTCTATTAATTTCATTTAGTGTGTCATTAAACTCTGTAAAAATAAGATGAATACTCGTTCTAATCGTCATTAATCAACCAGCAACATTCTGTTTCAGACTGAAGGAAATCCTAACATTTTTTTAATCATTCATGGGATGTCAGCGTCGGTGGAAAGGCCAGCACTTATTGCCCAATCCTAATTGCCCTTGAGAAGATGGAGGTGATCCGTCTTCTTGAACCGCTGCGGTCCGTGTGGTGAAGGTTCTCCCACGGTGCTGCAATGCACGGGGTTCCAGCATTTTGAACCAGTGAAGATGAAGGAACGGCGATATATTTCCAAGTAACGATGGTGTGTGACTTGGAGGGGGCCGTGCTGGTTGCGGTGTTCATATGTGCCTTCTGCCCTTGTCCTTCCAGGTGGTAGAGGTCGCGGGTTTGGGAGGTGCATCTTGTCGATGGTACACACTGCAGCCACGGTGCGCTGGTGGTGGAGGGACTGAATGATTAAGGTGGTGGATGAGGTGCCAATCAAGTGGGCTGCTTTTTCCTGGGTTGTGTCGAGCCTCTTGAGTGTTGTTGGAGCTGCACTCATCCAGGCAAGTGGAGAGTATTCCATCACACTCCTGACTTATGCCTTGTAGATGTTAGAAAGGTTTTGGGGAGTCACGAGTCTCCAGTGCAATCACACCTTTCCTGTAATGTGATGACCACAACTGCACGCAGGACTCAAGTTGTGGCCTAACTAATGTTATGTACAGTTCTAGCATAATCTCACTGCTATTAGAGTCTATGCCTCTGCTAATTAAGGAAACTCTCCTGCATGCCTTTTAACCACCTTATCTACCTGTCCTTCTACCTTCAGGGATCTGTGGACATGCACTTCAAGGTCCCTATGTTCATCTACACCTCTCAGTATCCTCCCAAGCAAGGTAGTTTCAGAACAACTAATTCTGAAACGTCTTACTTGATAATACAGGTCGGACAGTCAAAACCATTTGGTAAAGGGAGACTAATATTGGTGACTGGAAATAGTTAGTGTACAAGTTGATATTGCTGTACACCAGAATAGAAAACGAGATGGGATGGACAGAAGCGGTCTGAAAGATGGCTGATCGGCTGTGGGGGGCAGCGGACATTAAAACTGGCTGCACGACGTCAGCGACAGTGGTTTGTTGTTCTTGGGGTATGATTATCACTTTGGGGATTTTATTGATTAATGATACGAACGGTCCCGGGTTCGAATCCACGACGACCCTGACAACCACAAGGCTTTTTGTGAAAAGTCACCAATTGGCTTCTGATACCTTTTCAGTGTTGCTGTTGGTCGAATTGAATTATATCGAGAGCATTTTTAAGACCCAGAGGAGAGAGTGCGGAACTTTCCAAGGCGAAGCACGTGTGAAGTAAATAAATGTCTCAAGCTGATGAGGAGATTGAAGCTCGATGTGAATTTACCTTCAGGCGGCTTCATTGATATTAGATGACAGGATAGAAAGCCACATATCCAAGTTAGCCGATAACACCAAGATGGGCAACATTGTAAGCAGTGCAGATGGAAGTACAATATTACAGAGAGACATTAATAGAAAAAATGAATGGGCAAAACTGTGACAAATGGATTTCAATTTCGTCCAGTGTGAGTTCATCCACTTTGGACCTAAAGAGGATATTTCAGAATACTTTCTAAATGATGAAATGCTCGAAACTGTGGAGGTCCAAAGGGACTTGGGGTCCAGCTACATAGTCATTAGAATGTCATGGCGCAGAAAATAATCAAAAAGGTTAATGTAATGCTGGCCTTTATATTTAGAGGAATAGAATACTAGAGAATAGACATTATGCTGCAGCTAATGAAAGCTCTGGTTAGACCACACCTGTGTTCAGTTCAATGCACCGCACCTGAGGGACGATATATTGGCTGTGGAGGGAGTGCAGTGAAGATTTACTAAAATGATACCTGGACTCCAAGGGTTAAATTCCGACGAGAGATTACACAAACTAGGATTGTTTACCCTGGAATTTGGTAGGTTAAGGGCTGATTTTATCGAAGTTTTCAATATATTAAGGGGAATTGTTGGGGTAGATAGCGAGAAACTATTTCTGCTCGTTGGGTGCCTGGGACGAGGGGACGTCGCATAAACATTGGAGTCAGTAATTTCAGGAGTGAAGTTGGGAAACACTTCCACAAGCAAAGGGAGGTAGAAGTTTGGAACTCTCTTTCGCAAACAGCAGTTGATGCAAGCTTAATTGTTAATTTTAAACCTGAGATTGATAGGTTTTTGTGAACCAATGATGCTCAGGCGGTGAGATGGATGTTGGTCACAGATCAGCCATAATCTCATTGAATTGCGGAACAGTCTCGAGGGGCAAAATGGCCGAATCCAGTTCCCAAGTTGCTCATTGGTGCAGAATGCAAAATGACCCAGCATTGGCCGGGAATCGAGCCCGAGTCCCTCGCATGGGAGGCGAGAATTCTACCACTGACCCACCAACGCTGGCACGCCTGCAAGTTGCAAATGTCCACTTACATAGTGAATGAAAGCAGCAATTTGAGTAAAGTTTTCTTCTGGTCGAGTCCATATTGTGACGATGCAGGGACAGATGATAATGTCGTTTTACCGCAGTTCATTCGGCAAAGTGTTACTTGATATTACAAGTCGTACATTCCACACGAATTTGTTAAAGAGAGACTAATATTCTTGATTTGAAATAATTGGTGTAGAACCTGATATTGCTCCACATCGTACATAGTACAAGAAAGCGAGATTGGATGGACAAAGCGTTCTGAAAGGATGGCGGATCGGGTATATGGAAGCGGAATTTTACCCTGGCTGAACGTCTCCGTTACCTTTGGGTCTGATTCTCGCTCAGGGAGTTTCACTGGTTCAAACCGGATGAGCCCCGTTGTGTCCCCATGTTTAATAAAAAATCACTAATTGGTTTCTCACATCTTATCAGTGGTGCAGAAGGCAGGCTTGACTTATCTCCAGCAGAGCATGTTTGAGCACCAGAGGACAGAATGCAGAGGGTTTGTCCACGTAACACACGTAGACGAAATGAAGATAATCTTTCAAGAAGTTTTACAGATTGAAGCCGACACGTGAATTTATCCCAATTCAGGCGATCTCATGTGTGCAGAATGAAAATGTAAAGGATGCTGCATTGGACTCGAAACAACGCTCTGGTTTCCCACCGGCAGACGAGGGTTCCACCACTGAATCGCTAATGCACACACAGCTGCAGGTTTCACGTGTAGCGTGTGATATATGTCTTGAATATGCAGTCTGCAAAGCTCCTGTGCAGCCTGCTTTCACAGCCGCGCGGTACCTGTGGGTTAACGAGCGAATGAGGCAGAGCGTGGACTTTGATATTCACTGGGAGTTCGAAACCAACTCACACTCACAGTGCGAAATGCTCAAATAAATAAGAGCTGTAATTACCGGGCAGTACTTCTCTCAGAGATCAAGAGAAAATCCAGCCAAATGTTTACCTGTAAGATTTCACGATATGGGATTTAATTTAAACTGCACCTTAAATTCAGCTTAATCACCGAATGTGGAGATTTATACTATTATTTTCTTTGCGTGCTACTCTCCAACTCTAACTGCATTTCTGCTCTCTCTGTGTTTTCCCCTGATGGACTTATCAGGCTTCCTTGAACGGCCAGGTCTGGAAGGGATGTGGCTGACGGATCTTCAGTCAAATGTTGTATTTCGACGGGATGATCTTTACGATTTTCCGTCTCCGTTTTCGGAAAATATAAACCCAGATGGGATTTCCCCTCCTCAGGACCCGTCACCTGCGGGTAATGGGAATGAACCTGATCTATCACTCGGCCTTAATATCTGTATTCTCATTGCTCAAGAATAAAATAACGGGATTGCAGCTATTTTCAGGTCACATTTTAGAAATTAATACAAAACAGATTTATTCGAAAACTAGAAGCACGTGGGGTTAAAGGACCAGTGGTAATGCGGGCACGTAATTGGCGAAGGGATAGGAGGCAGAGAGTAGTGGTGAACGGATGTTTTTCTGACTGGAGGGAAACATGCAGTGGGATACCCCAGGGGTCGGTATTCGGACTATTGATTTTCTTGTTATATATAAATGCCTTGGATGTGGGAATAGGGAGTACAATTTCGAAGTTTGCGGACATCACAAAACTTGACAAAGTCGGAAATAGTGAGGAAGATAGTAGCAGACTTCAGGAGGACATGGACAGAATGGTGAAATGGGCATTCACGTGACAGATTTAACGCCGATCAGTGTGAAGTGATGCACTTTTGGAAGAAGAACATGGAGAGGTAGTATAATCTAAATGGAACAATTTATGGGGGAGGAGGGTGGTGCAAGAGTAGAGGAACCTGGGGTGCATATTCACAAAACACGGCAAGTTGATAAGGCGGTTTAGAAAGCATAAGGGATACTTTTCTTTGTAAATAGGGGCAGTGAATACAAAAAAAGGAAGTCATACTAATCCTTACAAATCAGTGGTTAGGCCTCAGCTGGACTATATGTCGGGTTCTGGGCACCACACTTTAGGATGAAAAGGCATTGAAGAGGATTCAGAGCAGGTTGATCTGGATGATACCAGTGATGAGGGACTTCAGTTATATGGAGAGATTGGAGAAGCTGGGATTATTCTCCTTACAGCAGAGATGGTTAACGGGAGACCTAATAGAGATATTCCAAATAATGAGGGGTTTTGAAAGAGCAAGTAGGGAGAAACTGTTTCCTCTGGCAAGTGGGACGGTAACTAGAGGTCATAGATTTAAAATAATTGGGAAAAGAACGAGAGCGGAATTGAGGAGAATTTTTTAACACAGAGGGATGTTAAGATCAGGAACGCACTTCCTGAAAGGGCGGTGGAAGCAGATTCCATAGAATCATTCAAAAGGCAATTGGACATGTACTTGAAGAGAACTAATTTGCAGGGAAAAATCTGGGTGTGGGTCTAATTGGACAGGTCTTCGAATGATCAAGCACAGGTATCACGGCGGAATGTCCTCCTTCTGTGCTGTAAGCTTCTATAATTCTATGATTACCTTCTGAATCATTACAATTGATGTTATTCAGTGTTGAGGAACCAAGAAAATTATAACCATGATATTCGTCTTCTCCATTCCCTTACCAATATCGCAGATTATACTGTCCAGGCGGGGGTGGGACTGAATGGGGGATAGAGTGCGGAGATTGGAATGGAAGCCCAGCAGAATGAACTTGGTCTCATCAGTTTTGTTAATTTTCCTACCAGTTGCCCGAAGCAGGCGGTGAACCTTCTTCTCGAGAGAGGATCGTCATTTCAGTTCAGAAGGAAAAAGGTATCAAGAAAATCGGGTGAAATGCACACGGAATGATCCGGGACTGACAGCACATCCCTTTCAAACAGATACGGACACAGAATAAACTGGGTCTTACGGCACATCCCTTTTAAACAGACACAGACACGGAATGATCCGGGACTGACAGCACATCGCATTTAAACAGAGACAGACACGGAATGATCCGGGACTTACAGCACATCCCATTTAAACAGACACAGACCCGGAATGATCCGGGATATAAATCACAATTATGGTCGATTAGTTTCTCTTACGTTGACCATAAGATCGACTCTTTTTACCAGGACACCGCTGTCCGTTTGATACGTCGCGATCTCACAATCTCAACACCTTCGTGGAAGGAAATGTTGCTGATTGCAGCAAACAACGCAAAAAGCTCCGTCTGCCGTTTCGAGAAGCATGGGACTGACAGCCACACCTTCTGGATGGAGTGAATGAGAGAAACAAGACTTTAACACAAAAATCGGATTCAAACCTACGCGTGCAGAGCACAATAGATAAACAATCCATTGCCTTAACCTTTGGGCCACCGCGTCACATGGGCAGAAATTGGAAAGCCCTTTTATTCAAAATGAAAATACTGGCTATGTTGCCAATCTGAAATAATAACAGTCGATGCTGGAAATCGTCAGCAGGTCAGACAGAATTTTTAGATACAGAAAGAGAGTTAATGTTTCAGGTCGATGACCTTTCGTCTGAGCTGAGTCAGAGCAAAAGCGCTTCTTTTTTCTTTTTTTGAATGTAAAGCCCTGGACTCTGAGGACAAGAAAGTCTGACCGGACGATATGACCTGCCCATGCACCCAAATCGAGAATGTTGAAAATATCCAGTCAGCAGAAAACCTCGGTGGAAGAACAGATTTTGTCACTGCATGCAGCATGCTGGAAGGACCAAAGACTAATGGTGAGCGTGGGGAATTGCCAGGATACCAAGCATTAGGATTCACTCGATGTTTTGGCAGAGAGACCGTTGATGAATTTCAGATGGAACAGCAACAGGCTGAAATCCAGTCGGTGTGTGAAAGAAAGCGAGTGCTCATGGAAGGGGCTGGGAGTTTAGCAGTGTGGGACTGTGTGCCCAAACACAGTAGTTAAATCCGATTCCCAATTAGTGAACCCATCCAAAAGGTCTGTTTGTTTGTTTGAGGTTTTTCTTTAATTCGTTCGTGGGATGTGACCGTCGCTGGCGAGGCCAACATTTATTGCCTATCCCTAATTGCCCTTGAGAAGGTGGTGGTGAGCCGCCTTCTTGAACCGCTGCAGTCCGTGTGGTGAAGGTTCTCCCAGAGTGCTGTTCGGTAGTGAGTTCTCGGATTTTGACCCAGCGACAATGAAGGAACGGCGATATATTTCCAAGTCGGGATGGTGTGTGACTTGGAGGGGAATGTGCAGGTGGCATTGTTCCCATGTGCCTGCTGCTCTTGTCCTGCTAGCTGGTAGAGATCGTGGGTTTGGGAGGTGCTATCGAAGAAGCCTTGGCGAGTTGCTGCAGTGCATCCTATGGATGGTACACACTGCAGCCACAGTGCGCCGGTGGTGGAGGGAGTGAATGTTTCGGGTGGTGGATGGGGTGCCAATCAAGCGGGCTGCTTTTTCTGGATGGTGTCGAGCTTCTTGAGTGTTGTTGGAGCTGCACTCATCCAGGCAAGTGGAGAGTATTCCATCGCACTCGTTACTCGTGACTTGTAGATGGTGGAGAGACTCTGGGGAGTCAGGAGGTGAGTCACTCGCCGCAGAATATCAAGCGTCTAACCTGGTCTTGTAGCCACAGTATTTATGTGGCTGGTCCAGTTAAGTTTCTGGTCAACGTGACCCCAAGGATGTTGATGGTTGGGGATTCGGCGATGGTAATGCCGTTGAATGTCAAGGGGACATAGTTAGACTCTCTTTTGTTGGAGACAGTCATTGCTTGGCACTTGTCTGGCGCGAATGTTACTTGCCACTTATCAGCCCAAGCCTGGATGTTGTCCAGGTCTTGCTGCATGCGGGCACGGACTGCTTCTTTATCTGAGGGGTTGCGAATGGAACTGAGAACCGTGCAATCATCAGCGAAGATCCCCATTTATAGCCTTATGATGGAGGGAAGGCCATTGATGAAGCAACTGAAGATGGTTGGGCCTCGGACACTGCCCTGTACTGTACACTACTTTTTAAATATTACAGATAAGCTGAGCACTTGAGCAGTCACAACTGTGACTTTGACTTTTCTCCCTCTCCTCTATATCTCCCCGGCAACTGCCACTAACCAACCGCAATCTTGTGTCACACGTCTCCACGAGAAAGTTCCGTGCCTCAGTTTTCAAATGAAATAACTTCCATCTCTTCAGTCACGGACAGCCCAGAGAGAGTTTCTGAGTCTCAGGTCCCACTTTGCCTCAATCCTCCATGAAGTACCATGCAAATATGTCCTTCAGTTAATAATATTATAAATAAAAATTCTTATCTTTTGGGGTTTTGTTCAGATTCCACGGCTTTTAAAGATCATTGCGGATATTTGACGAAGCGCCTCTTGATTGGCGGCTTCTCTTTGATTAAGATTCCGAAGCGATCATTGAGAGGCCGAAAATCAAGCTGTTTGTCAGAAACACTGTTATTTCGGTACTGATGAAAGCAGTATGGGTTCTGGAAGTGCTCAGGTTGTGAGTTTCAGTCTCACCTTCAACAATCCAACATTTCACTTCGGGCATTTTGACCGGAGTTCAAAGTACAACTGGTATGTTCCATGACGCATCTACTTCTTAGTGTTCCCATGTGGGCACTTGCGTTCCTCTGGCCTTCCGTCTTGCTTGAGCAGATGCGAGTTTCGTTGTTTTCGAGGGAGAGGGGGATCTCTGCGTCAGCTGATATGGCAAAGGGGCCGGGATGAGATTTTTAAATCGAAGGAACCAAACATACGATTATTCTTTTCGTTAAGCGGATATTCATCGGTTGGAAGTTCCGTGTGGGGAAAATTTGGAAGGGAAATCTGCTGCCTGGTCTCACTGTGTAACGGGTGAAATTATTCAGCTTACAGATGTTAATAGACTGAAAGGTCGAGAGGCCTTTTCCAACTCCCGTGTGGGACAAGTTCAGCTTTTGGGCCACTGGGTAAAGTGTTATTTTAATTGGTGCTAACGAATGACAAGTCATTTGGCACAAACAAGAAGAATTTTAAACTCACGAGTTCGCTGTCCATGTTTCTTCGATCATGTTCAATAAAATCAAGGATACCCCTCAGCACGTGACTGAAAATTTTAGAACAGTGACCCTCCCCCCTGTTCGACGTCTTCGAGGGATAATTCAGAGTCCTCTTATGAATATGTAAGACGGGAACTTAACGACGAGCGAGCCTGGGTAGCTCAGTCGTTAAAGCATCAAACTTTTAAAGCGGGTAGTGATATCAGAGTCCAGTGTTCAAGCTATTAATTTTGAAACAGCTGGTAAGTTCTGCCTTTGTTGCGGAGCAACAGCTCCGGGACAGACGATGCCTGTGATGTGTCGTCAAAGCTTCGATGGTGCCTTGTTTCCCAGGGATGGGCAGCAATGCGCTGTCTGTAGCGTGAATTGCAGCTTCCCGCCAGCAACGTGTGATTGGAGAGAGCGGGGCCGAAAGAGGGGCTAAATGTTGTTTCTGTCGTGGCCTCAATCAATCCGGGAGCTGGGGAATATCGAACATCGAAAAACTGATGTTTGTTGCCGCGGCCGCAATGCTGTCCATAACTGTAGTTATTAACCGAAGCTGCACTGCAGGAGCCTTCAATGATCTCTCACAAATCAACTGAAATTATTCGCAATGCGCAGCTTTGAGAGGGACTTTCTGCACCGTCAGTGCAGGAAACGTGAGTGAGTGTGAAACACTGTCTGTATATGTGTAGTGTTTGAGTTTGTGTTGAACTAAACAGAGAATGGAAAATATATCGGTTCTGTGAAGTGTGTTATTTTATTCACATTCAACCACAGACTGAATTCTTGCTTTTTTTCAGACTTATTGATTTTCAGAGGGTAACGTTTCCAAAACGTAATTGCCTGATTTCGAAGCGCGGACCTTTTGCGTGTTAAACAAATGTGATAACCACTACACTACAGAAACTCTACTGCTCACACTGTTACAGGAAACCCTCAGAAGATCGCTGCCGTCTGCAAATGCTCTCAGTGTGGGAGACGGGTCCCTTTCCCGTTCAGGGGATTAACTTCTACAAAATAGTTTACTGTATTAATTTCGCAATACTCATGAAACTCTGAAAAAAGACGAATAGTTGTTCAAATCGCCATTAATCAACTAACAACTTTCTGTTGCAGGCGGACGGAAATCCTAACTTTTTTTTCAATCATTCATTCACCAGGCAGAATATGGAAAGTTCAGAGGGGAATTGAAAGGGGAAATCAGAGGGGCAAAGAGAGGGTATGAGAATAGACTGGCGGCCAACATAAAAGGCAAACCAAAAGTCTTCCACAGGCATGTAAACATTAAACGGGGAGGAAGAACCCGACTCTGATTCGGGGCCAAAAAGGAGATCGACTCATGGAGCCAGCCCAAAAATGTTCCTGCGCGGTTTCGAACTGGGAACTTTTCGCGTGTTAGGCAAACGTGATAGCCACGAAACGATAGAAACTCTGGTGCAGATGTGCTTCGAGGAAAGCCTCAGAAGATCGCTGCCGTCTGCAAATGCTCTCAATGTGGGAGACGGGTCCCTTTCCCGTTCAGGGAATTAACTTCTGCAAAATCCTTTTGCTGTATTAATTTCGCAATACTCATTAAACTCTGAAAAAGACGAATAGTTGTTCAAATCGCCATTAATCAAGTAATAACTTTCTGTTGTCGGCTGACGGAAATGCTAACTTTTTTTTTATTCATTCATTCATTCACCAGGCATAATACAGAAAGTTCAGAGGGGAATTTAGGGGAGTCTATGACGAGGGGGCATAGATTTAAGGTGAGAGGGGAGAGATACAAATGGTCCAGAGGGGCAATTTTTTCACTCAAAGTGTGGTGAGTGTCTGGAACTAGCTGCCAGAGGCAGGAGTAGAGGCGGGTACAATTTTTTCTTTTAAAAAGCATTTGCACAGTTACATGGGTAAGATGGGTACAGTGGGATATGGGCCAAGTGCAGGCAACTGGGACCAGCTTCGTAGTATAAACTGGGCGACATGGACATGTTGGGCCGAAGGGCTTGTTTCCATGTTGGAAACTTCTATGATTCTAAACTTCTATGAATTGAAAGGGGAAATCAGAGGGCCAAAGAGAGGGTATTAGAATAGACTGGCGGCCAACATAAAAGGCAATCCCAAAGTCTTCCACAGGCATGTAAACATTAAACGGGTCGTGAGAACCCGACTCTAATTTGGACCAGAAAAGAAACCGACTCATGGAGGCAGCCCAAAACTGTTTCTGCCCGGTTTTAAACGAGGGACCTTTCGCGAACGTTATAACTTGAAGCGAATGTGATAACTACGACACTGCAGAAAATCTGCTGCACACGTTGTTGCAGGAAACCCTCAGAAGATAGCTGCTGTCTGCAAAATGCTCTCAGTTTGGGAGATGGGTCCCTTTCCCGTTTCAGGAATTAACTTCGACAAAATCGTTTACTGTATTAATTTCGCAAAACGCATTAAACTCTGAAAAAGACGAATAGTTGTTCAAATCGCCATTAATCAACTAATAACTTTCTGTTTCAGGCTGACGGAAATCCTAACTTTTTTTTAATTCATTCACCAGGCAGAATATAGAAAGTTTAGAGGGGAACTGAAAGGGGAAATAAGAGGGGCAAATAGAGAGGATGAGATTAGACTAGCGGCCAACATAAAAGGGAAACCAAAAGTCTTCCACAGGCATGTAAACATGAACCGGGTCGGAAGAACCCGACTCTGATTCGGGACCAGAAAAGAGATCGACTCATGGAGGCGGAGGGGTTGGCCCAAAAATGTTTCTGCCCGGTTTTGAAGCGGGGATCTTTCGCGTGTGAGGCGAACGTGATAACCACTACACTACAGAAACTCTGTTGTACAGGTACGTCTAGGAAACCCTCAGAAGATCGCTGCCGTCTGCAAATGCTCTCAGTGTGGGAGACCGGTTCCTTTCCCGTTCAGGGAATTAACTTCGACCAAAAAGTTTGCTGTATTAATTTCGCAATACTCATTAAACTCTGTAAAAAAAGACGAATAGTTGTTCAAATCGCCATTAATCAACTAATAACTTTCTGTTTCATGCTGACGGAAATCCTGACTTTTGTTTATTCATTCACCAGGCAGAATATCGAAAGGACAGAGGAGAACTGAAAGCGGAAATGAGAGGGCCAAAGAGAGAGGATGAGAATCGACTGGCGGCCAACATAAAAGGGAATCCAAATCTCTTCCACAGGCATATAAACATTAAACGGGTAGTAAGAACCCGACTCTGATTCGGGACCATAAACGAGATCGACTCATGGAGGCATCCCAAAAATGTTTCTGCCCGTTTTCGAACCAGAGAACTTTCGCGTGTTAGATGGCACGTGATAAAAACTACACGACAGAAACTCTGAAGCCCACGTTGCGATCGGAAACCCTCAGAAGATAGCTGCCGTCTGCAAATGCTCTCAGTGTGGGAGACGGGTCCCTTTCCCGGTCAGGGGATTAACTTTTACAAAATCGTTTACTGTATTAATTTCGCAATGCTCATTAAACTCTGAAAAAAGACGAATAGTTGTTCAAATCGCCATTAATCAACTAATAACTTTCTGTTGCAGGCGGACGGAAATCCTAACTTTTTGTTCAATCATTCATTCACCAGGCAGAATATAGAAAGTTCAGAGGAGAATTGAAAGGTGAAATCAGAGGGGCAAAGCGAGGGTATGAGAATAGACTGGCGGCCAACATAAAAGGCAATCCCAAAGTCTTCCACAGGCATGTAAACATTAAACGGGTCGGAAGAACCTGACTCTGATTCGGGACCAGAAAGGAGATCGACTCATGGAGGCGGAGGGGTTGGCCCAAAAATGTTTCTGCCCGGTTTCGAACCGGGGACCTTTCGCGTGTGAGGCGAACGTGATAACCACTACACTACAGAAACTCTGCTGTACAAGTACTTCTAGGAAACCCTCAGAAGATCGCTGCCGTCTGCAAATGCTCTCAGTGTGGGAGACCGGTTCCTTTCCCGTTCAGGGAATTAACTTCGACCAAAAAGTTTGCTGTATTAATTTCGCAATACTCATTAAACTCTGTAAAAAAGACGAATAGTTGTTCAAATCGCCATTAATCAACTCATAACTTTCTGTTGCAGGCGGACGGAAATCCTAACTTTTGTTTATTCATTCACCAGGCAGAATATAGAAAGGACAGAGGAGAACTGAAAGCGGAAATGAGAGGGCCAAAGAGAGAGGATGAGAATCGACTGGCGGCCAACATAAAAGGCAATCCTAAAGTCTTCCACAGGCATGTAAACATTAAACGGGTAGGAAGAACCTGACTCTGATTCGGGACCAAAAAGGAGATCGACTCATGGAGCCAGCCCAAAAATGCTCCTGCCCGGTTTTGAACCGAGGACCTCTCGCGTGGTAAGCAAACGTGATAACCACTGCACTACAGAAACTCTGCCGCACATGTGCTTCGAGGAAAGCCTCAGAAGATCGCTGCCGTCTGCAAATGCTCTCAGTATGGGAGACGGGTCACTTTCCCGTTTGGGGAACCAACTTCAACAAAATCGTTTCCTGTATTAATTTCGCAATACTCATTAAACTCTGAAAAAAGACGAATAGTTGTTCAAATCGCCATTAATCATTCATAATTTTCAGTTGCAGGCTGACAGAAATGCTAACATTTTTTTTATTCATTCATTCACCATGCCGAATATGGAAAGTTCAGAGGGGAATTTAGGGGAGTCTGTAACGAGGGGGCATAGATTTAAGGTGAGAGGGGAGAGATACAAATGTCCAGAGGGGCAATTTTTTCACTCAAAGTGTGGTGAGTGTCTGGAACGAGCTGCCAGAGGCAGTAGTAGAGGCGGGTACAATTTTGTCTTTTAAAAAGCATTTGGACAGTGACATGGGTAAGATGGGTATAGAGGGATATGGGTCAAGTGCAGGTAACTGGGAATAGCTCAGTAGTATAAACTGGGCGACATGGACATGTTGGGCCGAAGGGCTTGTTTCCATGTCATAAACTTCTATGATTCTAAACTTCTATGAATTGAAAGGGGAAATCAGAGGGCCAAAGAGAGGGTATGAGAATAGACTGGCGGTCAACATAAAAGGCAATCCCAAAGACTTCCACAGGCATGTAAACATTAAACGGTTCGTGAGAACCCGACTCGAATTCGGGACCAGAAAGGAGATCGACTCAGGGAGGCAAAGGGGGTGGCCCAAAAATGTTTCTGCCCGGTTTCAAACCGGGGACCTTTTGCATGTTAAGCAAACGTGATAACCGCTACACTATAGAAATCCTTTTGCATTTATCGTTCCAGGAAACCCTCAGAAGATCGCTGCCGTCTGCAAACGCTCCCAGTGTGGGAGACGGGTCCCTTTCCTGTTCAGGGAATTAACTTCTACAAAATAGTTCACTGTATTAATTTCGCAATGCTCATTAAACTATGAAAAAAGACGAATAGTTTTTCAAATCGCCATTAATGAACGAATAACTTTCTGTTTCAGGCTGACGGGAATCCTAACTTGTTTTTTGATTGATTCACCAGGCAGAATATAGAAAGCTGAGAGGGGAATTGAAAGGGGAAATCAGAGGGGCAAATCGAGGGTATGAGATACCCTCATAAAAGGCAATCCCAAAGTATTCTACAGGCATGTGAACATTAAACGGGTTGGAAGAACCCGACTCTGATTCGGGGCCAAAAAGGCGATCGACTCATGGAGCCAGCCCAAAAATGCTCCTGCTCGGTTTCGAACCAGGGACAGCTCGCGTATTTTGCGAACGTGATAACCACGACACGACAGAAACTCTGCGGCACACGGTGTACCAGGAAACCCTCAGAAGATCGCTGCCGTCTGCAAATGCTCTCAGTGTGGGAGACGGGTCCCTTTCCCGTTCAGGGGATTAACTTCCACAAAATAGTTTACTGTATTAATTTCGCAATACTCATTGAACTCTGAAAAAAGACGAATAGTTGTTCAAATCGCCATTGATCAACTGCTAACTTTCTGTTTCAGGCTGACCGAAATCCTAACTTTTTTATTTATTCATTCACCAGGCAGAATATTGAAAGTTGAGAGGGGAACTTGAAGGGGAAATATGAGGGGCAAAGAGAGGTTGTGAGAATAGACTGGCGGCCAACATAAAAGGGAATCCAAAATACTTCCACAGACATGTAAAAATTAAACGGGTCGTGAGAACCCGACTCTGATTCGGCACCAAAAAGGAGATCGACTCATGGAGGCAGCCCAAAAATGTTTTAACCCGGTTTCGAACCGAAGGCTTGACGCATGTTAAGCAAACGTGATAACCACTACACTACAAAACTCTGTAACACGGATTGCTGGAGGAAACTCTCAGAAGATAGCTGCCGTCTGCAAATGCTCTCAGTGTGGGAGATGGGTCCCTTTCCCGTTCAGGGAATTAACTTCTCCAAAATAGTTTGCTGTATTAATTTCGCAATACTGATTAAACTCTGAAAAAAGACGAATAATTGTTCAAAGCGCCATAGTTCAACTAATAACTTTCTGTTGCAGGCTGACGGAAATCTTAACTTGTTTTTAATTCATTCACCAGGCAGAATATAGAAAGTTGAGAGGGGAACTGAAAGGGGAAATAAGAGGGGCATCGAGTGGGTATGAGAAGAGACTGGCGGCCAACATAAAAGGCAATCCAAAAGTCTTCCACAGGCATGTAAACATTAAACGGTTCGTGAGAACCCGACTCTAATTCGGGACCAGAAAGGAGATCGACTCATGGAGGCAGAAGGGGTGGCCCAAAAATGTTTCTGCCCGGTTTCGAACCGAGGACCTTTCGCGTGTTCGGCGACCGTGATAACCACTACACTGCAGAAACTCTGCCGCACACGTTGTTCTCGGAAACCCTCAGAAGATCGCTGCCGTCTGCAAATGCTCTCAGTGTGGGAGACGCGTCCTTTTCCCGAACAGGGAATTAACTTCTCCAAAATAGTTCACTGCATTAATTTCGCAATGCTCATTAAATTATGAAAAAAGACGAATAGTTGTTCAAATCGCCATTAATGAACGAATAACTTTCTGTTTCAGGCTGACGGGAATCCTGACTTGTTTTTTGATTCATTCACCAGGCAGAATATAGAAAGTTCAGAGGGGAACTGAAAGGGGAAATAAGTGGGGCAAAGAGAATACTTTGCATATGTCTTTACCAAGGGTGAAGATGCTGCCAGAGTCTCAGCATAGGAAGATATAGTTGAGATACTGAATGGGTTAAACATTGATAAAGAACGGGTACTTGAAAGGCCAGCTGCAGTTGAAGTCGATAAGTCACCCGATCCGGATGGGATGCATCCTCGGTTGCTGAGGGAAGTAAGAGGGGAAATTGTGGAGGTACTGGCCATAATCTTCCAAACATCCAAAGATACGGGGGTGGTGCAGAGGACTGGAGAATTGCAAATGTTACACCCTTCTTCAAAAAAGAGTGCAAGGGTGAACCCAGCAACAAGAGGCCAGTGAGGTAAACTCAGTGGTGGGGAAACGTTTCGAAACGATAATCTGGGACAGAATGAACAGTCACTTGGACGAGTGTGGATTGATTAGGAAAAGCCAGCACGTCTTTGTAAAAGGCCAATCGTGTTTAACTGACCTGATGGAATATTTTGATGAGTTAACATCGAGGGTAGATGAAAGCAATGCAGTTGATGCAGTGTATATGGACTTTCAAAAGGCGTTTGATAAAGTGCCGCACTTTAGACTTATCAGTAAGCTTGTGGCCCATGGATTAAAGGGGGCAGTAGAAACATGGATATAGAATTAGCTCAGGGACAGGAAACAGACAGTAGTGGAGAGCGGATGTTTTGTGGAATGGAGGGAGTTGTACAGTGGTGTTCCCCAGGGGTCAATGCTGGGACCACTGCTTTTCTTGATATATATCAATGATTTGGACTTGGGTGTACAGGGCACAACTTCAAAATTTGCAGATGACACAAAATTTGGAAGGGTAGTAAACAGTGTGGAGGAGAGTAATACTCTGCAAGAGGTTATGGACAGGCTGGTGGCATAGCGGACAAGTGGCAGATTAAATGTAACGCAGAAAAATGCGTACTGATCCATTTCGTGTCGGAAGAACGAGTAGAGGCATATAAACTCGAGGGCATAACTCTAAAAGAGGTACAGGAACAGATAGATATGGGGGTTTATGTGCACAGCTGGTTGAAGGTGGCAGAGCAGGTTGAGAAAGCCATTAAAAAGCATCCGGGATCCTGGGCTTTATAAATAGAGGCATAGAGTACAAAAGTATGGAATACATTATGAAACTTAATAAAACACTGGTTCGGCCACAACGGGAGTATTGTGTCCAGTTCTGGGCACCGCACTTTAGTAAAGACGTGAAGGCCTTTGAGAGGGTGCAGAAGAGATTTACAAAAATTATTAAAGGGATGACCTACTTTAGTTACGTAGATCGACTGGAGAAGCTGGGATTGTTCTCCTTGGAATAGAGACGGTTGCGAGGAGAATTTATAGAGGTATTCAAGATCATGATGGGTCCAGACAGAATAGATGGGGAGAAACTTTTCCCATTGGCTGAAGTGTCAAGAACCAGAGGATCTCCATTTCAGGTGATTGGCAAAAGAGCCAAAGGTGACATGAGGAAAAAACTTTTTCAAACAGCGAATGGTTAGAACCTGGAATGCACTGCCCGAGGGGGTGGTGGAGGCAGGTTCAATCTCGGGCTTCAAAAGGGAACTGGATAATTACTTCAAAGGAAAAGAATTTCCGGGCGACGGCGATCGGATGGGAAAGTGGGACCAGCTGGATTGCTGTTGCATTGAGCCGAAGGGTCTCCTTCCTTGCTGCAACCTTTCTCCGAAATCTATGATTTCATCGGATGGAGGTGTCGCTGACAATGCCAGCATTTATTGCCCATCCTTAATTGCCCTTGAGAAGGTGGTGGTGAGCCACCTTCCTGAACCGCTGAAGTCCGTGTGCTGAAGCTTCTTCAACAGTGCTGTTTGATAGGGAGTTCCAGGATTGCGACCAAGTGATGATGAAGGAACGGCGATATATTTCCAAGTGAGGATGATGTGTGACTTGGAGGGGAATGTTCAGGTTGTGTTGTTCCCATGTGCCTGCTGCTCTTGTCCTTCTACGTGGTCGAGGTCGCGGGTTTGGGTGGTGCTGTCGAAGAAGCCTTATCGAATAGCACTGCTACATTGCATCTTATAGATGGTACACACTGCAGCCACGGTGCGCTGGTCGTGGAGGGAGTGAATGTTTAAGGTAGTGAATGGAGTGCCATTCAAGCGGGCTGCTTTGTCCTGGATGGTGTCGAGCTTCTTGAGTGTTGTTGGAGCTATACTCATCCAGGCAAGTGGACAGTATTCCATCACACTCCTGACTTGCGCCTTGGAGATGGTGGAAATTCTTTGTTGAGTCACTCGCCGCAGAATTCACAGCCTCTGACCTGCTCTTGTTGCCACAATATTTATGCGTCTGGTGCAGTTAAGTTTCTGTTCAATGGTGACCCCCAGGATTTTGATGGTGGGGGATTCAGCCATGGTAATGCCGTTGAATGTCAAGGGGAGGTGATTAGACTCTCTCTTGTTGGAGATGGTCATTGTCTCGAACTTGCCTGGTGGGAATGCTGCTTGCTACTTATCAGCCCAAGCCTGGTTATTGTCCAGGTCTGGCTGCATGCGGGCTCGGGCTGCCTCATTATTTGAGGGTTGCGAATGGAACTGAACACTGTGCAATCATCAGCGAACATCCCCATTTCTGACCTTATGATGGAAGGAAGGTCATTGATGAAGCAGCTGAAGTTGGTTGAACCGAGGACAGTGCCTTGAGGAACTCCTGCAGCAATGCCCTGCGGCTGAGATGATTGGCCTCCAACAACCACTACCATCTTCCTTTTTGCTAGGTATGACTCTAGCCAGTGGATAGATTTCCCCTGATTCCCATTGACTTCAATTTAGTCGGGCTCCTTGGTGCCACACTCGGTGAAATGCTGCCTTGATATTAAAGGCAGTCACTCTCACCTCACCTCTGGAATTCAGCTCTTTTGTCCATGTTTGAACCAAGGCTGAAATGAGGTCTGGAGCCGAGTTGTCCTGGCGGAACCCAAACTGAGCATCGGTGAGCAGGTTATTGATAAGTAAGTGCCTCTTGATAGCACTGTCGTCGACACCTTCCATCGCTTTGCTGGTGATTGAGAGTCGACTGATGGAGCGTATTTGGCCTGATTGGATTTGTCCTGCTTATTGTGGACAGGACATACCTGGGCAATTTTCCACATTGTTGGATACATGCCAGTATTGTAGCTGCACTGGAACAGCTTGGCTAGAGGCGCGGCTAGTTCTGGAGCACAAATCTTCAGCACGACAGCCGAGATGTTGACGGCGCCCATAGCCTTTGCTGTATCCAGTGCATTCAGCCGTTTCTTCAGATCACGTGGAGTGAATCGAATTGGCTGAAGACCTGCTTCCGTGATGGTGGGGATATTGGGAGGAGGCCGAGATGAATCATCCACTCAGCACTTCTGGCTGAAGATGGTTGCAAAAGCTTCAGGCTTGTCTTTTGCACTCACGTGCTGGACTCCGCCATCATTGAGGATGGGGATGTTTGCAGAGCCTCCTCCTCCCGTTAGTTGTTTAATTGTCCACCACCATTCACGACTGGATGTGGCAGGACTGCAGAGCTTTGATCTGATCCGTTGGTTGTGGAATCGCTTAGCTCTGTCGATAGCATGTTGCTTCTGCTGTTTAGCATGCATGTAGTCCTGTTGCTTCACCAGGATGGCACCTCATTTTTATGTACGCCTGGTGCTGTTCCTGTCATGCTCTTCTACACTCCTCATTGAACCAGGGTTGATCCCCTGGCTTGTTGGTAATGTTAGAGTGGGGAATATGCCGGGCCATGAGGTTACAGATTGTGCTGGAATACAATTCTGCAGCTGCTGATGGCCCACCGCACCTCATGGATGCCTAGTTTTGAGCTGCCAGATCTGTTCTGAACCTTTCCCATTTAGCACGGTGGTAGTGAAACAAAACACGTTGGATGGTGTCGTCATTGTGAAGACGGGAATTCGTGTCCACGAGGGCTGTGCGGTGGTCACTCCTACCAATGCTGTCATCGACAGATACATCTGCGACAAGAAGATTGGTGAGAGACGAGGTCAAGCAGGTTTTTCCCACCTCTTGGTTCACTCACCACCTGCCGCATGCCGAGTCTGACAGCTATGGCCTTCAGGACTCAGCCAGCTCGTTCAGTCGTGGTGCTACCGAGCCTCTCTTGGTGATAGACATTGAAGTCCCCCACCATAGTACATTCTGTGCCCTTTCCACCCTCAGTGCTTCCCAACATGGAAGAGGACTGATTCATCAGCTAAGGGAGGACGTTAGGTGGTAATCAGCAGGAGGTTTCCCTGCCCATGTTTTACCTGATGTCATGAGATTTCATGCGGTTCGGCGTCAATGTTGAGGGCGCCCTCCTAACTGTTGATCACTGTACCGCCACCTCCGGTCGATCTGCCCTGCCGATGGGACAGAGCATACCCAGAGATGTATGATGGAAGAGTTTGGGACCTTGGCTGAAAGGTCCGATTCTGTGAGTATGTCTATGTCAGACTGTTGCTTGACTCGTCTGTGGGACAGCTCTCCCAATTTTTGCGCATGTCCCCAGATGTCAGTGAGGAGGCCTTTGGAGGATGAACAAGGGCTTGGTTTGCCTTTGTCGTCTCCAGTGCCGAGTGTTCCTTCCGGTTTTATTCTTATTATGATTTTTTTTTGGTGAGATTGTGCAACTGAGTGGCTTCCTGGGCCATTTCAGAGGGCAATTGAGAATCAAACACATTTCTGTGGGTCTGGAGTCACATATCGGCCAAACCGGGTAAGGACGGCAGGTTTCCTTCCCAAAAGGGCAATACTGAACCAGATGGGTTTTTGCGACAATCCAGAAGTTTCATGGTCGTCTTTACTGATTACAGTTTTTTAAATTTCCGATTTTATTGAATTGAATTTAAATTTCCCACTTGCCGTAGCGAGATTTGAACGCATATTTTTGGATAAATTAGTGCAGGCTGCTTGTATTATTAATTTAGTAACATAACCACTATGTTACCGTGCAAAGCTAGTTAAGTCTATGGTCAATCGTGCCCCCCAGGATGTTGATGATGGGGGATTCGGCGATTGTGTTGCCGTTAAATATTAAGGGGAGGTGGTTTTTGGATATGATCATTGCCTGGCTGTTGAATGTTACTTGCCACTTATGAGCCCAAGTCTGAATGTTGCCCAGGTCTTGCTGCATGCAGGCACGGACTGCTTCATTATCTGAGGGGTTGCGATTGGAACTGAAAACTGTGTAATCATCAGTAAACGTCCTCACTCCTGACCTTAGGATGGAGAGAAGGTCATTGATGAAGCAGCTGAAGATGGTTGAGACTAGGACAGTGCCCTGAGGATCTCTTGCAGCAATGTCCTGGGACTGAGATGATTGGCCTCCAACAAACATACCATCTTCCTTTGTGCTGGGTATGACTCCAGTCACTGGAGAGTTTCCCCCTGATTCCCATTGACTTCAACTTTCCTAAGGCTCCATGATGCTACACTCGGTCAATGCTGTCTTGATGTCCAGGGCAGTCACTCTCACCTCACCTCTGGAATTCAGCTCTTTTGTCCATGTTTGGACCAAGGCTGTAATGAGGTCTGGAGCCCAGTGGTCCTGGCGGAACCCAAACTGAGCTTCGGTGAGCAGGTTCTTGGTGAGTACGTGTTGCTTGATAGCACTGCCGATGACTCCTTGCATCACTTTGCTGATGATTGAGAGGAGACTGATGGAGCGGTAATTGACTGGATTGGATTTTTCCTGCTTTTTCTGTAGAGGACATACCTGAGCAATTATCAACGTTGTCGGTTTTCCACCTTGGTGACCAAGTGACAGTATAAACTTTAATAAGTTTTTTTGTGTTTTGCCTGAGTTGAATTGTCATCCGTTCCCATTTTACAGTCGTGACTTTCGGACTTGGTTAAAAATGTTCCATGTTTATGATTCAAGGAATCTGGTGCAGTTAAATTCCTCACCTCAATTACACAGAAGGGCGACGAATGCTCCACTTTATCGTACAACCCCAACTCGTGCCGCCTCAATTAAAGTACATGAACTATTGCCCCCCACTATTGCACAACCACAAATGTGTACATACAAAGTGTGTGTGCGTTTGCTTGACTGTGATATTATGCAACAGCAGCCGCCAATCACTCCGTGTCAATGGAACGTTTGTGAGCGACGAAAATCGAAACCCACCCGGACAATCTTGGAATATCAATGTCCGGGCTCAATCCACTCGGCCATGCTCTATGCCTCCATGCAGTGTTGTCCAGGAGAAATTGCTGACGAGCCGCAGGCGTGGCTATGGTGACATCGTTTTAGGCGCATGAACGAATTTTAGTAGAAAACATCTTACACACAAACAATATACAGTACTTCACATGTGTATATTTCATAGCAAACATCTCCCACCATTCAGTAACCAAGGAAGTAAAGCACTCACAACGATCAAAACACCACTACACTCTGCTTTTCACCATTTTATCAAAAACACACAAAAAATTGAAAGTCCACATGCATACGTCATGCGAATATGAGTATTGAGAACACAGGCCCAAAGACTGTATCCGTTACTCATTCTTATTTAATAATCGCAATTGCAATTATCCACATCTGGATTCCCATTTCGCCAGATGAGGCGAGTGGCTGAGGTATTGGAACAACTGGTCAATGCCACAATGGACTGATTCCACGGGCCGTGTTCTGCTGACCCCAAACACTACACATTCTTACAACCAATAAAAACAAACCTGCCGTGGACGGGTGTCGGGTTGGTTTTCTGGAAGCAGCAAATCAAGTGCGCGGAAAAATCACCTCCAGCAGAAGGAACAAAAAAAAAATCCGACATGTGAAGGACTGAATGTGAGAATTCGAAACCACACCACGAGGGGAAATTGCGATCTGAATACAGCGCCTTGGACCGCTGGCTCATCCTGACTCCAGCAGCTGTGATTTGCTGACCCTGATTTTCTCAATGAGGCCTAATGACAGTTTCACTCACTTTGGTTCTCGGTCAATCCTGCTGGAAGGCCAAGTGATCAGGAAATAAACTTCCCGGAGCTTCCTCTGCCTGTGCTTGGTGTATGTGAAGGTTTGGTCGGGCCGTGGTACCCAGTTTCCCAGGGAAGGGCAGTAATGCTCGGTCTGAGACTGTATTCGCTGCTTTCCGTTGGCAGCCGGTGATTGGAGAGAGCAAGGCCGGACAGGCGGCTTGAATGGTGCTGTTGTCACGGTCTCACGCACTCCGGGAGCTGGGGAACAGCGAACAACTGATGGGATAGTTGCTGCGTCTGAAATGCGGGTTAGAACTGCTGTTGTTAACGGAGGCAGCGCTGCATGATCCTTTAATGATCCCTCACAAATCAACTGAAACCTGTCGGATTGTGAGTACAATTTGACTTTTCCAAAGCAAGGGGAGTGACAATCATTGCGGAAAAATGGGAAACAGTTTGCGTCTCGCTCACTGCAGAAATATCCACGTCACAGCGAGATAGCCCTCCGGCAAACAATGAGTCTTCTCTTCGGACATGGTCTTTCAAGAAGATTTCTAATTTCCTTTAAGCCAATCTCGGTTTTTTATTTATTGTTCGTGTGCCTGGTCTCCGACCGCAGGCGAAATGTTGGAATATCAGCTCATATCAGCAAATAAGAGACACATTAGAAACCTGACAATGCGAGACAATGAATGTTATGGTAACAGTTACCCCCTTCTTTCTGTGAGTGGACTTGAACCACCAACCATTATCAATAACCAATTGCACGACTGAAACACAATGCCTTGCGCACTGAACCATTAATTTTCGGAGCTAAAGCTTCAGCTTGCAGCGATCAATGTAACTGTTGTCTTAGCATCAGTTTACTTTTCAAAAATAAAGGCTGTGCAGCTTGCACGATTGAAAATCGGTGCTGTCTTATTTCTGAACTTCAAACTCCCCTTGCCCCTAAATGCCTGTATGTTGGAAGACTCAGTCACCCAGTGATGGACAGCATTGATTTTTCGAGCTGTGATTCACCATCCTCTATTTCAGTAATATTCAGGTTTGCTGAAAATAAGATGAGTTGAAATGAGCAAGTCGAACGAACCGGCCTATAACGCTACACAGCATCTATAAAGTTGTCTCTTGCACTCACAGTGAAGCGGACCGTAGTTTTCACTTTTAAACCAGTGGTTGTAATGTTAAGAAAAAAATGTGTCCGAGAAAGACTGGATTTCAGAGGGTGACTCCGGGCCAGAGTAAAGTTCAGTTAAAATTTATGATTGCCGAGTCGCTGTGCAGTGGATTTGGAACGGCTGTGAGAATGCACTGCGCGCTGTCCAGATCTGTTTGGATCGATATTCCTTCAACTCATCCCTGGCGCTTGGTGATATTTCAAAAATTGGATAGGACCCGTGCCTGATCCAAGCTCGTCACTTACACGCTGACAGATACAAAGCGGCGACAGTGAGCTTCGGTGAGATGAAAGCCGAGGGCAATTTCACGGTCGAATGTAACAGCCAACAAAACTCATTCAAAGCAAGTGCATGTCACTGAGGTGCCTTTAAAGTTCTGATTGTTTGCACTGAACTTCTTCCCAAAGCGTTTGAGATTCACGTGGGGCGATTTGGGGATTCTTTTCATTTTATGCAAAAGTTTCAACTGAAGTTCAAGGTCAAAAGCCCTGGGACCACTGTTGTTCACAATTTATCGGTGCTGGGACCACTGTTGTTCACAATTTATCGGTGCTGGGCCCACTGTTGTTCACAATTTATCGGTGCTGGGACCACTGTTGTTCACAATTTATCGGTGCTGGGACCACTGTTGTTCACAATTTATCGGTGCTGGGACCACTGTTGTTCACAATTTATCGGTGCTGGGACCACTGTTGTTCACAATTTATCGGTGCTGGGCCCACTGTTGTTCACAATTTATCGGTGCTGGGACGACTGTTGTTCTCAATTTATCGGTGCTGGGACCACTGTTGTTCACAATTTTTCTGTGCTGGGACCGTTGTTGTTCACAGTTTATTGGTGCTGCGACAGTTATTGTTCACAGTTTATCGGTGCAGGGACCACTGTTGTTCACAATTTATCGGTGCTGGGACAGTTGTTGCTCACAATTTATCGGTGCTGGGACCACTGTTGTTCACAATTTGCATTAATGATTTGGACACGGAAATCGGAAGTACAATTTCAAAATTTGCGGACGACACCTAATTGGGTGCTGTAGTTAATGCAAAAGAAAAATGCGAAAAATACAGGAAGACATTAGTAAACTTACAGAATGGGCATGTAAATGGCAGATTAATTTCAATCCAGTTAAGTGTGAGGGGGTGCATTTTGGTAGGAAGAATAAGTAGGCCACATACTGCTGGATGATAAGACTCTAAATGGAGGAGAGGAGCAACGGGATCTATGGGTACATAGACAAATCATTAAAAGTCACGACGCAGGTTAATAAGGCTATAAGAAAACAAACCAAGCACCGGGGTTCATTTCCAGAGGGATAGAATTGAAAAGCAGAGAAGTTATATTAAACTTTCAGTGAGCCTTGGTCAGACAACATTTGGAGTGCTGGCGACAGTTGAGGTCTCCATATAATAAGAAGGATATAGGGGTAATGGGGAAGGTGCAATAAGATTCACAAGGATGCTACCAGGGCTGAGAGGATATACTTATCAGGAAAGGCTGAACAAGCTAAGGCTCTTTTCTCTAGAAAAGAGAAGGCCGAGATGTGACCTGATAGAAGTATTGAAGATAATGAAATGGTT
Organism: Heptranchias perlo; assembly: GCF_035084215.1. Classification (NCBI taxonomy): domain Eukaryota; kingdom Metazoa; phylum Chordata; class Chondrichthyes; order Hexanchiformes; family Hexanchidae; genus Heptranchias; species Heptranchias perlo. The sequence continues at coordinate 4,771,247 of NC_090344.1, read as the reverse complement.
TGATACGGTAGACATGGAGAAAATCTTTCCACTTGCCTTGTGGAGGTGTCCAAAACTAGTGGTCATAAGTATAAGATAGTCACTGATAAATCCAATAGTCAATTCAGGATAAACTTCTTTACCCAGGGTGTGGTCGAAATGTGGAGCACGCTAGCACAAAGAGTAGTTGAGACAATCAGCACAGATATATTTAAAGGAAAACTAGTTAAGCACACAAAGGAGAAAGGAATAGAAGGATATGCTGATCGGGTTAGATGTGGAAGGGCGAGAGAAGGCTCGTGTGGTGCATAAACGCCAGCATTGACAAGTTGGGCCGAATGGCCTGTTTCGGTGCTGTAGACTCTATGTAAAAGTCGAGGGCAGAAAGAGACACCTCCCTGAAACTGGGGAACTCGGGAGACAGACTTTAGAGCAAGGTTCTGTATATTCAGAATGGAGCAAATAAAACATTCATTCTGGAACATCCAGAATCCTATCAACTCTAAAAACAACTGTTCGCCCCGCGTGATTTAAACACGCAGCCTTCCTGTGACACAATAAGGAATGTTGATGGAAGTAGGAAGTTGAAAAGTGACGTTGACAGATTAAGAGAGTGGGCAAAACTGCGGCAAATAGAGTTCAATGTGGGAAAGTGCGAGGTCATCCACTTTGGTCCGAAGAAAGATAGATCAGAGTATTTTCTGAATGACGAGAAGCTAGGAATTGTGGAGGAGCAGATAGATTTAGGGGTCTAATTACAGAAACCACTGCCAACGAGCGTGCAGGCACAAAACATAATTCAGATCAATAATGGAGTATTTGAATGGTTCGTTAGCTCACGTGATTAGTCAAAATCGCGGGTTTGATCCCCGTCCGGGCAATCAGAAGCTCACTGTATTTGTTCCGGTTTTTTGCAACTCTTAAAATCCAACCTTTACAAGCAAATCCACACTCCGAGTCAAGGGAATTTTTCTGGTTAACATCGATTGCATCTTTGCCCCTGGGGCGGAAAAAACAGATCTTTATTTTTATTTGTCTTCCTCTGGTTTGCAGATAAACGTTTAACTCGCGGCCTGTTCCCATTAATGGCCACAAGCAGCAACAGACAGACAGAGCGGGTCTGACCGCCCCGAGATCTGGAAAAGACATCAGTTTAGGACAAATGCATCAAATAAAATGGTCACCTGGAACCGAGGGAGACAAAACCAAGAGAAAAAGGCAGAGGGGAATAGAGAAATAAAAGCTAAAGGAATACGATCGAAATTTTCCCAAACTTCATTCCTTTCTATTCCATCCTCAATCCTTCAGTGGCGGATATAAAATATCACTGTAAATAAATGCAAGAATCGACCCAAATCTGATTCTGGGGAATGAGATGGGCCAAGTGGAGCAAATGTCAGTGGGGGAACGTTCAGGGAACAGCGATCATTTCATCATAAGATTTAGAATCCATAAGGTTTAAGGAAAAGGACAAGGAGCAATCTACAGTAAAATTAGTTACTTGCAGGAGGGCTAATTTCAGTGGGTTGGGTACGGGTCTCCCAGGGTAAATTGGAATCAAAGATTGAACAATGGGCGGCCTTTAAAGAAGTGATGGTTCAGGTACAGTCTAGGTACATTCCCACGAGGGGGAAAGGTAGGGCAAATAAAGCCAGAGCTCCCTGGATGACGAAAGAGACAGAGAGTAAGGTGAAACAGAAAAAAAGAGGCGTCGGACAGATGTCAGGTTGATAATACAAGTGAGAACTCGGCTGAATGTAGAGAGTTCAGAGGGGAACTGAAAAGTGAAAAAGGGACATAGAGTATGAGTATAGACTGGTGGCTAACATAAAAGGGAATCCAAAAGCCTTCTTTTGGCACATGAACAGTAAACGGGTAGGAAGAGGAGGGGTGGGACCGATTCGGGGCCAAAAAGGAGAGCAACGCATGGAGGCAAAGTGCATGGCTGTGGTACTAAATGAGTACGTTGCATTTGTCTTTACCAAGGAAGAAGATGCTGCAAAGTTACAGTAAAAGAAGTAGTTGAGATACGAGGCGGGCTATAAATTGTTAAAGAAGAGGTATTAGAAAGGCCAGCTGTACTTAAAGTAGATCAGTCACCTGGTCCGGATGGGATGTATCCAAGGTTGCTGAGGGAATGAAGGGTGGAAATTGTGGTGGTACTGGCCATAATCTTCCAATCATCCTTAGATATGCGGGTGGTGCCAGAGGACTGGAGAATTGCAAATATTAAACCCTTGTTCAAAAAGGCGTGTATGGAAAAACCCAGGAACTACAGGCCAGTCTATTTAACCTCGGTGAAGGGGAAACTTTTAGAAACGATAATCCGAGACAAAGTTAATCGTCACTTGGACAAGTGTGGATTAATTAAGGAAAGCAGCACGGATTTGTTGAAGGCAAATCGTGTTTAACTAACTTGATTGAGTTTTTTGTTGAAGTAAGAGAGAGAGTCTATGAGGGCGATGTGGTTGACATGATATGTATGGACGACCAATAGGCGTTTGATAAAGTGTTGTATAATAGGCTTGTCATCAAAGTTGAAGCCCATGGAATAAAAGGGGCTGTGACCGTATGAAATTGGCTAAGTGACAGTAAACAGAGAGCAGTGGTGAACGGTTGTTTATCAGACTGGAGGGAGGTGTACAGTCGTGTTCCCCACGGGTCGGTACTCGGACCACTGCTTTTCTTGATATATATTAATGACTTGGACGTTGGTGTACAGGGCACAAATTCAAAATTAGCATATGACACAAAGCTTGGAAGTGTAGTGAACAGCGAGGGGGATAGTGATAGGACAATGACAGGCTGGTGGAATGGGCGGACACATGGCAGATCAAATTTAATGCAGAGAAGTGCGAAGCGATACATTTTGTGAGGAAGAACGAGGAGAGGCGGAATAAACTAAAGAGCACAATTCGAAAGGAGTTGCAAGAACCGAGAAATCTGAACAAATATTTAAAGGTGGCAGGGCAAATTGAGAAAGCGGTTAAAAATGCACAAGGGATCGTGGGCTTTACAAATAGAGGCCTAGAGTGTAAAAACAAGGAAGTTACAATGAGCCTTTGTAAAACACTGCTTCGGCCACAACTGCAGTATTGTGTCCAGTTCTGGGCACCGCACTTTAGGAAGGCTGTGAAGGCCTTAGAGAGGGTGCAGAAGAGATTAATAGAATTGTTCCAGGGATGAAGGACTTCAGTTCAGTGGATAGACTGGAGAAGCTGGGGTTGTTCTCCTGAGAGCAGAGAATGTTGAGAGGAGATTTGGTCGATGTATTTAAAATCATGAAGAGTCAAGACAGGGCAGATAGAGAGAAACTGCTCCCATGGTCGGAAGAGTCAAGAACCAGAGGACAAAGATTTATGGTGATTGCAAAAGAATCAAAGTCGACATGAGGTAAAACGATTTTACACAGCGAGTAGTTAAGATCTGGAATTCACTGCCTGAGTGAGTGCTGGAGGCAAATTCAATCGTGGCTTTCAAAATGGAACTGGATAAGTACTTGAAGGGAAAAGGCGCTGGGCTACGGGTAAACTGCGGGGGAATGTGACGTGCTGGAATGCTCTTGCAGAGGGCAAGCACGGACCCGACGCGCCGAATGGTCTCCTTCCGTGCTGAAACCATTCTATGATTCTAGGTTTCAAAGAAGCAGAAACTAAATAACTCAAACTGCCGAAATACGAGATCTTTAGACCTTTAATCTAACCCCCTCCCAACTGAGCGATTTCCGCCCCACTGTTAATTGAACGTTGTGTCCTTATGTTGGAAGAACGTATAACCCCGGGAGGAATTGCCCCTCCCGGTCATTCCGCACTTCATATATAAACATCGTACTCATATCTACACACCCACAGTTCATATATAAACATCGTACTCATATCTACACACCCACAGTTCATATATAAACATCGCACTCATATCTACACTCCCACAGTTTATAAAGGAACAGCGCACTCCGACTCCACACCCACTTTATATGTACCCAAAGTCCTGTTGATCGTTCTCATCAAATTCTGAACATTGAAAGTTTAACTGTTTTCCAGATACTGTCCGTCCTGCTTTGTATTTTCAGCATCGGATTTCCCGCAGACCGGCAAAGGGAGCGGAATAGCGGTCCTGTCGGTGAATGCTGCTTTTAACGAACGTCTCGGCGTCGAGGAGCTGGCGGGGATTGGAAATCTCTTGTGTCACACGAAGTGTCTGAACGGCCCGGATACACCTGAAGGTCATCAGCGCGGTGTCTCCACCTCGTGCTGCAATGTCAGTGTGTCTGACATCAAACTAAAAGGCGGCTTGTTGGAAAACGTTGTGGTCACAGTTTCTTTTTGTAATTGAACCTAAATCTTTCAAGATGGAATGTTTTATTTCCTGCTTCACCATAAACAATATCTTATCAGGAAATTTGATTCTTCGTTCCCCAGTGTCAGAGATAAAATTGCACAAACCCGAGCCAGGTAGGAGTCGAACCTACAATCTTCTGATCCGTAGTCAGACGCGTTATCCATTGCGCCACTGGCCCAAGTCATGGGAGTTGATGTATTTTATTTCACTTTTCATTCAGAATCAACCGACAATTTGACAGATAAAAACAGCGAAATGTGCAAGCGAAATCGAAATGAACCAAACGGCCTCAAACTCCAACACACAGTGGCGAGTATCTGACAGGTGTCAGTGAGAGGAGATGGTGATTTTGCAGCTTGATTTGGCTCCGTGGCTTCGCTGCTCAAAGTGCCTGTTTCATCGGGTCCTTTATTGTCTTAAGCCTCCGATGTGATATTTACCCAATTTGTGAGTTCAACAACAAAATGATCTTCAACAAAATAATATTTGTATTAGTTTCGGAGTCAACAAGGAAAGGATTCCAGAACTGCAGTGCGGAAGTGTTCCTTCATTGTACAGATGGAGCTCTCATACAATGTCTCCGAAACACGTTTCGAGGATACTGTTCCAGAGGGCTGATTTTACAAACTAATTTAGTTGCAACCAGCAACCCATCTCCATTAAATTTGCGAAGCGAAACTCGTTTCAGAGCAGTTTCGCTGTTCAGCTTTTGTAAAATTAGCAGAAACTCATTTTGAACACATCTTAGTATTAATGAGAATATCAGGCACATGACAATTGGGATGGAACCGTCTCTTACAATAAGTACAAAGTATAATCGATTACAAAGTGAAAAAGCCAATCCAGTCTCTCAGTCTCTCTGTCACTTTCTCGGTGAGTGAACGTAAACCAACAGAAGAAGCTAAAACAAAGAACTGAGCAGTTTTGTTTGTTTCCTTTTCCTTCGGGCGAGTACAGTTGAAGAGAATGATTTCTGTTTCCTGCTGGACAAATAACTGGAATGAGCAGTGTATCAGGTTCCCATGGTTACCCAGTGAAACATCCACGTTTATATCTCCCATTTACACTGATACCTTCCTTCCTCACTAATTATAGGAAACTTTTGGTGAGGTTCAATCACACTTCAGAACTCCAGAAGCGCAAAGAAAGCTGGACATCTCATAGTGACGTCACCTACAGGCGAGGGAGGTTTGCAGGTTTTACCTGGAGCTGTAATTGTATAAACTCCTTCCAATGTACAAACTCCCCTCACCAACAGTAATTCAATTCTTACTGATCTGAGACTTTGGTCATTTATGGTGATTAAAGTTTGTGGAGTTAAAGCAGCAGTAAAATCCGTTCTGCGTTATATACATAGCCGTTCAGTCAATATAAAACATTGTCATCCGACCTACCATGAGCAATGCCACACGGGGTATGTTCGGAGACAGTTCTGCCTCCAGCAGTTGTTCTCTCGGTCACACATCCGGCATCACCTCTCGGTCTCACACTTCAGAGTCACGCCTGCATATAAACACATTTCTGTTTCAGATTTTTACCTGAAGGTCGACAAATCACAAATCAAGAGGTAGGGAACAAACAAATCAAATATTTAAGAACGTTAACGGATAGAAAATTCACCATAAATGACAGAAAAAAATGAAGCAAACGGATCAAGATCAACAATTATCAAAAGGTAACAATTAAAGAAAGGAGAAGGGGAACCGATCAAATCGCTCCAAATAGTTTTTGAAAAATCCTTTTGGTTTTCATCTCAGTTTCTCTGTTAAGTTGGGGACGGACATCGAGAAATATTTTTCGCACCATCATAAAGACAATTAGAATAAAAATTTCACAAAGTCGGCCTTAATCTTACTTATACGATCGCATGTTATGTGTTTGTAAAACCTGCAATTGTTTTACCATTCTTTAAGTTTAGAGAGATGCTCTGAATATATGTTTTACATTGAAACGTAAGTGGATTAATAAAATAAAATGAGGAAATTTGTTTAAGAACATGAAGAGCTGCTTTTCCATGTTGGATATCGCGGTATATTTATTTACACAACTGTCATTTGTGAAATGATGGAATGTATTTATTTCTATATCTGTACGGATAAGCAAATCCCCACTGGATCATTTCCAGGAACCAGGCAAGTAAAAAAGTTAGTTTGTCAAACCCAAAACACCCGTTGGGATTTGCTGATTGAAAATTTCAATGGAAATCGAGATCATCATAAAGCATTGGAACAAATATACCCGCTGAGGTTTCGGGGTTGTAACTGATTGATTTATATCACTGAGTAACCTATTTTAAACAGGGTGAAGCTACAAATCTAGCAAAGTCTGGGTTAGAGAAGGAACTGATGAAAGTATCCAATTTAATTACACTGATTCCACAAACACTGCACACCACATCCCTTAAACATTGTTAACTCTTTCTACATAAAACTGGAGAGGGTGTAAATACCAAGTAACAGAAAAAAAGCTCATTAATGTATCAAACTTAATTTTGATATTGTTGCACAAACACTGAACATCCCATCCCTGAAACACGGTCCCGATCTAAAATCAGTCGGCAGGACCCTGAGCCACAGTGAAAATGCTGTGATTTCAACCTGGTTCAAAACACGCAGCCTTCTGATTTGGAGTCAGACGCGACTGTTCTTGCACCAGGCCCACAACAAGCGGCTGGAGCCGGATCCGTGGGTGATCCGTGCAGACTGCCGCCGCGGCTCTCGGAATGTGAGAAGCGGAAGCAGGAGCAGCCTGACCGCCTCAACCACAGCACAAGATCCCCGATCTCCCTCATGTTACATAACTGAGTCTGTGGCGCAATGGATAGCGTGTTGGACTTCTACTGAATGATTGGAGGAGGTATTCAAAGGTTGTGGGTTCAAGTCCCACCAGAGTTGGGTTTTAGTTTCGGGATCTGGGAAGTGATATTTTGCAGCAAAACCGCAACAGGATCATTAATGTCCGTCAAGGACGGGAAACTGCTCCCTGCACTTCATCTTCCACAAGTGGCTCCAGTCAAACCAGAATTTATGATTCTAAATCCATTCTGACCTGGATTGGAGAAACACTCTCAAGGAGGAGACTCAACATCATCTCAGACCGAAAGTCAATCTGCTGGACTTCCGGTTCTGTCAGACTGCATGTTCCTTCAGACAGGTTTTTAACTGGACACATGCATCCTGCTGCCGTGCGAGCATTGGTGCTTGAGGGGTAGAATTCTTGCTTGTAGTAATTCTGTTCCTGTAAAACTAGCTCCAGAAGTGTCGGATGGAAAGTATCCTGGCTGAGCGGTCTAAGGCGCTGATTTAAAGCTCTAGTTCAATCCCACGATTTGTCGATGGATCAAAATCATAGTTTGCGTCTCCAAAACCGCAGCCTCCCTCCGACAAACAAGTAATACTGAACATCTCATCTGCTATTGTAACAGCGTAGTCCGGAGGAACCACGTGGCAATACAAATGAATAGATGCATTTTGGAACACACCAATTGTACCTTTAACTCCGATCGAAATGTTCACAAGCAAAATGATTGCTTGTTCTCGGTGAGACTCGAATTAACAACCTCGGTATTTCCTGATCCTGTACTGTCATGTCAGGACCGCGCACTGACCGATTGCGCCGCGAGAGCCCGGTCACTCTGATCACCTGTCCCCTTCTGCTGGAAAGAATCTGAAGGTAAGAGGCCTTTACCTGTGGAAACGTGTCCAGTCACTGTGATGGAATTAATATCTGCACTTCCACTTTCAGCTTCTTTCACATCCTCTGCTCCATCGCACTGCAATCGGGTTTTCTGCGAACAGGTCAAAATGAACATTGCCAGAAATTCTATCAGTGGTAGGATTTGAACCCAGCGCCCACGCAGCGATTGGATTTATTATGTTCAAGCAGTGAGCTCCGTTCGCACAACGCCTTGCCAGTCTGTCACGTTTTGTTTAATGCCCAAATAAATAAATTGGAGCTAATTGACCGCATTTCCGCTGTGCCGCGGTTATTCTCCGTGGAGCAGAGAAGGATCAGAGGAGATTTGATAGAAGTGTTCAAAGTCATGAAGGGTTCAGATAAAGTTAATAAAGAGAAGTTGTTCCCATTGGCGGAAGTGTCGAGAATCAGAGGACACAGATTTGAGGTGATTGGCAAAAGAACCAAAGGCGACATGAGGAAAATCTTATTTACGCAGCGAGTAGCTATGATCTGGAATGCGCTGCCTGAAAAGGTGATGGAAGCAGATTCAATCGTGGCATTCAAAATGGAATTTGATAAATATTTGAAGGGGAAAATGCAGGGCCACGGGGAAAGGGACGGGGAATGGGACCAATGGGATTGTTCTTACAAAAGGCAGGTAAGGAATTGATGGGTCGAATGGCCTCCTTCTGTGGTGTGTTCATTCTATGATAAATATTATTTTACACACAGTGAATGGACCATCCCAAAAAGACTGCCCCGCGATAAAACAGAGTGATACTGAAGCGTGGTGAAAATGCAACAACCCCAACGTAATTCGAACACGCATTTTTTGGATTTAGAATCAAACCCGCTACCGTTGCGCCACGAGGTTCACAACGAACGCTTGGAGCCGGATCCATAAGAGGGAAATCAGTACCGGCCGCCGCAGGGACTCACAGAGGCGGAAGCAGTCGCAGCAACAGCGCAGGAGCCCCGCTCTCTCATCCAGCCGCTGCCCGGTCCCGGCCTGAGCCCTGTCTGGGATCCGCCTGCCGGTCTCTTTTATTGAACGGGACCGATCCAGTTTCAGCTCACACACAGGCTCAGGAATCCAACTCCTGAAAGATTCACTTCTTTAAACCTTGTTTCGATTCAGTGAATTGGGATTTAATTCAATCCTCATCTTCCCTCCCCTCTGTCAGTTCAGGACTTTATTTAAACCGATTCTTGGCGCTCTGTTTTACAGGGTGCAGGCGGTTTAAGCATTTCTCAGTCCCACTACTCCCATTAGTAACACTTTTTGCTGCTCAACCCTCAAATCCACAAAGTTATTGTCACTGCTGCTGCACAGGATTAAAGGAAGAGACGGATCCAGAAGCTGTTTAAAATTATTACTGACAAATCAGGATAAAAGGCAAAGGATACGGTCTGCTTCTCTGCCTGTCTGTCTGTCTATCTGCCTGTCTACCTGTATATCCGTCTGAATGCGTCTCTGCCTTATTGTCAGGCTTTTTGATTGTTGGTTGCAGGCATCCCTACCCGACTGAATGACCAAGTACCGGATCATGTGTCAGAATGAATGACTTTGACTAACTGTCTGCCTTTTTATGGACCTGAATGGCCACATTTCTGAGTTCATGTATTCGCTCTGTGTCACAATCCTGTCTCTGTCCCTCAGGAAGACAATACACACACAACATTCACACACCGACTTTGACTGAACGCAACTTTAATCTGCTGCAGTGTGTACCATCTACAAGATGCACTGCACCAACTCGCCAAGGCTTCTTCGACAGCACCTCCCAAGCCTGCGACCTCCAACACCGAGAAGGACAACGGCTGCAGAAACATGGGAAGAGCACGTTCACCTCCAAGTCACACACCATCCCGACTTGGAATGGTGTCATTCGTCATGCATTCATCGTCGCTGGATCAAAATCCTGAAACTCCCAATCTAACAGCACTGTGGGAGAACCGACACCGCACCGACTGCAGCGGTTCAAGAAGGCGGCTCACCACCACATTCTCAAGGGCAATTCGGGATGGGCAATTAATGCTGGCCTTGCCAGCGATGCCTAAATCCCATCAATTAACATCTTTATTCCTTCTGGAGTTGAATGATTTTGAAATTTTGAAGACTTTTTCCTGTGTAACTTGTGAAGTTTTGATCATTGAGATGTTTGTGAGGGGAAGCGGAAGAGGATTGGCGGCGTTCAGTGTGGGACATAAGTGATGTTGTCTAACGGAGAAGCGAAACAGTGCTATGAACTGAGCAAAGGTTTCTCTAGTTTAGCGGTCGTCAGGTTCGCCTCACATCCGGTTAGATCCCAGGCGGAAAAGTTATTTGGGAAGTTACTCCTGATGACCCTCCAGGGCTGAGCTTCACCTGTGAAAAGGCGCCGCTAATTGTTTGTTCCTGTTAAATTTAACAACGGCTCTATCACAGTCCTGGTGTCATAAACACTGAACATTTTTAAACAGACTCTTAAATTATTGTCTGGGAAATGAGAACGGATGAAAGTTCGTAACATGCAAAGCACAAAGTTTCGCTGTCACTCGTTAACTACGTCAGAATTTCCACCGGTCTGCAGCAGAAAGTTATTTGTTCATTAATGACGATTACAATTATTCATCTTTCACAGAGAATCATCGGTTTCGAGTATTAAATTCGTAATGTTCACAATTGGTTTGTTAAAATTATTTCCTTGACCGAGAATCGAACCCTCAGCACAAAGGTGAAACCATTACATCGTAAACACCAGCTGCCAGCCAGAAGATCAGTCGAAAGTCAGTTTACGCAAAGATTTCTGGAGATGGACCCCTGAATTTCTCCGCTCCTCGACAGTTCCGAACTTCACTCCATTTAGAAAATACTGTGATCTATTTTCGTTTCTCAGTGGATTATATCACACTTCCCCACATTGAATTCCATCTGTCACAGTTTTGTTCTCTAATTTAATCATCAATGGCCCTTTGCTACTTTCTGCTCCAATCTGCACTATTTACCGTGTCACCTATCTTGCTGGTTTCGTGGTGAAAACTGCCCTCCGCTTCACTGTAAGTGTAAAGAGGCAACTTTGTAGATGCCGTGTAGTGTTACAGAACGGCAGGATGGACCTGCTCGTTTCATCTCATCTCATTTTCTGGTAACGGGAATATTACTGAAATGGAGCCTGGTCAAATAACAGCTCAAGAAACCAATCGTCTCTACCACTGGAGACTGAGCCAACAACCATACAGGCATTTATGGGGCAAGTTGAGTCTGATGCTCAGAAATAATACCGCGCAGATCTTCACTCGTGCAAGCTGCACACCCATTATTTTATAAAAGTAAAGCGATTGGAGACAGCTGCTGCATTGGTCACTGCAGCCACAAGCTTTCGCGCGGTGAATTAATGGTTTAGTATAAAGCACATGGTGTCTCTGTGGTGTAATCGGTCAGCGCGTTCGGCTTTTAATTGTAAGGTTGGTGGTTTAAGCCCGCCCAGGATAACTTTTACCTCAGGATTCATTGACTCACTGCGCCAGGTTTCCAATGTGTGTTTTGTCTGCAAGAAAATGCACGGTCAAAATTGCCAGCGGAGCACGGCTGATATTCCACCATATTTCGGTCCGATAGCAGGCACATGAAAAATATTTAAAAATCCGAGATTGGCTACACGGCACTCAGAATTCTTTTTCACAGACAGGGTCCGAAGGGAGGACTCAATGGTTGCCGGAGAGATGGTTCATTCAGATATGGATACTTGTGCAGTGAGCGAGACCAGACTGCTACCGTGTTTTCACAATGAATGTCACTCCTTTATTTTGGAAAAGCAACATAGTTTGCACATTCCGACCGGGTTCAGCTGATTTGTGAGAGATCATTAAAGGCTCCTGCAGCGCTGTCTCGGCGAATAACAACAGTTCTAAGCCGCATTTCAGATGCGACAACAAAGCCATCAGTTTTCCGCTGTTCCCCAGCTCCCGGAGTGAGAGAGGCTGCGACAGCAGGATTTATGGAGGACCGGAGAGAGTGAAACTTTATTTGGGCTTTCGTGGGAAATCCAGTCAATGTGAATAAGAGCTCCTGGAATTGAACCAGTGAAACTGCCTGAGCGGGAATCAGATCCAAAGGCAACAGTGCCGTGCAGCCACTGTAAAATTTCGCTGCCACGCAGCCGATCGGTCATCCTTTCTATACACTGTGCCCATCCAAACTTGCTTTCTTGTACAATGCACGATATACAGCGATATCAGATTCAACACTAATTACTTCAAGTGAACAATATTATCCTCTGTTCACCAATTCGTTTTGAATGCACTCCTTGAATTATCATAATCAGTTTGCAGAATAGATTGCTCTGAAGCTCCATAAATGTTGAGACATTGGCTACGAACTCATCAGCTGGGCTGTAACTTTACTTTTTCTACCGTCTCAGCCTGCTGGTGTTGCCGGTTAGATCAGCTTTCACCATTCAAGGAAGCCTGAGAATTCTATCAGGGGACAAAACAGAGAGACAAGAGACAGAGTCAGGGACAAATACAGAGATGCAAGAAAATAAACAAAGGATATAAATGCCAGGTTCTGCACACTAGCAGAATTTAAGATGCTGATTGGGAGATATTCCTTCTCATGTCTTGAAATCTTGAAAGAGAACATTGGGCGCCCGCCACGATGGAATGTCTCTATTGCTTTGAAAAAGGTAAACCCGGTCAATTGGAGCTAGTTTATTCATTTGTACATTGAACAGATCGTTAAACAGTAACTCACCGAGTAAAATTCAAACCGGTGCAAGAAAACCCCAGTGGGGTATGAGTCTCACGTTTCAAACACTGGGCCATCGCAGCTGCACACAGCAGTTCTTGCACAGCTGTAGGTCATACTGCTTCGGGTTATCACAGTGCCTCCGCCAGACTGCATGTGCTTTCAAACAAGATTCCAAATGGACACATGCAGCAAATAGCCATGCGAGGACTGGTGCTATTGGTGTTGAATTCTCGCCTGTTTATCATGCGACCCGGGTTTGATACCTGGCCAATGCAGGATCGTTTTACATTCTGCACCAATGAGGAACACGGGAACAGGAGTCGGCCATTTCGCCCATCGAGCCTGTTCCGCTATTCAGTCCACAAAAAGCAGGACAATTCGAATCCGGCCAATCGCCGCGCCATTAGTCTGCTCTCAATCATCAGCAAAGTGATGGAAGATGTCGTCGACAGTGCTATCAAGCAGCACGAACCCACCAATAACCTATGAATCGATGCTCATTTTGGGTTCCACCAGGACAAATAGGCTCCAGATCTCATGACAGCCTTGGTCCAAATATGGAAAAAAGAGCTGAATTCCAGAGGTGAGGTGAGAGTGACTGCCCTTGACATCAAGACAGCATTTGACCGAGTGCGACATCAAGAAGCCCGAGTAAATTTGAAGTCAATGCAAATCAGGGAAAAAACTCTCCAGTGGTTGGAGTCATACCGAGCACAAAGGAAGATGGTAGTGGTTGTTGGAGGCCAATCATCTCAGCCCCTGGACATTGCTGCAGGAGTTCCTCAGGGCAGTGTCCTTGGCCCAACTATCTTCAGCTGCTTCATCAATGAACTTCCCTCCATCATAAGGTCAGAAATGGGGATGTTCGCTGATGATCGCACAGTGTTCAGTTCCATTCGCAACCACTCACATAATGAAGCAGTCCGTGCCCGCATACAGCAAGACCTGGACAACATCCAGGCTTGGGCTGATAAGTGGCAAGTAACATTAGAGCCAGACAAGTGCCAGTCTGGATACTTTCTAACCACCTCCCCTTGACACTCAACGGCATTACCATTCACTTAATCTAGTAATATCTCTCTGTAATCTTATTCTTCCATCTACACTGCTTACAATTCTGTCTATCTTTATGTCATCGACAAACTTGGATATGTGGTTCTCGATGCCGTCATCGAATATCAATGAGACCGCCTAAATTGGGGTAAATTCACATTGAGCTTCAATCTCCCTTCATCTTGAGCCATTTTATTTACATCGCGTGTGTTGCGCCGAGGAAAATACTGCACTCTGTCGTCTGGACCTCAAATATAATTCAATTCTCACAACTGCAAAGATGTCAGAATCCAATTGGTGACTTTTCACTAAAAAGCAGTGAAATAACAGGGCTGGTCTGGGATTTGAACCCGGGACCTCTCGCATATTCAATTGGTAAAACACCCAAAGCGAGAATCATACCGCGAGACCAACGAGCCACTAAGCAAAATATCGTGCAGCCAGTCTAAAATTTCACCAGCGTCTTCAGCCGATCGGCCATCCTTTCAAACCAATCTCGTTTTCTATCCCGATGCACAGCAATTTGTGGACAAACTATTTCCAGTCGCCAATATTAGCCTCTCTTAACCAAATTCGTTTCCAATGTACGGCTTGTTTTTTTAAATAAGAATTTTCAGAATTAGTTAATCTGAAGCTACATTGGCATCTGTCTCGGCATCGTCAGAGTACACAAGCTACCATAAGTATATTTTACTCCAATTGCTGTTTTATTTCACTGTGAGGGCGAAGAGACATAAATGTGGAGACATTAGCTCCGAATTTATCAGCTGGGTGGCACCTTTACTCAGTCTCAGTCTTTTTTTTTTCTTTACCTTTCCCTGCTGGTGTTGCAGGTTCGATCAGCCTTTACCGTTCCAGGAAGCCTGAGAAGTCCATCAGGGGACAACATAGAGACAAGAGACAGGGAAAGATAGAGATACATGTAAATAAAGTCGAGTATAAATGGGTGGTTCTGCAAAGTAGCAGAATTTTAGTTGCAGATTGGGCAAGATTCTTTCTTGTGTATTTGAATTTTGCAAGAGTACATTGGGCACCAAATTAAAAGCGCCGGCCACGCTCGAGTATCTCTCATGCTCTGAGAGAGATAAATGAAGTGAGTTAGATCCAGTTCATTCATTTGAGCATTGAACGGATCTTTGAACAATAATTCATTGGGCAGAATTCGAACCTGCGAAGGAAAATTCCATTTGATCTTGAATTTAACGCTTCAACCACGCGGGGATCGTAGCGGCACATGGCCGTTCTTGCATGGCTATCGATCAGACTGAGTTGGGCTATCACAGGAGCTCTGTCCCACTGCATGTTCTTTCAGATAAGATTCCAAAAGGACACATGCATTTACTGATCATGTAAGTATTGGTGGTTCAGGGGTCGAATTCTCGCTCACCACCTGAAATGTTTGATTTCTGACCAATGGGGGATCCTTTTGCATTCCAACAGCATCCACCGAAAATCGGACCACGTGAAACTTTCTTGGCGCCTCATTGGGCAAATCAGGGTCAGTAAATCACAGTTTCGGAGTTTGAATCGCCTCGCGGGTCTCAGGCGTTGCTGTCAGGTCTCCACCTCTCCTGGAGGCGTGGGTTGGATTCTGAATTCCGGCATTTAATCCTTTACAATTACGGAGATATTTTTTGTTCCTTTGGCTTTGGTTGATTTTTCTGAGCTGTTGATTTGATCCGTCCAGAAAATTAACCCGATATCCGTCCACGGCAGGTTTATTTTTAAGTAAACCAGCAAGAAATATAAGAACGAATTGTCCTTCACAGCAGCTGCTTCGCACTCGCCTCCAAGTCGCTCCACGACCAGCAGAGAAATCTTGCCTTGGGTTGGCCCGCTCCCTGAATACATTAATTACTTTGCTACAATCGACGGTATCAAATATCAGCAAGTGAACAACAGCAGAACGGGAAACCACAGTAATCATGAATGATGCTGAGAAGAGCCCGAACCTGTGGAAGACAGACCAGGTTACGGGAAAGAAACAGCCGCCGCGAGCTTTCGGAAGCAGGGAAAGACTGTCTGTCTGACTGACTGGGAAAAGATTTTTTGCATGAAAATGAGTGCGGTTTGAAGTGTTGCAGCTCGAAGGCACTCCCTTCTGGTGAGGAGAGGCAAATGCTCCAGCAAAACAGCCGTGTTCGAGCAGACACAGAAAGCCTTAAGATTTGAGAAAGGAAAAGAGGCGTCCTGATCCACAGCGCCAACATTTTGAGCTGTCAACTTCCGAGAGCGGCCTTGAGCTAATTGCTGCTTGATCGCTCCTGTGAGACGGAATTGAACCAACGAACTTAAAGATCTACTCCTTTGAAGTGCTCTGTTCGACCATCAAAGCTGTCGGAGGCCGAAAAAAAACGGACCTCTCTTTGGTAATTGTTTAGTGAGCGCCTTTTGATGCTCTCAGACTCGTGGTGTCCCGTGCTCATGACCGAGGCTGACTCGGGACCTGTTTATCTCGCAGCGCTGTGAGAGTGTGAGCTGCTGCTTACTCTCTGCAATCTGAGCCAGTGGTGCAGTAAATAATGTATCTTCTAATAGATTAAAAACATTATAGGTTCGATTCTTACTCGGTTTAAAGGCTTCTGAATTTTTTGTATTACTTTATGACTTACAATGTGTAAAATGATAAAAATTCATCACATGCAAAGAACAAAAAATCTGATTAAAGTTTTGACTGTCTCCTGATGACCATGTCAGTATCTCCTTCAGTCTGAAATAAAAAGTTATCTGTTGATTAATGCTGATTCAAACAATGATGCAACGACGAACTGCGATTAATTTGCTTCATGCAGTTAATTCAACAGGTTCTTAATTCTTGTATAACGTTCATTCCCTGACTGGGAATCGAACCACGTGGCGGTGAAAACACCGAATTCGAACCACCAGCCCACCGGGGAGTTCTCAACATTCCGCACCAGACACTGTGGAACTGATGACATTTATTTCTCTTTCACTCTTTCGTGGTTCATTCAGCTCTGTATTTATTCTCAGGCCTCTGATCTCTCCATTCCTTTCAGCATTTGACTCCGGATATTCTTGTAGTTAAATATGAATAAGATACCATATCTCACAGCCCCGGTATATTTGCTGTTTCCCTCTGCAGTTCTGTACAAAATCAAACTGTACGCAGATACCGACAGTGTCTCTCTCTCTCTCACTCCCCACAGAAGCAGCAGGAGATGCCACTTTAAACTGCGTTGTCTTGCAGCTTTCCCAGAAGCTACATTTGATTCGGTGCGTCAATTTTGGGAAATTGAATGATTTTCACCGGCAGCTTCTGGTAGTATATTACCTCACTTTCTATTTCGTGTATATGGCTACTTGCACTTGGTGCTGTAATTGCCAGAACATCACCTTTTGTCCCGATCGTCGTTCGAATAGAAAATGCTATTTTGTACGAGCAGCTTGCCTGGCCCGAAAATGACAAGTGGGAAAGGCCTCGTTGGTCAGCTTGTTCACAGCAAAGAATGTTCAGCGTTACCTTGTGATCTAGTGTTAAGCATTGGGCGCTTTCATCGCCACGACAACAGTTCGATTGGTGTCTGTCTCAACATCTGCCGATTATACACTCTACCAAAAGTATACTGAACTCAAATTGCTGATTTTTCACTGTGAGGGCGAAGAGACATTAGTGGACATTAGTTATAAATTCATCAGCTGGGTTGCAACTTTGCTTCTCCGACCTTCTCAGTCTTCCTTTCTTTACACTTCTCTGCAGATTCAATCATCCTTGGCTGTTTAATAAAGCCTGAGAAGTCCATGAGGTGAAAACACAGAGAGTCAAGAGACTGATGAAAGTATAGAAACAAATATCAAGTTCTGCGAACGAGCAAGAATTTAACATGGAATTCGGGAGAGATTCCTTCAAATGTCTTGTAAGAGACGATTGGACACTCGTCCGCTGAAGTATCTGTTTGAAGGAGAGAAATGTGGTTGGTTAAATCTGGTTCATATTTATTTGAGCTTCAAACAACATTGAGAAACTGGACCTCGCTCAGAATCAATCGTCAAATATTCCAAAGCGAGAATCATACCCCAAGCCTAACAAGCCACCGGTAACAAACCACCGGTAATAAACCACCGGTAATAAACCACTGCAGCCACTGCACAATTAAGTACCAGCCGCAGCCGATCGGTTATCCTTTCAGATCTCTTCGATTAATCCAATCACGTTTTCTATTCCGATGTAGAGAAATGTCGAGTTGCACACTAACTATGACCTCCGTTCTCTTTCGCAAACATATCACTGAACAAAACTTCACAAGTCACCCAGGAAAAATAATTCAGTTCAACATCATTAGCTTCCGAAGGACCTGCGAGGACAGACTGACCAAACCTGCGTTCAGTCGTGAAGCTTGTGGGTGTGTTGTCACCCGAAGGGAGAGAGGCAGGCCTGTGACACAGAGCGAAGGCAGGAACTCAGAAATGTGGCCATTCAGGGCCATAAATGGGCAGACAGTCAGTCACAGTCATTGATTCCGACAGACAGCCCGGTTGTCGTTCAGTCAGTCGGGGAGCGAGGCCTGCAGTCAGCAAACAAAAAGCCTGAGAAGAAGACAGAGACCCAATCAGACGGATAAACAGACAGACAGATAGACAGACAGACATCTGACTCAACGTCAAAACGCAACGTGATCGAATCACGTTGCGGTGATATCATTTTCACAGCAGGTCAGGGTCCTGCCCACAGGTTTTATAGCAGGGCAGTTTTATTCTGGATGGGCTGTTCATTGTTAGTGAAAGAATATTGATCGGAATTTAATTTGTTACATTAAAGTGCTCTTTGTTTGTTAGTTTTTATCGACATCCTCGACAATGTATATACAGAAACAAGTAACAATGTTTAAGGGATGTGGTTTATTCAATATTCGTTAATAAACCCTGTCAGCTGGTGTAATAATAAACACAAACTACCCAACACGCGGGTAAGCCCATAAAGCTAAGATGTATACATGGCCGGTTAGCTCAGTTGGTTAGAGCGTGGTGCTAATAACGCCAAGGTCGCGGGTTCGATCCCCGTACGGGCCAGAAGGTTCCAATTGCAATACTTTTTTAACTTTTAAAAGTTTGGCAGACTTTGGAAACAAGCGAATCCATACAAAATGTCATGAGGTTAATTTTTTGGAGTAACATCCATTAATATGTTTTCTGATCTATCTTTTTGAGGTCCAAAGTGGACGGCCTCACACTTGCTGACGTTGAAATCCATTTGCCGCAGTATTGCCCATTCACTGAATCGAGTAATATCTCTCTGTAATCTCATTCTTCCATCCACACTGCTTATAATTCTGTCTATCTTTGTGTCATCGGCAAACTTGGATATGTGGTTCTCGATCCCGTCATCTAATATCAATGAGACCGCCTAAATTGGGGTAAATTCACATTCAGCTTCAATCTCCACATCATCTTCAGACATTTTATTGACTCCGTGTGTGTTGCGCCTTGGAAACTTCTGCACTTTGTCCTCTGGAGCTCAAATATAATTCAATTCGAACAACTGCAAAGATGTCAGAATCCACTTGGTGACTTTTCACTTAAAAGCAGTGAGATAACAGGGCTCGTCCGGGATTTGAACCCGGGACCTCTCGCATATTCCATTAGAAAAACGCCCTAAGCGAGAATCATACCCCTAGACCAACGTGCCGCTTGCTAGAAAGCCCTGCAACCGGTCTAAAATTTCACCATAGTCTTCAGCCGATCGGCTATCTTTTCCAACCGTTTCTGTCCACCCAATCTCGTTTTTTATTCCTATATTCAGCAATATCAAGTTGTACACTACCTATTTCCAGTCACCAATATTAGCCTCTCTTTACTAAATTCGTTTACAATGTACGACTTGTTTTTTCAAATAATACTTTTCAGAATTAGTTCATCTGAAGCTGCATTGGCATCTGTCTCGGCATCGTCAGAGTGTACAAGCTATCATAAGTATACTTTACTCACAGTGCTGTTTTATTTCACTGTCAGGGCGAAGAGACAAAAATGTGGAGACATTAGCTCCGAATTTATCAGCTGGGTTGCACCTTTACTTTTCCGACCGTCTCAGTCTTTTTTTCCTTTACCTTTCCCTGCTGGTGTTGCAGGTGAGATCAGCCTTTACCGTTCCAGGAAGCCTGAGAAGTCCATCAGGGGACAACAACGAGACAAGAGACAAGGAGAGATAGAGAGATTCATGTAAATAAAGTCGCTTATAAATGGGTGGTTCTGCAAAGTAGCAGAATTTTAGTTGCAGATTGGGCAAGATTCTTTCTTGTGTATTTGAATTTTGCAAGAGTACATTGGGCACCCAATTAAAAGCGCCGGCCACGCTCGAGTATCTCTCATGCTCTGAGAGAGATAAATGAAGTGAGTTAGATCCAGTTCATTCATTTGAGCATTGAACGGATCTTTAAACAATAATTCAGCGAGCAGAAATCAAACCTGCGAAGGAAAACTCCATTTGATCTTGAATTTAACGCTTCAACCACTCGGCGATCGCAGCGGCACATGGCAGTACTTACATGGCTGTAGATGCTACTTTAAACTGCCAGTTGCTTCAAACGATGCCCGATAGACCGGCGTTGTCTTGTAGCTTTCCCAGCAGCTTCATTTGATTCGGTGGGTCAAGTTTGGGAAATTGAATGATTTTCACCGGCAGCTTGTGGTAGTATATTACCTCATTTTCATTACTGGTAATGAACCACTGCAGCCACTGCAGAATTCGGTGCCACCCACAGCCGATCGGCCATCCTTTCAGACCTCTTCTATCCATCCAATCACGTTTTCTATTCCGATGAAGAGAAATGTCGAGTTGCACACTAACTATTTCCTCCGTTCTCTTTCGCAAACATATCACTGAACCAAACTTCTCAAGTCACTCAGCAAAAATAATTCAGTTCAAAATCATTAGCTTCCGAAGGACCTGCGAGGACAGACTGTCCAAACCTGCGTTCAGTCGTGAAGCTTGTGGGTGTGTTGTGATCCTAAGGGACAGAGACAGGCCTGCGACACAGAGCGAAGGCAGGAACTCAGAAATGTGGCCATAAATGGGCAGACAGTCAGTCACAGTCATTGATTCTGACACACGGCCCGGTAGTTGTTCAGTCAGTCGGGGAGCGAGGCCTGCAGCCAGCAAACAAAAAGCCTGGCCTGAGAATAAGGCCGAGACCCAATCAGACGGATAAACAGACAGACATCTGACACAACGTCAAAACGCAGCGTGATCGAATCACGTTGCGGTGATATCATTTTCACAGCAGCTCAGGGTCCTGCCCACAGGTTTTATAGCGGGGCAGTGTTTTATGGATGGGCTGTTGATTGTTAGTAAAATAATATTGATCGGAATTTAATTTGTTACATTAAAGTGCTCTTTGTTTGTTAATTTTGATCTACTTCCTCGACAGTATATACAGAAACAAGTAACAATGTTTAAGGGATGTGGTTTATTCAATATTCGTTGTAAAACCCTGTCAGCTGGTGTAAAAATAAACACAAACTACCCAACACGCGGGTAAGCCCATAAAGCTAAGATGTCTACATGGCCGGTTAGCTCAGTTGGTTAGAGCGTGGTGCTAATAACGCCAAGGTCGCGGGTTCGATCCCCTTACGGGCCATAAAGTTCCAATTGCAATATTTTGGTAACTTTTAAAAGTTTGGCAGACTTGAGAAACAAGCGAATCCACACAAAATGTCATGAGGTCAATTTTTTCGAGTAACATCCATTAATATGTTTTCTGATCTATCTTTTTGAGGTCCAAAGTGGACGGCCTCAAACTTGCTTACGTTGAAATCCATTTGCCGCAGTTTTG
The DNA here is from genome assembly GCF_035084215.1 of Heptranchias perlo. NCBI lineage: Eukaryota > Metazoa > Chordata > Chondrichthyes > Hexanchiformes > Hexanchidae > Heptranchias > Heptranchias perlo. The sequence goes on along the minus strand of NC_090344.1, from coordinate 4,749,680 downwards.
CCCATTCACTTAATCTAGTAATATCTCTCTGTAATCTCATTCTTCCATCCACACTGCTGAAAATTCTGTCCATCTTTGTGTCATCGGCAAACTTGGATATGTGGTTCTCGATCCCGTCATCTAATATCAATGAGACCGCCTAAATTGGGGTAAATTCACATTCAGCTTCAATCTCCACATCATCTTGAGACATTTTATTTACTCCGTGTGTGTTGCGCCTTGGAAACTTCTGCACTTTGTCCTCTGGAGCTCAAATATAATTCAATTCGAACAACTGCAAAGATGTCAGAATCCAATTGGTGACTTTTCACGAAAAAGCAGTGAGAAAACAGGGCTCGTCCGGGATTTAAACGCGGGACCTCTCGCATATTCCATTAGAAAAACGCCCAAAGCGAGAATCATACCCCTAGACCAACGAGCCACTTGCTAGAAAGCCCTGCAGCCGGTCTAAAATTTCACCATAGTCTTCAGCCGATCGGCTATCCTTTCCAACCGCTTCTGTCCACCCAATCTCGTTTTCTATTCCAAAATACAGCAATATCAAGTTGTACACGACCTATTTCCAGTCACCAATATTAGCCTCTCTTTACTTAATTCGTTTACAATGTACGACTTGTTTTTTCAAATAATACTTTTCAGAATTAGTTCATCTGAAGCTACATTGGCATCTGTCTCGGCATCGTCAGAGTGTACAAGCTATCATAAGTATATTTTACTCAGATTGCTGTTTTCTTTCACTGTGAGGGCGAAGAGACAAAAATGTGGAGACATTAGCTACGAATTTATCAGCTGGGTTGCACCTTTACTTTTCCGACCGTCTCAGTCTTATTTTCCTTTACCTTTCCCTGCTGGTGTTGCAGGTTAGATCAGCCTTTACCGTTCCAGGAAGCCTGAGAAGTCCATCAGGGGACAACATAGAGACAAGAGACAAGGAGAGATAGAGAGATTCATGTAAATAAAGTCGCTTATGAATGGGTGGTTCTGCAAAGTAGCAGAATTTTAGTTGCAGATTGGGCAAGATTCTTTCTTGTGTATTTGAATTTTGCAAGAGCACATTGGGCACCCAATTAAAAGCGCCGGCCACGCTCGAGTATCTCTCATGCTCTGAGAGAGATAAATGAAGTGAGTTAGATCCAGTTCATTCATTTGAGCATTGAACGGATCTTTAAACAATAATTCAGCGAGCAGAAATCAAACCTGCGAAGGAAAACTCCATTTGATCTTGAATTTAACGCTTCAACCACTCGGCGATCGCAGCGGCACATGGCAGTACTTGCATGGCTGTAGATGCTACTTTAAACTGCCAGTTGCTTCAAACGATGCCCGATAGACCGGCGTTGTCTTGTAGCTTTCCCAGGAGCTTCATTTGATTCGGTGGGTCAAGTTTGGGAAATTGAATGATTTTCACCGGCAGCTTGTGGTAGTATATTACCTCATTTTCATTACCGGTAATGAACCACTGCAGCCACTGCAGAATTCGGTGCCACCCATAGCCGATCGGCCATCCTTTCAGACCTCTTCTATTCATCCAATTACGTGGCCATAAATGGGCAGACATTCAGTCACAGTCATTGATTCTGACACACGGCCCGGTAGTTGTTCTGTCAGTCGGGGAGCGAGGCCTGCAGCCAGCAAACAAAAAGCCTGGCCTGAGAATAAGGCCGAGACCCAATCAGACGGATAAACAGACAGACAGATAGACAGACAGACATCTGACTCAACGTCAAAACGCAGCGTGATCGAATCACGTTGCGGTGATATCATTTTCAATATTCGTTTATTCAATATTCGTTGTAAAACCCTGTCAGCTGGTGTAAAAATAAACACAAACTACCCAACACGCGGGTAAGCCCATAAAGCTAAGATGTCTACATGGCCGGTTAGCTCAGTTGGTTAGCGCGTGGTGCTAATAACGCCAAGGTCGCGGGTTCGATCCCTGCACGGGCCATAAGGTTCCAATTGCAATATTTTGGTAACTTTTAAAAGTTTGGCAGACTTGAGAAACAAGCGAATCCACACAAAATGTCATGAGGTCAATTTTTTGGAGTAACATCCATTAATATGTTTTCTGATCTATCTTTTTGAGGTCCAAAGTGGACGGCCTCAAACTTGCTTACGTTGAAATCCATTTGCCGCAGTTTTGGCCATTCACTTCATCGAGTAATATCTCTCTGTAATCTCATTCTTCCATCCACACTGCTTATCATTCTGTCTATCTTTGTGTCATCTCTCTCTATGTTGGCGGAATCCATAATGTGGTGTTTTAATCTTGAAATTGGAGACAGACCAATCAGGCAAGAAATCAGGAATTACTTTAGCAAACAAAATACGGCCGAAAGCTGGAACTCTCTCTGCCAAAAGGATGTGGATTGTGGCTCAATTCAAATTTTCAAGAATGATATTGTCGATCATTTCTCGGTTTGGGTTCCAAGGGATTTGTGTCCAAGGCGGGGAAGGAGAGTTGAGTTGCAGATCACGTCATGATCGAATTGAATGGCACAGCAGGAAGAGGGGCTGAATGGCCCTCTCCTGTTCCGATGTTCCTTTTCAGCTCAGCGTGGTGCTGAATGACGTGCAAAAGGCATCAGACTGACTCCAGAATGAAAATCAGGTGCACAGAAGGAGAAACGCTGAGATTGCAGAACGAACTGAACCCTTGCAGCAAAGCCAACAGCTGTCTCTCTACAATAATAGAATGGGAAAAATTTTAGCAACCAGCCCGGCTAGCTCAGTCGGTAGAGCATGAGACTCTTAATCTCAGGGTCGTGGGTTCGAGCCCCACGTTGGGCGCATTTGTGTTCTATTTTTCACAATGGGTAATAACATTTTCAAATTGCAACCTCTTTTCTCGAGTTCATGAAATCCAGTTAAAAAACAGACACAACACTGAGCTGTGTGAAATGAAACCTTGAGCGTTGCCAAATATCCAGTCCCTCCCGATTCTACCTTCTCATTCCCTCCAGATGGGACACGGCAGATTATCGGTTCAATCGGCTTCATTTATTGCTGTTATAAAAAATGTTGAAGGTTAGAAATTGTAACATTTAGAAGATGACATCTCTGGATCCATTCGCCTCTCTGATACATCTTGAGCCCCCCTTACCCTCTTTGATTCTCGCTGAGCTCCTTAACTTCTCTGATACACTCTGTCTCTGACCTCAGAGAGTCCATGATCATCTTTGAACCTTGTCAGCGTTCTTTACCTTCTCTCATACCCACTGAGTGCCCCTTACACAGATCTGCCCTGAGCCCCCTTACACTCTCTCAGACTCGGCAGTCCTTCCCCTCTCTCAGTTCTTAATGTACTCTCCGATGCCCTCTGACAGTCCCTTCCCTTCTCTGAGCCCCCTGACACTTTCTGATGACATCTGACTATCCCTTCCCCGCTCTGAGATCCCCTTGCACTCTCTGATACCCTCTGACAGTCCCTTCCCCTCTCTGAGATCCCCTTGCCCCGATGGATCGCCACTAAGAAGCCATTAGGCTCCCTGATACATTCTCAGAAACCATTACCCTCCCTGATATCCAAGTGCGATGTAATTTTACAGGTGGATCGATCGGTCTGTGTTAAGGATGAGATCCAGAATTTGTTCGGTCGCTGCTCCTTCGGACTCTCGGAATCTGAGAGCTCTATCGGCGATCGGTAACGATCTGCTACTATAAACTGGGTGTGGGTGTATGAGCGCGCTGTTGCTTTATAAACCGAATGAGTTCATATATGAGAGCGATGTTTATATATGAACTGTGGGTGTATATATATATATGAGTGCGATGTTTATATATGAACTGTGGGTGAGTATATATGAATGCGATGTTTATAAGTGAACTGTGAGTGAGTATAAATGAGCCACAGCAATGTGGTTGATTCCTAATTGCCCTCTGAAAAGGCCTAGCAAGCCACTCAGTTGTAAAACCTCGCTAATAAAAGTCATAATAAGAATAAAACCGGACGGACCACCCGGCATCGGACCACTAGGCACCGGACACGACAAAGGCAAACCAAGCCCAGTCGACCCTGCAAAGTCCTCCTCACTAACATCTGGGGACTTGTGCCAAAATTGGGAGAGCTGTCCCACTGACTAGTCAAGCAACAGCCTGACAGAGCCATACTTACAGAATCATACCTTTCAGCCAACGTCCAAGATTCTTCCATCACCATCCCTGTGCATGTCCTGTCCCACCGGCAGGACAGACCGACCAGAGGTGGCGGTGCAGTGATATACAGTCAGGAGGGAGTGGCCCTGGGAGTCCTCAACATTGACTCTGGACCCCATGAAATCTCATGGCATCAGGTCAAACAAGTGCAAGAAAAGCTCCTGCAGATTACCACCAACCGCCCACCCTCAGCTGATGTATCAATCCTCCTCCATGTTGAACACCACTTGGGGGAAGCACTGAGGGTAGCAAGGGCACAGGATGTACTCTAGATGGAGGACTTCAATGTCCATCACCAAGAGTGGCTCGGTCGTATCACTGCTGACTGAGCTGGCCGAGGCCCGAAGGACATAGCTGCCAGACTGGAACTGCGGCAGATGGTGAGAGAACCAACACGATGGAAAAAGTTACTTGACCTCGTCGTCACCAATCTACCTGTCGCAAATGCATCTGTCCATGACAGTATTGGTAGGAGTGACCACCGCACCGTCCTCGTGGAGACGAAGTCCCGTCTTCGCACTGAGGACACCATCCAACGTGTTGTGTGGCACTATCAGCGTGCGAAATGGGATAGATTCAGAACAGGTCTCGCAGCTCAAAACTGGGCATCCATGAGGTGTTGTGGGCCATAAACAGTAGCAGAAATGTATTCCAGCATAATCTGTAATATCTTGGCCCGGCATATTCCTCACTCTACCATTAATAAACAAGCCAGGGGATCAACCCTGGTTCAATGTGGAGTGCATAAGAGCATGCCAGGAACAGCACCAGGCGTACCTAAAAATTAGGTTCCAACCGAGTGAAGTTACAATTCAGGACGACATGCATGCTAAACAGCGGAAGCAACATGCCATAGACAGAGCGAAGCGATTCCACAACCAACGGATCACATCAAAGCTCTGCAGTCCTGCCACATCCAGTCGTGAATGGTGGTGGACAATTAAACAACTAACGGGAGGAGGAGGCTGTGTAAACATCGCCATCCTCAATGATGGCAGAATCCAGCACGTGAGTGCGAAAGACAAGGCTGAAGCGTTTGCAAACATCTTCAGGAAGAAGTGCCGAGTGGATGATCCATCTCAGCCTCCTCCCGATATCTCCACCATCACAGCAGCCAGTCTTCAGCCAATTCGAATCACTCCCAGTGATATCAAGAAACGGCTGAGTGCACTGGATACAGCAAAGGCTATGGGCCCCGACAACATCCCGGCTGCAGTGTTGAAGACTTGTGCTCCAGAACGAGCTGCGCCTCTAGCCAAACTGTTCCAGTACAGCTAAAACACTGGCATCTACCCGACAACGAGGAAAATTGCCCAGGTATGTGCTGTCCACAAAAAGCAGGACAAATCCAATCCGGCCAATTACCGCCCCATCAGTCTACTATCAATCATCAGCAAAGTGATGGAACGTGTCGTCGACAGTGCTATCAAGCGGCACTTACTCACCAATAACCTGCTCACCGATGCTCAGTTTGGGTTCCGCCAGGATCACTCGGCTCCAGACCTCATTACAGCCTTGGTCCAAACATGGACAAAAGAGCTGCATTCCAGACGTGAGGTGAGAGTGACTGCCCTTCATTTCAAGGCAGCATTTGACCGAGTGTGGCACCAAGGAGCTCCAGTAAAATTGAAGTCAATGGGAATCAGGGGGAAAACTGTCCAGTGGCTGGAGTCATACTTAGCAAAAAGGAAGATTGTAGTGGTTGTTGGAGGCCAAACATTTCAGCCCCAGGATATTGCTGCAGGAGTTCCTCAGGGCAGTGTCCCAGGCGCAACCATCTTCAGCTGCTTCATCAATGACCTTCCCTCCATCATAAGGTCAGAAATGGGGATGTTCGCTGATGATTGCACAGTGTACAGTTCCATTCGCAACCCATCAAATCACGAAGCAGTTCGATCCGGCATGCAGCAAGACCTGGACAACATCCAGGCTTGGGCTCATCAGTGGCAAGTAACATTGGCGCCAGACAAGGGCCAGGCAATGACCATCTCGTACAAGAGACAGTCTCACCACCTCCCCTTGACATTCAACGGCATTACCATCGCCGAATCCCCCACCATCAACATCCTGGGGCTCCCCATTGACCAGAAACTTAACTGGACCATCCATATAAATACTGTGGCTGCAAGAGCAGGTCAGAGGCTAGATATTCTGCGGCGAGTGACTCACCTCCTGACCCCCCAAAGTCTTTCTACCATCTACAAGTCACAAGTCAGGAGTGTGATGGAATAATCTCCACTCGCCTGGATGAGTGCAGCTGCAACAACACATAAGAAGCTCGACACCATCCAGGACAAAGCAGCCCGCGTGATTGGCACCCCATCCACCACCCTAAACATTCACTCCCTTCACCACCGGCGCACAGTGGCTGCAGTGTTCACCATCCACAGGATGCAGTACAGCAACTCGCCAAGGCTTCTTCGACAGCACCTCCCAAACCCGCGACCTCTACCAGCTAGAAGGACAAGGGCAGCAGGCACATGGGAACAACACCACCTGCACGTACCCCGCCAAGTCACACACCATCCCGACTTGGAAATATATCGCCGTTCCTTCATCGTCGCTGGGTCAAAATCCTGGAACTCCCTTCCTAACAGCACTGTGGGAGAAGCTTCACCGCACGGACTGCAGCAGTTCTAGAAGGCGGCTCACCACCACCTTCTCAAGGGCAATTAGGGATGGGCAATAAATGTTGGCCTCGCCAGCGACGCCCACATCCCATGCACGAATAAAAAAAATGCGATTTTTATATATAAGCTGTGGGTGAGTATTAATGAATGCGATATTTATATATGAGCTGTGGGTGAGTTTATATGAATGCAATGTTTATATATGAACTGTGGGTATTTATATATGCGTGCGATGTTTATATGTGAAATGTGGGTATGTATATATGAGTGCGATGTTGATCGATGGACTGTCGATTTGTTTTTGTGGGTGCGATGTTTATATATGAACTGTCGTTGTATATATAGGTGTGCGATGTTTAAATATGAACTGTGGGTGAGTGTATATGAGTGAGATGTTTATATACGAACAGTGGATGTGTATATATGAGTGCAGTATTGACATATGAACTGTGGGTGTTCATATATGAGTGCGATGTTTATATATGAACTGTGGGTGTTCATATATGAGTGCGATGTTTATATATGAACTGTGGATGTGTTTTATGAGTGCGATGTTTATATATGAACTGTGGGTGTGTATATATGAGTGTGATGTTTATATATGAACTGTGGGTGTGTATATATGAATGAGATGTTTATATATGAACTGTGGGTGTGTATATATGAGTGCGATGTTTATATATGAACTGTGGGTGTGTATATATGAGTGTGATGTTTATATATGAACTGTGGATGTGTTTCTATGAGTGTGATGTTTATATATGAACTGTGGGTGTGTATATATGAGTGTGATGTTTATATATGAATTGTGGGTGTGTGTTTATGCGTGCGATGTTCATATATGAACTGTGGGTGCGTATATATGAATGAGATGTTTATATATGAACTGTGGGTGTGTATATATGAGTGAGATGTTTATATATGAACTGTGGGTGTGTATATATAAGTGCGGTGTTTATCCATGGACTCTGGTTGGGTATATATGAGTGTGGTGTTTATATATGAAGTGCGGTAATGAACAGCAAGGCGTCGCTGGGGTTATATTTTCTAGCAAGACAATGGCGAAAAGTTGCATTTGCTTTGGTGTCCCAATAGCTCAGTCGCGGTTGCATTAGACTGAAAACTTAAAGGTCTTTGGTGTAATCCAGTGTTTGGCAGTTTTTGGTTATTTAGTTTCTTCTTCTTTGGGTCGATTCTCGCATTTATTTGCAGTGAAATTTTATCCCCACCACTGAAGGATTGGGGATGGAACAGAGAGACATCAACGATGGGAAATATTGATATCGTCTGTATTTGGTTTTTATTTCTCTGTTACCTTCTGCCTTTTTCTCTTGGTTTTGTCTCTCTCGTTGCCGGGTGACTATTTGATGTGATGCATTTGTTCTAAACTGATACATTTTCCACATCTCGGGGCGGTCAGACCCGCTCTGTCTTTCTGTTGTTGCTGATGATCATTAATGGGAACAGGCCGCGAGTTAAACGTTTCTCTGCAAACCGGAGAAAGAAAAATAAAAATAAAGACGTGTTTCTCCGGCCCAGGGGTAAAGTTGCAATGGATGCTATTCAATAAAATTGTCGCGTGAATTTGTCTGTGGATCTGATTGTAAAGCTTGGATTTTAAAATTACGAAAACCCAAAACAAAGCCCCTTATCAGACCATACAACAATCAAACCCGCGATCACGACATGATGGCATGTTTTACTTTAGCAAGCTGTGCAACCAGTCTCCTAAAATGCAGTCTGAAAAGCGTTTCACATACAAAACAAATCATTATTAAACTTGTGACTGTCACTCGGTAACCTCGTTAGCGTCTCTTTCAGTCTGCAACAGAAAGTTATAGGTTGGTTAATGGTGTTTAAATAAATATTCCTCTTTTCGTCGAGTTTATTTGGTTTCATGTAATTAATTATATAGGTGTGAACGCCGAATCATAACCACGAGCCCACCAGGCACCTGTACGGACAGTCCACCCAATCCGGTTACTTTGATCATCTGCCCTCCTCTGCTAGAAAAACAATAGGATGAACAGCCCTTGTCTGTGAAAAGGTGTCCTCTCCCCTTGATCAAACTAATGTGTGCAATTGATGAACTGGAGTGAATTGCGCTCGAAGCAGATCTGGAAAATGCGCAATGCAGCCGCACAGGAATTCCAAATCCACTCTACGTGGAGGAAAAGGAGTGACAGAAACAGAAGGAGATGCCACGTGAAAGATTTGGACCCGGACCTGCTGCATGAGATTTTAAATGTTGTCAGCCTTTAACTGTAGCTCACAGTGTGAGAACAGTCATTGTTATCATTTGCCTTTAAGGTATCTTCTTGTACTGCATCTCTTCAATATCCCCGGGTTGTTACAGCACTGCTTTCTTCAAATTAAATCCCATTGTGAAAACATACACGATTTCAAACCAAAGCGAGGTGTGTGAGATTGGAAGGAGAGTGTGAGTGGGGATCATGGGCCCGTGCGTGCGTGCATTTTGGAAATGGGAACAGAGACATCCGCTGCTTGTTGGAGTATTTCACCTCATTTTCCATTTCACGCGCAGGCCTGCCCGCACTCGGTACTGTCATGGCCTGAACAAGTCTTTCGTGTTCTCACAGAAAATGCCACTTTGTGCGAGCAGTTTGTCCGGACTGGGCTGCAATGAGGTAGGACACTGGGAGTATTCAATTAATGAAATCAGTACTTCAAACAGAAAACATTCTTCACTCACTCATCCTGAGACATTAGGGTCTCTATACTTGAATTATTGTTCCATTCATTGGAACTTAGGAACATGAGTAGACCATCCAGCCCCTCGAGCGTCCAGGTTAATACATCCTTCCTGAGGTGGGTGCCCAGAACTGAATGCAATCCTCCAGTTGGGGTCTTGCCAGAGCTCTGTGCAGCTGTAACATAACATCCACCCCTTGTTTTCCAGCCCTCTTGAGATAAACGGGGAGAGTGAGAGCTCAAGAGAGAAAGCGAGAGTGAGCAAATGGGAGAGAGAGAGAGGATTATGCATTGCACAAACCGTCCCTGTGTCGATTTCTCAGGAGCGCTGTGAATCCCCACTGAGCTTTTGAACCACTTACTGCACCGCAGCAAAAGTTCCAAAACAGCATATGGGTAACGTGAAATAACCTAATCGACAGCCGATTTGTGGTGCCATGGATAGCACGTGGGACTTCTTCAAATCACTGCAAAGGTTGTGTGTCCAAATCTCACCATCGTTGAATTTTAGTTCAGGGTTCGGTGATTTCGGCGCTGGGAAGTGAAATTTTGCAGCAAAACCGCAACAGGATCATTAATGCTCGTCAAGGAAGGGAAATAACCCCCTACACTTCATCTGATACAAGTGGCTCCAGTCCCACCCGAATTTATAATGCTTAATCCACTCTGAGCTGGATTGGCGAAACACTCTCAAGAAGGAGGCACATCATCTGCTCACCACAAAAGTCAATCTGCTGGACTTCCGGCTCTGTCAGACTGCATGTTCCTTCAGTCAGGTTTCCAACTGGACACATGCATCCTGCTGCCGTGCGAGCATTGGTGCTTGAGGGGTAGACTTCTTGCTTGCAGTAATTCTATTCCTGTGAAAGTCGCTCCTGAAGATCGCAAGATGGAAAGTATCGTGACTGAGCGGTCGAACGCGCAGGGTTAAAGCTCAGGCTAAATTCCATAATTTGTAGATGGATCAAAATCATAGTTTGCGGCTCCAATACCGCAGCCTCCCTCCTGTAAACTAATAACACTAAATATCTCATCTGATATTGCAACAAGAGGAACCACGTGGCGATACAAATAATTGATGCATTTTGGAACACCTCAATTATACGTTCAGCTCCGTTCGAAATGTTCACAAGGAAAAGGATTTGTTGATCTAAGTGAGACTCGACTAACAACCTCGCCATTTCCCGACCTTGTACGGTCATATAAGGACCGCGCACTGACTGATTGCACTGCTCGAGCCCGGTCACTTTGATCACCTCTCCTACTCTGCTGCAAAGAATCTTAAGGTGAGAAACGTGTCCTGTCCCCGTGATGAAAATAATATCTGCACGTTCACTTTCAGCTTCTTTCACATCCTCTGCTCCATCGCACTACAATCGGGTTTTCTGTGAACAGGTCAAAATAAACACTGGCAGAAATTCTAAGAGCAGTGGGATTCAAACCCACGCCTCGAAAGAAATTAAATTTAACACCTTCGACCGCGAGGCCGCGCTACCATAATGTCACAGTAATGTTTAAAGAGCTGTTTAATGCTCCAATAAATGAATTGAAGCTAATTGACCGCATTTAGCCGGTGCTGGGGTTGTTCTCCTTCGAGCAGAGAACGTTAAGAGGAGATTTGATCGAAGTGTTCAAAATCATGAAGGGTTGAGATAAATAAATAAAGAGAAACTGTTCCCATTGGCGGAAGGGTCGAGAACCAGAGGACACAGATTTAAGGTGATTGGCAAAAGAACCAAAGGCGATATGAGGAAACAGTTCTTTACCCAGCGAGTAGTTATAATCTGGAATGCGCTGATTGAAAGGCGGCTTTCAAAAAGGAATTCGATAAATACTTGAAGGGAAATAAATTCAGGGCTAACGGGAAGGAGCGGGGGAATGGGACTATCTTGACTGCTTTAACAACGAGCCGGCACGAGCTCGATGGGCCGAATGGCCTCCCTCTCTGCTGTAACCATTTTATGATTCTATGATTCTGTTTATACTCTTTATTTTCTTTGCATGCATTTCTCTATCTCTCCCTGTCTCTGTCTCTTGTTTTGTCCTCTAATGGACTTCTCAGGCTTCCGTGAACGGCGACGGCTGATCGATCCTGCAACACCAGCAGAGAAGGTTAAAGAAAGGTTGAGACGGTTGGAAAAGTAAAGGTGCAACCCAGCTGCTGCAGTCAATGTCTAAACATTAAGATCTCTTCGCTCTCACAGTAAAACAAAGCACCAATTTGATTAAAGTATACTTATGGGAGAGTGTATGTTATCACCATGCCGAGACAGACGGCAAAACATATCATAGAATCATTAAAATTTACGTTAGCGGAGGCCATTCGGCCCATCATGTTTGTACCGGCCGGAAAAGAGATATCCAGCATCACCCGATTTACCAGCGTTTAGTCCGTAGTCTTGTCGGTTACGGCTCTTCAAGTGCATATTGAAGTCCTTTTTAAACCCGATGAGGGTTTCTGCTTCTCCCACCCTCTCAGGCAGTGAGTTCCAGACCCCCACCACCCGCTGGGTGGAACAAAATTCCCCTCTGCTCCGCTCTAATCCTTCTACCAATTACCTTAAATCTATGACCCTTTTTATTGAACTCTCTGCTACGTGAATCAGGTCCTTCCTATCCACTCTATCGAGGCCCGTGATAATTTTATACACCTCAATTAAATCTCGCCTCAGCCTCGTCGGTTCCAGAGAAAACAACCTCAGCCTATCCAATCTATCCTCATAGCCAAAATTCTCCACTCTTCGCAACATCGTCGTAAATCTCTGTACCATTTCGAGTGTAGTCCCATCTTTCCTGTAATGTGGTGACCAAAACTGTACGCAATACTCCAGCTGTAGCGGAACTTGTGTTTTATTCAGTTCCAGAATAACCTCCCTGCTCTTACATTCTATGCCTCGGCTTATAAAGCAAAGTATCCTTTATACCTCTTTAACCACCTTAACCACCTCTCCTCTTCCCTTCAGGGATCTGTGGACATGCACTCCAAGGTCTCTCTTTTTAACGACACCTCTCAGTATCCTCCAAAGCAATGTAGTTTCCGAGCAACTAATTCTGAAACATCTTGCTTGATAATATAAGTCGTAGAGACGAAACCAATTTAGTAAAGGGAAACGAATATTGGTGACTGGAAATAGTTAGTGTACAACTTGATATTGCTGTGTACCGGAATAGAAAACGAGATTGGATGGACAGAAGAGGTCTGAAAGGGTAGCCGATCGGCTATGGGAGACAGCGAAACTTTAAACTGGCTTCAGGATGTAAGTAACAGCGTCTGGTTGGTCTAGATGTATGATTCTTGTTTCGGGGGCTTTGGTTGATTAATAGCTGAGAGTCCCGGGGTAAAATCCCCAATAAGCTCTTGCTGTTCAGCTACGTTGAGTGTAAAATTCACCAATTGGCTTCTGACATCTTTTCAGTGTTCCTGTTGGTAGGATTAAAGTGCATGTTTGAGCTCCAGAGGACAGAGTGCTGAAGTTTCCAAAGTGCAACACATGTGAAGTAAATAAAATGTCTCAAGATGATGCAGAGATTGATGCTGAATGTGAATCTCCCCCTATTCAGGTGGTCTCATTGATATTGGATGACGGGACAGGGAACGACATATGGAAGTTTGCCGATGACACCAAAATGGGCAGCGTTATAAGCAGTGCAGATTATATAGGAAGAGGAACACAGGAACAGGAGTAGACCATTCAGCCCCTCGTGCCTGCTCCGCCATTTGATAAGATCATGGCTGATCTGTGATCTAACTCCATATACCTGCTTTTGGCCCATATCCCTTAATACCTTTGGTTGCCAAAAAGCTATCTATCTCAGATTTAAATTTATAAATTGAGCTAGTATCAATTGCCATTTGCGGAAGAGAGTTCCAAACTTCTACAACCTTTTGTGTGTCGAAATGTTTTCTAATCTCGCTCCTGAAAGGTCTGGCTCTAATTTTTAGACAGTGCCCCCTACTTCCAAAACCCCCAACCAGCGGAAATAGTTTCTCTCTATCCACCCTATCTGTTCCCCTTAATATCTTATAAACTTCGATCAGATCACCCCTTAACCTTCGAAACTCTGGAGAATGCAACCCCAATTTGTGTAATCTCTCTTCGTAACTTAACCCTTGAAGTCCGGGTATCATTCTGGTAAATTCCAGAGAGACATTAATATAATGAATGAATGGGCAAAACTGTGGCAAATGGATTTCAATTTAGGCAAGTGTGAGGTCATCCACTTTGGACCTCAAAAGGATAGATCAGAATACTTTATAAAAGGTGAAACATTCGAAACTGTGGAGTTCCAAAGGAACTTCGGTGTCCATGTACATCGATCAATAACATGTCATGGACAGGAACAGAATATAATCAAAAAGGCTAATGGAATGGTGGCCTATATGTTTGGAGGATGAGAATAGACATTATGCTACAGCTACACAAAGCTCTGGTTGGACCACACCTGGAGTACTGTGTTCAGTTTTGGGCACCGCACCTTAGGAAGGATATATTGGCCTTGGAGGGAGTGCAGTGTGATTTACTAGAAAGATAACTGGACTCTAAGCGATAAATTACGAGGAGAGATTACACAAACTATAGTTGTATTCCCTTCAATTTAGTAGATTAAGGGTTGATGTGATCGAAATGTTCAAGATATTAAGAGGAACTGATGTGGTAGATGGATAGAAACTATTTCCGCTCGTTGGGGTGTCTTGGACTCGGGGACATCGGCTAAACATTAGAGTCAGGACTTTCAGGAGTGAAGTTCGGAAACACTTCGACAAGCAAAGTGTTGGAGAAGTTTGGAACTCTCTTCCATAAACGGCAGTTGATGCGAGCTCAATTGTTAATTTCAAACCCGTGATTTATCGATTTTTGTTAACCAAAGATCTTAAGAGATATGGGACTAAGGCGGATACAGGGATTTCGGTCACAACTCAGCCATGATCGTATTGAGTTGCGGAACAGGCTGGAAGGACCAAATACCGGAATCCTGTTCCGAAGTTCCTCCTTGGTGCAGAATGCAAAACGATCTTGCATTGGCCGGGAATCGAAACCGGGTCTCCCGCGTGGCAGGCGAGAATTCTACCCCTGAACCACCAATGCTTGTTTTTTGCAGAAGTTACATGTTCCTATATGGAATGCTGTCTAAACGAACATGCCGTTGACAGCTGCGATGGCCGAGTGGTTCAAGCGTTGGTCTCAAAACTCCATTGGAGTTTTTCAGCCTCGGTTTCAATTCTGCTCGCAACCCCCAACTGTTGAAAGATCTCTTCAATGCTCAAATAGATTAATTGGAGTTAATTGACTGCATTTACCGCTCTCCCAGCATCAGAGATACTTCAACGTGGCTGGTGCTTTTAATTGAGCGTCCAATCTTCTCTTGCAAGATTTCAAGACCCGAGAAGGAATCTCTCTCAATCTGTAACTTAAATTCTGGTCGTTTGCAAAACCTGACATTTATACTCTTTATTTTCTTTGCATGCATCTCTCTATCTTTCCCTGTCTCTGTCTCTTCTCTCTCTGTTGTGCCCGACGGGCTTGTCAGGCTTCCTTGAACGGCGAAGGCTGATCTCGCCTGCAAAACCAGCAGAGAAAGGTAAAAAAAAGGCACTGAGACGGTTGGAAAAGTACAGGTGCAACCCAGCTGCTGCAGCTATTGTCTACACACTTATGTCTCTTCACTCTCACAGTGAAACAAAGCATCAATTTGATTAAAGTATACTTCTGGTCGAGTGTATATTATCGCGATGCCGAGACAGACGGCAATTATATCATAGAATCCGAGAAAGTTATGCCAAAGAAGGAAGCCATTCTGCACATCGTGCCTGTGCCGGCCGAAAAATCGGTACCGAGCCTCATCACACTTTCCAGCGTTTAGTCCCTAATCTTGTCGGTTATGGATCTTCACGTGCGTATTGAAGTTTTTATTTTTCAATGCGATGAGGGTTTCCGCCTCTCCCACCCTTTCTGGCAGTGATTTTCCGACCCCCACACCCACCACCCTCTGGATGGAAAAAAAAATTCACTCCCCTCTAATCATTCTACCGATTACCTAAGATTGATGTATCCTGATTATTGACCTCCCTACGAAGGGAAATAGGTCCTTACTATACACTCGATCGAGGCCCGTCATAATGTTATACACCTCAATTAAATCTCCCAACAGCCTCCTCAGTTCCAAAGCAAACAACCCCAGCTTATCGAATCTATCCTCATAGCTAAAATTCTCCAGTTCTGGCAACATTGTCTTAAATCTCCTTTGCACCCTTTCTCGTGCAATCACATCTTTCCTGTAATGTGGTGACCACAACTGTATGCAGTATTCTTGCTGTGGCCTAACTATTGTTTTATAAATTTCTACCAGAACCTCCCCTGCTCTTGTATTCTGTGCCTCGGCTAATAAAGGAGAATATTCTTTATGGCTTCTTAACCACCTTATCTAGCTGTTCTGCTACCTTCTGGGATCTGTGGACATGCACTCCAAGGTTTTGCTGTTTATCTGCACCTCTCAGTCTCCTCCCAAGCAATGTAGTTTCAGAGCAACTAATTCTGAAACGTCTTACTTCATAATTCAAGTCGTACAGTCGAAACCAATTTGTTAAACGGAGACTAATATTGGTGACTGGAAATAGTTAATGTGCAACTTGATATTGCTGTGCACCGGAACAGAAAACGAGATTGGATGGACAGAAGAGGTCTGACAGGATGGCCGATCGTCTGTGGGAGGCAGCGCACCTTTCAACTGACTCCACGGCTTCAGCATCAGCGGTTTGTTGGTCTCGGGGTGTGATTTTCGCTTTGAGTGTTGTGTTATGTGATACGCGCGCGATCTCAGCTTCAAATCCCGCATCACCCCTCCTGTTTCTGTGCTTTTAGTGAAAAGTCACCAATTCGCTTCCGATATCTTTTCAATGTTGCTTTTGGTGGAATTGAATTATATCCAGAGAATGTTTGAGCTCCAGAGGACAGAGTGCGGAAATTTCCAAGGCACAACACAGGTGAAAAAATAAATGTCTCAATATGATGAGGAGATTGAAGCTGAATGTGAATTTGCCCCAGTGCAGTCGGTCTCATTGATATAAGATGACGGGATAGAGAGCGACATGTGCAGATGACACCAAGATGGGCAGCACTGCAAGCAAAGTAGATGGAAGCAGAACATTACAGAGAGTATTTAATATCATAAATGAATGGGCAAAACTGTGGCAAATGGATTTCAATTTAGGTAAGTGTGAGGTCATCCAACTTGGACCTACAGAGCATTGATCAGAATACGTTCTAACTGGTGAAATGATCGAAACCGTGGAGTTCCAAAGGGACTTAGCGGTCCATATACATAGATCATTAAAATGTCATGGACAGGTACAGAAAATAATCAAAAAGGCTAATGGAAAACTAGCTTTTATATCTAAAGGACCAGAATACAAGGTGATAGACATTATGCTACAGCTATACAAAGCTCTGGTTAGACCACACCTGGAGTACTGTGTTCAATTCTGGGCACCGCAACTGAGGAAGGATATTTTGGCCGTGGAGGTAGTGCAGTGTAATTTTGCTAGATTGATACCTGGAATCCAAGGGTTAAATTACGAGGGGAGATTACACAAACTAGGGTTGTATTCCCTGGAATTCAGTAGAATAAGGGCTGATTTGATTGAAGTTTTCAGGATATTACGGGGAACTGTTGGTGTTGATGGAGAGAAACTCTTCCCGCTCGTTCGGATGTCTAGGACTCGGGAACCTGGCCTAAAAATTGGAGTCAGGAATTTCAGGAGTGAAATTAGTTAACACTTCGACAAGCAAAGGGGGGTAGAAGTTTGGAACTCTCTTCTGCAAGCGACAGTGTTAGCTTAATTGTTAATTTTAAACCTGAGACTGATAGATTTTTTCGTTAACCAGTGGTATTAAGGGATACGGAGCGAAGGCAGTTGTATGGAATTAGGTCACAGATCAGCCATGATCTCACTGAATTGCGGAACCGGCTCGAGTGGCTGAACTCATCTTCCTAATTGGTGCAAAACATGAAACGTTCATGCATTGTCCGCGAATCGAATCCGTGTCAGAGGCCAGAATTCTATCCCAGAGCCACCAATACTCATACGTACACGCACTGCATATGTACATTTATGTTACTCTCATAGTGATTAAAAGCAGCAATTTGAGTAAACTATACTTAAGGGAGAATGTAAACTATGACGATGTCGAGACAGACGATTATGTTGTTTCAAAGCAATTCATTCTGCAAAGTGTTACTTGATAATGCAAGTCTTACATTCAAAGCAAATTTGATAAAGGGCGAGAAATATTGTTGATATGAAATGATCAGTGTGGAACCTGATATTGCTCCACATCGTGCATCGTAGAAGAAAGCGGGATTGTATGGACAGAGCCTTCTGAAAGGATGGCGGAACGGCTGCATGGCAGCGAAATTTTACAGCGGCTGCACGGCTCTGTTGCTTGTTGGTCTTTGGGTCTGAATGTCGCTCAGGAAGTTCGAATCGTTCAAAATTCCCAATGAGCCCTGTTATGTCCCCATTTTTAGTCAAAAATCACCAATTGGCTTCTTACATCTTTTCAGCGGTGTGGAAGGCAGTTTTGACTTATCTCCAGCAGAGCATGTTTGAGCACCAGAGGAAAGAAAGCAGAGGGTTTGTCCATGCAACACAAGTAGACGAAATGAAGATAATCTTTCAAGAAGTTGTAGATTGAAGCCGGCACATGAATTTATCCCAATTCAGACAATCTCATGGCTACAGAACAAAAAAGGTAAAGGATGCTGCATTGGCCTGGAACCAAACCTCTGGTTTCCCGCCGGCAGGCGAGGGTTCCACCACTGAACCACCAATGGACACACGGCTGCAGGCAGCACATGTAGCTTTGGATACATGTCTAGAACATGCAATCTGGCAGAGTTCCTGTGATTACCCTACGCAATCGACTCTACAGTTGCGCGGTGCCCTTTGTGTTAAATTATGGATCAAGCATGGTCGTGAAATTCACTGGGGGCTCGAAACCAACTTACACGACGATTGTGAAACAGTCAAATAAATAAGAGCTGTAATTACCAGGCAGTGTTTACTTCTCTCAGAGGTTAAGGGATAATCCAACCCAATGTTCACCTATGAGATTTCAAGACTTGAGACAGAATTTCAAAAAAGCTGTACCATAAATTCTGCTCAATCACGGAATTTGGAGATTTATACTATTGTATTTCTTTGCATGCATCTCTCTATCGCTGTCTGCGTTTCTTCTCTCTCGGTGTTTAACCTTGATGGACTGATCAGGCTTCCTTGAACGGCCAGGTCTGGAAACCAGGGATGGAAAAGACTGTCGGATCTTCAGTCCAATTGTTGGATTTCGGCGGGATGAGCTTTGCTATTTTCCGTCTCCGTTTTCGGAAAATATAAACCCAGATGGGATTTCCCCTCCTCGGTCCCGTCACCTTCGGGTAATGGGAATGAACCCGATCTATCACTCGGTCGGAACATCCGTATTCTTATTGCTTAAGTATAAAATTACGGGGTGACAGCTATTTTCAGGACGCATTTTAGAAATTAACACGTAACAGACTTATGCGAAAACTAGAAGCACGTGGAATTAAAGGACCAGTGGTAACGTCGGCACCTAATTGGCTCAGGAATGGGAGGCAGAGAGTTGTGGTGAACGGATACCCTTATACATTAGGGTCTCTATACTTGAATTATTTTTTCATTTATTGGAGCATAGGAACAGGAATAGGCCATTCAGCCCCTCGAGCCTCCAGGTTAACACATCCTTCCTGAGGTGGGGTGTCCAGAACTGAATGCAGCACTCCAGATGGGGTCTCACCAGAGCTCTGTGCAGCTGTAACATAACTTCCACCCCTTTGTATTCCAGCCTTCTTGAAATAAACGGGGAGAGTGAGAGTTCAAGAGAGAAAGCGAGAGAGAGCAAGACGAATAGAGAGAGACAGACAGACAGACAAACAGATCACTAGGCATTGGAGAATCCGTCGCTGTGTCGATTTCTCAGGAGCTGCTGTGAATCCCCACTGAGCTTTCGAACCACTTGCTCCACCGCAGCAAAAAATCATAAGCAGCAAATGGGTAATGTGAAATCACATAATCGACAGCCGATTTGTGGCGCAATGAGTAGCACGTTGGACTTCCAATTAGCAGTTCTAAAGTTGTGGATTCCAATTTCACTACCGTTGAAGTTGAGGGCTCAATTTTGGCGGTGGGAATTAGAACTTTGCAGCAAAACCGCAACAGGATCACGAATGTTCATCAAAGAAGGGAAACAACCCTCTTGTAGCTCCTGAAAATCGCAAGAATTAAAGTATCGTGACTGAGCGGTCTAACCCGCTGGTTTAAAGCTCCAGTTAAATCCCATAATTTGTCGATGGATCAAAATCACGGTTTGTAGCTCCAATTCCGCAGCCTCCTTCCTGTAAACTAATAAAACTAAACATCTCATCTGTTTTTACAACAGCGTAGGCCGGAGGAACCACATGGCTGAACAAATAACTAGATGCATTTTGTAACACACCGATTGCACATTCTACTCCGTTCGAAATGTTCACAAAGAAAAGGATTGGTTGATCTAGATGAGACTCAACTAACAACCTCGCCATTTCCCGACCCTGGACTGTCATATAAGGACCGCCCACTGACTGATCGCGCCGCAAGAGCCCGGTCACTTTGATCACCCGTCCCACTCTGCTGGAAGGAATATTAAGGTGAGCGGCCCTCACCTGTGGGAACGTGTCCTGTGCCCGTGATGAAAATAATATCTACACTTTCACTTTCAGCTTCTTTCACATCCTCTGCTCCATCGCACTACATTCGGGTTTTCTGTGAACAGGTCAAAATAAACATTGGCAGAAATTCTAACAGCAGTGGGATTCAAACCCACGCCTCCATAGAAATTAAATGTAACACCTTAGACCGCGTGGCCGCGCTACCATTATTTCACAGTAACGTTGAAAGAGCTGTTGAATGCACAAATAAATGAATTGAAGCTAATTGACCGCATTTACCCCGGGCTGGGGCTGTTCTCCTTCGAGCAGAGAATGTTAAGAGGAGATTTGATAGAAGTGTTCAAAATAATGAAGGGTTTAGAAAAAGTAAATAAAGAGAAACTGTTCCCATTGGCGGAAGGGTCGAGAACCTGAGGACACAGATTTGAGGTGACTGCCAAAAGAACCAAAGGCGAAATGAGGAAACACTTCTTTACCCGGCGAGTAGTTATAATCTGGAATGCGCTGCCTGAAAGGGTGGTGGAAGCAAATTCAATCGTGAATTTCAAAAAGGAATTGGATAAATACTTGGAGGGGAATAAATGCAGGGCTACCGGGAAGCGTCGCGGGAGTGGGACCAACTGGATCGCTCTTATAATGAGCCGGCACGGGTTCGATGGACCGAATAGCCTCCTTCTGTGTTGTAAACATTTTATGATTGTATGATTCTATTTATTCTCTTTATTTTTTTTGTATGCATTTCTCTATTTCTCCCTGTCTC
The DNA here is from genome assembly GCF_035084215.1 of Heptranchias perlo. Taxonomy (NCBI): domain Eukaryota; kingdom Metazoa; phylum Chordata; class Chondrichthyes; order Hexanchiformes; family Hexanchidae; genus Heptranchias; species Heptranchias perlo. Next base: position 4,728,701 of record NC_090344.1, on the reverse strand, counting down.
TGTCTCTTTTGTTGTCTCAGGCTTCCTTGAACGGCGTTGGCTGATCGAACCTGCAACACCAGCAGAGAAGGTCAAAGAAAGACTGAGACGGTAGGAAAAGTAAAGGTGCAGCACCGCTGCTGCAGCCAATGTCTGCACAATAATGTCTCTTCGCTCTCAAGTAAGTAACTTTCTTTTCATTCCTCTTCTTTCGTTCTTTTTCTTTCTGCCTCCAGCACCTGTGTCCGTATCCTGTTTTTGTTCTCTCATGTGTCTCTGTTGGATGATCCAAAATTCAGACCCGCCGCTTCTTCCAGCTTTTCCTTCCTTCCACAATCATGGTCCATTTCATTGAGACTTTACTGCGGCCTTGCCCACTCTAACATTTACTTTCACATTCTTACGCCTTCAAGTTTGCTCTACATCGACCGCTGTTTCTCGGGGGCACATGTCCCGTTCACACCAATGTTCATTTGTGCCTTGAAACCAATCGATACATTTCGATCTGCGTGACTGTTCCAGAGACAAGCACTGAGAAAGCAGGGCAGGCATTCGGAAGGACAGCGGCATACTTTTCCGTGAAATTACCATGGGATATCTTGTGACACGGGGGATGTTCACTGAAGAACTGGGTTTTGTTTTCATGGTCGTTGGCGCTTTTCCCCGAGCAATTGATGTGCGGGAGAGACGGGCGGCGCGACGTAGCTGCGAATGACGGCTGAAAGGTGCACTTTTGGCAATTTGGGCGGTGCACGAAAGTCGGAAATGTTCGGCTGGATCGTAATAGGTCTGTGGAAATGTCCGATTGAAAAGAAATGAGGAGAAATGAAAAGAGCGGCAATGGTGAAAAGTTGTCGATTACAGGAGATTGGCCGTGAGCGAAAGGTCCTTTGAAAGCTCGGCGCGGAGGGGATTTTGTTCGGAAACGGCAGACTTTAAGCGCGTGAGGAAAGTGAAGTGTGAGCTGCGTCCTTGGGTCAAATTGGGTGTTTTCAGGAAAACAGCCATTGTGAAATCACAAAAATGAAAACAGAAAATGCTGAAAAGGTCAGGCAGCACCTGTGGCGAAAGAGCCAGAGGGAATGTTTCAGCTCTGTGGCATTTATCTTCAGATCTGAATAGCTTACCCTATGCGTGAGTAACTTCGCTGTCTGCGATGTTGGTTTCCATCTCTGAATTATGTGGGTTCGAATCTCACTGCTGCCAGAATTTGTACACCCTTCCATTTTAGCCGCCTCACCAAAAACCCTTCTTAAAAAAGAAGTGCTTTTCCGCATTGCTGGTTTCCACCTATTTGCACAATTCAGCAAAGTCTGGATTGCCACCCAACTGTTTCTGAGACGGAGGTGCTGGGACTGTAAGGGGTGATCTCGGCGAAGTATCAATCAATGTGCACAATGGCGCCCTGGTGAACCGAGTACCTCTTATAGTCAGCATAATAAAAATGATATGCACCATAATTATGAATTTCTTCTTGGCATCACACTAGGATTTATTATCAGAGAAAGTACATGTGCAGGTCGATTTACGTCACGCTCCGGTCGCTTCGCATCGCCTCCCACAAATAGAATGGAATCATAGAAAGGTCACAGCACGAAAAGAGGCCATTCGGCACATCGAGTCCGTGCCGGCTCTCTGCAAGTGCAATCCAGACAGACCCACTCCCCCACCCTTTCCTTGTAGCCCTTATTCTCTTTCGTTTAAAATACTTATCCAGTTCCTTATTGAAGACCATGATTGAATCTGCCTCCACCACCCCCTCGGGCGGTACATTCCAGATCCTAAACACTCGCTGTGCAGAAATGTTTCTCCTCATGTCACCTTTCGTTATTTTGCCAAACACCTTTAATCGATGTTCTCTGGTCCTTGAACCTTCCGCCAATCGGAACAGTTTCTCTCTATCTACTCTGTCCAGATCCTTCATGATTTTGAATACCTCTATCAAATCTCCTCGTAACCGTCTCTGTTCCAAGCAGAACAACCCCAGCTTCTCTAATCAATCCATGAAACTTATGCCCCTCATCCCTAGAATCTTTACAGTAAATCTCTTCTGTTGGGATTTGGTATTAACATCGCCGAACCCCCACCATCAACATACTAGTGGTTATCATTAACCAGAAACATAACTGGACCAGCCACATACATACTGTGGTTACAAGAGCAGATCAGAGGCTGGATATTCAGAGCCAAGTCACTCACCTTCGAATTCCCTCAAGCCGTTCAACCATCTACAAGGCGCAAGTTGAGTGAGTTGGAATGCTCATGTGATGGTCATCGACCTGAAACGTTAACTCTGTTTCCATATCTAAAGATTCTGCCTGACCTGCTGAGGATAAACAATTCACAGTTTTCATTTCAGGTTGGCAACATAGCCAGTATTTTCATTTTGAATAAAGGAGCTTTCGCTTACTTCAGCATGCGACGAGGTGGCCGAGAGGTTAAGGCGATGGACTGCTAATCCATTGTGCGATGCACGCGTGGGTTCGAATCCCACCCTCGTCGTTGTTTTGTTTCTCTCATTCAGTCCACCCAGAAGATCTGGTCAAAGTCCCATCCTTCTCGAAACGGCAGACCGTGGGTATTGCATTGTTTCCCGAAATCAGCAACAGTTCCTTCCAGGAAGGTGTTGAGATTGTATGGTCGCGAAATATCAGATTGTACATTGGTGTCATTGTAAAAAGAGTAAATCTTATGGTGAACGGAAGAGAAACTTATGGACCACAATGAAGATTTATGACCGGATCATTCCGTGTCTGTGTCCGTTAAAAAGGGACGTACTGTTAGTCCCGGATTATTCCGTATCTGTGTCTGTTTAAAAGGGGTGTGCTGTCAGTCCCGTATCATTCTGTGTGCGTTTTACCAGATTTTCTTGATACCTTTTCCATTCTGAACTGAAATGACGATCCTCTCTCAAGAAGAAGGTTCACCGCCTGCTTCGGGCAACTGGTAGGAAAAACAACAAAAACTGATGAGACCAAGTTCATTTTGCTGGGCTTCCATTCCAATCTCCGCACTCTATCCCACATTCAGTCCCACCCCCGCCTGGACATTATAATCTGCGATATTCATAAGGGAATGGAGAAGCCGAATATCACGGTTATAATTTTCTTGGTTGCTCAACACTGAATAGCATCAATTGCAATGATTCAGAAGGTTATCATAGAATCATAGAAACTTACAGCACAGAAGGAGGCCATTCGGCCGTCGTGCCAGTGTCAGCTTTTTCGAAGATCTGTCCAAATTAGACCCACACCCCAGATTTTCCCCATAACCCTGCAAATTAGTCCTCTTCAATTATGTCCAATTGCCTTTTGAATTATTCTATGGAATCTGCTTCCACCATCCTTTCAGGAAGTGCGTTCCTGATCTTAACAACCCTCTGTGTGAAAAAAATTCTCCTCAATTCCCCTCTTGTTCTTTTGCCAATTATTTTCAATCTGTGATCTCCGGTTACCGACCCACTTACCAGAGGAAACAGTTTCTCCCTACTTGCTCTTTCAAAACCCCTCATTATTTTGAATACCTCTATTATGTACCCCGTTAACCACCTCTGCTGTAAGGAGAACAATCCCAGCTTCTCCAATCTCTCCACATAACTGAAGTCCCTCATCACTGGTGTCATCCAGATCAACCTGCTCTGAATCCTCTTCAATGCCTTTTCATCCAAAAGTGTGGTGCCCAGATCTGTTCAATATACTTCAGCTGAGGGCTAACCAAAGATTTCTAAGGATTAGTATGATTTCCCTTTTTAATGTATTCAATGCCCCTATTTACAAAGCCAAGTATCCCATACGCTTTCTTAACCACCTTATCAACTTACCCTGTTTTCTGAATATGAACCCCCAGGTCCCTCTGCTCTTAGAAACCCCCATAAATTGTTCCATTGAGATTATACTGCCTCTCCATGTTCTTCTTCTAAAAGTGCATCACTTCACACTGATCGGCGTTAAATCTGTCACGTGACTGCCCATTTCCCCAGTCTGTCTTTGTCCTCCTGAAGTCTGCTACTATCTTCCTCACTATTTACCACGTTACCAAGTTTTGTATCATCCGCAAACTTCGAAATTGTACTCCCTATTGCCACATCAAAATCATTTATATATAACAAGAAAAGCAATAGTCCGAATACCGACCCCTGGGGGATCCCACTGCATATTTCTCACCAGTCACAAAAAACATCCGTTCACCACTACTCTCGGCCTCCTATCCCTGAGCCAATTACTTGCCCACGTTACCACCGGCCCTTTAATCCCACGTGCTTCTAGATTTCGAATATGTCTGTTATGTGTTAATTTCTAAAATGTGTCCTCAAAATAGCTGTAACCCCGTAATTTTATTGTTAAGCAATGAGAATACAGATATTAAGATCGAGTGCTAGATCGGGTTCATTCCCATTACCCGGGGGTGACGGGACCCGAGGAGGGGAAATCCCATCTGGGTTTATATTTTCCGAAAGCGGAGACGGAAAATAGCAAAACTCATTCCGTCGAAATCCAACAATTGGTCGAAGATCCGACAGCCTTTTCCCATCCCTGGTTTCCAGAACTGGCCGTTGAAGGAAGCCTGATAAGTCCATTAGGGAGCAACACCGAAAGTGAAGAAATGCAGACAGAGATAGAGGGATACATGCAAAGAAAAATAATATAAATCTCCAAATTCTGTGATTGAGCAGCTTAAAGGAAATCCGTCGCATGTCGTGAAATCTTAGAGGTGTATATAGGGTTGGATTACAACTTTATTTCTGAGAGAAGTAAACACTGCTTGGTAACGACGGCTCTTATTTATTTGAGCATTTCACAGTGACAATGTGAGGTGATTTCGAATCCCAGTGAAATTCAAGACCATGCTTCACACACTCATTACGTCACCCACAGGTAGCACGCGGCTGTCGAACAGACTGCATACGGTTATCACAGGAACTCTGCCAGACTGCATGTTCTTAGACACGTATCCAGCACGACACGTGCAGCCTGCAGTCGTGCGGGCATTGGTGATTCAGTGCAGAACCCTCGCCTGCCGGTGGGAAACCAGGGGTTTGGTTCCAGGCCAATGCAGCTTCCTTTACCTTTTGCATCTGTACCCATGAGATAGCCTGAATTGGGATGAATTCATGTGCCGGCTTCAATCTGTACAACTTCTTGAAAGATTATCTTCATTTCGTCCACGTGTCTTTCGTGGACATAACCTTCTGCATTCTGTCCATGGTGTTCAAACATGCTCTGCTGGAGATAAGTCAAACCTGCCTTGTGCACTTGCTGCAAAGATGTGAGAAGCCAATTGGTGGTTTTTGACGAAAAATGGGGACGCAAGGGGGCTCATCCCGGATTTGTACCGGTGAAACTCCCTGAGCGAGAATCAGATCCAAAGTCCAACTGGCAACAGAGCCGTGCAGCCAATGTAAAATTTCGCTGCCACGCAGCTGATCCACCATCCTTTCAGAACACCATGGCCATCCAATCTCGCTTTCTTGTACGATATACGATGTAGAGCAATATCAGGTTCTAAACTAATTATTTCATATCAACAATATTACTCTCTCTTTATCAAATTTGTTTTGAATGTACGACTTGTATTATCAAGTAACACTTTACAGAATGAATTACTCTGAAACGACATTGTCGTCTGTCTCGGCATCGTCATAGTTTACACGCCACCATAAGTACACTTCACTCAAATTGCTGCTTTTATTCACTGTGAGAGCGAAGAACCATGAATGTGGATACATTATTACGAATTTATCACCTGGGTTGCACCTTTCCTTTTCCTGCTGTCTCAGTCTTTTTTTTTCTTTACCCTTCTCTGCTATTGTTGCCGGTTAGATCAGCCATCGCCGTTCAAGGAAGCCTGAGAAGTCCATTGGGTACAATACAGAGAGACAAGAGACAGAGACATGGAGAGATAGAGAGATGCAGACAAAGAAAATCAAGAGTATAAATGTCAGGTTTTGCAAACTAGCAGAATTTAAGTTACAGATTGGGAGAGATTCCTTCTCGGGTGTTGAAATCTTTCAAGAGAAGATTGGACAGAAGTTAAAAGCACCGGCCTCGCTGGAGAATCTCTCATTCTGGGAGAGAGATAAATGCGGTCAATTAACTCCAATTAATCTATTTCAGAACTGAAGTGATCTTTAAACAGTAGCTCTGCGAGCAGAATTCAAACCTGCGCAGGAAATCCTCAATTGAATTTTGAGTCCAACGCTTTGAACACTCGGCCACCGCAGCTGTGAACGGCATGTTCGTTCAGATCGGATTCCAAATGGACACATGCTGCTGTTACAAACGCGCGCATTGGTTGTGCAGGGGTCGAATTCTTACCTGTTACGCTGGAGACCTTGGTTCGATTCCCAATACAATGCAGGATCATTCTGTAACAATGAGGAACTGAGGAGCAAAAGTATACTATTTCGCCCCTCGAGCCTTATGCGCAATTCAGTGAGATCCTGGTTGATATGTAACCTGACTGCATATTATCGCCTTAGCCCCATGTCCCTTAATGCCTTTGGTTAACAAAAATCGTTCAATTTCAGTTTTCAAATTAACAATTGAGCTCGCATCAACTGCCGTTTGTGGAAGAGAGTTCCAAACTTCTACCTCCCTTTGCTTGCAGAGGAGTTTCCCAACTTCACTCCTGAAAGTCCTGACCCTAATATTTAGGCTGCGTCCCCGAGTCCAAGGCACGCTAACGGGTGGAAATCTTTTTTTTTCTATTTACCCCATCAGTTCCCCTTAATATTTTGAAATGTTCGATCAAATCAGCCCTTAATCTACAAATTCGAGGCAAACCCGAGTTTGTGTAATCTCTCCGCGTAATTTCAACTTTGGAGTCCAGGTAGCATTCTGGTAAATCGACGCTGCACTCCCTTCATAGTCAATATATCCTTCCGAAGGTGCGTTGCCCAGAACTGAATGCAATACTTCAGGTGTGGTCGAACCAGAGCTTTGTATAACTGTATCATAATGCCTATCCCCTTGTATTCTAGTCCTCTGGATATAAAGACCAACATTCCATTAACCTTTTTGATTATTTTTTATACCTGTCCATGACATTTTAATGATGTATGTTCATGGACCCCTAAGTCTTTTGGACCTCCACTGTTTCGAGCTTTTCACCATTTAGAAAGTACTCTCATCTCTCCTTTTAGGTCCAAAGTGGATGACCTCACACTTGACTAAATTCATATCGATTTGCCACAAATTTGCACATTCATTTATTATATTAATGCCTCTCTGTAATTTTATGCTTTCATCTGCACTGCTTACAATGCTGCCCATCTTGGTGTCATCGGCAAACTTGGATATGTGGCTTTCTATCCCGTCATCTAATATCCGCCTGAATTGGGAAAAATCCAAATTCAGTATCAATCTCCTCATCATCTTGAGACATTTCATTTGCTTCATGTGTGTTGCGCCGACGAAACTTCGGCATTCACACAACTGGAGCTCAAACATCCTCTGGACATAATTCAGTTCTAGCAACAGCAAAACTGAAAAGATGTGAAAAGCCAATTTGTGACTTTTCACTAAAAGGAGAAACACATGAGGGCTCGTCCTGGATTTGAAACCGGGACCTCTCCCACATAACTCAAATCAAACTCTCGAAGCTAGAATCATACCCCCAGATTAACGAGCCGCTGTTAAATTAGTTGTGCAACCAGTGTAAACGTTCGTTGCCTCCCACAGCCGATCGACCATCCTTTCAGACCACTTCGATCCATCCAATCTCGTTTTCTAATCGGGTGTACAGCAATATCAAGTTGTACACGAACTATTTCCAGTCACCAATATTAGTCTCCCTTTCCCAAATTGCTTTCGAGTAAACGACTTGAGTAATCAAGTAAGACGTTTCAGAATTAGTTGCTCTTAAACTACATTGCTTGTGAGGATACTGAGAGTTGTGTCGATTTATGGCACGCTCTGTTCCCTTTCCATTGCCTCCGACACGTAGAATTGAATCATAGAAAGGTGACAGCACGGAAAGACGCCATTCGCGCCATCGAGTCCGTGCGAGATCTCGACAAGAGCAATCCAGTTAGAACCACTCCACCGGCCTTTCCCCGAAGCCCTGCATTTTTTTTCCTTTCAAGAACGAATCCAGTTCCCCTTTGAAGGCCATGATTGAATCTGCCGCCATCACACCCTCGGGCAGTGCATTCCAGATCCAAACCTCTCGCTGTGTAAAAAAGTTTTTCCTCATGTCACCTTTGGTTATTTTGTCAATCACCTTCAATCTATGTCCTCTGGTTCTTGACCCTTCCGCCAATGGAAACAGTTACTCTCCATCTCCTCTGTCCAGACCCTTCATGATTTTGAATACCTCTATCAAATCTTTACAAAACCGTCTCTGTTTCAAGGAGAACAACCCCAGATTATCTTGTCTATCCACGTAACTAAAGTAACTCATCCCTGGAATTATGCTGGTATATTTTATCTGCACCCCCTCAAAGGCCTTCACATCTTTCCTGAAGTGCGGTGTCCAGGACCGGACACAATAATTCAGTTGTGTTCAAACCAGTGTGTTATAAAGTTTCATCCTGACTGCTATACTTTTGTACTCTATACAACTATTTATAAAGCCCAGGATCCCGTATGCTTTTTAACCGCTTTCTCAACCTGCCCTGCCACATTCAACGATTTGTACACATAAGCCCCTCTTTGTTCCTGAACCGCTTTTACATGTGTGCCCTGGAGTTTATGTTGCCTCTCCTCGTTCTTCCAACCGAAATGTATCACTTCGCATTTTTCTGCGTTAAATTTCATCTGCCACGTCTCCGCCCATGCCACCAGCCTATCTATATCCTTTGAAGTCTATCACTATCCTTATCACTGTTTACTACCCTTCCAAGGTTTGTTTCATCTGCAAATTTTGAAATTGTGCTCTGTGCACTCAAGTCCAAGTCATTAATATATATAAAGAAAAGCAATGTTCCCAGTACTGATCCCTGGGGAACACCACTGTACAACTCTCTCCAGTTCGAAAAACAAACGTTCACCAGTAATCTCTGTTTCCTGCTCTTAGTCAATTCTGCATTCATGTTGTTACTGCCCCCTTTATTCCATGGGCCGCAATCTTGATGATAAGCCTACTATGCGGCACTTTATCAAACACCTTTTGAAAGTCCATATACACGACATTAACTGAATTGCCCTCATCTATCCTCTCTCTTACCTCATCAAAAAAACTCTTACAGGTTAGTTAAGCACGATTTGCCTTTAACAAATCCGTGCTGGCTTTCCCTAATCAATCCACCCTCGTCTTAGTGACTGTTAATTCTGTCCCGGATTATCGTTTCTAAAAGTTTCCCCACCACTGAAGTTAAACTGACTGGCCTATAATTGCTGGGTTTATGCGTACATCCTTTTTTGAAAAAGCGTGTAACCTTTGCAATTCTCCAGTCCTCTGGCACCACTAACATATCTGAGGATGTTGCTGGATTATGGCCAGGACCTCCGCAATTTCCACCCTTACTTCCCTCAGCAACCAAGCATGCATCCCATCCGGACCTGGTGGTTTATCTGTTTTAAGTACAGCCAGCCGTTCAAGTGCCTCTTCTTTATCAGTTTTTAGAGCATCCAGTATCTCAACTATAACTTCCGTTGCTGAGACTTTGGCAGCATCTTCTTGGTAAAGACAGATACAAAGTACTCATTTGGTACTTAGGCCATCCCCTCTGCCTCCATGAGTAGCTCTGCTTTATCGGGCCTAATCGGCCTCACCCCTCCCCTTACTACCCGTTTACTGTTTACATGCCTGTCGAAGACTTATGGATTCCCTTTTATGTTGGCCATCAGTCCACAGTCATATTTCTCTTTGCCTCTCATTTCCTTTTTCACTTCCCCTCTGAACTCTTTAAATTCGGCCTGGTGAATGAGCGCACAAAAAAGTTAGCATTTCTTTCAGCCGGAAACAGAAACTTACTGGTTGATTAATGGCGATTTGAACAAGTATTCGATATTTTTACAGAGTTTAATGAGTTTTGCGAAATTAATACAGTGAACTAATACAGTAAAGTTGAATTCCTGATCGGGAACCGCCTCAGACAGCGCATTACTGCCCATCCCTTGGAAACAAGATACTATCGAAACTTTGACAACACATCGAAGGTCCCGCTACAAAGTCACAGCTTGCCAGCTGTTCCGAAATTTGGAACCTGGACAGGGAGTTAAACGCTGGACCTTCAGCTCACTACCCACATCAAAAGTATTATACTCTACCGACTGAGCTACCCAGGCTCGATACGACATAAGCTCCCATCGTACATATTCATGGGAGGTCTCTGAATTATCCCAGCAGCCGTCGAGCAAGGGTGAGGTCCGTTTGATAAAATTCTCAGCAACGTGTTGAGGAGAATCCTTGTTCCTGTTGAAAATGATGCAAGAAACATGGACAGTGAACTCGTGAGTTTACAATTCTTCTTGTTTGTACCAAATGTCTTGTCATTCGTTAGCAGCAATTAAAACAACACTTTACCCAGCGGCTCAAAAGCTGAACTTGTCCCACACGGGAGCTGGAAAAGGCCTCTCGACCTTTCAGCGTATTAACATCTGTAAGCTGAATAATTTCACCCGTTACACAGTGACACCAGGCAGCATATTTCTCTTCCAAATTTTCCCCACACGGAACTTCCAACCGATGAATATCGGATTAACGAAAAGAAGAATTGTTTGTTTGGTTCTTTAGATTTAAAGATCTCGTACCGGCCCCTTTGCCATATGAGCTGCCGCTAAAAGCCCCCTCTCCCCCTATGAACAAGTAAACTGGCACCTGCTATTGCAAGACGGTAGGCCAGAGGAACCCAAGTGCTCACATGGGAAAACTAAGAAGTATAGTGTTGACCTCCATACGTTTGTCCCACAAGGCCGTATTGTAAAAAGGATTGGTTGTTAACAAGATGCGTTATGGAGCGTATCAGTTGTACCTTGAACTCCGGTCAAAATGTTCGGAGTAAAAGGTTTGATTATTTTAAACGATGCTCGAACTCACAACCTGGTCATTTCTGGAGCCCATACTGCTATAAATAAGGAACGCACGCTTAACAATTGTGCAACACGAGAGCAGCGAACAACCGACAGCATCAGCGCTCCTGCCAAACAGCTTTATTTTCGGTCTCTCAATTACCACTTCGAGATCTTTCTCAAAAAGAAACCTCCAATCAAGATGTTCTCCGTTAAATAACAATTCCTCAATCAAGAGAGTTTTGATCGATCATGACTAAAGTATGTACAATTTCCTCACCTGTTCCTTTTAATCCCTGGGATGGTAACAATCAGGTCCTGGAGATTGGTCTATCTTTAGCATAATTATTTTCTCCATTGCCATTATTTTACTTATACGAATCCCCTTGATTTATTAACAATTTTCCTCGTGTCTCTGGTATGTTAGCCTCATCCATTTCTGTGACGACCGATGCAAATTAAAAATTTCGCAAATCTGCCATTTCCTGATTTTCAATTACAATATCAACTCCATCTGTCTTTAAGCGGCCCCCATTACTCCAAGCCTCCCTTCTTTCTCTGAATACACTTGTAAAAACCTTGAGAGTTGTCCTCATTTTCCCTCACAAGTTTTTCTCCTTTTCCCTTTTTGCTCCTCTGAGGATTTTTTAGTTTCAGCACCACAACAAACAACACTTCGCTGCAAAGTTCGGCTCAATAGTTGTCCAATGTCAGAGCGAGAATTGTCTGAATCCCTAATTTATTTAATGTAACAAACACAATCATACGTAATCATCCGTGTATCAACGCACTGATGGATACACAAAGATATACACAGCGAGAAATGCAGGCAGTATCGGGATGCACAGGGAAACGGACAAGCGAAATGGACAGAGACAAAACGGCCTGAACCCCCAACAGTGAAGTGTCGCTGATAGATATTAGTGCGAGGAGGTGGGGGCAAAGTATTAGCAATTGGCGCTGAGGCTTAGCTGGTTAAAGCATCTGTGTAGTAAATGGGAGGTCCTGGGTTCAACTCCCAACAGTGCCTTGTGCAGCTTATTATTTTACCGAATTTGTGGAATTAAGCGACAAAATAACAACGTGGTGTTCGTATTTTTCAGGTTTCATGAGGAAACGGATACCAGAATGACTGTTCCAAAACGCCCTTTCATTCCACAGACAGACCTCTCAGAGAATGTGTCTGTAACACGTTAATTTAACGACACCTTCTTGTTTCTGGGCTCGTTGGGATCGGGGTACAATTCACGATTTGAGGTTCAAAGCCGGAAGACATCCCAATTTGGACCAAGACTTGTGATCTTGACCTGCGGGACAAACTTTTGCAAAGAGGAAAAAGAAGCCCTCAAATCGCTCGACCTGAATCTCCAGGCCCAGATGAAATATATCCCAGGATGTTAACAGAAGCAAGGAAGGAAATAGCGGAGGCTCTGACCATCATTTTCCAATCCACCCTGGCAAAAGGTGTCGTGCAGGAGGATTTGAGGATTGCTAACGTTGTACCATTGTTGAAAAAGGTAGACAGGGATAGATCGAGTAAATACAGGCCAGTCGGCCTAAACTCTAGCTGAAGTATGAATCGTCATTTAGAAAGGCACGGATTAATCAAGGACAGTCAGCGTGGATTTGTGAAGGGAAGGTCGTTTGAATTGAATTATTTGAGGAGGTATCAAGGAGGATCGATGAGGGTATCGCGATTGATGGAGTCAACATGGATTTTAACGAGGCTTTTGACAAAGTCCCACAGGGCAGATTTGTCAAAAATGTAAAAGCCCATTGGATCCAAGGGACATTGGCAAGTTGAATCCAAAATTGGCTGAGTAGCAGGAAGCAAGCGGTTGTGGTCGACGGGTGCTTTTGTGACTGGAAGGCTGTTTCGAGTGGGGTTCCATGCGGCTTCGTACTCGGTCCCTGCTTTTCATGGTACAGATCATTGATTTAGAATTAAATGTAGGGGGCATGATGAAGAAATTTGCAGATGATACAAAAATTGTTCCTGTGGTTGAGAGTGAGGAGGAAAGCTGTCGACTGCAGGAAAATATCCAGAGAGCAGACAGGTGGATAGAAAAGTGGCAAATGCAATTCAATCTGAAGAAATGTGAGGTAATGCATTTAGTGGGGGGGGGGGGCAAAAAGGCAAGGGAGTATATAACAAATATTGCAATTAATTTGCCATTTACACGCCCATTCTGCAAATTTACTAATGTCTTCCTTTATTATTCGCATTTTTCTTTGTATTAACTGCAGCTCGCAATTAGGTGTCGTCCCTAAGTTTTGAAATTGTACTTCCAATTGCCGTGTCCAAATCATGAATGTAAATTTTGAACAAAAGTGGTCCCAGCACCGATAAATTGTGAACAACAGTGGTCCCACCACTGATAAAGTGTTAACAACAGTGGTCCCATCACTGATATATTGTGAACAACAGTTGTGCCAGCATCGATAAATTGTGAACAACCGTGGTCCCAGCACCGATAAATTGTGAACAGCAGTGGTCCCAGCACCGATCAATTGTGAACAACTGTCGACCCAGGAATTTTGATCTTGAACTGCAGTTGAAACTTTTGCACAAAAGAAAATAACGTCCCCAAATCGTCCCACGTGAATCTCAAATGCTTTGGGAAGAAGTTCAATAGAAACAATCAGGACTTTAAAGGCACCTCAACGACCTGAACTTTCGTTGAATGAATTGTGTTCGCCATTGCATTCGACCGTGAAATCGCTCTTGACTTTCATCTCATTGAAGCAGAGTGTGGCCGCTTTGCATCTGTGAGCATGTCGGTGGCGTGTTTACATTTGATATTGATCGCTTCCAATTTGTAAAATTTCATCAATCGTTCCTTGGAGCAGAGGAGGCTGAGGGGGGACATGATTGAGGTGTACAAAATTATGAGGGGCACAGATAGGATGGATACTAAGGAGCTTTTTCCCTTCGTTGAGGGTTCTATAACAAGGGGACATAGATTCAAGGTAAAAGGCGGGAGGTTTAGAGGGGATTTGAGAAAGAACTTTTTCACCCAGAGGGTGGTTGGAGTCTGGAACTCACTGCCTGAAAGGGTTGTGGAGGCAGGAACCCTCACAACATTCAAGAAGCATTTGGATGAGCACTTGAAATGCCATAGCATACAAGGCTACGGACCAAATGCTGGAATATGGGATTCGAGGAGACAGGGCTGATGGCCGGCGCGGACACGATGGGCCGAAGGGCCTCTATCCGTGCTGTATGACTCTATGACTCTATGACTCTATGAAAAAGAAACCGAAAATCGAGTTGTCCCTCTTAGTAATGAGCTGAAGGGATTGGTGATCCAAGCAGATCTGGAAAATGCGTGGTGCAATCGGTCAGGAGTTCCAAATCCACCCTCCAGCCACTCGGCAATGATATTGAATGAACTTTACTCTGGCCCAGTGTCGCCGCACTGAAATCGAGTATTTCTCCGGAATGTTTTTCTTCATAGTTGCTGGTTTAAGAGTGAAGACTGGCTGGTTGGATTTTCACTCCTGCAAGCTTTAATCATTCATTTTTCACTGACTGTAGACAGTTGTTATATTGGTCGCTGCAATCTCAAAGTTTAGCCCAGTGAATTATTGGTTTAACAGGTGATCTCTTCACCTGTTCTCGGCGGTGTTATCCGTTAGTGTGAAAGTTTGATTGTTCGAGCCCTTATTTTATTTTATCCTCAGGATTCATCGCCTCAAAGTTCCAGGGTTTCAACGCATGTTTTGGAATCAAGAAAATGTACCGGAATCACTGCCAGCTGAGCAGGGCTGATATTCCACCATTTACCCTGCGGTCGGGAATCAGGCACATGAATCATATAAAGGAATGGAACATTGGCTTCACGGTAATTACAATTCTCCTTGACAGACAAGCCCCCGAAAGGCCCGAAGGGAGGCCGCATTCGCAGCAGGAGAGCTGGTTCGCTGTGACATGGAGATTTCTGTAGTGAGTGAGACCAGACTGTTCCTATGTTCAGAGAATAAATTTCACACCTTTATTTTGGAAAAGCAAAACGGTGGGGATTTTTGTCATAGCCCGATGCCTTTCGTGTTGTATCAGATGTTCCTCGTTGCGTTACTTTCATCTTGATCGGAGAACCAGTTCGGGCGCTCCTGTGATAAACAGCGACAATTGCCAGTTAATGTTAAATTTAACAACGACTCCACTGCGTTTTTAATCCCACTCTTAAGATGCAGTCTATAAAATGAAAAAAAATCATCACGTTCAAAGCATAAAAATCTTATTAAAGTTTTGACTGTCTCTCGGTAACCACGTCAACATCGCCTTCATTCTGGAATGGAAAGTTATCGATTGATTCATGGTGATTAAAACATGGATTCAACGACGAACAGGATTTAATTAGCTTCATGTAATTAATTTAATAAGTTCATAACTCTTTTTAAAATTAATTCCCTAACTGGGAATCGAACCTCGCGGCGGTGAGAGTACCGAATTCTCACCACCAGGCCATTGGGGAGCTCCCAAGATTGCGCACGAGACAAAGTGGAACTGATGACATTTTTTCTTTCGCTCTTTCATGATTCATTCAGCTCTGTGTTTATTCTCAGGCCTCTTATCTCTCCTTCTTTTCAGCTTCTGACTGCGGATATTCCTGTGGCTAAATATGAATAATATAGAACATCTCACAGCCCCGGTATATTTGCTGTTTCTCTGTGCAGTTCTGTGCAAAATCAAACGGCACGCAAATACCGACAGTGCCTCTCTCTCACTCCCCACAGAAGCAGCAGGAGATGCCACTTTAAACTGTCAGTTGCTTCAAACGATTCATGATGGACCTGCGTGGCCTTGCAGTTTTCCAAGGAGCTGTATTCAGTGCGTGAATTTTGGAAATGGAAACATGTCCATCAGCAGCTTGTGGTCGTATTTTACCTCACTTTCCATTTCATGTACATGCCTACTTGCACTTGGTGATGTCATTGCCTGAACATCACCTCTGTCGCGATATTATTTCGAACAGAAAATGCCATTTTGTGCGAGCAGCTTGTCTGGCAGGAAAATGACCTGAATTACAAAGGGCCAAGTTGGAAAGGCCGCGTTGCTCTGCTTGTTCGCAGCGAAGAATTTTCAGCGTTTCCTTGAGGTTTAGTGTTCAGGATTCGGCGCTTTCATCACCACGGCAAAGGTTCGATTGTCGGTCTCAACATACGCATATTATACACACTATCATAAGTGTACTGTACTCAAATTGCTGATTTTTTCATTGTGAGGGGAAGAAACATAAATGTGTGGACATTAATTACGAATTCATCAGCTGGGTTGCACCTTTTCTTTTCCCACCGTCTCAGTCTTTCCATCTTTACCCTTCTCTGCTGGTGTTGCAGGTTCCATCATTCTTCGCTGTTCACGATGCCTGAGAAGTCCAACAGGAGAAAACAGGCAAAGTCAAGAGACAGAGACAGGGAGAGATTAAAACATAGAAATAAATTGTATAAATGTCAAGTTCTGCGAACGAGCAGAATTTAGAATGGAGCTTGGGAGAGATTCCTTCACGTGTCTTGCAATTTTGCAAGAGATCATTGGGCTCCGAGTTAAAAGCGTCGTTGGCGATGGAGCACCTCTCTGAGGGAGCGAACAAGGTCCGTTCGTTCAAGTTCATATTAATTTGAACACTGAACAAACTTTAAAAAGTAGCGCTGCGAACAGGATTCGAACCTGTGCAGGGAAACCCCATTGGATTTCAAATCCAACGCCTTAACCACTCGGCCATCGCAGCTGCAAACATCGATGATGCACAGCTATAAATCAGAATGCGTAGGGTTATCACACGAGATCTGTGACACTTTGTTCTCTCAGACAGGTTTCCAACTGGAAACTTGCAGCTTGTTAATGTGCTGACTTTGCTGTTTCGCTGATAGAATTCTCATTTATCACGTGAGAAACCGGGGTTCGATTTCCGGTTCGTTTAGGATTATTTTCATTCTCCATTCATAAGATCGCGTGAATTGTGCGACATTCGCCCTCAGCTTCAATCTGCGCACCATTTCGAGACACTTTCCATTCTCCACGTGTGTTGCGTCGAAGCTGGGGAGGAAAATCACATTGCAAGTCTAACGCCTAAATCATTGGGTCATCGCTGCTGCAAGCGACAAATCCGACACGGCTGCAGAAGAGAATGAAGAAGGTTATGACAGGAGAACTCTGAGACTGTATGTTCTTTTCGACAGGTTTCGAACTGAGCGCATGCCGTCGGCTGCTGTGCGGACTTTGTTATTTCAGTGATCAAATTCTTGCTGTCTTTGCGTGAGGCGCGGGTTCGATCACCGCTCAATAGAGGAGCATTTTTCAATCTCCATTCATGAGGTCATGTGAATTCGGATACGTTTACATTCAGCTTCAATTTGAACACCATCTTGTGACATTTTCCTTTCTCCATGTGTGTTGTCGTCGACAGAACCTCTGCATTCTGTCCTCCATGCACTGGAATTAAGACAATCCTGCCGACCACACCGCTGACAAGACGTGAGAAGCCAATTCGTGATTTTGAACTAAAAATGGTAACACCGCAGGGCTCGTATGGGATCTCTCACATAACAATGAGCAAATCCCCAAAGCGAGATATCATACCCGAAGAACAACGAGCCACTGATAACAGAGGGGTGCAACCAATGCAGAATTCTGTGCCACCCACAGCCGATCGGCCACCATTCTCTACATCCTATCACTTTTTTCTATTCCGATGTACGGCAATGTGAAGACGTACATTAACTATTTCATATCAACAATATTAGCCTCTACTTACCACATTCGTTTCGAATGTGCGAGTTGTATTATCAAGTGAGACTTTGCAGAATTAATTGCTCTCAAGCTACATTGTTGTCTGTCTCGGCATCCGCAGATTATCCACTCTCCCACAAGTATAACAGTGACCACACTTCAAAAATACTTCATTGTCTGTAAAGCGCTTTGGGAGGTCTTGAGGTCGTGAAAAGCGCTTTCTAAATACAAGACTTTGTTTTTATACTGGGCTAAAAGTACTGATGTTTTCACTATGAGGACGAAGAGACATCAATATGTGGACATTGGCTACGAATTCATCATCTGGGTTGGTCCTTTACTTTTCCGACCGTCTCAGTCTTTCGATCTTTACCGTTCTCTGCTGGTGTCGCAGGTTCGATGAGCTTTGGCCGTTCAACGAAGCCTGAGAAGTCCATCAGGGGAAAACAGAGAGGGACAGAGACAGGGAGAGATAGAGAGATCTAAGTATAGAAAAAAAGCTTGATTATCAAGTTAGCAGAATTTGAAATGAAGCTTGAGAGAGATGGAATCATACATTCATAGAATCGTTACTGCACAGAAGGAGGCCATTCGGCCCATTGAGCCTTCCCCGGCTCTCTTTAAGAGCAATCCAGTTCGTCCCATTCCCCCGTTCTTTTCCTGTGGACCCGCTAATATTTTTCCTTCAAATACTTATCCAATTCCTTTTAGAAAGTCACGATTAAATCTGTTTCCACCACCCTTTCAGGCGATGCATTCCAGATTATAACTACTCGCTGATTTAAAACGTTTTTCCTTATATCGCCTTTGGTTCTTTTGTCAACCACCGTAAATCTGTGCCCTCTAGTTCTCGACCATTCCGCCAACGGGAGCAGTTTCTCTTTATTTACTTTATCTAAACCCGTCATGATTTTGAACACTTCTGTCAAATCTCCTCTCAACCTTCCTGCCCTAAGGAGAATAAGCCCAGCTTCTCCAGTCTATCCACGTAACTGAAGTCCTTCATCCCTGAAACCGTTCCAGTAAATCTTTTCTGCGCCACCCCTAAGGCCTTCACATCCTTCCTAAAGTGCGGTGCCCAGAATTGGACACAATTCTCCAGTTGTGGATTATTGTCAAGTTCCCTTCAAGCACCTTGAAGTTTTGCAAGAGACCATTGGGCTCCCAATTAGAAGGTCTGCCGCGGTGGAGGATCTGTCTGAGAGAAGGAAATGCGGCCCGTTATCTCCAGTTCATATTTATTTGAGCATTGAACAAAACTGTAAAAAATGGCGCCGTGAGCAGGATTTCAATGATTCACCGAAAGACCCTGTCGAGTTTTAGATGTAACGGCTTAACCACTCGGCCATCACAAGCAGCGAGTGCTAGTCATGCAGGGCTCTAAATCAGAATGTGCAAGGTACTCAGAGGAGATTTGTGAAATTATATGTCGTTTCAAACAGGTTTCCAACTGGACACAGAGAGCCCGATTCCATGCAAACGTTGCTGTTTCACTGGTAGAATTTGCACTTACCACGCGGGGGAACAGGGTTCATATTCCCGACCAATTAAGGCGCATTTTTATTCTGCACCTCTGAGATCGCCTGAATTGGGATAAATTCACCTTCAGTTTCAATCTGCACACCGGCGTGAGGCATTCTACTTTCTCCATGTGTGTTGCGTCGATAAACCGGCTGCATTCCGACCCCTTGTCCTCAAATATGCTCGAGAATTAAATCAATCCTGCTTTCTGCAACGCTGAAAAGATGTGAGAAAGAAATGAGTGAATCCTCACTGGAAATAGTGAAACAGGAGGGTTCTGGGATTTGAACTGGGGACCTCTCGCATATCAAACAGTGAAACGGCCAAAATGAAAACCATAATCCGAGAACAAGGAGCCGTCAGTAACACAACCGGACAACCAGTCGAAACTTTCCCTGCTCCCCACAACCGATCGCCCATTAATTCAGACCGCTTCTGTCCATCGAATCATAGAATGGTTGCAGCACAGAAGGAGGCTATTCGGCTCATCGAGCCCGTGGCGGCTTTTTATAAGAGCCATCCAATTAGTCCCATTCCCCGGCCCTTTCCCGGTGCTCTGTATTTTTCCCCTTGAAATTCCTTTTTAAAGTCACGATTGAATCTGCGTCCACCATCCTTTCAAGCAGTGCATTCCAGATCATAACTACTCGCTGCGTCATTAAATTTTTCCTCATATCGCCTTTTGTTCTTTTGCAATCACCTCAAATCTGTGTCCTCTGGTTCCCGACCATTCCGCCAATTAAAACAGCTTCTCTTTGTTTACTTTATCTAAACTCTTCATGACTTTGAACACTTCTATCAAATCTCCTCTGAACCTTCTCTGCTCTAAGGGGAACAACCCCAGCACGAGGCAAATGCGGTCAAATGGCTTCAATTAATTTTTTTGATCATTGAACAGACCTTTAAAGACAGGCCTTGTTTTATGGAACTGTGAGCTCGTGGTTTAAATCGCTGGTTTCAATGTTTGGTGCGTTTCTCGATTCTAATTTTACCACTGACAGAATTTCTGCAAATATCCATTTTGACCTGTTCACAGAAATCCCGATTGTAGTGCGATGGAGCAGAGGATGTGAAAGTAGCTGAAAGTGAAAGTGCAGATATTAGTTTGATCACAGTGACTGGACACGTTTCCACAGGTGAGGAAATCTCACCTTCAGATTCTTTCCAGCAGAGTGGGACAGGTGATCAGAGTGACCGGGTTCGAGCGGCGCAATCAGTCCTTATTTGAGTTACAGGCTCAGGAAATGCCGGGGTTTTTAATTAGAATCTCAGTAAGATCAAACAAACCTTTTGTTTGTGAACATTTCGACCGGAGTTGAAGGTACAATTGATTTGTTCCAAAATTCATTTAATTATCTGAATTGCCATGTGGTTCCTCCGGACTATGCGGTTGCAAGAGCAGATGAGATGTTTAGTATGACTTGTTTACAGGAGGGAGGCTGCGGTTTTAGAGACACAAACTATGACTTTGATACATCAACAAATCGTGGGATATAACTGGAGCTTTAAACCAGCGCCAGAGGCCGCTCAGCCAGGATACTTTCCATCCTGCACTTCAGGAGCTAGTTTTACAGGAATAGAATGACTGCAAGCAAGAATTCTACCCCTGAAGCACCAATGCTGCCACAGCAGCAGGATGCATGTGTCCAGTTGAAAACCGATCTGAAGGAACATGCAGTCTGACAGAGCCGGAAGTCGAGCAGATTGACTTTCGGTCTGAGCAGATGTTGAGTCTCCTTCTTGAGAGAGTTTCGCCAATCCAGCTCAGAGTGGTTTAAGAATCATGAATCCGGGTGTGACTGGAGCCACTTGTGTAAGATGAAGTGTCGGGGGCAGTTTCACATCCTTGACGGACATTAGTGATCCTGTTGCGGTTTTGCTGCAAAATTTCACTTCCCAGCTCCCGAACTAAAATCCAACGCCGTTGCAACTCGAATCCACAACCTTTGAATGGCTTATCAAACAAAACAAGTAGAAGTCCAACACACTCGCCATTGCGTCACAGGGTCAGTTGCTAAACAAAACCTGAATAAAAAGAAAGACGTGTTTCTCCGGTCCAGGGGCAAAGTGAGAATGGATGTTATTCAAAAAACTGTCCCCTCGAATCTGTCTTTATATATTTTTTTGTAAGCTTCGATTTTAAAAGTTATAAAAAGCCAAAATAAATAAAGTAAATTATAAAAATCGAATCCGTGATTAAGGCGTTACAACACACTCGAAGTAACTGAGTTAACCGGCCGTACTGACGGTCCATTAGACATTTTAATTAATTTCTGGACCTGTACGCTAGTTGGCAGCGCTTTCTGCACTTGGAATCCTAAATCTCTCTGCTCCTCCACAGTTCCTAGTTTCTCACCATTTAGAAAACATTCTGATTTATCTTTCTTAGATTTAAATTGGACGATCTCGCTCACCCCCCATTGAACTATATTTGCCGCAGTTTTGCCCACTCACTGAATCTATCAATTCCCACTTTTCAACTTCCTGCTTCAATCTTCATGACTTATTGCGTCACCAGAAGGCTGCGTGTTCAAATCACGGGGTAACCGTTACTTTTCGAGCTGATCAGATTCTGGATCGTTCCGGGATGAATATTGTATCTGCTTTTTCTCAATAAACAGAACCTTGCTCTAAAGTCTGCTTCCCTGGTTCTCAAATTTCAGGAAGCCGTCTCATTCCGCCCTCGTCTTTTGATTTTGACCTGCGGTTGAAACTTTTGCAAAGATGGAAAATAAGTCCCCAAATCGCTCCACGTGAATCTTAAACGCTTTGGGAAGACGTTCAATGCAAACAATCAGGAATTTAAAGGCACCTCAATGACCTGCACTTTCTTGGAATGAGTTTTGTTCGCCATTGCATTCGACCGTGAAATCGCTCCCGGCTTTCATCTCACTGAAGTGAAGAGTGTGACCGTGTAACATCTGTCAGAGTGGAAGTGACGAGTTTGGGGTCGGTATGGGTCGTTTACAAATTTTGAAATCTCACCAAGCAGCAGAGAAAAAGAATCTTGGAATCAAATTGTCCCTGTCAGTGATGAATTGAAGTGAATATCGCTCCAAGCAGATCTGGACAACTCGCAGTGCAGCCGCACAGGAGTTTCAAATCCACCTTCTCGCCACTCGGCAATCGCATGAACGGAACTTTACTCTGACCCAGTGTCACCGCGCTGAAATCGCGGATGTCTCGGCCACACTTTTTCTGAACATCATGGTTCGTGGTTTAAGAGTGAAAACTGCCGTCCGCTTCACTGTAAGTGCAAGAGACATCTTTGTAAACACCGAGTCGTGTCACAGACCTGCTCGTCGGACCTGCTCATTTCATCTCATCTCATTTTCAGCAAACCTGAATATTACTGGAATAGAGAATGGCGAATCACAGCTCAAAAAATCAATCCTCTCGACCACGAGGGGACTGAGTCTTCCAACATACAGGTGTTTAATGGCAAAATGAGTTTAATGTTCAGGAATAATAGAGCACAGATTTTCACTCGTGCAAACTTCACACACTTTATTTTGGAAAAGTAAACTGATAGTAGAGAGAATTTATTTTGATCGCTGCAACCTGAATTTTTAGTTCGTTGAATCAGTAGTTCAGCACAAACGTGTGCTGTCTCTGTGGCGCAATCGGTTAGCCCGTTCGGCTGTTAATCGAAAGGTTGGTGGTTCGATCCCACCCAGGGACGGTGGGGAAACTTTTATCTTCATGGTCTCGCATTTCCTGGTTCTGATGTTTGTTTTGGCTGCAAAACAAATGCCCGGTTTCGATGGCCAGCTGAGCACGGCCGATCTTCCATCATTTCACCTGTGATTGGCTTCGCGGAAATCTGAATTCTTCTTGATGGACAAGGTCCGAAGGTTGCAGGAGAGGCGCTTCAATCTGACATGGATATTTCTGCAGTGAGCGACACCAGACTGTTTCAACAATGAATGTCACTCCCTTTTATTTTGGAAACGCAAAATTGTATTCACATTCCGATGGGTTTCAGTTGATTTGTGAGAGATCATGAAAGGATCCTGCAGCGCTGCCTTGGATAATAACAGTTCTAAGCCGCATTTCAGTCGCGGCAACAAATCCCTGCATCCGAGTATCTGCACCCTGAAATCCGAGTATTTGCACCATTGCACCGGAATATCTGCACCATTACACCGGAGTATCTGCACCATTAAATCCGAGCATCTGCACCCTCACACCGGAGTATTTGCACCCTCACACCGGAGTATTTGCGCCCTCACACCGGAGTATTTGCGCCCTCACACCGGTGTTTCTGCGCCCTCACACCGGAGTTTCTGCGCCCTCACACCGGAGTTTCTGTGCCCTCACACCGGAGTTTCTGCGCCCTCACACCGGAGTTTCTGCGCCCTCACACCGGAGTTTCTGCGCCCTCACACCGGAGTTTCTGCGCCCTCACACCGGCGTTTCTGTGCCCTCACACCGGAGTTTCTGTGCCCTCACACCGGAGTTTCTGTGCCCTCACACCGGAGTTTCTGCGCCCTCACACCGGAGTTTCTGCGCCCTCACACCGGAGTTTCTGCGCCCTCACACCCATTAACTCATCAACTGTCCCCAATCATCTTTATCAGCGTAAGGAGACCTAAACAAAACACAACAGTGAAGAAATTGGCTTTATGATTCTTCACTAATGTCCGGACACATTTTTGTTTACGGTACTTTAAGGGAGATTTGGGGAAAATGGCCGCTGATACTCAGAAACCACTACTTGTTGCTTTTTTTTTTCAGCGGGCTCGTTGGTCTAGGGGTATGATTCTCGCTTCGGGTTTGTTGTTTAAAATATGTGAGAGATCCCGGGTTCAAATCCCGGACGAGCCCTCATTTCCCCCCCCCCAGACTTTTGATCTTGAGCTGCTGTTCAAACTGGCAGGGTGTTTGGAGGTATCTCAATGTTCTCACGTCCTCTGAATGCATTCTGCTTGCAATTGCAATTGACCTTGAAACCGCTCTCGGATTTCATCTCACTGAAGCAGAATGTGGCCGCTTTTTATCTGTCAACGTGGAAGTGACGAGGTTGTGGTTGATAACCGCGGGCACACCTGTCCGGACATTGGTATTCAGAATGTACAAAATGCTGTCTCAAATATTCTGTTGTCATCCTGGGAGCTCTCGATTTCCATGCCCAACCTTTCCCCGAGTAAGAATGTATCCAGTCTGTACCCGAACTATCTCCTCACTCAAAGCCTCCCATTGCTCATTTACTGTTTTACCTGCCAATTTTTGATTCCAATCCACCTGGACCCGATCCCTTTTCAACTCGCTGCAATTCGCTCTTCCCAGTTGAGTATTTTCCTCCCTGATTTTTCCTTGCATTTTCCATAACTACACTAAACCTGCTGCAAATGCTCCCCCAGAGAATCATGCTCCACTTGCCCCACTTCTTTCCCCTAAATAAATCCAACACTGCTTCCTTCCTCGTTGGGCTGAAAACATACGGATTAAGAAATTTCTCTTGTACACATTTCAGGAATTGCTCGCCCTCTTTGACTTTTTCACTGCTATTTCCCTTTTATCACTACTCTAAAATTATTGCATCTTTCTCCAATTTACCTGCCAATTTGCTCCTCGATCTCCTTCCCACTATTTGGTCCCCCTATAGAATGCATCCAGCAGCGTAATAGCTCCTCAATTGTTCCTTAATTCTAAACAAATAGATTCTGCCTTTGAACCCTTAAGCATGTCAACCCTTTCTACCGCTGTCACAGTATTTTTGATCAATAGTGCCTGCTCCCCTCTAGCCCCGCCCCCCCTCCTTTTTTCCCCTGCCTTTCCTGAATACGTTGTCGCCTGGAATATCGAAGTGGCCACTCCTCCGCTTGTTTGAGCCAGGTCTCCATTATTGACACTATAACATAATCCCATGTTACCACTTGTGTCTGCAGCTCACCAACCTTATTTACCAAGTATGTTAAACACAACATCAGGGCATAAAGGTCGGACAAGTTCCAATGCCCAATTAAATGTTCTATACACTAATGTACGTAGCATAAGAAATAAAACAAGTGAATTAGAAGCTTAAATTAAGCTTATAGTGCATGACGTAGTGCTCATCACTGAGACCTGACGACAAACTGGGCATGACTGAGATAAATATTTCAAGTTATAAGCCGTTTGGAAAGGATAGGGACATTGGAAAAGGCGGTGGAGTAGCGATATTGATGAGGGATACTATTACTGCATTGGAAAGAAGATATATCAGTAAAGGTGAGCACGCAGTAGAAAGGCTTTGCGTAGAAATGAGTAACAGAATAGAATACAAGACTTTGGTGGGAGTTGTTTCTGGACTTCCGGATAGCAGTGAAAAAGTAACAGGATACACAAAAGCGGACATGTTGTTCGGGGTCTGGAACTCACTGTCTGAAAGGGTGGTCGAGGCAGAAAACCTCAACTCATTTAAAAAGTACTTGGATGTGCATTTGAAGTGCCGTAATCTACAGGGCTATGGACCAAGTGTTGGAAAGTAGGATTAAGTTGGATAGCTCTTTTTCGGCCGGCACAGACACGATAGGCCGAATGGCTTCCTTCTGTTCTGTAAATTTCTATGATTCCATGATTCCGTGTGTGGGAAGGGATTCACTCAGTCATCACACGTGCTGAGACACCAGGGAGTTCAAAAGTGACTGCAGGAGTTGGATTCTGCTGTTAATCCCATCCAGAACTGAACCATTTTCATTCTGACATTTCGGGTTTGTTTCTTCTGATGTTAATAACCCCTATAACTGGGCTGGAGTTTAATTTTCTGGATATCTGTTGAATAAATCAGCTTTGTTTTAAACTTCTTGTTGTAGATTTTGGTCTTTCCCACCTGAGTGTTTAGCATCACCTGACTGGAGCTCAGAAAGGACAATCTGGGGGCAGGATCGTCCGATGGGAACAGAACTTCAACCTGGACACAGTCCTTCAGGGCCACACTGAGAGGGGTAAACGGCACTTTGGTCTTTCTTGGCTCTGTTCACTGATAGCAAAGTGGCCGTGCGGCATCCAGTCTAAAAATGACTGTGGTAATTATTCTCTGAATTATTCTTTGTCTGACAGTCCTGAGTCGACCATTTAAGGCAGGCATTAACTCATTTAAAATAAACCCGCTTAAAATAAATGGGTTATGAATTGTGATTTCCGTGAAGCCAATGTTCCATTCCTTTATATGATTGATGTGCCTGCTCTCCGACCACAGGGTAAATGGTGGAATATCAGCCCTGCTCAGCCGGCAATCATCACGGTACATTTTCTTGCAGACAAAACACACATTGAAACCCTGGAACTTTGAGGTGATGAATCCTTAGTGAAAATAAAATTAGGGTTCAAACCATCAAACCTTCGCGTCAAACGATAGCACCACGAGACAGGTGAAGAATTTAACGACTGAACCAATAATTCACTCAGCTAATCTTTGAGGTTGCAGTGACCAATATAACATTTGTCTACTGTCAGTCCAAAATGAATGATTGAAGCTTGCAGGAGTGAAAATCCAACGAGCAGGTCTTCACTCTTAAATCAGCAACTATGAAGTTAAGAGAAACGTGCCGGGGAAATACTCGATTTCAGCGCGGTGACACTGGGCCAGAGTAAAGCTCAGTTAATATGATCACCGAGTGGCGAGAGGGTGGATTTGGAATTCCTGAGCGACTGCACTGCGCATTTTCCAGATCTGCTTGGAGCACCAATCCCTTCAATTCATCACTTGCAGGGACAATTCGATTCTCGGTTTCTTTTCCCCGATGCTTGGTGAAATTTTAAAATTTGAAAGCGACCAATATCAAAGCTAAGCTCGTCACCGACATGCTCACAGATACAAAGCGGACACACTCTGCTTCAGTGAGATGAAAGCCCAGAGCGGTTTCAAGGTCGAATGCAATTGTAAGCAAAGCTCGTTCAATGAAAGTGCAGGTCATTGAGGTGCCTTTAAATTCCTGATTGTTTGAACTGAACTTCTTCCGAAGGTGCTTGAGATTCAAGTGGAGTGATCTGGGGACTTCTTTCCCCTCTTTGCAAAAGTTTGAACCGCAGGTCAAGATCAAAAGTCCCGGGTTTCATTCGGGCTTCGACTCTCGAATCGAGAATTATACCCCGACCTCAACTCGCCCAGAGACAAGAACGTGTCCTTCCATTGACATGCGACGGTCACATTCCATGAGAGGTCGATCTGAAAATTGAAAGGGCATTTTTGAAGAAACATTTTGATCAATTCTGTGTTGGCTCTCTGAACAAGGACAAACACCACACTGTCTGTTTTCGCATGTCAGATTCACTCAACATCATAAATTACATAAAGGCGCCGTTGAGAGTTGAACCCAGAATCTCCTGTTTGTTAGACAAGCGCTTTAACCAACTAAGCCACGGAGCCAATTCCTGGCTGTGGTTTTCACCTCCTCTCATTAATATCTATCAGCCACACGTCACATTCTGTTGGGGGTTCAGACTATTCCATCTTTGTCTGTTTCGGTTGCCCGTTTCCCTGTGAATCCCGATACTGCCTGCGTTTCAGTCTGTGTTTATCTGTGTGTGTCCATCAGTGCGTTGATGCACGGATGGATATGTTTGCTTGTGTTTGTTTGTTACATTAAATAATTTAGAGGATCAGACAATTCTCGCTCTGACACTGAAGAACTAATGAAGCAAATTTCACAGCGAAGTGTTGTTTATCGTGGTGCTGAAATTTTAAAAAAAATCTTAAGAGGTGCAAAAAGGGAAAACGAGAAAAACTTGTGAAGGAAAATACGGACAACTCTCACGGCATTTACAGTGTAAAAAGAGAAAGAAGGGTGACTTGGAGTAATGTGGGCCCTTGAAAGACGGATGGGGGCGATATTGTAATTGAAATTCAGGAAATGGCAGACTTGCCAAATACTCACAGAAAAGGATGAGGATAATATCCCAGAGACACGAGGAAAAGTGAAATTAAATCAAGGGGATTCAGTGCAAGTAAAATAATGGTAATGGAGAAAGTAATTGGACTAAAGATAAACAAATCTCCAGGGCCTGATGGTTACCATCCCAAGGAATTAAAAGGAGTAGGTGAGGAAATTGTACATGCTTCAGTCATGATCGTTCAAAACTCTCTTGAATCAGGAATTGTTCCATGGATTGAAAAATTTGCAATGTCACTCCATTATTTAGGAAGGGGAGGAGAGATAAAATAGAAAATTACAGACCTATTATTCTGGCGTCTGTTGTGGGGAATTTACCAGTATCTGTTACTACGGAAAGAATGACTGAGCACTTGGATACACAGGAATTGATCAGAGAGAGCCAGCATGGATTTGTAAAGACGAAGTCAAGTCCAACGAAACTAGTTGAACTTTTTGAAGATATAATAACGTGGTAGATAATGGAGTGTCTATGGGTGTTTATGTGTATTGACTTCCAGAGGCATTCGATAAGGTGCCACATAAGAGAGTGTTAACACAAATGGGAGCACATGGAAATTAAAACAACCCATTGACATGGGTAGGGAGTTGGTTGGGAGGTAGGAGACAGAGAGTAGAGATAATGGATTTGCGCTCAAATTGACAGGATGTGATTAGTGGTGTCCCCCAGGGATCTGAACCGGGGCATCAGCTTTTTACTATATGGATAAATGACGTAGATGAATGAATGAGTGCCGTATATCCAAGTTTGTCGACGGCACCAAGTTAGGAGGCACAGTGAGTGGTGCAGGTCGGAGCATAAAGTTATAAGAGAAATTGATAGATTAAGTGAGTTGGTGAAACTGTGGCAGATGGAGCTTACATAGAATTACATAGAATGTACATCTCAGAAACAGGCAATTCGGCCCAACTAGATTCTGCCGGTGTTTATGCTGCAGACGAACCTCCTCCAACCCCTCTTCATCTAACCTTATGAGCAAACCCTTTTATTCCTTTATTCCTTTCTCCTCCATATGTTTATCTAGCTTCCCCGTAAACGCATCCATGCTATTCGTCTTAACTACTTCTTGATGTAGCGAGTTGCACATTCTAACGAGTCTCTGGGTATATATGGTTCTCTTGAATGCCATATTGGATTATTTAGTGACTATCTTTTATTTATAGCCCCAAGTTTTTGAATCATCACCACCAAAAGTTCAAACACCTGTTCTGCATCTGACCTATCAAACCCTTGCATAATCTTGCAGTCCCATATCAGGTCACCCCTCAGCCTTCTCTTTCCGATGGAAAAGAGCCCCAGTCTGTTCAATCTTTCAATATGGGGAAGTATGAACTTTGGACCGAAGCAAGATAGGTTAGAATATTTTCCAACTGGTTCGAAGCTAGGAACTGTGTAGGAGGAAAGATGTTTAAGGGTCCAAGTGCAGAAATCACTAAAAGTCAGTGGACAGTAGCAAAAAATAACCCAAAAGGCGAATGGAATGTTGGCCTTTATCTTAAGGGATTTGGAATTCAAAGGGGTTTAAGTTATGTTCCAGTTATATAAACTCTGCTGAGACCACATTTCTAGTACTGCATTCAGTTCTGAGCACCACACCTCACCTTGGAGGGGTTGCAGCGCAGATTCACCAGAACGATACCGGGGCTAAAATAGTTAAGTTATGTCGGACAGGTTGCACAGACAAGGTTTGTATTTCCTTGTGTATAGAAGATTAAGTGATGATGTCATCGAGTTGTTGAAGGTGATTAAATGAGCCAATGGTGTGTGTGTGAGCTGTGAGACAGCTTGAAATACCAAACCTCTCCACCACTGGGGACTGAGTCTTCCAACAGACAGGGATTTTCACTCGTGCAAGTTTCATCCACATTTTCTGCTCTTCATTTCTCCGACCTGCTTTTTGCGCCTTTCCCTTCAATTCAGGACTTACAGGAAAAACTCGATTCTGCCATCAATCTTCGGGTCACGTGGTGAGATTTCAAATAATTGAAATCGACCCTGATCAACCCCAATATCGTCACCTACACGTTTGACGAATGCAAAGCGGCTTCTCTCGCGGTTTTGTTGCACAACTCGTTCAAAGACACTGTCGGTAATTGGAGGGTCTTTCAAGTCATGACACGAACATAACAGTTCGCACTGCCGTTTTCCGCAAGACGCTTCAGATTCATGGGGAATGATATCGGTCCGGCGTTTAAATCCGTTCCCTCTTCACAAATCCGTCTTTGAACCCGGGACTTTTAGTAATAACCACACCGAACTGGTTTGTCCTGTATTTTACATTACTTTCTAAATATTACAGATAAGCAGAGCACTTGAGCTGTCACAGCTGTGACTTTAACTTTTCTCCCTCTCCTCCAGATCTCCCCGTCAACTCCCACTAACCACAATCTTCTGTCAAACTTCTCCATCAGGAAGTTCCGAGCCTCGGTTTCCAAATGAAATAACGCCCATCTCTTCAATCAACGACAGCCCAGAGAGAGTTTCTTAGTTTCAGCTCCCAATTTCCCCAAATCCACAAAGTAGCATCAAAATAATTGTCCTTAAGTTAATAATAATAATATAATTAAAATTCTTATCGTCTGGGGTTTTGTTTCAGATGCCACGGCTTTTAAAGGTCGCTGCGGATGTTTAACGAATCGCCTCTTGGTTGGAGGCTTCTGTGTGGGAAAGATCTCGAAGCGATAATTGAGAGACCGAGGATGAAGCTGTTTGATGGGAGCACTGGTGACACAGACCGTGCGCGGCTCCAGTGGCGCAATCGGTCAGCGCGCGTTACTTCCACAATAATTATACCCTCGAGAAATGCCGAGGTTGTGAGCTCCAGCGCCGTCGAAGGTCGTTGAAACTTCTCAACATTTTGACTGGAGTTCAATGTAAAACCGGTTCCATAACGCATCGACTTCTTCATGTCCCCATGTGGGCACTGAGGCTCCTCTGGCCGACCGTCTTGCAATAGCAGGCGAGAGTTTATTTGTTTATGGGAGGGAGAGGGGGCAATTGGCGACAACTGAAATGGTAAAGCGGCCGGCACAACATCT
Source organism: Heptranchias perlo (assembly GCF_035084215.1). Lineage (NCBI taxonomy): Eukaryota > Metazoa > Chordata > Chondrichthyes > Hexanchiformes > Hexanchidae > Heptranchias > Heptranchias perlo. The sequence continues at coordinate 4,697,598 of NC_090344.1, read as the reverse complement.
TTAAATCGAAAGAACCAAAAACACAATTCTTCTTTCCGTGAAGCAGGTTTTCATCGGTTTGAAGTGTCGTGTCGGGAAAATTCGGGAGGTAAGTCTGCTGCCTGGTGTCACGGTGTATCGGGTGAAATTATTCATCATTCAATTGTTGATCGGCTGAAAGGTCGAGAGGCCTTTTCCAGCTCCCGTGTGGAACAAGTTTAGCTTTGGAGCCATTGGGTAAAGTGTTGTTTTTAATTGCTGCTAACGAATGACAAGACATTTTGTACAAAAAAGAAGAATTGCAAAATCACGGAGTTCGCTGTCCATGTTCAACAGAAACAAGGACTCTCAACACGTTGCTGAAAATTGTTTCAAAGGGACACTCTCCCGAATTCGACATCGACAGGGATCATTCAGAGTCCGACCATGAATCTGTATGATGGAAACTAATCCAACAAGGAGCCTGGATAGCTCAGTCGGTAGAGCATCAGACTTTTAAGAACGGGTAGTGATCTGAGGGTCCAGGGTTCAAGTCCCTGTTCAGGCGAAAACTTTTAAAATAGCTGGCAAGTTCTGCTTTTCCAGCGGACCAAAATCAGCGAAAGGAGCAAGAGTTGGCCACACAGTCCCTCGAGCCCACTTCGCCAATTTGATAAGGTCATCGCTGATTTTCGACCTCAACTCCACTTTCCTGACCTGTCCCCATATCCTTTGAGTTCCTTCGTGTCCAGCATTCTATCCATCTCAGTTTTGAATCTATTCAATGGCTCAGCATCCACAGCCCTCTGGGGTAGAGAATTCCAATCGTTCACAACCTTCTCAGTGAAGAAATTATTCCTCATCTCTGTACTGAATGGCCGGCCCCTTATCTTGAGATTATCATCATTAGCTCTAGACTCTCCAGCAAGGGGAAACAGCATCCCAGCATCTACCCTGTCAAGCCCTCTAAGAATTTTATATGTTTCAATGAGATCACCTGATTATTGAAAACTGCAGAGAATATAGGCCCATTCTACTCAATCTCTCCTCACAAGACAACCCTCTCATCCCAGGAATCAATCGAGTGAACCTTTGTTGCATCCACTCTAAGACAAGTGTATCGTTCCGCAGGTAAGGAGATCAAAACTGTACACAGTACTCCAGATGTGGTCTTACCAAATCCTATATAATTACAGCAAGGCTTCCTTATCTTTGTAATCCAACCACCTCGCAATAAAGGGCAACATACCATTTGCTTTTCTAATTGCTTGCTGCATCTGCATGTTAACTTTCTGTGATCCGTGTGCAAGAGCACACAAATCCCTCTGAATACCAACATTTCGCAGTCTCTCACCTTTGAAAAGATATTCTGCTTTTCAATTCTTCCTACCAAAGTGAATAACCTCACATTTCCCCACGTTATAATTCATCTGCCAACTTCTCGCCCACTCACTTAACCTGTCTGTATCACTTTGCATCCTCTTTGCGTCCTCCTCACAGCTTACTTTCCCACCTAGTTTTGTATCGTCAGCAAACTTGGATACATTACATTCGGTCCCCTCATCTCAGTCATTAATATCGATTGTAAATATCTGAGGCCCAAGCACTGATATTCACGGCACCCCACTAGTTACAACCTGCCAACCCGAAAATGACCTGTTTATTCCGACTTTCTATTTTATGTACATCAACAAATCCTCAATCCATGTTGATATATTACCCACTATCCCATGAGCCCTAATCTTGTCTAACAAACTTTTGTGTTGCACCTTATCGATTACCTTTTGAAAATCCAAATATTCTATATCCACTGGTTCTCCCTTATCTACCCTGCTATCTACACCCTCATAACCTCTAACAGAGTTGTCAAACACGATTTCCCTTTCACAAAACCGTGTTGCATGTGCCTAATCATGTTATGATTATCTAAGTGTCCTGTTATCAAGTCCCTAGTAATAGATTCTAACATTTTCCCTCCTACTATTGTCAGGCTAAATGGCTTGTAGTTCCCTGTTTCCTCTCTCCCTCCTTTCTTGAATAGCGGGGTTACTTTTGGTACCTTCCAATCCATGGGGACCTTTCTAGAATCATGGGCACTCTGGAAGATAAAACCAATGCATCCACTATCTCTGCAGCCACCTCTTTTAAAACCCTGGATGTAGGCCACCAGGGCCAATGAATTTGTCAGCTTTTAGTCCCATTAATTCCTCCAGTACTTTTTCATTACTAATCTTCATTGCTTTAGGTTCCTCACTCTCATTAGAACTTTGGTTCCCCAATAGTGCTGGTATGATTTTTGTGTCTTCTTCTATGACGACAGATACAAAATACTTTTTTAACGTCTCTGCCATTTCCTTATTCTCCAATATAAATTCTCCTGTCTCTGTCTCCAAGGACCCATGTTTACATACGCTAATCTCTTCCTTTAAACATTCTTAAGAACATAATAACATAGGAAATAGGAGCAGGAGTAGGCCAATCGGCCCCTCGAGCCTGCTCCGCCATTCAATAAGATCATGGCTTATCTGATCCTAACCTCAAATCTAAATTCATGTCCAATTTCCTGCCCTCTCCCCGTACCCCCTAATTCCCTTGTGGAAGCTCTTACAATTCATGTTTACATTTCCTGCTGGTTTATCCTCTTTCTATATTCTCCCATTTTAGCAATTTCTTGGTCATCCTTTGCTGATTTCCAAAACCCTCCTAATCCTCAGGCTTACTACTCTTTTTGAGAAAAATATAAGCCTTTTTTTACCCGAATTCTATCATTAATTTCTCCACTTTTCCGGTGGTGTTTTTAATCCTCAAGCGAAAGTAATTTTGTTGAGAAATTATGAATTATTTCTTTAAATGTTCGCCATTGATTATCTACCATCATATTTTTAATCTAATTTCACAAACCATCTCAGCCAACTCACCCCTCATAACTCCGTTATTGGTTTTGTTTAAATTTAAGACCCTAGTTTCGGACTTAACGACATCATTCTCAAACTCAATCTGAAATTCTATCATATTATGATCATTCTTCCCCAGAGGATCATTTACTTTCAGTCTACTAATTAATCCTGTCTCATTACACAATATTAGATCTAAAATAGCCTGTTCCCTTTTTGGTTCCTCGACATATTGATCTAGAAAACTGTCTCGAATGCATTCCATGAATATCGGACAGCTTATCTTGAGTTGTTAACATGATGTCAACACGATGGCACGTGTTATGACTGGAAGACACGGCCAGATCTGCCAGGTGAATTAGATGTTTGTTGCAAACACGGAGAATTAATGAAACCAAGACTTCCCTGCAGAGCAAGGAGTTGGAAAGAAAGATGCTGGGCATTGAGAGGCGAAGGATTTTGTAGACAGCAGGATGAATGGACAAAAGGATCTCAACTCCCTGCTTCTTTTCTACACTGATAAATCTCGACAAAAATCTCATCTCCGTGCTTCTTACAGATAATGAATGTCTGAATGCTCAAGAGATCACTGATCCAAGCCAATTATCTCCACTCGCACTCTGCTTCCAATCTTGCACACGTTGCTTAGCTTTGAAATTGTTCATTTTTTCACACTGGGATTCAACTTGAAGAAAACGAAGCTGTGATCAGCTGGTGTTGTTCAGGAAATGGAGTAAAAGAAGATACATAAAAGGCGAATGATAACAGTGACTGTTCGGACACTGTGATCTACTTTTAAAGGTTCTTCAACATTCAAAGTGTCAGGCAGCAGATCTTTTCCAAATCATGACAGAAATGGCAAGAAAACTTCATGCAGACTTTGATGAGCGGCACGACTTTCGAACAGGAGGCATTTTACAGAAGGCAAGAAAGTGCATTGTATATCGCTCTTATGGGTTGTAAAATTGAAGAATGATGGGCTACTGGCTGTTCAGGCAGGAGCCGTGAAATTGCTCATGTTGATCAGGAGCGAGCTTTGCGCTCAGTCGGGGGAATTTGGTTGGTGCTATTTTGAACAACACCAGGAAAGTCAAGTTCCCTGATCGGGAATCAAACATGGTGCCGCGGCGGCGAGAGCGCAGAATCATCAGCACTGGACCACCAGCGAATCTGCTGCAATTTTCATTCAAGCAAACAGACCAACGCTGCCTTTCCGACTTGTCCCTTTGAAACTCAAGTCACTTTCGCCCCAGATAAGTTGCTCGCACAAAATGGAATTTACTGTTCGAACATGAAAGAGTTGTTCAGACAACGACAGCACCAAGTGCGGGTCGGCAGGTACATGAAATGGACAGTGAGGGGAAATATTACCACAGCTGCTGGTGTAACTGTTTCCATTTCCAAAACGCACGCACCGAATCAGTGCAGCTCCTGGGAAAGGTGCAAGGCAACGCAGGGCTGTCATGTCTCACTTGAAGCAACTGACACACACAAGATTCTGCCATCACCTGCCATCTCCTTCTGTTTCTGTCACTACTTTATCTCCAGCTTCCTCTGCTCCTCCAGATGCCGGTGAAATAGATGTTCAAAGCAAATAATGCGACTTAACGAGAAAAAAACCTTAACTGGAAAGCAGGAGAGGGGAAAATGATGCTGGGTATTGAGACACGATGGATTTTGCAGATACCTGGATAAATAGACACAACGATCTCATCTCCCAGCTTCTTCGGATACTGAATATCTTAATGCTCAAGAGATGTTCTCACTGCCCCAGGCCCATTATCTCCAGTCGCATCTCCCACCAATCTTGCATATGTTGCTTCGCTCTGAAATTGTGCATTTTTTTCACACTGGGATTCCATTTGCTGAAAACATTGCTGTGTTCAACTTGTGTTGTTACGGAGATGGAGCACAAGAAGATACATAAAAGTCCAATGATAACAGTGACTGTTCAGACACTGTGAGCTACAGTTGAAGGTCGGCAACATTTAAAGTCAAGTAACAGATCTTTTCCAAATCTTGACACAAATGGCAAGAAAACTTAACGCAGACTTTGATCAATGTTACGACTTTCAAATAGCAGACATTTTATACAAGGCAAGAAAGATTTACAAGGATGTTGCCTGGACTGTAGAATTTTAGCTAAGAGGAAAGATTGGATTGGCTGGGGATGTTTTCTTTGGAACAGAAGAGGCTGAATGCAGATTTAATTGAGGTGTACAAAATTATGAGGGGCCGAGTGTGGATTGGAAGGACCCATATCCATTCACAGATAGGATAGTAACCAGGGGCACAGATTTAAAGTGATTGGTAGGAGGATTAGTGGGGAGCTGAGGAGAAATTCTTTCGCCAAGGGTTGTGGGGTCTGCAACTCACTGCCTGAAAGGGTGGTAGAGGCGGACACTCTCATCGCATTTAAAGAGTACGTGGGTATGTGCTGTAAACTATAAGGCCACAGACCAAGAGCTGGAAAGTGGGGTGAAGCTGGATAGCTCTTTTTCGGCCGGCACAGACACGATGGCCTCTTTCTGTGCCGTAAATTTCTTTGATTGTATGATTCTAATTAACAGTAAGCAGGGTAGTTCAGGGGTCATGGGAAAGCTACTGAAGAAAAATAACTGCTGGGAACCATGCAATGTGTTCTTGTAAACCACAGACTAGGGGAGTTCCAGTTCCAGTGACGGGATACTGATGTAAGGGGCAGTCGGGACTGGAGACACTGGAGATCAAGCTCAGGGTGCCTGAGGTTCCATCCAGAGGGATCATCTCGTGTACACGGGAGACTTGTATGTTTACTCTGGTACGGTAGAGGAAAGAGAATTTGCTCATATATTTCTTAATAAGGTATTAAAGTTGCTGACTCTCAGAATTGTTAATTAATAAGACAACGTATTAGTTAGGACCTTCCTCCCCGAAGTCTCCCCGCTCCTCCACTTTTAAACTTTGACCATTTAGTTTATATTTCATCTCATTTTTCTTCCTCTCAAAATCTATCACGTCACATTTCTCTCCATTAAACTTCACCCGCCTGTTTACGAACCTGTGGACGTCACAATGACGTCACTGACTCATCTTCACAGTTCCCCACGCTGCAAATTTTGGCGTCATCTAGAGATTTTCACCTTGTGTCCCACATACCCAAGCTCAGATCATTCTCTGTATTGAGAAGAGCAATGGTCCCAACACGAACCATGGGGGACACCACTGTTTACATCTGTCCTGTCTGAAGAACATCCATTAACAACTACTCTCTGCTTTCTGCTCTTTACACAACTTCCTATCCACACTGCCCAATTCATTTTAATACCGTGGGTATTAATTTTATCAACAAGCCTCCTGTCCGTCATCTTATAAAACACCTTTTCACAATCCATCTACACAACCTCCGCTACATTCCCTTTATCAGTAGACTTGAGATATCTCAAATAATCCATGTTAGTTGTTCTTAATTAATGTGTTTTTCCAACAAATGTTGAAATGTTTGTTCCACCTCATCTTTTTCAAGCCACAACAGAAAGGTCGAGTTTTCTCCTGGAGCTTAAGATAAATTAATTTTTAAAAATGATGCCTCAGACAATGGGGACATCTGGGCTTAGACGCGCCCATTCGGTGCCGCAACTCCCGCCCCTCACACACTCCGAATGGTCAGAGGACCAACTATCCGCTCATCCCTCCAGTCAATTTACCATAAGACCATAAGACCATAGAGATAGGAGCAGAAGTGGGCCATTTGGCCCCTCGAGCCTGCTCTGCCATTTAATGAGATTATGGCTGATCTGATTTTTACCTCAACTCCACTTTTCTGCCCTTTCCCCATATCCTTTAACTCCCTTGCTGATCAAAAATTTGTGTAACTCAGCCTTGAATGTATTCAATGACTCAGCCTCCACAGCTTTTTGTGATAACGAATTCCAAAGATTCACGACCCTCTGGGAGAAGAAATTCCACCTCATTTCCATCTTAAACGGGCGACCCCTTATTCTGAGACTATGCCCCTAGTTTTAGAGCCCCCATGAGGGGTAACATCATCTCAGTATCAACCCTATCAAGTCCCCTCAGATCCTTGCATGATTCAATAAGATCTCCTCTCATTCTTCTAAACTCCAATGCGTATCGACCCAACCTGTTCAATCTTTCCTCATAAGACAATCCTTCCATAACCGTTATCAACCTAGTGAACCTTCTCTGTACCGCCTCCAATGCAAGTATGTCCTTCCATTAATAAGGTCACCAGAACTGTACGCAGTACTCCAGATGTGGTCTCACCAGCACCCTGTACACTTGCAGCATGACTTCCCTGCTATTATACTCCATCCCCTTAGAAATAAAGTCCAATATTCTGTTTGCCTTCCGGATTACCTGGTGCACCTCTATGTTATAGAATCATAGAATCATAGAAGTTTACAACATGGAAACAGGCCCTTCGGCCCAACATGTCCATGTCGCCCAGTTTATACCACTAAGCTAGTCCCAATTGCCTGCACATGGCCCATATCCCTCGATACCCATCTTACCCATGTAACTGTCCAAATGCTTTTTAAAAGACAAAATTGTACCCGCCTCTACGACTGCCTCTGGCAGCTCGTTCGAGACACTCACCACCCTTTGAGTGAAAAAATTGCCCCTCTGGACCCTTTTGTATCTTTCCCATCTCACCTTAAATCTATGCCCCCTCGTTATAGACTCCCCTACCTTTGGGAAAAGATTTTGACTATCTACCTTATCTATGCCCCTCATTATTTTATAGACTTCTATAAGATCACCCCGAAACCTCCTACTCTCCAGGGAAAAAAGTCTCAGTCTATCCAACCTCTCCCTATAAGTCAAACCATCAAGTCCCGGTTGCATCCTAGTAAATCTTTTCTGCACTCTTTCTAGTTTAATAATATCCTTTCTATAATAGGGTGACCAGAACTGTACACAGTATTCCAAGTGTGGCCTTACTAATGTCTTGTACAACTTCAACAAGACATCCCAACTCCTGTATTCAATGTTCTGACCAATGAAACCAAGCATGCTGAATGCCTTCTTCACCACCCTATCCACCTGTGACTCCACTTTCAAGGAGCTATGAACCTGTACTCCTAGATCTCTTTGTTCTATAACTCTCCCCAACGCCCAACCATTAACGGAGTAGGTCCTGGCCCGATTCGATCTCCCAAAATGCATCACCTCACATTTATCTAAATTAAACTCCATCTGCCATTCATCGGCCCACTGGCCCAATTGATCAAGATCCCGTTGCAATCCTAGATAACCTTCTTCACTGTCCACAATGCCACCAATCTTGGTGTCATCTGCAAACTTACTAACCATGCCTCCTAAATTCTCATCCAAATCATTAATATAAATAACAAATAACAGCGGACCCAGCACCGATCCCTGAGGCACACCGCTGGTCACAGGCATCCAGTTTGAAAAACACCCCACTCCAACCACCATCTGTCTTCTGTCGTCAATCCAATTTTGTATCCAATTGGCTACCTCACCTTGGATCCCGTGAGATTTAACCTTATGTAACAACCTACCATGCAGTACCTTGTCAAAGGCTTTGCTAAAGTCCATGTATACCACGTCTACTGCACAGCCCTCATCTATCTTCTTGGTTACCCCTTCAAACAACTCAATCAAATTCGTGAGACATGATTTTCCTCTCACAAAACCATTCTGACTGTTCCTAATCAGTCCCTGCCTCTCCAAATGCCTGTAGATCCTGTCTCTCAGAATACCCTCTAACAACTTACCCACTACAGATGTCAGGCTCACCGGTCTGTAGTTCCCAGGCTTTTCCCTGCCGCCCTTCTTAAACAAAGGCACAACATTTGCTACCCTCCAATCTTCAGGTACCTGACCTGTAGCTGTCGATGATTCAAATATCTCTGCTAGGGGACCTGCAATTTCCTCCTTAACCTCCCATAACGTCCTGGGATACATTTCATCAGGTCCCGGAGATTTATCTGCCTTGATGCGCGTTAACACTTCCAGCACCTCCCTCTCTGTAATATGTACACTCCTCAAGACATCACTATTTATTTCCCAAAGTTCCCTAACATCCATGCCTTTCTCAACCGTAAATATCGATGTGGATCTCACCCATCTCTTGTGGTTCCGCATATAGATGACCTTGTTGATACTTAAGAGGCCCTACTCTCTCCCTAGTTACTATTTTGCCCCTTATGTATTTGTAGAAGCTCTTTGGATTCTCCTTTGCCTTATCTGCCAAAGCAATCTCATGTCCCCTTTTTGCCCTCCTGATTTCTCTCTTAACTCTACTCCGGCAATCTCTATACTCTTCAAGGGATCCACTTGATCCCAGCTGCCTATGCATGTCATATGCCTCCTTCTTCTTTTTGATTCGGGCCTCAATCTCCCGAGTCATCCAAGGTTACCTACTTCTACCAGCCTTGCCCTTCACTTTATAAGGAATGTGCTTACCCTGAACCCTGGTTAACACACTTTTGAAGGCCTCCCACTTACCAGACGTCCCTTTGCCTGCCAACCGACTCTCCCAATCAACTTCTGAAAGTTCCTGTCTAATACCATCAAAATTGGCCTTTCCCCAATTTAGAATTTTAACTTTTGGGCCAAAACTATCATTCTCCATAGCTATCTTAAAACTAATGGAATTATGATCACTGGTCCCAAAGTGATCCCTCACTAACACTTCTGTCACCTGCCCGTCCTTATTTCCCAAGAGTAGGTCAAGTTTTGCCCCCTCTCTAGTCGGGCCATCCACATACTGAATGAGAAATTCCTCCTGAATACACTCAAGAAATTTCTCTCCATCCAAGCCCCTAATGCTATGGCTGTCCCAGTCAATGTTGGGAAAGTTAAAGCCCCTACTTCTGTTGACTTCTGTGTTTCATGTACGAGGACACCCAGATCCCTCTGTTCCACAGCATTTTGTGGTATTTCTCCATTCAAATAATATTTTGCTTTGTTATTTTTCCTCCCAATGTGAATGACTTCATATTTCGCACATAAGATTCCATCTGCCAAATTTTGCCCATTCGCTTAACCAGTCAACATCCCTTTGCAGACACTTTGTGTCCTCATCGCAAGTTGCTTTTCCACCTATCTTTGTATCATCAGCTAATTTGGCCACAAGACACTCTGTTCCTTCATCAAAGTTGTTGATATATTTTGGAAATATTTGAGGCCCCCAACATTGATCCCTGCGGCACCCCACGAGTTGCAGGAAATTCCAATAAATTTCCGCTCCTCCTATTGGTCCGGAACTCTCCTTAATCACCAGGACGGGGTTAATGGTGAGACTGGCCGTCCTGCGGTGCAGTTGGAAAATAAACATTAATTGAACCCGTCAGTTGCAACATTTAATAAAACAAAATTAATAAAAGTTACCGACAAAATATTTTCTGGAGTTCAGCAAAGTGGGGCAGGCGGGGCATCTACGCTGTGTGTTTTTGTCGGTTTAAATGGCACGAAGGGCTGGGGTTTCAGTTTATTTTGTTATCCTTGGTCCAAACGCGCTCTCTCTGCTTCCAATGTCTGTGCTTTTCGGCCAGATAGTAAGATAATCAATGGCGGATGCATCACCCAGCATGCAGCGCGGTACAGATTGTGCCCTATCTGAATCAGAGGAGCACAGCGCGCAGGCGCAGTCTGACGCATTATCGGGCAGTGTGTCCTGAGCATGCGCGGTCAGTCGAGGCTGCGGGAGGAGCGCGTTCGGTGCAGGTGAGAGGATCGGAGCAAGAGGATCAATAAACCCCGGGGCCCGGGTCCGGGCTCAGGCCCAGGCTCAGGCTTCACAAACCCCGAGTGCGGCCCCAGACCCGAATATAAAACAGTGAACATTATCCCCCCTCACTACCCGCCGGTTTCCGGTTTCTCCCGTTTCGCTCCGGACCAACTCTCAACAAAAGGCCGCGGCCCCGCGCATGCGCGGTGTAAACTGGGAATTCTCAGGGAGCGTCTGTAAATGAAGGAGAAATGGTGATCGGTCAGGGAGCGTCTGTGAATGGAGGAGAAATGGTGATTGGTCAGGGAACGTCTGTAAATGGAGGAGAAATGGTGATCGGTCAGGGAGCATCTGTAAATGAAGGAGAAATGGTGATCGGTCAGGGAGCATCTGTAAATGAAGGAGAAATGGTAATCATTCAGGGAGTGTCTGTAAATGGAGGAAAATGGTAATTGGTCAGGGAACGTCTGTATATGAAAGAGAATTGGTGATCGGTCAGGGAGCGTCTGTAAAAGAAGTTGAAATTGTGATCGGTCAGGGAGCATTTGTAAATGAAGTTGAAATTGTGATCGGTCAGGGAGCGTCTGTAAATGAAGGAGAAATGGTGATCAGTCAGGGAACGTCTGTAAATGGAGGAGAAATGGTGAACGGTCAGGGAGTTTCTGTAAACGAAGGAGAAATGGTGATCGGTCAGTGAACGTCTGTGAACGATGAAGAAATGGTGATCGGTCTGGGAGCATCTGTAAATGAAGGGAAAATGATGGTCAGTAAGGGAGTGTTTGAAAATGAAGGAGAAATGATGATTGGTCAGGGAGCATCTGCAACTGAAGCAGAAATGATGATTGGTCAGGGAACGGCTGAAAAGGAAGGGTGATTGATCAGAGAGCATCTGTAAATGAAGTGGAAATGATGATCGTTCAAAGAGCGTCTGCAACTGATGGAGAAATGGTGATCAGTCAGGGAGCGTCTGTAAATGAAGGACGAATAGTGATCTCTACACCTTTAGTCATCCAGGGAGCTTCAGCTTTGGATGCCGTTCCTTTCCTTCTCATGGGAATCTGTCTTGTCTGTACCCAAAGCTGCTCCTCCTTGAAGGCCTCCCATTGTTCAATTACTGTTTTGTTGCCAATTTTTGATTCCAATCCACCTGGACAAGATCCCTTTTTAACTCACTGGAATTAACCCTCCTCCAGTTAAGAATTTTCATATTTGACTGTCCCTTGTCCTTTTCCATAACTGTTCTAAACCTAACGAGATTATGATCACTGCTGCCCCACTGAAACATGCTCCACCTGCCCCACTTCATTCTCCACACCTGTACTCACATTCACTCTCTCACACTCTCTCACATTCATTCTCTCTCACACTCACATTCAATCTCTCACACTCACTATCTGACATTCACTCTCTCACATTCACTGTGTCACATTCACTCTCACGCTCTCTTACCCTCTCACTCATGGTTTAGGGTCACTGAAAGATGATGTGATGGGTTTGGATTTCAGCACAGGGAGGAGGGAGAGTGTTTGGGACGGAGATTTACATCTTTGGGGTGCAAGAGAGGAAAGAATGTTCCATAGAAACTAGAATTGCCTGTTCTGAATTTCTATCCTGTACTTACAGTGATAACTTTTACAAACTTCTTTTACAGGGTATTAGAAGGGGAGGATTTGCAGAGGGAAATTCAAACCAAAAATCACGTCAAATCTGACAGAGTCATTTGATTCATCAGGACCTGAATATCATCGGCCTTTGAATGTGGAAGGAGAAATGTTTGTCTGTTCTGTCTGTAGGAGAAGATTTGAAACATCAGTGTGAGTGGAAAAGCACCAAGACACACACATCCGAGTGAGAGTGTTCCAGTGCACTGACTGTGGAAAGAGCTTTAACCAGTTACACAGCCTGAAAAATACATCAGACCATTCACAGCGGGGAGAAACCGTACATGTGTTCTGTGTGTGAACGAGGCTTCAACTGATCGTCCAACCTGGAGAGACACAAGGACACCCGGACCACGGAGAAACCGTGGAAATGTGGGGACTGTGGGAAGGGATTCAATTACCCGTCACAGCTGGAAACTCATCGACGCAGTCACACTGGGGAGAGGCCGTTCACCTGCTCCGTGTGTGGGAAGAGATTCACTCAGTCATCCACCCTGCTGACACACCAACTTGTTCACTCCGATGAGAGACCTTTTAAATGGTCTCACTGTGAGAAGAGCTTTAAAAGCAGAAATGAACTGCTGAGACACCAACGCTGTGAAACTGGGGAGAGGCCGTTCATCTGCTCCGTGTGTAAGAAGAGATTCACTCTGTCATCGCACCATTTGTCACACCAGCGAGTTCACACTGGGGAGAGGGCATTCTCCTGCTCTTTGTGTGGGAAGAGATTCACTCAGTCATCCAACCTGCTGAGACACCAGCGAGTTCACACTGATGAGAGACCTTTTAAATGTTCTGACTGTTAGAGGAGCTTTAAAAGCAAAATTAATCTGCTGAGACATCGAAGTGCTCACACTGGGGAAAGTCCGTTCACCTGCTCCGTGTGTCAGAAGAGATTCACTCGGTCATCCCACCTGCTGAGACACCAACGAGTTCACACTGATAAGAGACCTTTTAAATGTTCTGACTGTGGGAAGAGATATAAAAGCAAAAGGAATCTGCTGACACACCAACATACTCACACTGGGGAGAGAATTTTACATGTTCTGACTGCGAGAAGTGTTTTAAAAGCACAAATGATCTCCTGAAACACCAACACACTCACACTGGGGAGAGACTGTTCACCTGCTCCGTGTGTGGGAAGGGATTCACTAATTCATCCCACCTTCTGAGACATCAAATTGTTCACACTATTGAGTGACCTTTTAATGCAGTGACTTTGAGAAGAGCTTTAAAAGCAGAAATGAACTGCTGACACATCAACTCACGCACATTATGGAGATACTGTTCACCTGCTCCGTGTGTGGGAAGGGATTCACTCAGTCATCACACGTGCTGAGACACCAGCGAGTTCACATATGACTGCAGGGGTTGGATTCTGCTGTTAATCCCATCCAGGACTGAACCATGTTCATTCTGACAGTTGGGGATTGTTTCTGCTGATGTTGCTAACCCCTATAACTGGGCTGGAGTTTAATATTCTGGATATCTGTTAAATAAATCAGCTTTGTTTTAAACACGTTGTAGATTTTGGTCTTTCCCACCTGAGTGTTTAGCATCACCTGACTGGAACTCAGAAAGGACAATCTGGGGGGAGGATCGTCCGGTGGGAACAGAACTTCAGCCTGGACACCGTCCTTCAGGGCCACACTGAGAGGGGCAAACGGCACTTTGGTCTTTCTCGTCTCTCTTCCCTGACAGCAAAGTTGTCGTGCGGGTTAATCTTGAGGCGTGTAAGAAAAGTGTTGCAGCCGCTCTCTTCCATGGTTCAGAGCTCCTCGGAATGGAACAGAAGGGTCCTGTACAATGGTGTTTAGAGTCAGGAAGAACAATGTGTAAGGATTAAGCCATTAAAGTGGTAATTAACAGACCTTGGGGAAAACCACAGGCACTAAGGGAGGATGTGCTGGAATAGCATAATGTCTCAAAGACATGTAGATAAAGGGACTGGAGGTTAATTAAATCAAGGTGTCACGCAGGCTTAGGCCTCTCTATCTCGAGCCTCCACATGCTAGTGAATAGAAGTCTGTTTATACAAACGGTTCTGTGAAGGCTGGCAATTAAACTCTCAGATAAGGTTCTGTTAAGTCTGTAACAACAAGGCACGGATGGTACCAGGAGTTATGCTTGGAATGTAACTTCTGAAGGTTGAGAGACATGAATAATGGTCAGGCTGAGAGATGTGGATGTGATAGTGAACTGCTGATAGTGAACTGCTCATAAACTGAAAAAGGGGATGAGAAGAGACCTCAAAAGCTGAGGAAGGCGCGCAAGATTCTGGCAAGGAAGAAGAGAATTTTTCAGTCAACAGATCACAGCAAGAGAGAGAGAGAGAGAGAGACCGCGCCATATTCACTTGGAGAGATACTTCCGAGGTTTCAAGGAACAGACTGTGACTATTCCCCTTTGTTAAGTATCACCTTTTTGTACTAATTGTGATGTGCTTAATAAATCTGTTTTGCCTTTAACCATAATACCAGTACCGTGGTTATCTTGTTGTTGTCAGGAACCAGTTCTTAGATGGATTAGATTATAATCCTGAAAATAGTGGTTTAAATCCTACAATTGACGACCACGAAGGGACTATTTCTGACAACAGCCAAAACCTGGTATTACTGGATATAGGGTAATGGACGCGAGGGTTATCACTTGATCACCAGTCAATCCTTGTGGGGGATTAGTAATAACAAACGGATAGTGGCTCTCTAAAGTACACTAAGATGCCGAACGGGGATCTTTGGAAGGAGTATAGTACCCGGATCAAGAAAAACTGTAGTGGGACCGATGGACAGGTCTTATTGTTAGAATGGTTGGGTAAAGGCCCGGAAGTTACATTGAAGGACGCCGTGGCGTAAAAAATGGAGGCGGAATAGGGCGATCCGCTTGATCACTTCTGCACCCTCGTATTGCACGGGACAAGATCGGCACATTATCCTGGTACAGAATGAACAGTTAAAACGGCAGCAGAAAGAACTTGCCGAGAAAGATAGTCAGATTGATGACCAGTTAAAATGGCAGCAGAAAGAACTTGCCGAGAAAGATAGTCAGGTTGATGGTCTAAAATACCAAGTTGCATCGGCAGCTGCAATCATGCAACATCAAAGTGTTAAGGCTGTAAATGCTGGATCAGCATTACATAATTTAGAAGAAATACGATGTCAGCTAGAAACTGTAATGAAAGACAATACTCACCTCACTAAAAACTTCGAGGATGCAAGAGATGCTTTGAGAGAAGCTCTCAAGCGCCCCCAGAGAGAGGTGGATCATCGTCAATGCCATACCAGAGTTAGCCAGTTAGAAAAACAACTGAACGTGTAACATACAGTGGTAGCGGCAATGACCCCGGGGGACCCTGACGTGGATTATGGTCAAGAAAGAAATGAGTATAGTGAGAACTTATATCCCCCTCTGCCACCCCTCCCTGCACCAGATCCCCCGCCCCATGTGAACCGTGAGGAGAAACCGGTTTCCGTTGCCCAAATTGAGGGAAAAGTCCCTGACGAAGACAAGGCCCACTTGATTCCCCAAGTGCAGAAAACCCGGTGAGTGTTATTATCAGAACTCGGGTAGTTCCCAATGCACCAGGTGCAGCACCAGCAGCGGGAGGAGCAAATTCTCCACCTGGGGTCCCCTGGGCAGGTGTACACCAACGGTCTCAGCCCTTAGATTATTCTGAACTACAAGCATGTGACCAACAATTAGGACCAATTAGTCCACAAACGTGCCCCCTCGAATTAAGACAGTGTCGACAGACGTTTCGGAATTACCACCCCAATTTTGAAGACAGTGATATGAAGAATGTTATTTTATCCGCTCTCACTTCGGACTTGGGAGGTGGTCTTCCTTTTATTGTCTTTAACCAAGCTGCTGCCCGAAACAAGAAAGCTTTTCAACATGGGAGTAAAAACAAGCCTGGTAAAAAGGGCTTTCAACATGAGATTTTAAATCAGTTTAGAATTAAGTTAAGTAGGAAAAATTAGAGATTGAAAATGGAGTGCAGAGATGAAGGATAAATGATTTAAAAAGGGAGGGATAATAACTACAGAATGTGTTCTTTTGTTTTCAGTGTACTGTCTCTTTAAAAAGCCTGTCCTTATTGTGAGTGTTTTCTGTTGGTGTTGTGGGCCACGCCCCCTTCTTACTGCGTCTTACGTGTTTTCCTCTTTTGTGTAATGTATCTGTTTTGTCTTGTGTTTAATTCTGATATTGCTGAATTAAAATTGGAGTTATTAAGGTTAAGTGACCTATTAAATTCTGGTTCTTATAAAATGTGAGTGTGTCAAATTCCAGACATGGGATCTTCACAGAAAAATTGGCATTTTGAATTTCTTAAATTCAAGTGATTTGAAGTTTAAGTTGTGTTGAGTATTGGTGAGTGTGAATTGGTGTAAGTAATTAATGTTGTGTAACTGTAAATCGAAGAACGACATCTTGTTATCCAGCAGAGGGCATCAATTTTGATAATTTTGGGATTAATCTTGGTTGTACTCAAATGTGATAGCTGTTAGATCTGACAGTGACGATCCGGATTCTTTCCCCTCAGTCTGGTTCAGCAAAAACTGAAGTCGAATACATTTTAAAGTTCAGCACAACTTTAATAGCAGGGTTCTTAGTCTGCAGCATTGATTTGGACTCCTGATAGAGTCCCTCTATGCTGGCAGAGCAAGAACAAAAACATACAGAAATCCACACGTTTTTATACAATCAATAGGGGTTGGAACATACTTAACGAGGGTCAACACCAATCATAAGCCGGGCACAGGTTGCCATGCGAGGTTACATTATTTCCGGCCAATCATAGATAATCATGTGCTGACCATGTTGCTGTTAGACATCAAAGGGGATACTTCCTCACCTTCCAACTTGGAATGTTCTTCCCTGTTCCTTCTGTTCCTTATCTCCCAACCTGGAATGTCTTTCAACTTTGGCTAAGCTCGTTCCCTATATTGATCTGCCATAAACATGGAGACATTCAGACCAGTCCTTGACTCACATCAAAGACCTATCATTGATAAGACAATGCAGGCCTGCTGACTAAGCAAACATATGGCCCAGCAGGAGGCCAGGCCACCTGTACCAATCTCAGTTACTAACTAATTAACCCTTTCTAACCATTTTACATTCTGCTTCTTTGCCACGTAGACATTTTAATATTTTACCGAAAACTGACCACGTAGGGATTCTCAACAGCACACCCCTTTTTATCTTGTGATTGGCTGTGGTTTGAAAAAAAAGTGACCCAAAAACGGAACAGATAAAAAAGGATATCTGATATCACCTTGATAGGAAAAGCAGGAAACCTAGAACAGCTCGGAGAGTTGGTTACAATCATACCCACGAAAGTATGTGAAAAAACAATGAATTGGAAAGCTATAGTTGTATTATGGCGATGATAGCAAATTATAAAACTTAAGAAACAATTAGAAATTGAGGGGGACCTCAACAAAACTTTGATCACAACAGTCTGGAAATACTGGACTAACTAAAAACTAAAATGTACGAACAGAGATGCTATTTCCCTGTACGAATGTTTTTTAAAAAATAATTTACGTGAAAGCTGTGTTGACATAAGCTGAGAACGCTGCGTGCATCTGATATCTGGCTCTGTCGTTTTGTTTCTGCAAAAAATAACCCCTTCCAAGGACACTGACATCTGTTTTCAATTCACCAAGCAACAACCTTTGCATTGATATAAAATAATTGACAAAATGAGATTTAATTGTAAAAGAAAAGATAAAGTGCAGCTTTAAAGAATTACACGTTACAGTTGCAGGATGGTCTCTGGTTATAAATTAATTTGAACTTCTTCGAAGCATTTTGTGCGATTGTGATTGATTCCTCCCCCACACCTTAAGGTTTTGACATGCAAGAAGTAACTAACCCGTACTTCTGTATTGCTGAAGTTAAGTATTTGGACTGCACTAGTTTTTTTAAGATGTTGATCTGACACCTTTGGAGTCACAGCATTCTGAAAGTGGAAAGAGCAGGTGCTGTAAACAGTGTTATTGTCTCTTGATAAAAACAATTATTTTTGTGAATTTCGAAGGAAGTCACCCCCTTTCTTCAGGAGTGTATGGTGAGGATCCTTGAACCCTCCTCCCCTAAGGGAATAAATGAAATCAAAAACACAAAACATTTTTCTTAATGTGGTTACATCTTGAAAACACAGAGAGAAGGACTTGGAGTTGGAAATTCCAGTTGGCAGTCCTACGGACATCTGTGTGTGGGAGAGAGACTTTATTACAGACAGGCTGCCAACTCCAGAGAGAGAGAGGGAGGGGGGCTGCGCAGTCCCTCTCTCTCCTGTTTTGTTTTCTGGATTTGTTTCGGATAAAGGGATTATTCCTTTGGACAAAAGAAATAATAAATGATGATTTGACAAATTAACCCCATGGGCTCTCAGGAAGAGCCACAATGGATTTTCTGTGTTTCGTTTAAAACAGGTGACCCTGATTTTCAGAAACACATGAGTGTTGATGGTGCAGGATTACCAAGAGTAGTTCTTTGACATAAAATGGCTTTAAAAAGTTACGGTGCAACCTTTGCTGGAGGAATTTGGGGCAGGAAGCGATCCAGTGGTGTTAAAAATTTAAGACCTTAGCTGCAGATATCGGCAGATATCAAATGTCACAGCATGGTGATTTTGTTTCAATAATTTAAAATGAAATAGAGAAGGAAAAGCAATCATCAGCCTTGATCCAATCTGCTTTTCTTCTTTTGAAAACATTTTGATTTGTTTTGTTTTAAGGCTACGGGTTACGGTGAAAATTGACCCAGAGTGGTTTCATTCAGATTCAAAATGGAGATGCAAGAATATGGTTTAAATCTGAATCTTGTCAATGGAGATGCAGATTTATGTAAAATCAGAAAATTCATCAAATTTTGTCCGATCAAGCATGAATGCCACGAGGTAGGGAGCCAGAAGTTGTTGGTACTAGGAGTAGGAATTCCCATGTAGTATGAATCGAACGATACCCAATACCCTGTTCAGAGTGTGTAACACAAGGGTGAACTGTATGACATATCACAAGTGTTGTCAGCAGCTAAACGTGTTTACATCGCGCAAGACGCCTCAAGGCCACCAGCTGTTTGAGCTGCCCGTCCGCCGCAAGTCCACTTGTTTATGCCCCAGTATAACTATTGGGGACTTCCCAGACTCGGAGGACTGCACCGAGGACTGGGAGTGCATCCGGTGCCTGGGAAAACTACAGGCTCAATGACCAGCCGTCGACTTCAGGGGTCCCCGACGGGCAGACGGACGTGAGCTTGTGATTGATTGTTTGTCTGTTACAGTACTTGTATGTTATAAGTGTGACAATATAGTAGCACCTTTTACTTTCCCCTGTGTACTATATTGTCTCAGATCCAGAACCTGTGTTTAAAACAATACACTACAGAGTGCAAAATATAGGAGTTGTGAAAGGAGCTACTGTTAGCCGATTTTGGACCCCACCCCAATGGTTGGTCCAATTAAGAGAGTTAACTTGGATAGAACCGAACCGACAGGAATGCTATTCCAGTGAAGATGCCCTCATTTGCCCCGATGATTTATATGACCACTCAGTAGACACGTGTGGTTTTGATTGGAATCAGAAAGGCTTAAATTGCACCATGGAAGTGACAGGATCATCAGATATAAGAACCCAAGACCTAATAGAGAGGAGCAAAAAATGGGAACCTAAAATATATTCGCATGCAGTATGAGGGATCGGCATAAATGCCTCACCCTCAAGATAGGGAATTGTAAGGATTAGCCCAATAACAGGTCTAATCTGCTGGGCCGAGATGGAAGCATGATGGTTATTATAGTCAAGTTTGCAGTTAAAACTAAAAGGATGCTGACAACAGTAAAGTGGGAATGAACAGACGTTGGGGAAATCACAGGCACTAAGGGAGGAATTTGCTGTAATAGCATAATGTCAAAAAGACATGAAGATAACTGGGACTGAAGTTTAATTAAATCAAGGAGTCACGCGGCCTTAAGCCTCTCTATCTCGAGGATTTTTGTACGAATTGTGATGTGCTGAATAAATCTGTTTTGCTTTTAACCATAATACCAGTACCGTGGTGATCTTGTTGTTGTCACGAACTAATCCTTAGATTTGATTAAATTATAATCCTGAAAGTAGCGGTTTAAATCCTACACTGTTCTGTATGGTCTGTGAGTGTTTGATGGGACAGTGTCGTGGGAGCTCTGCTCTGTACTTAACTGGTGCTGTACCTGCTCTGGGAGGGTTTGATAGTACAGTGTGGAGGGAGCTTTACTCTGTATCTAAACTGTGCTGTCGTGCCTTGGGACTGTTTGATGGGACAAGAAGAGGGACCTTTTGTCTGTATCTATCCCGTGATGTACCTACCATGGAAGTGTTTGTTGGGACAGTTTAGAGGGAGCATTTCTCTGTGTCTCACCCATGCTGTGGTTGCCCTGGGAGTGTTGGATAGGGTAGTGCTGATGGAGCTTTACTCTGTATCTAACCTGTGCTGTACCTGCCCTGGGAGTGTTTGATGGGACAGTGCTGAGGGAGATTTTGTCTCGATTGAAGCGATGCTGTACCTGCCCTGGGAGTGTTTGATGGTACAGTGTAGAGGGTCTTTACTCTGTATCTAAACCATGCTGTACCTGACTGGAGAGTGTTGACACTGGGTGCTCACCTCGATGAGAACAACATTTAAACCGATGATGATAAGATAAACCCATCTGCTCCTCCCCTGTACACAGACCTTAGGAGACATTGAGTGTCCCTAACACATTTAGACAATGCCCATGATCAAAATTTGAACACCGCCCTCAGATCCCACTTACCGTTCTTTGTTCTGATGAAAAGAGTCCCAGTTTCTCTTGTCTCTCCTCATAACTAAAGTCTCTCGTCACTGATATTTCACATTTCAGTGAATCTCTTCTGCACCCTCTCCATGGCCTTGACATCTTTCCCAGTGTAAGATCCCCAAAACTTGACACAATATTCTAACCGCAGCCTAACCAATAACTTGTACAGGTTTACATGGCCTCTGTCCTTTTGTGCTCTGTACCTCTATTTGTAAAACCGAGGATCACATGTATTTTTTCTACCACTTTATCAACTTGAGCTCCCACTTTTAAAGGTTTGTGTATCTCAACACTTTGCAGGTTTATAGATATTAACATAACATGGCTAAAATACATTGACATCAAATGTATGATATAATGTGTATTATGGGGAGGAGAGGTTTAGTCTGAATTAGAAACTCAAACAGGCACTTGGCTGCAGGCAGGTCGCCATGGCAACACTGATCAGACATTCCATTCCATAGAATCGGCTAGTTGGAATCTTTAATCAGATAAGGAGAAAGAAAAGACTTTGTCTGTTATCAACCATAATATAAACTTAAACCAGAGTGAGTAATATAGTAGATTAGATTGTAATGTGTGATGTTTGGATCAATGAGTAGGAAATTATATCCCTTGATGTCAAGGGGCATACAGGGTAAGATAGGTAGAAAAGAAATGCTTATGTCAGACATGGAGAGCTCAATACTACAGAAAGCCTAGAGGAGTATAAAAAATGCAGGGGTGAAATTAAAAAGGAATTAGGAAAGCAAAGGGAGAGCATCAAACAGTATTGGCAAGTAAAATCAAGGAAAATCCAAAGATGTTTTATAAATACATTAAGAGCAAGAGGTTAACTAAGGAAAGAGTGGGGCCTATTAGAGACTAAAAAGGTAACCTGTGTGTGGAGGTGGAAGATGTAGGTGTGGTTCTTAATGAATGCTTTGTGTCTGTCTTCACAAAAGAGGACGATGCAGAAGTTGCAGTTAAGGAGGAGGAGTGTGAAAAATTGGATGGGATAACCTTAGTGAGAGAGGAAGTTTTAAAGTGTTTAGCATCTTTGAAGGTAGATAAATCACAAGGATCGGATGAAATGTATCTCAGGCTGTTAAAAAAGCAAGGAAGGAAATAACGGAGGCTCTGACCATCATTTTCCAATCCTCACTTCATGCAGGTATGGTGCCGATGATTGGAGGACTGGGAACGTTGTACCATTGTTTAAAAAGGGAGCGAGTGATCGACTGAGTAATTACAGGCCAGTCAGCCTAACCTCGGTGGTGGGCAAATTATTGGAATCAATTCTGAGGGACAGTATAAACCATCACTTAGAAAGTCATGGAGTAATCAAGGCCAGTCAGCATGGATTTGTTAAGGGGAGGTCATGTCTGACTAACTTGATTGAATTTATTGAGGAGATAACAAGGAGAGTCAATAAGGGAAGTGCATTTGTACATGGATTTGTACACGGTGTACATGGATTTTAGCAAGTCTTTCGAGACGATCCCACATGACAGATTGGTGGAAAAAGTACAAGCCCATGGGATTGAAGGGAGAGTGGCAAGTTGGATCCAAAATTGGCACAGTAGCAGGAAGTAAAGAGAAATGGTCGATGGGTGTTTTTGTGCCTGGAAGGTTGTTTCCAGTGGGGTTCCGCAGGGCTCTGTACTAGGTCCCATGCTTTTTGTGATACATATTAATTATTTGGACTTAAATGTAGGGGGCTTGATCAAGAAGTTTGCAGATGAGACAAAATTGGCCGTATGGTTGATCGTGAGGAGGAAAGCTGTAGGCTGCAGGAAGATATCAATGGACTGGTTGAGTGGGCAGAAAAGTGGCAAATGGAATTCAATCCGGAGAAGTGTGAGATAATGCATTTGGGAACGGCAAATAAGGCAAAGGGAGCACAAATAAATGGTAGGATACTGAAAGGTGTAGAAGAAGTCAGGGACCTTGGAGTGCATGTCCACAGATCCCTGAAGGTAGCAGGACAGGTAGATAAGGTGGTTAAGAAGGCATATGGAATACTTTCCTTTATTAGACACGGCATAGAATGTAAGAGCAGGGAGGTTATGCTGGAACTCGATAAAACACTGGTTAGGCCACAGCTCGGATACTGCGTACAGTTCTGGTCACCAAAATACAGGAAGGGTGTAATTGCAATAGAGAGAGTACAGAGGAGATTTACGAGGATGTGCCAGGACTGGAGAATTTTAGCTATGAGGAAAGATTGGATAGGCTGGGGCTGTTTTCTTTGGATCAGAGGAGGCTGAGGGGCGATTTCATTGGGGTGTATAAAATTACGAGAGACCTAGATCGAGTGGATAAGAATGACCTATTTCCCTTAGCCGAGAAGTCAATAGATAGAGGGCATGGATTTTCACCTTGTGTCCCACATACCCAAGCTGAGTTTATTCTCTACATTGAGAAGAGCAATGGTCACAACACTGAACCTGGGGGACACCACTGTTTACATCCCTCCAGTCTGAAGAACGTCCATTAACCACTACTCTCTGTTTTCTGCCCTTTACACAACTTTCTATCCACACTGCCGCATTCATTTTAATACCGTGAGTATTAATTTTATCAACAAGTCTCCTGTTCGGCATCTTATCAAACACCTTTTCACAATCCATCTGCACAACATCCACTACATTCCATTTATCAGTAGACTTGAATTATCTCAAATAATCCATGTTGGCTGTTCTTAATTAACGTGTTTTTCTAACAAATGTTGAAATGTTTGCTCCACCTCATCGGGTTTCATCTGTTTCAAGACGCAACTGAAAGATCGAGTTTTCTCCTGGAGTTTATGAAAAAATAATTTTTAAAAATGATGCTTCAGACAATGACGGACATCTGGGCTTCGACCCGCCCATTCGGTGCCGCAACTCCCGCCCCTCACACACTCCGATGAGTTGGAGGACCAACTGTGCGGTATCCATCCAACCAATTTCCGCTCCTGCAATTGGTCCGGAACTCCCCTTAATCATCAGGGCGGAGTTAATGGTGAGACTGGTGGTCCTGAGCTGCAGTTCGAAAATAAACATTTATTGGACCCGTCAGTTGCAACGTGTAGCACAACGAAATTTTTTTGGACTTCACGAAAGTGGGGGGCGCGTTTGCGCTGTGTGTTTGTGCCGGTTTAAATGGCACGAGGAGCTGGGGTTTCAATCTATTTTATTATCTTTGGTCCAAACGCACTATCCCTGCTTCCAATGTCATTGATTTTCGGCCTGAAATTTAGATCATCAATGGCGGCTGCATCACCCAGCATGCAGCGCGGTACAGATTGTGCCCTATCTGAATCAGTGGAGCCCAGCGCGCAGGCGCAGTAGTGACTCATTATCGGGCAGCGTGTCCTGAGCATGCGCGGTCAGTCGAGGCTGCGGGAGGAGCGCGTTCGGTGCAGGTGAGAGGATCGGAGCAAGAGGATCAATAAACCCCGGGGCCCGGGTCCGGGCTCAGGCCCAGGCTCAGGCTTCACAAACCCCGAGTGCGGCCCCAGACCCGAATATAAAACAGTGAACATTATCCCCCCTCACTACCCGCCGGTTTCCGGTTTCTCCCGTTTCGCTCCGGACCAACTCTCAACAAAAGGCCGCGGCCCCGCGCATGCGCGGTGTAAACTGGGAATTCTCAGGGAGCGTCTATAAATGTAGGAGAAATGGTGATCGGTCAGGGAGCGTCTGTAAATGAAGGAGAAATGGTGATCGGTCAGGGAGGGTCTGTAAATGAAGTAGAAATGTTGATCAGGCAGGTAACGTCTGTAAATGAAGGAGAAATGGTAATCGGTCAGGGAATGTCTGTAAATAGAATCATAGAATCATAGAGGTTTACAACATGGAAACAGGCCCTTCGGCCCAACATGTCCATGTCGCCCAGTTTATACCACTAAGCTAGTCCCAATTTCCTGCACTTGGCCCATATCCCTCTGTACCCATCTTACCCATGTAACTGTCCAAATGCTTTTTAAAAGACAAAATTGTACCCGCCTCTACTACTGCCTCTGGCAGCTCGTTCCAGACACTCACCACCCTTTGAGTGAAAAAATTGCCCCTCTGGACCCTTTTGTATCTCTCCCCTCTCACCTTAAATCTATGTCCCCTCGTTATAGACTCCCCTATCTTTGGGAAAAGATTTTGACTATCTATCTTATCTATGCCCCTCATTATTTTATAGACTTCTATAAGATCACCCCGAAACCTCCTACTCTCCAGGGAAAAAAGTCTCAGTCTATCCAACCTCTCCCGAAAAGTCAAACCATCAAGTCCTGGTAGCATCCTAGTAAATCTTTTCTGCACTCTTTCTAGTTTAATAATATCCTTTCTATAATAGGGTGACCAGAACTGTACACAGTATTCCAAGTGTGGCCTAACTGATGTCTTGTACAACTTCAACAAGACATCCCAACTCCTGTATTCAATGTTCTGACCAATGAAACCAAGCATGCTGAATGCCTTCTTCACCACCCTATCCACCTGTGACTCCACTTTCAAGGAGCTATGAATCTGTACTCCTAGATCTCTTTGATCTATAACTCTCCCCAACGCCCTACCATTAACGGAGAAGGTCCTGGCCCGATTCGATCTTCCAAAATGCATCACCTCACATTTATCTAAATTAAACTCTATCTGCCATTCATTGGCCCAATTTATCAAGATCCCGTTGCAATCCCAGATAACCTTCTTCACTGTCCACAATGCCACCAATCTTAGTGTCATCTGCAAACTTACTAACCATGCCTCCTAAATTCTCATCCAAATCATTAATATAAATAACAAATAACAGCAGACCCAGCACTGATCACTGAGGCACACCGCTGGTCACAGGCCTCCAGTTTGAAAAACCACCCTCTGTCTGCTGTCGTCAATCCAATTTTGTATCCAATTGGCTACCTCACCTTGGATCCCGTGTGCTTTAACCTTATGTAACAAACTACCATGCGGTACCTTGTCAAAGGCTTTGCTAAAGTCCATGTAGACCACGTCTACTGCACAGCCCTCATCTATCTTCTTGGTTCCCCCTTCAAAAAACTCAATCAAATTCGTAAGACATGATTTTCCTCTCACAAAACCATGCTGACTGTTCCTAATCAGTCCCTGCCTCTCCAAATGCCTGTAGATCCTGTCTCTCAGAATACCCTCCAACAACTTACCCACTACAGATGTCAGGCTCACCGGTCTGTAGTTCCCAGGCTTTTCCATGCCACCCTTCTTAAACAAAGGCACAACATTTGCTACCCTCCAATCTCCAGGCACCTCACCTGTAGCTGTCGATGATTCAAATATCTCTGCTAGGGGACCCGCAATTTCCTCCCTAACCTCCCATAATGTCCTGGGATACATTTCATCAGATCCCGGAGATTTATCTACCTTGATGCGCATTAAGACTTCCAGCACCTCCCTCTCTGTAATATGTACACTCCTCAAGACATCACTATTTATTTCCCCAAGTTCCCTAACATCCATGCCTTTCTCAACCGTAAATACCGATGCGAAATATTCATTTTGGATCTCACCCATCTCTTCTGGTTCCGCACATAGACAACCTTGTTGATCCTTAAGAGGCCCTACTCTCTCCCTAGTTACTCTTTTGCCATTTATGTATTTGTAGAATCTCTTTGGATTCTCCTTTGCCTTATCTGCCAAAGCAATCTCATGTCCCGTTTTTGCCCTCCTGATTTCTCTCTCAACTCGACTCCGGCAATCTCTATACTCTTCAAGGGATCCACTTGATCCCAGCTGCCTATGCATGTCAAATGCCTCCTTCTTCTTTTTGACTAGGGCCTCAATCTCCCGAGTCATCCAAGGTTCCCTACTTCTACCGGCCTTGCCCTTCACTTTATAAGGAATGTGCTTACCCTGAACCCTGGTTAACACACTTTTGAAAGCCTCCCACTTACCAGACGTCCCTTTGCCTGCCAACAGACTCTCCCAATCAACTTCTGAAAGTTCCTGTCTAATACCATCAAAATTGGCCTTTCCTCAATTTAGAATTTTAACTTTTGGGCCAGACCTACCCTTCTCCATAGCTATCTTAAAACTAATGGAATTATGATCACTGGTCCCAAAGTGATCCCTCACTAACACTTCTGTCACCTGCATGAAGGAGAAGTGATGATAAGTCAGGGAACGTCTGTGAATGAAGGAGAAATGATGATCGGTCAGCGATCGTCTGTAAATGAAGGAGCAATGGTGATCTCTATATCTTTATTCATCCAGGGAGCTCCAGCTTCGGAAGCCGTTCCTTTCCTCCTCGTTTGAATCTGTCTGCTCAGTACCCGAGCCGTCTCCTCAATGAAGGCCTCCCACTGTTCAATTACTGTTTTGTTGCCAATTATTGATTCCAATCCACGCGGACAAGATCCCTTTTTAACTCACTGAAATGAGCCCTCCTCCAGTTAAGAATTTTCACATTTGACTGTCCCTTTTCCTTTTCCATAACTATTCTAAACCTAATGAGATTATGATCACTGCTGCCCCACTGAAACATGCTCCACCTGCCCCACTTCATTCTCCACACCGAGCCCACTGCTGTCCTCACATTCACTCTCTCACATTCCCTCTCTCACATTCACTCTCTCACACTTTCACTCTCTCACACTTTCACTCTCTCACACTTTCACTCTCTCACACTTTCACTCTCTCACACTTTCACTCTCTCACACTTTCACTCTCTCACACTTTCACTCTCTCACACTTTCACTCTCTCACACTTTCACTCTCTCACACTTTCACTCTCTCACACTTTCACTCATGGTTTAGGGCCACTGAAAGATGATGCGATGAGTTTGGATTTCAGCTCAGGGACGAGGGAGTGTGTATGGGATAGGGATTGACAGCTTTGAGGCAAAAGAGAGGAAAGAATGTTCCGTAGAAACTAGAATTGTCTGTTCTGAATTTCTATCCTGTACTTACAGTGATGACTTTTGTAAACTCCTTTTACAGGTTATTACAAGGGGAGGATTTGCAGAGGGAAACTCAAACCAAACATCACACAAAATCTGACAGAGTCACTCGATTCATCAGGACCTGAATATCATCGGCCTTTGAATGTGGAAGGAGAAATGTTTGTCTGTTCTATCTCTGGGAAAAGATTTCAAACATCAGTGTGAGTGGAAAAGCACCGAGACACACACACCCGAGTGAGAGTGTCCCAGTGCACTGACTGTGGAAAGAGCTTTAACCAGTTACACAGCCTGAAAAAACATCACACCATTCACAGCGGGGAGAAACCGTACACGTGTTCTGTGTGTGGACGAGGCTTCATCTGATCGTCAATCCTGGAGAGACACAAGGACACCCGGACCACGGAGAAACCGTGGAAATGTGGGGACTGTGGGAAGGGATTCAATTCCCCGTCTGAGCTGGAAATTCATCAACGCACTCACACTGGGGAGAGGCCGTTCACCTGCTCCGTGTGTGGGAAGAGATTCGCTCAGTCATCCACCCTGGTGACACACCAGCGAGTTCACACTGGGGAGAGGCCGTTCTCCTGCTCTGTGTGTGGGAAGACATTCACTCAGTCATGCAACCTGCTGATACACCAGCGAGTTCACTCCGATGAGAGACCGTTTAAATGCTCTGACTGTGGGAAAAGTTTTAAAAGCAGAAAAGAACTTCTGAGACATCAACACAGTGGCACTGAGGAGAGGCCGTTCTCCTGCTCTGTGTGTGGGAAGAGATTCACTCGGTCATCCAACCTGCTGATACACCATCGAGTTCACTCCGATGAGAGACCATTTAAATGCTCTGACTGTGGGAAATGTTTTAAAAGCAGAAACGAACTTCTGAGACATGAACGCAGTGGCACTGGGGAGAGGCCGTTCACCTGCTCCGTGTGTGGGAAGAGATTCACTCGGTCATCCACCCTGCTGACACACCAGCAAGTTCACTCCGATGAGAGACCTTTTGAATGCTCTGACTGTGGGAAGAGCTTTAAAAGCAGAAAGGAACTGCTGAGACATCAACGCAGTGAAACTGGGGAGAGGCCGTTCACCTGCTCCGTGTGTAAGAAGAGATTTACTCAGTCAACCCACCTGCAGAGACACCAGCGAGTTCACTCTGATAAGTGACCTCTTAAATGTTCTGAGTGTGGGAAGAGATATAAAAGCAACAGGAATCTACTGCGACACCAATGTACTCACCCTGGGGAGAGACTTTTTAAATGTTCTGACTGTGAGAAGGGCTTTAAAAGCACAAATGATCTCCTCAAACACCAACATACTCACACTGGGGAGAGACTGTTCACCTGCTCCGTGTGTGGGAAGGGATTCACTAATTCATCCCACCTTCTGAGACATCAACTTGTTCACACTATTGAGTGACCTTTTAATGCACTGACTGTGAGAAAAGCTTTAAAATCAGAAATGAACTGCTGACACATCAACTCGCGCCCATTTGGGAGAGACTGTTCACCTGCTCCATGTGTGGGAAGGGATTCACTCAGTCATCACACGTGCTGAGACACCAGCGAGTTCAATTGTGACTGCAGGGGTCGGATTCTGCAGTTAATCACATCCAGGACTGAACTCTGGTGTTCAGAGTCAGGAAGAACAATGTGTAATGATTAACCCAATAACAGTTATAATTTAGTATAATTATAATCAATAGTAGAAGTAGAATGAAATGTACTATGAATCTACGTATCTCTAAATGTAAACTGTACCGTGTATTAATATAGTATGAACCATGTAACGTGTATTCAATAAGAAAGTGCTGGTGGGCCGAGAAGGATGCATGATGGTTATTATAGTCAAGTTTGCAGTTAAAACTAAAAGGATGCTGACAACATTAAAGTGGGAATGAACAGACCTTGGGGAAATCACAGGCACTAAGGTAGGAATGTGCTGGAATAGCACAATGTCTAAACAACATGTAGATAAAGTGACTGAAGTTTAATTAAATCAAGGAGTCACGCCGGCTTAGGCCTCTCTATCTCGAGCCTCCGCAAGCTAGCGAATAGAAGTCTTTTTATACAAACGGTTCTGTGAAGGCTGGCAATGCTCTAAGGTAAGGTACCATTAAGTCTGTAACAACAAGGCACAGATGGTACCAGGAGTTATGCTTGGAATGTAACTTCCGACGGTTGAGAGACATGAATAATGGTAAGGCTGAGAGATGTGAATGTGATCGTGAACTGCTCATAAAGTGAAAAAGGGGATAAGAAGAGACCTCAAAGGCTGAGGAAGGCGCTCAACATTCTGGCAAGGAAGAGAACTTTTCAGTCAACAGATCACAGCGAGAGAGAGAGAGAGACCGCGCCGCAGCCACTTGGAGGGATACTTCCGAGGTTTCAAGGAACACTGACCATTTTTCCATGTTAAATATCACCTTTTTGTACTAATTGTGATGTGCTTAATAAATCTGTTTTGCCATTAACCATAATACCAGTACCGTGGTGATCTTGTTGTCAGGAACCAGTCCTTAGATTGGATTAGATTATAATCCTGAATATAGTGGTTTAAATCCTACAATTGGCGACCACGAAGGGACTATTCCTGACAACAGCTAAAACCTGGTATTACTGGATATAAGGTAACCATGGAAAAGATACAGCACAGAAGGAGGCCATTCGGCCCATCATATCCGCGCCGGCTCAAAGACCAACCAGGTGCCCATTCGTATGCCTTCTTCACAACCTTATCTACCCGTAATGCCACCTTCAGGGACCAGTGCACATGCACTCCATGGGCTCTCACTTCCTCTACCCCTCTCAATATATTCCTGTTTACTGCGTATTCCCTTTTACTGTTTGCCCTCCCGAAGTGCATTACCTCACACTTCTCCGGGTTGAATTCCATTTGCCATTTTCCGCCCATTCCACTAACCCATTGATATCTTCTTGGAGTCTACAGCTATCCTCTTCACTATCAACTACACAGCCAATTTCTGCAATTTGCCAATCGTACCCCCTACATTCAAGTCCACATCATTAATATATACCACAAACAGCAAGGGACCCAACACTGAGTCCTGTGGCACACCACTGGAAATGGATTTACATTCGCAAAGACATTCATCGACTTTTACCCTTTCCTGTTACTGTGCCAATTTTGCATCCAATTCACCACATTTCCCTGTATCCCATGGGCTTTAACCTTTCTGACCAGTCTGCCACGTGGGACCTTGTCAAATGCCTTACTACAATCCATGGAGACAACATCCAACAGCACGACCCTCATCAATCCTCATTGTCACTTTCTCAAAGAATTCAATCAGATTTGTGAGGCATAACCTTCCCTGAACAAATCCATGCT
Organism: Heptranchias perlo; assembly: GCF_035084215.1. Classification (NCBI taxonomy): domain Eukaryota; kingdom Metazoa; phylum Chordata; class Chondrichthyes; order Hexanchiformes; family Hexanchidae; genus Heptranchias; species Heptranchias perlo. The sequence goes on along the minus strand of NC_090344.1, from coordinate 4,666,319 downwards.
GACTATCCCTGATTAAACTATGCCTTTCCAAGTGACAGTTTATCCCATCTCTCAGCATTGATTCTAATAGTTTGCCCACCACTGAGGTAAGACTGACCGGCCTATAATTGTTCAGCCTTTCCCTCGTACCCTTTTTAAACAATGGTACTACGTTTGCAGTCTTCCAGTCCTCCGGTACCTCCCCTGTCTCTAATGAGGATTGGAAAATGATCCTCAGAGCATCTGCTATTTCCTCCCTGGCTTCCTTCAATAACCCAGGAAACAATCCATCTGGACATGATGACTTATCAACTCTCAAGGATTCCAGTCCCTCAAGTACTTCCTCTCTCGTTATGTTTACCTTATCCAATATTTCACACCTCTCCTCTTCAACTCCTACCTCCGGATCATCCCATTCCTTTGTGAATACGGAGACTAAATATTCATTTAAAACCCTACCCACATCCCCTGCTTCTACACACAAGTTACCCTTATCATCCCTGATAGGTCCCACCTTTTCCTTCGCTATCCTCTTGTTCTTAATGTACTGATAAAACATGTTTGGGTTTTCTTTAATCTTACCAGCTAATATTTTTTCATGCGCTCCCTTTGCTTTACTTATTTTCTTTTTTACATCATCCCTGTACTTTCCATACTCCCCTAGGCTTTCTGCAGTATTTAGTTTTCTGTGACAGTCATAAGCTTTCTTTTTCTGCTTTATCTTGCCCCGTATACTTCTAGACAACCAGGGGGCTCTAAATTTGGCAGTGCCACCCTTTTCTTTGAGGGGACGTGTCTGCATCGTACCCGTCGAATTCCACTTTTTAGTGCCTCCCACTGGCTTGCCACTGATTTCTCCTCAAGTAGTTGTGTCCAGTCCACTTCTGCCAAATCACCTCTTAGTGCTGTAAAATTTTCCTTCCCCCAATTTGAAATGTTTGCTCCTGATTTAACTCTGTCCTTTTCCATAATAATACTAATACTAACTGAATTGTGGTCACCCACTGTCACTTCACCCACTTGCCCATCTTCATTTCCCAGCACTAAATCTAGAATTGCATCCCATCTTGTTGAGCTTGTCATGTACTGGCAAAAAAAGTTCTCCTGGACACCGATCAAGAATTTTGCACCCTCTGTGCCCCTCACACTGTTTGAATCCCAGTTGATGTTAGGGTAGTTGAAGTCCCCTACTATTATTGCCCCCTTATTGTTGCACTCAGAAATTTGCCTACTTATTTGTTCTTCTATCTCCCTTTCCTTATTCAGGGGTCTATAGTACACTCCTAGTGGTGTGACTGCCCCTTTTTTATTTCTTAGCTCAACCCATATGGCCTCGATTAATGATCCATTTAGCATATCATCCCTCCTCACAACTGTAATTGATTCTTTAACCAATAATGCTACCACCCTCCATTTTATCACCCACTCTATCCTGCCTGAAAACTCAATAGCCTGCGAAACAATCCAATATTGAGCTGCCAATTATCCCCCTCTTTAACCCAGGTTTCCATTATAGCAATGGTATCATGCTGCCATGTGTCTATCTGTGCCCTCAGCTCATAGAACCATAGAATAAATACAGCACAGAAGAGGGCCATTCGGCCCATTGTGTCCGCGCCGGCTCGAAGAACAATGAGGTGCCCATTCTAATCCCACCTTCCAGCACCCAGTCCTTAGCCCTGCAGCTTACAGCACTTTAGGTGCAGGTCCAGGTACTTTTTAAATGAGTTGAGGGTCCCTGCCTCTTCCACCAATTCGGGCAGCGAATTCCATACACCCACCACCCTCTGGGTAAAAAAGTTTTCCCTCATGTCCTCTGTAATCCTTCCGCCAATCAGTTTAAATCTATGTCCTCTAGTTCTTGAACTCTCCGCTCGGGGAAACAGGTATTTCCTGTCTACTCTATCTGTGCCCCTCATAATTTTGTACACTATTGATATCACCCCATCCGCTTTGTTTGTAATACTCCTTCCATTGAAGTATATACCCTATAACCCCGTCAAATTCCTGTGCTGAACACTATTTAATCTTTGCTTCTTTTGCCTTTCTGAGTCGCTAACTACGTCACTAACTGCTTTTCTACTTCCCGTTTCCTGGTCTGAATTTGTTCTATCTGTACCTGCCCTCTGGTTCCCATCTCTCTGCGATACTAGTTTAAACCCTCCCCAACAGAACTAGCAAATGCCCCCGCGAGGATATTGGTCCCGGTTCTGCTTGCGTGCAACCCGTCTCAGAAGGTGGGATGAAATAGTGAATCCCTTCCCACAGGGAGCAGGTGAACAGTCTCTCCCCAGCGAGAGTGCGTTGGTGTTTCAGCAGATCATTTGTGCTTTTAAAGCCCTCTCACAGTCAAAACATTGAAAGGTCTCTCCCCAGTGTGAACTCGCTGAAGTGACAAAAGGTGGGATGACCGAGTAAATCTCTTCTGACACATGGAGTAGGTGAACGGCCTCTCCCCAGTGTGAGTGCGTTGGTGTCTCAGCAGTTCGTTTCTGCTTTTAAACCTCTTCTCACAGTCAGAACATTTAAAAGGTCTCTCATCAGAGTGAACTCGCTGGTGTGACAGAAGGTGGGATGATCGAGTGAATCTTTTCTTACACACGGAGCAGGTGAACGGCCTCTCCCCAGTGTGAATGGGTTAGTGTGTCAGCAGATTCCTTTTACGTTTAAACCTCTTCCCAAAGTCGGAACATTTAAGAGGTCTCATCAGAGTGAACTCGCTGGTGTGTCAGCAGGTGGGATGACCGAGTGAATCCCTTAATACACACGGAGCAGATGAACGGCCTCTCCCCAGTGTGAGTGCGTTGATGTTCCAACAATTCGTTTGTGCTTTTAAATCTCTTCTCAGAGTCAGAATATTTAAAAGGTCTCTGACCAGAGTGAACTCTCTGGTGCGTCAGAAGGTGGGATGAACAAGTGAATCCCTTCCAATACACGGAGCAGGTAAATGGCCTCTCCCCAGTGTGAGTGCGTTGGTGTGTCAGCAGTTTGTTTGTGCTTTTAAAGCTGTTTCCACAGTCAGAGCATTTGAAAGGTCTCTCATCAGAGTAAACTCGCTGGTTTGTCAACAGGGTGGATGACTGAGTGAATCTCTTCCCACACACGGCGTAGATGAACGGACTCTCCCCAGTGTGGGTGCGTTGGTGTTCTAGCAAATTACATTTGCTTTTAAACCTCTTCTCACAGTCAGAACATTTAAAAGGTCTATTATCAGAATGAACTCGCTGGTGTCTCAGCAGGTTGGATGACCAAATGAATAACTTCTCACACACAGAGCAGGAGAATGGTCTCTCCCCAGTGAGAGTGCGCTGGTGTATCAGGAAGTCGTATGACTGAGTGAATCCCTTCCCACACACGGAGCAGGTGAACGGCCTCCCCCCGGTGTGAATGCGTCGATGAATTTCCAGCTCTGAAGGGTAATTGAATCCCTTCCCACAGTCCCCACATTTCCACGGTTTCTCCATGGTCCGGGTGTCCTGAGTCTAACCTGGAGAGACACATCAGTTGAAGCCTCGTCCACACACATAACACGTGTACGGTTTCTCCCCGCTGTGAATGGTGTGATGTTTTTTCAGGCTGTGTAACTGGTTAAAGCTCTTTCCACAGTCAGTGCACTGGAACACTCTCACTCGGGTGTGTGTGTCTCGGTGCTTTTCCACTCACACTGATGTTTGAAATCTTCTCCCAGAGACAGAACAGACGAACATTTCTCCTTCCACATTCAAAGGCCGATGATATTCAAGTCCTGATGAATCAAATGACTCTGTCAGATCTTGACGTGATCTTTGGTTTGAATCTCCCTCTGCAAATCCTCCCCTTCTAATACCCTGTAAAAGGAGTTTATAAAAGTTATCACTGTAAATACAGGATAGAAATTCAGAACAGACAATTCTAGATGCTATGGAACATTCTTTCCTCTCTTGTTCCCCAAAGCTGTAAATCCCCGCCCCACACACTCTCCCTCCTCCCTGTGCTGAAATCCAAACACATCGCATCATCTTTCAGTGGTCCTAAACCATGAGTGAATGAGAGAGTGAATGTGAGAAAATGATTGTGAGAGATTGAATGTGAGTGAGTGAAAGTGAGAGAGTGTGAAAGTGAGAGAGTGTGAAACTGAGAGAGTGTGAAACTGAGAGAGTGTGAAACTGAGAAAGTGAATGTGAGAGATTGTGAATGTGAGAGATTGTGAATGTGAGAGATTGTGAATGTGAGAGATTGTGAATGTGAGAGATTGTGAATGTGAGAGATTGTGAATGTGAGAGATTGTGAATGTGAGAGATTGTGAATGTGAGAGATTGTGAATGTGAGAGATTGTGAATGTGAGAGATTGTGAATGTGAGAGAGTGTGAATGTGAGAGTGCATGAGAGAGTGAATGTGAGGGAATAATTGTGAGAGAGAGTAAATGTGAGAGTGCGTGAGAGAGTGAATGTGAGAGAATGAATGTGAGAGAGTGAATGTGAGAGAGTGAATGTGAGAGAGTGAATGTGAGAGAGTGAATGTGAGAGAGTGAATGTGAGAGAGTGAATGTGAGAGAGTGAATGTGAGAGAGTGAATGTGAGAGAGTGAATGTGAGAGAGTGAATGTGAGAGAGTGAATGTGAGAGAGTGAATGTGAGAGAGTGAATGTGAGAGAGTGAATGTGAGAGAGTGAATGTGAGAGAGTGAATGTGAGAGAGTGAATGTGAGAGAGTGAATGTGAGAGAGTGAATGTGAGAGAGTGAATGTGAGAGAGTGAATGTGAGAGAGTGAATGTGAGAGAGTGAATGTGAGAGAGTGAATGTGAGAGAGTGAATGTGAGAGAGTGAATGTGAGAGAGTGAATGTGAGAGAGTGAATGTGAGAGAGTGAATGTGAGAGAGTGAATGTGAGAGAGTGAATGTGAGAGAGTGAATGTGAGAGAGTGAATGTGAGAGAGTGAATGTGAGAGAGTGAATGTGAGAGAGTGAATGTGAGAGAGTGAATGTGAGAGAGTGAATGTGAGAGAGTGAATGTGAGAGAGTGAATGTGAGAGAGTGAATGTGAGAGAATGATTGTGAGAGATTGAAAGTGAGAGTGAATGAGAGAGTGAATGTGAGAGATTGAAAGTGAGAGAGTGAATGAGAGAGTGAATGTGAGAGATTGAAAGTGAGAGAGTGAATGTGAGAGAGTGAATGTGAGAGGGTGAATGTGAGAGGGTGAATGTGAGAGAGCGAATGTGAGAGGGCGAATGTGAGAGGGCGAATGTGAGAGGGCGAATGTGAGAGAGCGAATGTGAGAGAGCGAATGTGAGAGAGCGAATGTGAGAGGGTGAATGTGAGAGAGTGAATGTGAGAGGGCGAATGTGAGAGAGGGAATGTGAGAGGGCGAATGTGAGAGAGCGAATGTGAGAGGGCGAATGTGAGAGGGCGAATGTGAGAGGGCGAATGTGAGAGGGCGAATGTGAGAGGGCGAATGTGAGAGGGCGAATGTGAGAGGGCGAATGTGAGAGAGCGAATGTGAGAGGGCGAATGTGAGAGGGCGAATGTGAGAGGGCGAATGTGAGAGAGGGAATGTGAGAGGGCGAATGTGAGAGGGCGAATGTGAGAGAGCGAATGTGAGAGGGCGAATGTGAGAGGGCGAATGTGAGAGAGCGAATGTGAGAGAGCGAATGTGAGAGAGCGAATGTGAGAGAGCGAATGTGAGAGGGCGAATGTGAGAGGGCGAATGTGAGAGGGCGAATGTGAGAGGGCGAATGTGAGAGAGTGAATGTGAGAGAGTGAATGTGAGAGAGCGAATGTGAGAGGGCGAATGTGAGAGGGTGAATGTGAGAGAGTGAATGTGAGTACAGCAGTGGGCTCGGTGTGGAGAATGAAGTGGGGCAGGTGGACCATGTTTCAGTGGGGCAGCAGTGATCATAATCTCATTAGGTTTAGAATAGTTATGGAAAAGGACAAGGAACAAACAAATGTGAAAATGGGCTAATTCCAGTGAGTTAAAAAGGGATCTTGTCCAGGTGGATTGGAATCAAAAATTGGCAACAAAACAGTAATTGAACAATGGGAGGCCTTGAAGGAGGAGTTGGTTCAGGTACAGAGCAGACAGATCCCCACGGGGGAGAAAGGAAGGGCATCCAAAGCTGGAGCTCCTTGGATGGCTAACGAGATAGAGATTAAAATGAAACAGAAAAAGGAGGCTTGTGATGAATGTCAGGTTCATAATACAGTAGTGAACCAGGCTGAACAAAGAAAGTACACAGGAGATCTAAAAAAGGGAATAAGAGGTGCAAAGAGAGAGTATGAGAATAGATTGGTGGTTAACATAAAAGGGAATCCAAAAGTCTTTTATAAACATACAAATAGTAAAAGGGGAGTCAGAGGAAGGGTGGGGTCGATTAGGGACAAAAAAGGAGATCTTCTTGTGGAGGCAGAGGGCATGGCTGAGGCACTAAATGAATACTTTACATCCGTCTTCACCAGAGAAGAGGATTCTGCCATTGTAGCAGTAAAGGAGGAGGTAGTAGTGATATTGGAGACGATAAAAATAGATAAAGAGGAGGTACTTAAAAGATTGGCAGTGCTCAAAGTAAAAACGTCTTTCGATCCAGATGGGATGCCTCCTGGATTACTGAGGGAAGTAAGGGTGTAGATATCGGAGGCTCTGACCACAATCTTCCAATCCTCCTTGGATATGGGAGTGGTGTCTGAGGACTGGAGGATTGCAAGTGTCACACCCCTGTTCAAAAATGTGGGAGAGGGATAAACCGAACAATTACAGGCCAGTCAGCCTAACGTCGGTGGTGGGAAACTTCCAGAGACCAGAATCCAGGACAAAATTAATTCTCACTTGGAAGAACGTGGGTTAATAAATGACAGTCAATATCGATTTGTTAAAAGTAAAATCATGTCTGACAAATTTGACTGAGTTCTTCAATGAAATAACGGAGAGGGTGATGAGGGTAGTGAGTCGATGTTGTGTATACGGACATTTAAAAGGCGTTTGGTAAAGTACCACCGAATGGACCTGTTGGTAAAACTGAAGCCGATGGCAGCATGGATACAAAATTGGCAGAATGTGGAGATCAGTGGTGAACCATTGTTTCACAGACTGGAAGGTAGTGTACAGTGATGATCCGCAGGGGATGGTATTGGGACCATGACTCTTTTTGAGATATATTAATGACTTAGACGTGTAACCAGTGGGGTGCCACAAGGATGTATCCAAGTTTGCTCACGATACAAAGCTAGGTGGGAAAATAAGCTGTGAGGAGAACACAAAGAGTCAGCAAAGGGATATAGACAGGTTAAGTGAGTGGGCAAGAAGGTTGTTGATAGAGTATTATGTGGGGAAATGTGAGGTTATTCACTTTGGTGGGAAAAACAGAAAAACAGAATACTTTTTAAATGGTGAGAAAGTATGAAATTTTGGCATTGAGAGAGATTTGGGTGTCCTCGTACAAGAAACACTGAAAGTTAACTTGCAGGTCCAGCGAGCAATCAGGAAGGCAAATGGAATGTTGGAATTTATTGCAAGGGGGTTGGAGTAACTCCCTGACCGATCACCATTTGCCCTTTATTTACAGACGATCCCTGACTGATCACCATTTGTGCTTCATTTACAGACTCTCCCTGACCCATCACTGAAAAATAAGAAGGGAGAGATCACTTTGATAGGATTGTACTACAGACCCCCAAATAGTCAACGGGAAATTGAGGAGCAAATATGTAAGGAGATTACAGACAGCTGCAAGAAAAATAGGGTGGTAATAGCAGGGGAGTTTAACTTTCCCAACATTGACTGGGACAGCCATAGCATTAGGGGCTTGGATGGATAGAAATTTGTTGAGTGTATTCAGGAGGAATTTCTCATTCAGTATGTGGATGGCCCGACTAGAGAGGGGGCAAAACTTGACCTCCTCTTGGGAAATAAGGAAGGGCAGGTGACAGAAGTGTTAGTGAGGGATCACTTTGGGACCAGTGATCATAATTCCATTAGTTTTAAGATAGCTATGGAGAATGATAGGTCTGGCCCAAAAGTTAAAATTCTAAATTGAGGAAAGGCCAATTTTGATGGTATTAGACAGGAACTTTCAGAAGTTGATTGGGAGAGTCTGTTGGCAGGCAAAGGGACGTCTGGTAAGTGGGAGGCTTTCAAAAGTATGTTAACCAGGGTTCAGGGTAAGCACATTCCTTATAAAGTGAAGGGCAAGGCTGGTGGAAGTAGGGAACCTTGGATGACTCGGGAGATTGTGGCCCTAGTCAGAAAGAAGAAGGAGGCATATGACATGCATAGGCAGCTGGGATCAAGTGGATCCCTTGAAGATTATAGAGATTGCCGGAGTAGAGTTAAAAGAGAAATCAGGAGGGCAAAAAGGGGACATGAGATTGCTTTGGCAGATAAGGCAAAGGAGAATCCAAAGAGCTTCTACAAATACATAAAGGGCAAAAGAGTAACTAGGGAGAGAGTAGGGCCTCTTAAGGATCAACAAGGTCATCTATGTGCGGAACCACAAGAGATGGGTGAGATCCTAAATGAATATTTCACATCGGTATTTACGGTTGAGAAAGGCATGGATGTTAGGGAACTTGGGGAAATAAATAGTGATGTCTTGAGGAGTGTACATATTACAGAGAGGGAGGTGCTAGAAGTCTTAACGCGCATCAAGGTAGATAAATCTCCGGGACCTGATGAAATGTATCCCAGGACGTTATGGGAGGTTAGGGAGGAAATTGCGGGTCCCCTAGCAGAGATATTTGAATCATCGACAGCTACAAGTGAGGTGCCTGAAGATTGGAGGTTAGCAAATGTTGTGCCTTTGTTTAAGAAGGGCGGCAGGGAAAAGCCTGGGAACGACAGACCGGTGAGCCTGACATCTGTAGTGGGTAAGTTGTTAGAGGGTATTCTGAGAGACAGGATCTACAGGCATTTGGAGAGGCAGGGACTGATTAGGAACAGTCAGCATGGTTTTGTGAGAGGAAAATCACGTCTCATGAATTTGATTGAGTTTTTTGAAGGGGTAACCAAGAAGATAGATGAGGGCTGTGCAGTCGTACCCAATTGGATACAAAATTGGATTGACGACAGAAGACAGAGGGTGGTTGGAGAGGGTTGTTTTTCAAACTGGAGGCCTGTCACCAGCAGTGTGCCTCAGGGATCGGTGCTGGGTCCGCTGTTATTTGTTATTTATATTAATGATTTGGATGAGAATTTAGGAGGCATGGTTAGTAAGTTTGCAGATGACACCAAGATTGGTGGCATTGTGGACAGTGAAGAAGGATTGCAACGGGATCTTGATAAATTGGGCCAGTGGGCAGATGAATGGCAGATGGAGTTTAATTTAGATAAATGTGAGGTGATGCATTTTGGTAGATCGAATCGGGCCAGGACCTACTCCGTTAATGGTAGGGCGTTGGGGAGAGTTATCGAACAAAGAGATCTAGGAGTACAGGTTCATAGCTCCTTGAAAGTGGAGTCACAGGTGGATAGGGTGGTGAAGAAGGCATTCAGCATGCTTGGTTTCATTGGTCAGAACATTGAATACAGGAGATGGGATGTCTTGTTGAAGTTGTACAAGACATTAGTAAGGCCACACTTGGAATACTGTGTACAGTTCTGGTCACCCTATTATAGAAAGGATATTATTAAACTAGAAAGAGTGCAGAAAAGATTTACTAGGATGCTACCAGGACTTGATGGTTTGACTTTTTGGGAGAGGTTGGATAGACTGAGACTTTTTTCCCTGGAGAGTAGGAGGTTTCGGGGTGATCTTATAGAAGTCTATAAAATAATGAGGGGCATAGATAAGATAGATAGTCAAAATCTTTTCCCAAAGGTGGGGGAGTCTATAACGAGGGGGCACAGATTTAAGGTGAGAGGGGAGAGATACAAAAGGGTCCAGAGGGGCAATTTTTTTCACTCAAAGGGTGGTGAGTGTCTGGAACGAGCTGCCAGAGGCAGTAGTAGAGGCGGGTACAATTTTGTCTTTTAAAAAGCATTTGGACAGTTACATGGGTAAGATGGGTATCGAGGGATATGGGCCAAGTGCAGGCAATTGGGACTAGCTTAGTGGTATAAACTGGGCGACATGGACATGTTGGGCCGAAGGGCCTGTTTCCATGTTGTAAACTTCTATGATTCTATGATTCTATGACCATTTATCCTTCATTTACAGATGCTCCCAGACGGATCACAATTTTTCGTTCATTCAAATATGCTCCCGGACTGATCACATTTCTCATTCATTTACACACACTCCATGACTGATCACCAGTTCTCTTCAGTTACAGACGCTCCCTGACCGATCACCATTTCTCCTTCATTTACAGACGCTCCCTGACTGATCACCATTTCTCCTTCATCTGCAGACGCTCCCTGACCGATCACCATTTCCCCTTCATTTACAGACGCTCCCTGACCGATCACCATTTCTCCTTCATTTACAGACGCTCCCTGACCGATCACCATTTCTCCTTCATTTACAGACGCTCCCTGATTCGATGAGTCACGAGGTTTGACGCTGACTCTGCGCATGCTCGGAGGCCGCGGGCCGTTTGTCGAGTTTCGGGTCTGATCTAAACCGGAGCCCCCGGAGTGTAGAGAGAGAGAGGAGAATGTTCACTGTTTGATATTCGGGCCCGGGGCCGCACTCGGGGTTTGTGAAGCCCCCGCCCCCTCCCCCGGGGTTTATTAACCCGCTCCCCCCGCCCATCTCTCACCTGTTGCGGACACGATCTCGGCCTCACTCCCCGCCCGCCGCGCATGCTCAGCTCACACTGCCCGGGTGATTGACGGGAGCTCCGGACCAATAGGAAGAGCGGAGAGGGACTGGAGGACCGAGCGGGTGGTTGGTCCTCCAACCAATGGGAGTGTGTGAGGGGCGGGACTTGCGGCACCGAGTGGGCGGGGCTGAGCCCGGATCTCCCTCATTGGCTGAAACTCTGCCTCATTTTGAAAGCTGATTGGTGTGAAACTCTTGGGGAAAACTGGCCCTTTGTGTTGTGGAGAAAAACCGATGGAACCGAGTGGGTGGAGCAAAGATTTCAACATTGGGAATGAAATGGATTAATTCAGGACAGACAGCAGGGATTATTGGAGGGAATAACACAGTGTGGGGATAAAATGCAATGGAGGTTGTGAAGATGGATTGTTAAAAAGTGTTTGAGAAGATGCCGGACAGGAGGCTTGTTGATCAGATTCAAGCTCCAGATCCCTTTCAACCCTCACACAACACAAACCCATCAATCTCAATATTGAACATTTCAATCGAGCCCCAGCATCCACAGCCTTTCGGGGAAGTGAGTTTACGATTTCCACCACCATTTGTGTGAAAAATTACTTATTTTGCTCATAAATGACCTCGCTCTAATGTTAAGATCATCAAGAAGTTGGCAGATGGAGTATCATGTGGGGAAATGTGAAATTATTCACTTTGGTGGGAAGAATAGAAAAGCAGAATATTTTTTTAAAAGGTGAGAGACTAAGAAATGCTGTTGTTCAGAGGGTTTTGGGTGTCCTTGTACACGGATCACATGAAGTTAATATGCAGGTACAGCAAACAATTAGGAAAGCAAATGGTATGTTGGCCTTTATTGCAAGTGGGTTGGAGAATAAGAGTAAGGAAGTCTTGCTGCAATTATATGGGGCTTTGGTGAGACCACACCTGGAGTACTGTGTACAGTTTTGGTCTCCTTACCGGAGGAAGGATATACTTGCCTTCGAGGGGGTGCCACAAAGGTTCACTGGATTGATTCCTGGGATGAGATGGTTTTTGTGTGAGGAGAGATTGAACAGAATGGCCCTATAATCTCTGGAATTTAGAAGAATGAGAGGTGATCTAATTGAGAAGTCTAAAATTCTTAGAGGGCTTGACAGGGTAGATGCTGAGAGGCTGTTTCCCCTGGCTGGAGAGTCTAGAACTAGGAGGCATAGTCTCAGGATAAGGGATCTGCCATTTAGGACAGAGATAAGGAAAAATTTCTTCACTCAGAAGGTGGTGAATTTTTGGAATTCTCGACCCCAGAGGGCTGTGGACGCTCAGACGTTGAATATATACAAGAATGAGATCGAGAGATTTTTGGACACAGAAGGACTCAAGGAATCAGGCAGGAAAGTGGAGTTAAGGTAGAAGATCAGCCATGTGCTTACTGAATGGCAGAGCAGGCTCGAGGGGCCGTATGGCCCACTCATGCTCCTATTTCTTATGCCCTCTTGTTCAGGATTCCCCCTCCAGATTAAATCATTTCTCTGTATCTACCTTATTGAATCCCTTTATTATTTTAAACATCTCGATGAGATCACATCTCAATGTTTTAAACTCATTGGAATAAAAACCAAGTTTATGCAACCCGTCCTCATAATTTAATCCTTTTAACCCCTGTGTCATTCTGGTGAATCTGCACTGTATCTTTCCCAAGGCCGATTTATCTCTCCTTGGGTTCGGTGCCCTGTTCTCCAGATGGGGTCTGACCAAGGTTCTTTACAACTGAAGCATCACTTCTGTATTCCAACCCCACTCAAGATAAAGATCAACATTAAATTAGACTTGTTGATTATTGTCAAGATTTGAAAGGTATTTGCAAAGGATTCGAGGGGATCTTAGAGTTGGGATTTTTCTTTATTCTGTCCACTCAAGGAGTTTGATAACAGACTTACTCCTTTGAATTTAGTGCTGGATTATTGGGCCGTGATGTGTTTACTTGTTTGTATTTTGTTAAATACATTTGCAGAGTGGATTTAAATTGAAGACGAGATTTCCAGGCCTGATGCTCTATTCACACATTGAAGGTGAGAGAGATGCTGTGGGACACACGATAAGTCCAGTAGCTGAAAGTGATTCACAGACTGGGTTTTGTGTTTAGTGATCCCGGGTACATTACCGATACCTTCCCTGGATCCCAAGGCTGGGAGAGGCACTCGGGAAGGACCGGGGAACTGGGACTTGGCCATGAGAGTAATTGAAGGTATGAGAACTGAATTAATCTACAGTGAGAAAGAAGAAAAGGCATAATAATCGGTAATTAGGACATCAATTAGTCTCTTACCTTGAATTCATCAAGTAATTGACCCATTCTGTTTGAAATAAAGTTGATTTATTTGACATAGATCCAGAATATTGAATTTCAGCCCAGTTATAGCGGTTATTAACATCAGCAGAAACAAATCTCAACTGCCAGATTGATGTTCTGCTGCTGAAACCCTCATCCGTGCCTTTGTTTACCTCCAGACTCGACTATTCCAATGCTCTCCAGGCCCGGCCTTCCACTTTACACCCTCCGTAAACTTGAACCCACAATTTCCAGATCAATAATCAGTCACATTATTCACTGCGTCACTGGCCCAGGCTGTGGAGAACACGGAGCAGCTCCCACTCCCACAGCGCTGCGGTATGAGCAGGTACCGAGTCAGCCTCAGTCATGAGCACTGGAATCCACGAGTCCGGGTGTGTCAAAGGTGCACGGTGAACAATCACCAAAGTGAAACATTTTTGCCGCTTCCCTTCGATACCTCAGCTGGTCAAGTGACAAGACTGTCGCGGAACATAAGACAAAGTCATTCTTATGTCATTTGTTCAATTCCTGCTGAAGGAGTACGCGTGCTTTTGCAATAAGCAGCAATTAGTTCAAGGTCACTCTCTTAACTTTACAGGCACCTTACAGATTAACATGTTGCCATGAAGGCACAGGACGCCTCTTTTCCTTTCACAAACCGTAAAACTTTCTGTGTCTGCCCAAACAAGGCTGTTTTGCCTCTGCTCACCAGCAGGGAGTGCTTTTGAGCAGCAATACTTCAAAACACTCAGCTCTCACTCTCAGGCAAAAGAAGTCTTCGATCAGCACTGGACTCCACGAGTCTGAACATGTCAACAGGCTCACGGTGAACAATCACCAAAGACAATCCTTTCTATCGCTTCCCTTCGATAGCTCAGCTGGTAGAGCGGAGGACTGTAGTGAATTAAACCAAAGTAAAGTCATCCTTAGGTCGCTGGTTCAATTCCGGCTCGAAGGAGTGAGTGTGCTTTTGGAATAAGCAACAATTACCTCAAGGTCGCTCTCTGAACTTTACAGGCATCTGACAGATTAACATGTTGCCACTCAGGCACAGGACACCACTTTTCCTTTCTCAAACCTTAAATCTTTCTGTGTGTGCCCGAGCACGGCTGTTTCACTCGAGTATTTGCCTCTGCTCACCAGCAGGGAGTGCCTTTGAGCAGCAACACTTCAAATCGCCCTCAATTTCAGGCAAAAAGGTCTTCGATCAGTCAGTCAGGGCTCACGCTGCTCCCTCAAGCTCGGGCGGCTGTTGCTTTCCAGTGACCTCGTCTTCCTTCCGCAGGCTCGGGCTCTTCTCAGCATCATTCATGATTACTGTGGCTTCCCGTTCTGCTGTTCCTCACTTGCTGATGCTCGATACCGCCGATTGGAGCAAAGTATTTAATGTATTCAGGGAGCGGCAACCCAAGGCAAGATTTCTCTGCTGGTCGTGGAGCAGCTTGGAGGCGAGTGCGAGGCAGGAACTGTGAAGGGCGATTTACAAACAGCAAACGAGGAATTAGCTCAACTGGTAGATCGCTCACTTGGCATGTGAGAAGTAGCGGGATCGTTGATTATATTCTCCACTCACCGTTTGTCTTGATGCAATTATACAGAAACAAGAGTGTTGTCAGTGATTCCATAGCCCATGTACTTCCTAAACTTCGCTGTGTGTTTGGGTACAGAGAGGTCAAGGGGCAGCAAATCTTTTGATGTGCTGCAGTAAGCAAAAGCTCTTGATTTTGCTGTGCAGCAAAGATGGAAAGATGAGGTGAGAGATGGAAAAAAAAGCATCGTAATCCTTGATGCCTTCTCTGAAGATTGAATTCAGGACTTTCAGATTTTGACACTGAACCACTGCTTGCTGCACTAAGAAGGCACTTACCAGGTCTGGAGCCAGGCAGCACCACCAAGTGGAACAGCTTGCAAGGTATTGAAAGCAATAAAATAATGCAGTTTGCATTAAAAAAACTCTCAAGCCAAGTAGGAATCGAACATATCGTCTACTGAGCCATAGTCAGATGCGTTATCCATTGCACCACTAACCCCAGTTATAGTGAGGAAGTGGCAGTGGGAGACAGTGGGCATGGCTGAGGTACTAAATAAATACTTTGCATCTGTCTTTGCCATGGAAGAAAATGCTGCCAGAGTGTCAGTAAAGGAAGATGTAGTTAAGATACTGGATTGGCTAGAAATTCATAAAGAGGAGGTACTTGAAAGGCTGGCTGTACTTAAAGTAGAAACGTCACCTGGTCCGGATGGGATGCATTCTAGGTTGCTGAGCGAAATCACAGTGGAAATTGCAGAGGTACTGGCCATAATCTTCCAAACATCCTTAGATATGGGGATGATGCCAGAGGACTGGGGAATTGCAAATGTTACACCATTGTTCAAGAAAGGGTGAAAGATAAAACCCAGCAACTACAGAGCAGTCAGTTTAACCTCGGTAGTGGGGAAAGTTCCAGCAACGATAACCCGGGCACAATTAGCAGTCACTTGGACAAGGATTAGGGAAAGCCAGCACGGATTTGTTAAAGGGAAATCGTGTTTCACTAACTTGATACAGTTTTTTGATAAGGTAACAGAGAGGGTCGATGAGGACCATTCGGTTGATGTGGTGTGTATTGACTTCCAAAAGGCGTTTGATAAAGTACCGCATAATGGGCTTGTCATCAAGATTGAAGCCCATGGAATAAAAGGGGGCAGTAGCAGCATTGATACAGAATTGGCTGAATAACATGAAGCAGAGAGTCGTGGTGAAAGACTGATTTTCGGAATGGAGGGAGGTGTACAGTGGTGTTCCCCAGGGGTCGGTGCTGGGACCACTGCTTTCCTTGATATACATTAATGACTTGGACTTGGGTATACAGGACACAATTTCCAAATTTTTGCCACCAAAATGCTCCACTCCACTGTCATCTGCATTAAACACCCATTTTGCAAGTTTATTAATGTATTTTGTGTTTGATCGCAATCTTCATCAATATTATCTAAACTCCACCCCACCCCGCCAATCTGGTGTCATCTGTAAATTTTGAAATTGTACTTCCGATTCCCGAGTCCAAATCGTTTATGTGAATTGTGAACAGTGGTCCCAGAACCAATCCTTGTGGAGCATCACTTTCCACCTTATACAGTGTGAGTCGCTACAATTAACCCCTGCTATCTGTTTTAGAGCAGTAGTCAAGAGAAACTTCTTTACATAGGGAGTTGTCAGTCTGTGGAATTCACTTCCACGGTTAGTGTTTGGGGCACACAGTTCTGTAATGACAAGTGGTCCTCATGTTTTTATCCAAGACAGGCCTCAGCCCAGTCATTTACTCCAAATGTTGGTGCAATAGTTCAAGCTAAGAGGTGCCAGGTATCGGGAGCAGCAGTAGCAGTAAACAACATCTAAATGTACGTAAGTAACAATAGAGTTCATCTTCATCTATTTCCAGTTTAATAACTTTTGCTGAATGTGGCCCAGGCCAAGTGCCAGGATATCGGATCAGGTTCACCAAAGGAAATGAGTTTGACACCCCTGAGATAGACAATGTGAACCGGATTACCCTCATCCACTGACCCAGCAACTTCTTCAAAAAACTCAAGCAAGTTTGTGAGACACGACCTTCTTTCCCAGAAGCCGTGTCGAGTATCTCTAATGGCCCCTTCTCTTTCCCCGTGATGATAAACAGCATCTCTTAGGATCCCTTCAAGCATCTTCCCTCTGATCGATGTCACACTGATGGGCCTGTCATACCCCGGCTCTGATTTGTCCCCTTTAATGAAAATGGGAACTACGTGAGCTACCTTCCAATCTCAGGGGACAATCCCTGACTCTATTGAGCTGTTGAAGATACAGGCAATGTGCTCATAGAGCACCCGTCCCATCTCTTTAAACACCCAGGGGTGGATATCATCTGGACCTGGAGCACAATGCATTTTGAGAGTTAACATTTTATCCAAAGTGACATCCCTTTCTATTTTAATATTTATGATGTTATTGTTGACAGCACATCCCACAGCTGGAATCTGAGCATCATCCACAGGAGTGTGGACTGATGAGAAATAGTCATTTAACATCTCTGCCATAGCCTGGGAATCTGTCCTGAACTGTCTCTCGGTGGCCCTAAACCATATTTAATGGTCTTCTGACTCCTGACGTAGCTGGAAAGACATTTGCTGTTATCCTCAGAATTGTGCACCATCTTCTTTTCCAAAGATCTCTGAGCTTCTCTAATGGCTGCTTTTGTCTCCCTCGATTGTGGGTGATATTTGTCCCAATTCTCCCGTGAACTGAGTTCATCCTGATCTGATCTGGGTTAAATGTAAGACAGTTCGGGGAGTCAGGAATCATTCACCCCGAGACCCACACTGACAGGTAAAATCCCAGACGGTTCCTTAGCAAGGATCCCTCTGGTACCTCAGCATATCTTTGTCAGCTATCTTACAGTCCACTCCTGGAGGCCCCACTCCCTGAGCCTGCAACCTTCAGCAGGGTCAGTTGTGGAGTTCCGCAGTGGGAGTGATCCCAGAGTAACTGTCGGGTTCGCCCCACCCTGTGGATGGTCAGGGTCGTGTATTTTTAGTGATCCTGGTGTCCAACACGCACAAATCAATAAAACCGTGAATTCTGGAAACACACTGCAGGTCCTTCTTTATCTGGAGATCGAATGATTGTTGTATAATTGTACCAGCAGTTAACAGGCTCCTGTGAACTCCTCCCTCTGCTATTTTAATGCAAACTTTAACTCATTTATTTTTAACGAGTTTATTTTAAATGAGTTAACGCCTGCCTTAAATGGTAGACTCAGGACGGTCACACAAACAGGTGAAATCTCCATAGAATAATTACCACTGTCATTTTTAGACTGGACGCCGCACGGCCACTTTGCTATCAGTGAAGGGAGACGAGAAAGACCAAAGTGCCGTTTGCCCCTCTCAGTGTGGCCCTGAAGGACTGTGTCCAGGCTGAAGTTCTGTTCCCACCGGACGATCCTCCCCCCAGATTGTCCTTTCTGAGCTCCAGTCAGGTGATGCTAAACACTCAGGTGGGAAAGACCAAAATCTGCAACAAGGTGTTTAAAACAAATCTGATTTATTTAACAGATATCCAGAATATTAAACTCCAGCCCAGTTATAGGGGTTATTAACATCAGCAGAAACAAACCCCAACTGTCAGAATGAACATGGTTCAGTCCTGGATGGGATTAACAGCAGAATCCAACCCCTGCAGTCATATGTGAACTCACTGGTGTCTCAGCACGTGTGATGACTGAGTGAATCCCTTCCCACACACGGAGCAGGTGAACAGTCTCTCCCCAATGGGCATGTGTTGATGTGTCAGCAGTTCATTTCTGCTTTTAAAGCTCTTCTCACAGTCACTGAGTTAAAAGGTCACTCAATAGTGTGAACAAGTTAATGTTTCAGAAGGTGGGATGAATTAGTGAATCCCTTCCCACACACGGAGCAGGTGAACAGTCTCTCCCCAGTGTGAGTGCGTCGATGTCTCAGTGTTGTGGGAAAAATCACCACTCGGAGTCAGACTTAAAGATTCAACATGCAGTTTATTGGACAAAGCTTTGGGAGAAGGACTGGACACTCCGTAGTGAACGCAGATACCTTCTCAAGTCACTTCATCGTTGCCTTTAATTCAACAGTCCAAAATCCACGCTAACACTCAGCAGTTCGTTTCTGATTTTAAATCTCTTCCCAAAGTCAGAACATTTAAAGGTCTCTCATCAGTGTGAACTCGCTGGTGTCTGAGCAGGGTGGATGACCGAGTGAATCCCTTCCCACACAGAGAGCAGGTGAACGGCCTCTCCCCAGTGTGAGTGCGTCGATGTCTCAGCAGTTCGTTTCTGATTTTAAATCTCTTCCCAAAGTCAGAACATTTAAAGGTCTCTCACCAGTGTGAACTCGCTGGTGTCTCAGCAGGGTGGATGACCGAGTGAATCCCTTCCCACACACGGAGCAGGTGAACGGCCTCTCCCCAGTGTGAGTGCGTTGGTGTCTCACCATTTCGTTTCTGATTTTAAATCTCTTCCCACAGTCAGGACACTTAAAAGGTCTCTCATCAGTGTGAACTCGCTGGTGTGACAGAAGGTGTGATGACCGAGTGAATCCCTTCCCACACATGGAGCAGGAGAACGGCCTCTCCTCATTGTGAACTCGCTGGTGTGACAGAAGCTGAGATGACCGAGTGAATCCCTTCCCACACACGGTGCAGGTGAACGGCCTCTCCCCGGTGTGAATGCGTTGGTGTGTCAGCAGGTTACTTTTGCTTTTAAACCTCTTTTCACAATTCGAACACTTAAAAGGTCGCTTATCAGAGTGAAATCGTTGGTGCATCAGGAGGCTGTATGACTGAGTGAATCCCTTCCCACACACGGAGCAGGTGAACGGTCTCTCCCCGGTGTGATTGCGTCGATGAGTTTCCAGCAGTGACGGGTAATTGATTCCCTTCCCACAGTCCCCACATTTCCACGGTTTCTCCGTGGTCCGGGTGTCCTTGTGTCTCTCCAGGTTGGATGATCAGTTGAAGCCTCGTCCACACACAGAACACGTGTACAGTTTCTCCCCGCTGTGAATGGTGTGATGTTTTTTCAGGCTATGCAACTGGTTAAAGCTCTTTCCACAGTCAGTGCACTGGAACACTCTCACTCGGGTGTGTGTGTCTTGGTGCTTTTCCACTCACACTGATGTTTGAAATCTTCTCCCAGAGATAGAACAGACAAACATTTCTCCTTCCACATTCAAAGGCCGATGATCTTCAAGTCCTGATGAATCAAATGACTCTGTCAGATCTTGACGTGATCTTTGGTTTGAGTTTCCTGTCTGCAAATCCTCCCCTTCTAATACCCTGTAAAAGGAGTTTAAAAAAGTTATCACTGTAAGTACAGGATAAAAATTCAGATCAGATAACTCGACGTTCTATGGAACATTCTTTCCTCTCTTATTCCTCAAAGCTGTAAATCCCCGTCCCACACACTCTCCCTCCTCCCTGTGCTGAAATCCAAACACATCGCATCATCTTTCAGTGGCCCTAAACCATGAGTGAAAGGGTGAGAGAGTGAGTGTGAGAGAGTGAGTGTGAGAGAGTGAGTGTGAGAGAGTGAGTGTGAGAGAGTGAATGTGAGAGAGTGAATGTGATTACAGCAGTGGGCTCGGTGTGGAGAATGAAGTGGGGCAGGTGGAGCATGTTTCAGTGGGGCAGCAGTGATCATAATCTCATTAGGTCTAGAACAGTTATGGAAAAGGACAGGGGACAGTCAAATGTGAAAATTCTTAACTGGAGGAGGGCTAATTTCATGAGTTAAAATGGGATCTTGTCCAGGTGAATTGGTATCAAAAATTGGCAACAAAACAGTAATTGAACAATGGGAGGCCTTCAAGGAGTGGGTTTGCAAGAGAGTAGACAGATTCCCACGAGGAGCAAAGGAATAGCATCCAAAGCTCGAGCTCCCTGGATGACTGAAGAAAAAGAGATCACCATCTCTTCTTCATTTACCGATGCTCCCTGACTGATCACCATTTCTCCTTCATTTACAGACTCCCCCTGACTGATCACCATTTCTCCTTCATTTACTGATGCTCCCTGAATGATCACCATTTCTCCTTCATTTACAAACGCTCATTGACCGATCACAATTTCCCCCTCATTTGCATATGTTCCCTTATCGATCACGATTTCTCCTTCATTTACAGATGCTCCCTGACCGAATACCATTTCTCCTTCATTTATAGACACTCCCTGACCGATCACCATTTCTCCTTCATTTACAGACGCTCCCTGACCGATCATCATTTCTCCTTCATTTACAGACGCTCCCTGAGAATTCCCAGTTCACACCGCGCATGCGCGGGGCCGCGGCCTTTTGTTGAGAGTTGGTCCGGAGCGAAACGGGAGAAACCGGAAACCGGCGGGTAGTGAGGGGGGATAATGTTCACTGTTTTATATTCGGGTCTGGGGCCGCACTCGGGGTTTGTGAAGCCTGAGCCTGGGCCTGAGCCCGGACCCGGGCCCCGGGGTTTATTGAGCCTCTTGCTCCGATCCTCTCACCTGCACCGAACGCGCTCCTCCCGCAGCCTCGACTGACCGCGCATGCTCAGGACACACAGCCCGATAATGATGCATACTGCGCCTGCGCGCTGTGCTTCACTGATTCAGATAGGGCACAATCTGTACCGTGCTGCATGCTGGGTGTTGCAGCCGCCATTGCTGGTCTTAACATCTTGCTGAGAAGCAAACACTTTGGAAGAAGCGAGAGCGCGTTTGGACCAAGGAAAATAAAATTAACTGAAACCCCAGCTCTTCGTGCCATTTAAACTGGCACAAACATACAGCGCAGACGCTCCACCACTTTGGTAAACTCCAGAAAATATTTTTTACGGTAACTTTTATTAATTTCGTTTTATTAAATGTTGCAACTGACGGGTTCAATTCAGGTTTATTTTCGAACTGCACCTCAGGATGTCAGTGTCAACACTAATCCCACCATGGTGATGAAGGAGAGTTCCGTATCAATAGGAGGAGCGGAAATTGACTGGAGGGGTGAGCGGGTGAGTTGGTCCTCGAATCAATCGGAGTGTGTGAGGGGCGAGAGTTGCGGCACAGAATGGGCGGGTCTAAGCCCAGATGCCCGTCATTGTCTTAAACATAATTTTTAAAATCTAATTTATCTTAAACTCCAGAAGACGACTTGATCTTTCTGTTGCGTTTTGAAACAGATCAAAGCAGATGAGGTGGAGCAAGCATTTCAACATTTGTTAGAAAAACACATTAATTGAGAGAACTCAAGTCTACTGATAAAGGGAATGCAGTGGATATTGTGTACATTGATTGTGAAAGGGTGTTTGGTAAGATGCCGGACAGGAGGCTTGTTGATAAAATTAATACTGCCCGTATTATCGGGAATGAGGCAGTGTGGATAGGAAGTTGTGCAAAGGGCAGAAAACAGAGAGTAGTGGTTAATGGATGTTCTTCAGACTGGAGGGATATTAACAGTGGTGTGCCTCAATACAGAGAATGATCTGAGCTTGGATATGTGGGACACAAGGTGAAGATTTCTAGATGACGCCAAAATTGGCACCTTGGGCAATTGTGACGTCCACGGGTTAGTAAATGGGGCAGGTGAAATTTAATGCAGAGAAATGTGACGGGATGCATTTTGAGAGGAAGAAAAATGAGATGAAATGTAAACTAAATGGTCAAAGTCTTAAAGTCGAGCAGCAAAGAGACTTAGGTGTGGAAGGTTCTAACTGATGCATTGTCTTGTTAATTAACAAGTCTGAGAGTCAGCAACTTTAATACCTCATTAAGAAATATATGAGCAAATCCTCTTGCCTCTACCGTTCCAGAGTAAACATGCAAATCCCCCGTGTAGACGAGATCAGTCCTCTGGATGGAACGACGGATGCCCTGAGCTTGATCTCCGGTGTCTCCAGTCCCAACTGCCCCTTACATCAGTATCCCCTCATTTTTATACCCTGTTGTGATCCATCTGTCACTGGAGCTGCAACTTCCCTAATCTGTGGTTTACAAGGACACATTGCTTGGTTCCCAGCAGTTACTTTTCTTCAGTAGTGTTCTCCTGATCCCTGAACTACCCTGCTTACTGTGAATTAGAATCATAGAATCATAGAAAATTTACGGCACAGAAGGAGGCCATTCGTCCCATCCAGCCTAATCCCACTTTCCAGCACTTGGTCCATAGCCTTTTAGGTCACAGCACTTCAGGTGCCTATCCGGGTACCTTTTAAATGAGTTCAGGGTTTCTGCCTCGACCACCCTTTCAGGCAGTGAGTTACAGACACCTATCACCCTCTGGGTGAAAAATGTTTTCCTCAGCTCCTCAATAATCCTACTACCAATCACTTTAAATCTATGCCCTGCCCTTTGTTTATTGACTTCTCTGCTAAGGGAAATCGGTCCTTGCTACCCAGCCTATCACGGCCACACATAATTTTGTACACCTCAATGAAATTACTCCTCAGCCTCCTCTGTTTCAAAGAGAACAATCCCAGCCTATCCAATCTTTCCTCGTGCATAAAATTATCCAGTCCTGGCAACATCCTCGTAAATCTCCCCTGTACCCAATCAAGTGAAATTACACCCTTCCTGTATTGTGGTGACCAGAACTGTACACAGTACTCAAGTTGTGGCCTAACCAGTGTTATATACAGTTCCAGCAAAACCTCCCTGGTCTATGCCGTGGCCAGTAAAGGAAAGAATTCCATATGCCTTGTTAACCACCTTATCTACCTATCCTGCTACCTTCAGGGATCTGTGGACATGCATTCCAAGGTCCCTCACTTCCTCTACACCTTTCAGTATCCTCCCATTTATTGTGCATTCCCTTGCCTTATTTGCTGGCCCCAAATTCATTACCTCACACTTCTCCGGATTGAATTCCATTTCCCACTTTTCTGCCCACCTGACCAGTCCATTGATATCTTCCTGCACTCTACAGCTTCCTCCTCACTATCAACCATGCGGCCAATTTTGTATCACCTGCAAACTTCTTGATCAAGCCCCCTACATTTAAGTCCAAATCATTCATATACATCACAAAAAGCAAGGGACCGAGTACTGAGCTCTGCGGAACCCCACTGGAAACAGCCTTCCAGTCAAAAAAACACCCGTCGATCATCACCCTTTTCTTCCTGCCACTGAGCCAATTTTGGATCCAAATTGCAACTCTCCCTTGGATCCCATGGGATTGTACCTTTTTTACCAGTCTGCCATGTGCAATCTTGTCAAAACTCTTGCTAAAATCCATGTAGACTGCATCAAATGCATTACCCTCATCGACTCTCCTTGTTACCTCCTCAAAAAATTCAATCAAGTTAGTCAGACACGACCTTCCCACAACAAATCCACGCTGACTGTCCTTGATTACTCCGTGCCTTTCTAAGTGATGGTTTATCATGTCCCTCAGAATTGATTCTTAAACTTGCCCACCAACGAAGTTAGACTGACTGGCCTGTAATTACTCGATCTGTCCCTCGGTCTCTTTTTAAACAATAGTACAACATTAGCAGTCCTCCAATCCTCCAGCACCACGCCTGTATCCACTCAGAATTGGAAAATGATGGTTCGAGCCTCCGTTATTTCCTCCCTTGCTTCTTTTAACACTCTGCGATACATTTCATCCCTCTCTGATGAATTATCTACTTTCAAAGATGCTGAACCCCTCAATGCTCCTTCTCTCACTAAGTTTATCGCATCCAATATTTCACACTCCTTCTCCTTAACTACAACGTCTGCACCATCCCTCTCTTTTGTGAAGACGGAAGCAAAGTGTTCATTAAGAACCATACCTACATCATCCGCCTCCACACATAGGTTCCTTTCTTGGTCTCTAAAAGTCCCTACTCTTCCCTTCATTATCCTTTTGTTCTTAATGTATTTATTAAACATCTTTGGATTTTCCTTGATTTAATTTGCCAATATTTTTTGATTCCCTCTCTTTGGTTTCCTAATTTCCTTTTTAATTTCACCCCTGCACTTTTTATACTCCTCTAGGCTTTCTGTATTATTGAGCTCTCGGTGTCTGACATGAGTTTTCCTTTTCTGCCTTATCTTACCCTGTATGATGCTTGACATCAGGAGATAAAATTTTATATTCATTAAATAAGCATCACACATTACAATCTGATCTATTATATTGCTCACTCTGGTTTAGGTTTACATTGTGGTTAATAACAGACGAATTCCTGTTCCTTCCCCTTATCGGATTAGAGATTCCAACCAGCCGATTCTGTGGAATGGAATGGCTGATTGGTGTTGCCATGGCGACCTGCCTGCAGTCAAGCGCCTGTTTGAGTTTCTAACTCAGATTAAACTTCTCTTTCCCATAATACACATTATATCAGACATTTAATGTCAATGTATTTTAGCCATGTTATGTTAATATTTCTAAAGCCTGCAAAGTGTTCAGATACACAAACCTTTAAAAGTGGGAGCTCAAGTTGATCAAGTGGTTGAAAAAATTCATGTGATCCTCGGTTTTACAAATAGGGGTATAGAGCACAAAAGGACAGAGGCCATGTAAACCTGTACAAGTTATTGGTTAGGCTGCGGTTAGAATATTGTGTCAAGTTTTGGGGATCTTACACTCGGGAAAATGTCAAGGCCATGGAGAGAGTGCAGAAGAGATTCACTGAAATGTGAAATACCAGTGACGAGAGACTTTAGTTATGAGGAGAGACTGGAGAAACTGGGACTATTTTCATAGATCAAAGAACGGTAAGGGGAGATCTCAGGGTAGTGTTCAAAATTTGATTATGGGCATTGTCTAAATGTGTTAGGGACACTCAATGTCTCCTAATGTCTGTGTACAGGCGAGGAGCAGATGGGTTTATCTTATCATCTTCTGGTTAAATGTTGTTCTCATCGAGGTGAGCACCCAGTGTTAACACTCTCCAGACAGGTACAGCACGGGTTAGATACAGAGTAAAGACCCTCTACACTGTACCATCAAACACTCCCAGGACAGGTACAGCACGGGTTACATACAGAGTAAAGCTCCCTCTACACCGTACCATCAAACCCTCCCAGGACAGGTACAGCACTAGTTAGATACAAAGTTAAGATCCTCTCTACTTTGCCTACTTTGCCATTAAACACTCCGAGGGCAGGTACAGCAGGGGTTACATATACTGTACCACAAAACCCTCATAGGGCAAGTACAGCACGGGTTAGATACAAAATAAAGCTCCCTCTACTTTGTCCCATCAAACACTCCTGGGGCAGGTACAGCACGGGTAAGATACAGAGTAAAGCTCCCTCAGCACTGCCCTATCAAACACACCCAGGATAACGACAGCACAGGTGAGACACAGAGTAATGCTCCCTCTACACTGTCGCATCGAACTCTCCCAAGGCAGGGACAGCGCGGGTTAGATACAGATAAAGCTCTCTCCACACCCTCTACACTGTCCCATCCAACACTCACAGACCTTACTGAGCAGGGTTTCGAGGCACTGCAGTGATGTCTTAAACCAGTGCCATTCAGCCCATCTGGTCCTGTCCGTGTCCCTTTTAAGGTGGAGAGCTGGGACATCCTTTCTCAAAACAAATCCCACCGGTTCATAGTGAGAATCCCAGGGGAAGGGTCAAGGTCCAGAGTGTGGAATGCCTGTACAAAATGCTGGCTTTTTTAAAGTCATGACGCTGATCAAAGTCTGCGTGAAGTTTTCTTGCCATTTGTGTCAAGATTTGGAAAAGACCTGCTGCCTGACACTTTAAATATTGCACAGCTTTAAAAGTAGCTCACAGTGTCCGAAGAGGCAGTGATATCATTAGGTTTTTATGTATCTCCTTGTGCTCCATCTCCTTAACAACACTAGCTGATCACAGCAATGTTTTCATCAAATGGAATCCCAGTGTGAAAAATTGCACAATTTCACAGCGAAGCAACATAGGCAAGATTGGTGGGAGATGCGACTGGAGATAATGGGCCTGGGGCAGTGAGAACATCTCTTTGCATTAAGATATTCAGTATCCGAAGATGCAGGGAGATGAGGCCGTTGTGTCTATTTATCCTGGTATCTGCAAAATCCATCGTCTCTCAACACCCAACATCATTCTCCCCCTTTCCTGCTTTCCAGTTAAGGTTTTTTTCTCGTTAAGTCGCAGTATTTGCTTTGAACATCTAATTCACCGGCATCTGGAGGAGCAGAGGAAGCTGGAGATAAAGTAATGACAGAAACAGAAGGAGATGGCTCGTGATGGCAGAATCTTGTGTGTTTCAATTGCTTCAAGTGAGACATGACAGCCCTGCGTTGCCTTGCACCTTTCCCAGGAGCTGCACTGATTCGGTGCGTGCGTTTTGGAAATGGAAACAGTTACACCAGCAGCTTGTGGTAATATTTCCCTTCACTGTCCATTTCATGTACCTGCCGACCCGCACTTGGTGCTGTCGTTGTCTGAACAAGTCTTTCATGTTCTAACAGTAAATTCCATTTTGTGCGAGCAACTTGTCTGGGACGAAAGTGACGTGAGTTTCAAAGGTACAAGTCGGAAAGGCAGCGTTGCTCTGCTTGCTTGAATGAAAATTGCAGCGGATTCGCTGGTGGTCCAGTGCTGAGGACTCGGTGCTCTCACCGCCGCGGCACCATGTTTGATTCCCGATCAGGGAACTTGACTTTCCTGGTGTTGTTCAAAATAGCACCAACCAAATTCCCCCGACTGAGCACAAAGCTCGCTCCTGATCAACATGAGCAATTTCACCGCTCCTGCCTGAACAGCCAGCAGCCCATCATTCTTCAATTTTACAACCCATAAGAGCGATACACAATGCACTTTCTTGCCTTCTGTAAAATGCCTCCTGTTCGAAAGTCGTATCGCTCATCAAAGTGTGCATGAAGTTTTCTTGCCATTTCTGTCATGATTTGGAAAAGATCTGCTGCCTGACACTTTAAAGGTTGCCAATCTTTAACTGTAGATCACAGTGTTCGAACAGTCACTGTTATCATTCGCCTTTGATGTATCTTTTTGCTCTCCATTTCCTGAACAACACCAGCTGATCACAGCATCGCTTTCTTCAAGTTGAATCCCAGTGTGAAAAAATGCACAATTTCAAAGCTGAGCAACGTGTGCAAGATTGGAATCAGAGTGCGAGTGGAGATAATTGTCTTGGATCAGTGATCCCTTCAGCATTCAGACATTCATTATCTGAAAGAAGCACGGAGATGATATTTTTGTCAGTGTAGAAAAGAAGCAGGGAGTTGAGATCCGTTTGTCCATTCATCCTACAACAGACAAAATCCTTCGCCTCTCAATGCCCAGCATCTTTCTTTCCAACTCCTTGCTCTGCAGGGAAGTCTTGGTTTCATTAATTCTCCGAGTTTGCAGCAAACATCTAATTCACCTGGCAGATCTGGCCGTGTCTTCTCGTCATAAGTCCTCCCATCGTGTTGACATCATGCCAGCAACTCCAGATCAGCTGTCTTATGTTCACGGAATGCATTCGAGCCAGTTTTCTAGAACAATATGTCGAGGAACCAACAAGGGAACAGGCTATTTTAGATCGAGTATTGTGTAATGAGACAGGATTAATTCGTAATCTTATAATAAATGAACCCCCGGGGAAGAATGATCATAATATGATAGAATTTCATACTGAGTTTGAGAGTGATGTCGTTAAGTCCGAAACTTGGGTCTTAAATTTAAACAAAATCAATAACTTAGTTATGAGGGGTGAGTTGGCTAAGGTGGTTTGCAAAATTAGATTAAAAATATGATGATAGATAATTAATGGCGAACATTTAAAGAAATAATTCATAATTTCTCAACAAAATTACATTCGTTTGAGGATTAAAAACACCACCGGAAAAGTGGCTCAACCTTAGCTAACTGGAGAAATTAATGATAGTATTATGAAAAAAGAGGCTTATATTGTTACCAAAAAGAGTAGTTAGCCTGAGGATTAGGAGGGTTTTGGAAATCAGCAAAGGGTGACCAAGAAATTGCTATAATGGGAGAAAATAGAATGAGGGTAAACCAGCAAGAAATATAAACATGGATTGTAAGAGCTTCTGCAAGAATGTGTAAAGGAAGAGATTAGCGAAAGTAAACATGGGTCCCTTGGAGACAGAGGCAGGAGAATTTATATTGGAGAATAAGGAAATGGCAGAGACGTTAAACAAGTATTTTGTATCTGTCGTCATAGTAGAAGACACAAAAATCATACCAGAACTATTGGGGAACCAAGGTTCTAATGAGAGTGAGGAACGTAAAGCAATTAAGATTAGTAATGAAAAAGTACTGGAGGAATTAATGGGACTAAAAGCTGACAAATTCATTGGCCCTGGTGGCCTACGTCCAGGGTTTTAAAAGAGGTGGCTGCAGAGATAATGGATGCATTGATTTTATCTTCCAGAGTTCCCATGATTCTCGAAAGGTCCCCATGGTTTGGAAGGTACCAAACGTAACCCCGCTATTCAGGAAAGGAGGGAGAGAGGAAACAGGGAACGACAAGCCATTTGGCCTGAGAATAGTAGGAGGGAAAATGTTACAATCTATTACTGGGGACTTGATAACAGGACACTTAGATAATCATAACATGATTAGGCACATGCAACACGGTTTTGTGAAAGGGAAATCGTGTTTAACAACTCTATTAGAGGTTTTGAGGGTGTAGATAGCAGGGTAGATAAGGGAGAACCAGTGGATATAGAATATTTGGATTTTCAAAAGGTAATCGATAAGGTGCCACCCAAAAGTTTGTTCGACAAGATTCGGTCTCATGGGATAGTGGGTAATATATTAACATGGATTGAGGATTTGTTGATGTACATAAAAGAGAAAGTCGGAATGAACAGGTCATTTTCGGGTTGGCAGGTTTTAACTAGTGGGGTGCCGTGAATATCAGTGCTTGGGCCTCAGATATTTACAATCTATATTGTTGACTTAGATGAGGGGACCGAGTGTAATGTATCCAAGTTTGCTGACGAGACAAAACTAGGTGGGAAAGTAGGCTGTGAGGAGGACGCAAAGAGGATGCAAAGTGATACAGAAAGGTTAAGTGAGTGGGCGAGAAGTTGGCAGATGAATTATAACGTGGGGAAATGTGAGGTTATTCACTTTGTTCGGAAGAATAGAAAAGCAGAATATCTTTTCTGAGGTGAGAGGCTGCGAAATGTTGGTATTCAGAGGGATTTGTGTGTCCTTGCACACGGATCACAGAAAGTTAACATGCAGGTGCAGCAAGCAATTCGGAAAGCAAATGGTATGTTGCCCTTTATTGCGAGGTGGTTGGATTACAAAGATAAGGAAGCCTTGCTGTAATTATATAGGGTTTGGTGAGACCGCATCTGGAGTACTGTGTACAGTTTTGATCCCTTACCTGCGGAACGATACACTTGCCTTAGAGTGGGTGCAACAAAACTTCACTAGATTGATTCCTGGGATGAGAGGGTTGTCTTGTGAGGAGAGATTGAGTAGAATGGGCTATATTCTCTGCAGTTTTCAATAATAAGGTGATCTCATTGAAACATAAAATTCTTAGAGGGCTTGACAGGTTAAATGCTGGGACGCTGTTTCCCCTCGCTGGAGAGTCTAAAACTAAGGGTCATAATCTCAAGATAAGGGGCCGTCCATTTAGTACAGAGATGAGGAATATTTTCTTCACTGAGAAGGTTGTGAACCATTGGAATTCTCTACCCCAGAGGGCTGTGGATGCTGAGCCATTGAATTGATTCAAAACTGAGATGGATAGAATGTTGGACACGAAGGAACTCAAGGGTTGTGGAGAGAGGTCGGGAAAGTGGAGTTGAGGTCGAAGATCAGCGATTACCTTATCCAATTGGCGAAGCAGGCTCGAGGGACTGCATGGCCAACTCTTGCTCCTTTCGGTCCGCTGGAAAAGCAGAGCTTGCCAGCTGTTTTAAAACTTTTAGCCTGAACAGGGACTTGAACCCTGGACCCTCAGATCACTCCCTGCTATTAAACGTCTGATGCTCTACCGACTGAGCTATCCAGGCTCGCTGCTTAATTAGTTTTCATCATACAGATTCATGGTAGGACTCAGAATTATCCCTGTCGATGTCCAATTCGGGTGAGGATCCCTTTTCTCCAATTTTCAGCAACGTGTTGAGGGGAATCCTTGTTTCTGTTGAACATGATGTAAGAAACATGGACAGTGAACTCGTGATTTTGCCATTCTTCTTGTTTGTACAAAATGTCTTGTCATTCGTTAGCAGCAATTTAAAAAAAAAACCCACCTTACCCAATGGCTCAAAAGCCAAACTTTTTCCACATGGGAGCTGGAAAATGCCTCTCGACATTTCAGCCGATCAACAATTGAAAGCTGAATAATTTCACCCGTTACACCGTGACACCGGGCAGCAGATTTGCCTCCCGAATTTTCCCTGCAGGACACTTCAAACCGATGAATACCTGCTTCACGGAAAGAAGAATTGTGTTTTGGTTCTTTAGATTTAAAGATGTGGTGCTGGCCGCTTTACCATTTCAGTTGTCGCTATTCGCCCCCTCTCCCTCCTATAAACAGATAAACTCTCACCTGCTATTGCAAGACGGGAGGCCAGAGGAGCCTCAGTGCCCACATGGGGACACGAAGAAGTCGATGCGTTCTGGAACCGGTTGTACCTTGATCTCCAGTTAAAATGTTTACAAGGTTCAACTACTTTAGATGGCGCTGGAGCTCACAACCTCGGCATTTCTCGAGCGGAGAATTATTGTAGAAATAACGCGCGCTGACCGATTGCGCCACTGGAGCCGCGCACGGTCTGTGTCACCAGTGCTCCCATCAAACAGCTTCATCCTCGGTCTCTCAATTATCGCTTCGAGATCTTTCCCACTCAGAAGCCTCCAACCAAGAGGCGCTTCGTTAAACATCCGCAGTGAACTTTAAAAGCCGTGGCATCTGAAACAAAACCCCAGACGATGAGAACTTTTAATTTTATTATTAACTTAAGGACAATTATTTCCATGCTACTTTGTGGATTTGGGGGAATTGGGAGCTGAAACTAAGAAACTCTCTCTGGGCTGTCGTTGATTGAAGAGATGGGCGTTATTTCATTTAAAAACCGAGGCTCGGAACTTTCTGATGGAGAAGTGAGACAGAAGATTGTGGTTAGTGACAGTTGCCGGTGAGATCGAGACGAGAGGGAGAAAAGTCAAAGTCACAGCTGTGACAGCTCAAGTGCTCTGCATATCTGCAATATTTAGAATGTGATGTAAAAAACAGGACAAACCAGTTTGGTGTCGGTTATTACCAAAAGTCCCGGGTTCAAAGATGGATTTGTGAAGGGGGAACGGATTTAACCGCCAGACCGAAATCATTCCACATGAATCTGAAGCGTCTTGGGGAAAACGGCAGTGCGAACTGTTATGTTCGTGTCATGACTTGAAAGACCCTCCAATTACCGACAGTATCTTTGAACGAGTTGTGCAACAAAACCGTGATGGAAGCCGCTTTGCATTCGTCAAACGTGTCGGTGACGATATTGGCGTTGATAAGGGTCGATTTCAATGATTTGAAATCTCACCATGTGACCCGAAGATTGAGGCAGAATCGAGTTTTTCCTGTAAGTCCTGAATTGAAGGGAAAGGCGCTACAAACAAGTCGGAGAAATGAAGAGCAGAAAATGTGGATGAAACTTGCACGAGTGAAAATCCCTGTATGTTGGAAGACTCAGTCCCCAGTGGTGGAGAGGATTGGTATTTCAATCTGTTTCACAGCTCACACACACATCATTGGTTCATTTAATCACCTTCAACAACTCGAATACATCATCACTTAATCTTCTCCACACAAGGAAATACAAACCTTGTCTGTGCAACTTGTCCGCCTAACTTAACTATTTTAGCCCCGGTATCATTCTGGTGAATCTGCGCTGCACCCCCTCCAAGGCCAATATATCCTCGCTGAGGTGTGGTGCTCAGAACTGAATGCAGTACTAGAAATGTGGTCTCAGCAGAGTTTATATAACTGGAACATAACTTACACCCCTTTGAATTCCAGCTCCCTTAAGATAAAGGCCAACATTCCATTAGCCTTTTGGGTTATTTTTTGTAAATGTCCACTGACTTTCAGTGATTTCTGCACTTGGACCCTTAAACATCTTTCCTCCTCCACAGTTCCCAGCTTTTCACGAGTTAGAAAATATTCTAACCTATCTTGCTTACGTCCAAAGTTCATACTTCCCCATATTGAAAGATTGAACAGACTGGGGCTCTTTTCCATCGGAAAGAGAAGGCTGAGGGGTGACCTGATATAGGACTTCAAGATTGTACAAGGGTTTGATAGGTCAGATGCAGATCAGGTGTTTGAACTTTTGGTGGTGAGGATTCCAAAACTTGGGGCCATAAATAAAAGATAGTCACTAATTCATCCAATATGGCATTCAAGAGAACCATATATACCCAGAGACTCGTTAGAATGTGCAACTCGCTGCCTCAAGAAGTAGTTAAGACGAATAGCATGGATGCGTTTACGGGGAAGCGAGATAAACACATGGAGGAGAAAGGAATATAAGGGTTTGCTCATAAGGTTAGATGAAGAGGGGTTGGAGGAGGTTCGTCTGCAGCATAAACACCGGCAGAGTCTAGTTGGGCCGAATTGCCTGTTTCTGTGATGTACATTCTATGTAATTCTATGTAAGCTCCATCTGCCACAGTTTCACCAACTCACTTAATCTATCAATTTCTCTTATAACTTTATGCTCCGACCTGCACTACTCACTGTGCCACCGAACATGGTGCCGTCGACAAACTTGGATATACGGCACTCATTCATTCATTCATCTACGTCATTTATCCATACAGTAAAAAGTTGATGCCCCGGTACAGATCCCTGGGGGACACCACTAATCACACCCTGTCAATTTGAGCGCAGATCTATTATCCCTACTCTCTGTCTCCTACCTCCCAACCAACTCCCTACCCATGTCAATGGGTTGTTTTAATTTCCATGTGCTCCCATTTGTGTTAACAGTCTCTTAGGTGGCGCCTTATCGAATGCCTCTGGAAGTCAATATACATATAACACCCATAGACACTCCATTATCTACCACGTTATTATATCTTCAAAAAGTTCAACTAGTTTCGTTGGACTTGACTTCGCCTTTACAAATCCATGCTGGCTCTCTCTGATCAATTCATGTGCATCCAAGCGCTCAGTCATTCTTTCCCTAATAACAGATACTGGTAACTTCCCCACAACAGACGCCAGAATAATAGGTCTGTAATTTTCGACTTTATCTCTCCTCCCCTTCCTAAATAATGGAGTGACATTGCCAATTTTTCAATCCATGGAACAATTCCTGATTCAAGGGAGTTTTGAACGATCATGACGAAAACATGTACAATTTCCTCACCGATTCCTTTTAATCCCCTGGGATGGTAACCATCAGGTCCTGGAGATTTGTTTATCTTTAGTCCAATTACTTTCTCCATTACCATTATTTTACTTACACTGAATCCCCTTGATTTATTTTCAGTTTTCCTCGTGTCTCTGGGATATTATCCTCATCCTTTTCTGTGAGTATTTAGCAAGTCTGCCATTTCCTGATTTTCAATTACAATATCGCCCCCATCCGTCTTTCAGGGGCCCACATTACTCTAAGTCACCCTTCTTTCTCTTTGTGTACTTTAAATACCGTGAGAGTTGTCCGTATTTTCCTTCACAAGTTTTTCTCCTTTTCCCTTTTTGCACCTCTTAAGATTTTTTATATTTTCAGCACCACGATAAAAAACACTTCGCTGTGAAATTTGCTTATTTAGTTCTTCAGTGTCAGAGCGAGAATTGTCTGATCCTCTAATTTATTTAATGTAACAAACAAACACAAGCAAACATATCCATCCGTGTATCAACGCACTGATGGACACACACAGATAAACACAGCCTGAAGCGCAGGCGGTATCGGGATTCACAGGGAAACGGGCAAGCGAAATGGACAAAGATGGAACAGTCTGAACCCCCAACAGAATGTGACGTGTGGCTGATAGATATTAATGAGAGGAGGTGAAAACCGATATCAGGAATTGGCTCCGTGGCTTAGTTGGTTAAAGCGCCTGTCTAGTAAACAGGAGATTCTAGGTTCAACTCCCAACGGCGCCTTTATGTAGTTTATTATGTTCAGTGAATCTGACATGCGAAAACAGACAGTGCGGTGTTTGTCCTTGTTCAGGAGCCAGCACAGAACTGATCAGAATATCTCTTCAAAAATGCCCTTTCATTTTTCAGATCGACCTCTCATGGAATGTGACCGTAACACGTCAATGCAAGGACACGTTGTTGTCTCTGGGCTGGTTGAGGTCCGGGTATAATTCTCGATTCGAGAGTCATAGCCCGGACAAGCCGGAATTTAACCCTAGACTTTTGATCTTGACCTGCGGTTCAAACTTTTGCAAAGAGTGGAAAGAAGTCCCCAAATCACTTCACCTGAATCTCAAGCACCTTCGGAGAAGTTCAGTTCAAACAATCAGGACTTTAAAGGCACCTCAATGACCTGCACTTTCATTGAACGAGCTTTGTTTACAATTGCATTCGACCTTGAAACCGCTCTGGGCTTTCATCTCACTGAAGCAGAGTGTGTCCGCTTTGTATCTGTGAGCATGTCAGTGACGAGGTTCGCTTTGATATTGGTCGCTTTCAAATTTTAAAATTTCACCAAGCATCGGGAAAAAGAAACAGAGAATCGAATTGTCCCTGTAAGTGATGAATTGAAGGGATTGGTGCTCCAAGCAGATCTTGAAAATGCCGAGTGCAGTCGATCAGGAATTCCAAATCCACCCTCTCGCCACTCAGCGATCATATTAACTGAGCTTTACACTGGCCCAGTGTCACCGCGCTGAAATCGAGTATTTCTCCGGCACGTTTCTCTTAACTTCATAGTTACTGGTTTAAGAGTGAAGACCGGCTCGTTGGATTTTCACTCCTGCAAGCTTCAAGCTTTCATTTTGGACTGACAGTAGACAAATGTTATGTTGGTCACTGCAACCTCAAAGATTAGCTGAGTGAATTATTGGTTCAGTCGGTAAATTCTTCACCTGTCTCGTGGTGCTATCGTTTGACGCGAAGGTTTGATGGTTTGAGCCCTAATTTTATTTTCCCTAAGGATTCATCACCTCAAAGTTCCAGGGTTTCAATGTGTGTTTTGTCTGCAAGAAAATGTACCGTGATCATTGCCGGTTGAGCAGGGCTGATATTCCACCATTTTCCCTGCGGTCGGAGAGCAGGCACATCAATCAGATAAAGGAATGGAACATTGGCTTCACGGAAATCACAATTCATTACCCCATTTATTTTAAGCGGGTTTATTTTAAATGAGTTAACGCCTGCCTTAAATGGTCGACTCAGGACTGTCACACAAAGAGGTTAAATCTTCAGAGAATAATTGCCACAGTCATTTTTAGACTGGATGACGCACGGCCACTTTGCTATCAGTGAACAGAGACAAGAAAGACCAAAGTGCCGTTTGCCCCTCTCAGTGTGGCCCTGAAGGACTGTGTCCAGGTTGAAGTTCTGTTCCCACCGGTCGATCCTGCCGCCAGATTGTCCTTTCTGAGCTCCGGTCAGGTGATGCTAAACACTCAGGTGGGAAAGACCAAAATCTACAACAAGATGTGTAAAACAAAGCTGATTTATTCAACAGATATCCAGAAAATTAAACTCCAGCCCAGTTATAGGGGTTATTAACATCAGAAGAAACAAACCCGAAATGTCAGAATGAAAATGGTTCAGTTCTGGATGGGATTAACAGCAGAATCCAACTCCTGCAGTCACTTTTGAACTCCCTGGTGTCTCAGCACGTGTGATGACTGAATGAATCCCTTCCCACACACGGAATCATGGAATCATAGAAAGTTACAGAACAGAAGGAAGCCATTCGGCCTATCGTGTCTGTACCGGCCGAAAAAGAGCGATCCAACTTAATCCTACTTTCCAACACTTGGTCCATAGCCCTGTAGGTTTCGGCACTTCAAATGAACATCCAAGTACTTTTTAAATGAGTTGAGGTTTTCTGCCTCGACCACACTTTCAGACAGTGAGTTCCAGACCCCTAACAACCTGTCCGCTTTTGTGTATCCTGTTACTTTTTCACTGCTATCCGGAAGTCTATAAACAACTCCCACCAAAGTCTTGTATTCTATTCTGTTACTCATTTCTACGCAAAGCCTTTCTACTGCGTGCTCACCTTTACTGATATCTCTTCTTTCCAATGCAGTAATAGTATCCCTCCTCAATATCGCTACTCCACCGCCTTTTCCAATGTCCCTATCCTTTCCAAACGGCTCATAACTTGAAATATTTATCTCAGTCATGCCGAGTTTGTCGTCAGGTCTCAGTGATGAGCACTACGTCATGCACTATAAGCTGAATTTACGCTTCTAATTCACTTGTTTTATTTCTTATGCTACGTACATTAGTGTACAGAACATTTCATTGGGCATTAGAACTTGTCCGACCTTTATGCCCTGATGTTGTGTTCAACATACTTGGTAAATAAGGTTGGTGAGCTGCAGACACAAGTGGTAACATGGAATTATGTTATAGTGTCAATAATGGAGACCTGGCTCAAACAAGCGGAGGAGTGGACACTTAGATATTCCAGGCTACAACTTATTCAGGAAAGGCAGGGAAAAAAAGGAGGGGGGGCGGGGCTGGAGGGGAGCAGGCACTATTGATCAAAAATACTGTTACAGCGGTAGAAAGGTTCGCCCTGCTTAGGGGTTCAAAGGCAGAATCTATTTGTTTAGAATTAAGGAACAATTGAGGAGCTATTACGCTGCTGGATGCATTCTATAGGCGACCAAATAGTGGGAAGGAGATAGAGGAGCAAATTGGCAGGCAAATTGGAGAAAGATGCAATAATTTTAGAGTAGTTATCAAAGGGAACTTCATTTATCAGAATATAGACTGGGAAACAGCAGTGTAAAAGTCAAAGAGGGCGAGCAATTCCTGAAATGTGCACAAGAGAAATTTCTTAATCCGTATGTTTTCAGCCCAACGAGGAAGGAAGCAGTGTTGGATTTATTTAGGGGAAAGAAGTGGGGCAAGTGGAGCATGATTCTCTGGGGGAGCATTTGCAGCAGATTTAGTGTAGTTATGGAAAATGCAAGGAAAAATCAGGTATGAAAATACTCCACTGGGAAGAGCGAATTTCAGCGAGTTGAAAAGGGATCGGGTCCAGGTGGATTGGAATCAAAGATTGGCAGGTAAAACAGTAAATGAGCAATGGGAGGCTTTGAGTGAGGAGATAGTTCGGGTACAGACTGGATACATTCTTACTCGAGGAAAGGTTGGGCATGGAAAACTAGAGCTCCCTGGATGACAACAGAGTATTTGAGACAACATTTTGTACATTCTGAATACCAATGTCCGGACAGGTGTGCCCGCGTTTATCAACCACAACCTCGTCACCTCCACGCTGACAGATAAAAAGCGGCCACATTCTGCTTCAGTGAGATTAAATCCGAGAGCGGTTTCAAGGTCAATTGCAATTGCAAGCAGAATGCATTCAGAGGACGTGAGATCATTGAGATACCTCCAAACACCCCGCCAGTTTGAACAGCAGCTCAAGATCAAAAGTCTGGGGGGGGAAAAATGAGGACTCGTCCGGGATTTGAACCCGGGATCTTTCACATATTTTAAACAACAAACCCGAAGCGAGAATCATACCCCTCGACCAACGAGCCCGCTAAAAAAAGAAAGCAACAAGTAATAGTTTCTGAGTATCAGCGGCCACTTTCCCCAAATCTCCCTGAAAGTACCGGAAACAAAAATGTGTCCGCACATTAGTGAAGAATCATAAAGCCAATTTCTTCACTGTTGTGTTTTGTTTAGGTCTCCTGACGCTCATAAAGATGATTGGGGACAGTTGATGAGTTATCGGTGTGAGGGCGCAGATACTCCGGTGTGAGGGCGCAGATACTCCGGTGTGAGGGCGCAGATACTCCGGTGTGAGGGCGCAGATACTCCGGTGTGAGGGCGCAGATACTCAGGTGTGAGGGCGCAGATACTCCGGTGTGAGGGCGCAGATACTCCGGTGTGAGGGCGCAGATACTCCGGTGTGAGGGCGCAGCTACTCGGATTTAAGGGTGCAGATACTCGGATGCAGGGATTTGTTGCCGCGACTGAAATGCGGCTTAGAACTGTTATTATCCAAGGCAGCGCTGCAGGATCCTTTCATGATCTCTCACAAATCAACTGAAACCCATCGGAATGTGAATACAATTTTGCGTTTCCAAAATAAAAGGGAGTGACATTCATTGTGGAAACAGTCTGGCGTCACTCACTGCAGAAATATCCATGTCAGATTGAAGCGGCTCTCCTGCAACCTTCGGACCTTGTCTGTCAAGAAGAATTCAGATTTCCGCGAAGCCAATCACAGGTGAAATGATGGAAGATCGGCCGTGCTCAGCTGGCCATCGAAACCGGGCATTTGTTTTGCAGCCAAAACAAACATCAGAACCAGGAAATGCGAGACCATGAAGATGAAAGTTTCCCGACCGTCCCTGGGTGGGATCGAACCACCAACCTTTCGGTTAACAGCCGAACGCCCTAACCGATTGCGCCACAGAGACAGCACACGTTTGCTGTTGAACTCCTGATTCAACGAACTAAAAATTCAGGTTGCAGCGATCAAAATAAATTCTCTCCACTATCAGTTTACTTTTCCAAAATAAAGTGTGTGAAGTTTGCACGAGTGAAAATCTGTGCATTATTATTCCTGAACATTAAACTCACCTTGCCATTAAACACCTGTCTGTTGGAAGACTCCGTCCCCTCGTGGTCGAGAGGATTGATTTCTCGAGCTGTGATTCGCCATTCTCTATTCCAGTAATATTCAGGTTTGCTGAAAATGAGATGAGATGAAATGAGCAGGTCCGACGAGCAGGTCTGTGACACGACTCGGTGTTTGCGAAGATGTCTCTTGCACTTACAGTGAAGCGGACGGCACGTTTCACTC
The DNA here is from genome assembly GCF_035084215.1 of Heptranchias perlo. Classification (NCBI taxonomy): domain Eukaryota; kingdom Metazoa; phylum Chordata; class Chondrichthyes; order Hexanchiformes; family Hexanchidae; genus Heptranchias; species Heptranchias perlo. The sequence continues at coordinate 4,626,931 of NC_090344.1, read as the reverse complement.
TTAAACCACGAACCATGATGTTCAGAAAAAGTGTGGCCGAGACATCCGCGATTTCAGCGCGGTGACACTGGGTCAGAGTAAAGTTCAGTTCATGCGATTGCCGAGTGGCGAGAAGGTGGATTTGGAACTCCTGTGCGGCTGCACCGCGAGTTGTCCAGATCTGCTTGGAGCGATATTCACTTCAATTCATCACTGACAGGGACAATTTGATTCCAAGATTCTTTTTCTCTGCTGCTTGGTGAGATATCAAAAGTTGTAAACGACCCATACCGACCCCAAACTCGTCACTTCCACTCTGACAGATGGAACGCGGTCACACTCTTCACTTCAGTGAGATGAAAGCCGGGAGCGATTTCACGGTTCAATGCAATGGCGAACAAAACTCATTCCAAGAAAGTGCAGGTCATTGAGGTGCCTTTAAATTCCTGATTGTTTGCATTGAACGTCTTCCCAAAGCGTTTAAGATTCACGTGGAGCGATTTGGGGACTTATTTTCCATCTTTGCAAAAGTTTCAACCGCAGGTCAAAATCAAAAGTTTAGGGCGGAGTGAGACGCCTTCCTGAAATTTGAGAACCAGGGAAGCAGACTTTAGAGCAAGGTTCTGTTTATTGAGAACAAGCAGATACAATATTCATCCCGGATCGATCCAGAATCTGATCAGCTCGAAAAGTAACGGTTACCCCGTGATTTGAACACGCAGCCTTCTGGTGACGCAATAAGTCATGAAGAGAGAAGCAGGAAGTTGAAAAGTGGGAATTGATAGATTCAGCGAGTGGGCAAAACTGCGGCAAATATAGTTCAATGGGGGGTGAGCGAGATCGTCCAATTTAAATCTAAGAAAGATAAATCAGAATGTTTTCTAAATGGTGAGAAACTAGGAACTGTGGAGGAGCAGAGAGATTTAGGAGTCCAAGTGCAGAAAGCGCTACCAACTAGCGTACAGGTCCAGAAATTAATTAAAATGTCTGATGGACCGTCAGTACGGCCGGTTAACTCAGTTACTTCGAGTGTGTTGTAACGCCTTAATCACGGATTCGATTCTTATAATTTACTTTATTTATTTTGGCTTTTTATAACTTTTAAAATCGAAGCTTACAAAAAAATATATAAAGACAGATTCGAGGGGACAGTTTTTTGAATAACATCCATTCTCACTTTGCCCCTGGACCGGAGAAACGCGTCTTTCTTTTTATTCAGGTTTTGTTTAGCAACTGACCCTGTGACGCAATGGCGAGTGTGTTGGACTTCTACTTGTTTTGTTTGATAAGCCATTCAAAGGTTGTGGATTCGAGTTGCAACGGCGTTGGATTTTAGGTCGGGAGCTGGGAAGTGAAATTTTGCAGCAAAACCGCAACAGGATCACTAATGTCCGTCAAGGATGTGAAACTGCCCCCGACACTTCATCTTACACAAGTGGCTCCAGTCACACCCGAATTCATGATTCTTAAACCATTCTGAGCTGGATTGGTGAAACTCTCTCAAGAAGGAGACTCAACATCTGCTCAGACCGAAAGTCAATCTGCTGGACTTCCGGCTCTGTCAGACTGCATGTTCCTTCAGATCGGTTTTCAACTGGACACATGCATCCTGCTGCTGTGGCAGCATTGGTGCTTCAGGGGTCGAATTCTTGCTTGCAGTCATTCTATTCCTGTAAAACTAGCTCCTGAAGTGTAGGATGGAAAGTATCCTGGCTGAGCGGCCTCTGGCGCTGGTTTAAAGCTCCAGTTATATCCCACGATTTGTTGATGTATCAAAGTCATAGTTTGTGTCTCTAAAACCGCAGCCTCCCTCCTCCAAACAACTAATACGAAACATCTCATCTGCTCTTGCAACCGCATAGTCCGGAGGAACCACATGGCAATTCAGATAATTAACTGAATTTTGGAACACATCAATTGTACCTTCAACTCCGGTCGAAATGTTCACAAACAAAAGGTTTGTTTGATCTTACTGAGATTCGAATTAAAAACCCCGGCATTTCCTGAGCCTGTAACTCAAATAAGGACTGATTGCGCCGCGAGAGCCCGGTCACTCTGATCACCTGTCACACTCTGCTGGAAAGAATCTGAAGGTGAGATTTCCTCACCTGTGGAAACGTGTCCAGTCACTGTGATCAAACTAATATCTGCACTTTCACTTTCAGCTTCTTTCACATCCTCTGCTCCATCGCACGACAATCGGGATTTCTGTGAACAGGTCAAAATGGATATTTGCAGAAATTCTGTCAGTGGTAAAATTAGAATCGAGTAACGCACCAAACATTGAAACCAGCGATTTAAACCACGAGCTCACAGTTCCACAAAACAAGGCCTGTCTTTAAAGGTCTGTTTAATGATCGAATAAATTAATTGAAGCCGCATTTGCCTCGTGCTGGGGTTGTTCGCCTTCGAGTAGAGAAGGTTCAGAGGAGATTTGATAGAAGTGTTCAAAGTCATGAAGGGTTTCGATAAAGTAAACAAAGAGAAGCTGTATTAATTGGCGGAATGGTCGGGAACCAGAGGACACAGATTTGAGGTGATTGCAAAAGAACAAAAGGCGATATGAGGAAAAACTTAATGACGCAGCGAGTAGTTCTGATCTGGAATGCGCTGCTTGAAAGGGTGGTGGAATCAGATTCAATCGTGACTTAAAAAAGGAATTTGAAGGGGAAAAATACAGAGCACCGGGAAAGGGCCGGGGAATGGGACTAATTGGATTGCTCTTATAAAAAGCCGCCACGGGCTCGATGAGCCGAATAGCCTCCTTCTGTGCTGCAACCATTCTATGATTCGATGGACAGAAGCGGTCTGAATGAATGGGCGATCGGTTGTGGGGAGCAGGGAAATTTTCGACTGGTTGTCCGGTTGTGTTACTGACGGCTCCTTGTTCTCGGATTATGGTTTTCATTTTGGCCGTTTCACTGTTTGATATGTGAGAGGTCCCCAGTTCAAATCCCAGAACCCTCCTGTTTCACTATTTCCAGTGAGGATTCACTCATTTCTTTCTCACATCTTTTCAGCGTTGCAGAAAGCAGGATTGATTTAATTCTCGAGCATATTTGAGGACAAGGGGTCGGAATGCAGCCGGTTTATCGACGCAACACACATGGAGAAAGTAAAATGTCTCACCGCGGTTTGCAGATTGAAACTGAAGGTGAATTTATCCCAATTCAGGCGATCTGAGAGGTGCAGAATAAAAATGCTCCTTAATTGGTCGGGAATATGAACCCTGTTCCCTCGCGTGGTAAGTGCAAATTCTACCAGTGAAACAGCAACGTTTGCATGGAATCGGGCTCTCTGTGTCCAGTTGGAAACCTGTTTGAAACAACATATAATTTCACAAATCTCCTCTGAGTACCTTGCACATTCTGATTTACAGCCCTGCATTACGAGCACTCGCTGCTTGTGATGGCCGAGTGGTTCAGCCGTTACATCTAAAACTCGACAGGGTCTTTCGGTGAAACATTGGAATCCTGCTCACGGCGCCATTTTTTACAGTTTTGTTCAATGCTCAAATAAATATGAACTGGAGATAACGGACCGCATTTCCTTCTCTCAGAGAGATCCTCCACCGCGGCAGAGCCTTTTAATTGGGAGCCCAATGGTCTCTTGCAAAACTTCAAGGTGCTTGAAGGAAACTTCACAATAATCCACACCTGGAGTATTGTGTCCAATTCTGGGCACCGCACTTTAGGAAGGATGTGAAGGCCTTAGAGGTGGCGCAGAAAAGATTTACTGGAATGGTTTCAGGGATGAAGGACTTCAGTTACGTGTCTCGACTGGAGAAGCTGGGGTTGTTCTCCTCAGGGCAGGAAGGTTGAGAGGAGATTTGATAGAAGTGTTCAAAATCATGACGGGTTTAGATAAAGTAAATAAAGAGAAACTGCTCCCGTTGGCGGAAGGGTCGAGAACGAGAGGGCACAGATTTACGGTGGTTGACAAAAGAACCAAAGGTGATAGAAGGAAAAACGTTTTAAATCAGCGAGTAGTTATAATCTGGAATGCATCGCCTGAAAGGGTGGTGGAAGCAGATTTAATCGTGACTCTCTAAAAGGAATTGGATAAGTATTTGAAGGAAAAATATTAGCGGGTCGACAGGGAAAGAACGGGGGAATGGGACGAACTGGATTGCTCTGAAAGAGAGCCGGGGAAGGCTCAATGGGCCGAATGGCCTCCTTCTGTGCAGTAACGATTCTATGAATGTATGATTCCATCTCTCTCAAGCTTCATTTCAAATTCTGCTAACTTGATAATCAAGCTTTTTTTCTATACTTAGATCTCTCTATCTCTCCCTGTCTCTGTCCCTCTCTGTTTTCCCCTGATGGACTTCTCAGGCTTCGTTGAACGGCCAAAGCTCATCGAACCTGCGACACCAGCAGAGAACGGTAAAGATCGAAAGACTGAGACGGTCGGAAAAGTAAAGGACCAACCCAGATGATGAATTCGTAGCCAATGTCCACATATTGATGTCTCTTCGTCCTCATAGTGAAAACATCAGTACTTTTAGCCCAGTATAAAAACAAAGTCTTGTATTTATAAAGCGCTTTTCACGACCTCAAGACTTCCCAAAGCGCTTTGCAGCCAATGAAGTATTTTTGAAGTGTCGTCACTGTTATACTTGTGGGAGAGTGGATAATCTGCGGATGCCGAGACAGACAACAATGTAGCTTGAGAGCAATTAATTCTGCAAAGTCTCACTTGATAATACAACTCGCACATTCGAAACGAATGTGGTAAATAGAGGCTAATATTGTTGATATGAAATAGTTAATGTACGTCTTCACATTGCCGTACATCGGAATAGAAAAAAGTGATAGGATGTAGAGAATGGTGGCCGATCGGCTGTGGGTGGCACAGAATTCTGCATTGGTTGCACCCCTCTGTTATCAGTGGGTCGTTGGTCTTGGGGTATGATTCTCGCTTTGGGGATTTGCTGATTGTTATGTGAGAGATCCCGGACGAGCCCTGCGGTGTTACCATTTTTAGTTCAAAATCACTAATTGGCTTCTCACGTCTTGTCAGCAGTGTAGTCGGCAGGATTGTCTTAATTCCAGTGCATGGAGGACAGAATGCAGAGGTTCTGTCGACGACAACACACATGGAGAAAGGAAAATATCACAAGATGGTGTTCAGATTGAAGCTGAATGTCAACGGATCCCAATTCACGTGACCTCATGAATGGAAAATGAAAAATGCTCCTCCATTGCTGGTGATCGAACTCGCGCCTCTCGCGCAGAAAGCAAGAATTTTATTCCTGAAATAACAAAGTCCACACAGCAGCCGGCGGCATGCGCTCAGTTCGAAACCTGTCTAAAAGAACATACAGTCTCAGAGTTCTCCTGTCATAACCTTCTTCATTCTCTTCTGCAGCCGTGTCGGATTTGTCGCTTGCAACTGCGATGACCCAATGATTCAGCAGTAGGACTTGCAATGTGATTTTCCAACCCAGCTTCGACGCAACACACGTGGAGAATGGAAAATGTCTCAAATGGTGCGCAGATTGAAGCTGAGGGCGAATGTCGCACAATTCACGCGATCGTATGAATGGAGAATGAAAATACTCCTAAACGAACCGGAAATCGAACCCCGGTTTCTCACGTGATAAATGAGAATTCTATCACCGAGACAGCAAAGGCAGCACATCAACAAGCTGTAAGTTTCCAGTTGGAAACCTGTCCGAGAGAACAAAGTGTCACAGATCTCGTGTGATAACCCTACGCATTCTGATTTATAGCTGTGCATCATTGAGGTTTCTAGCTGCGATGGCCGAGTGGTTAAGGCGTTGGACTTGAAATCCAATGGGGTTTCCCTGCACAGGTTCGAGTCCTGTTCGCAGCGCTATTTTTAAAAGTTTGTTCAGTGTTCAAATTAATATGAACTTGAACGAACGGACCTTGTTCGCTCCCTCAGAGAAGTTCTCCCTCGCCAACGACGCTTTGAACTCGGAGCCCAATGATCTCTTGCAAAATTGCAAGACACGTGAAGGAATCTCTCCCAAGCTCGATTCTCAGTTATGCTCGTTCGCAGAACTTGACATTTGTACAATTTATTTCTATGTTTTCATCTCTCCCTGTCTCTGTCTCTTGACTTTGCCTGTTTTCTCCTGATGGACTTCTCAGGCATCGTGAACAGCGAAGAATGATGGAACCTGCAACACCAGCAGAGAAGGGTAAAGATGGAAAGACTGAGACGGTGGGAAAAGAAAAAGTGCAACACAGCTGATGAATTCACAATTAATGTCCACACATTTATGCATTTTCACCTCACAATGAAAAAATCAGCAATTTGAGTAAAGTACACTTATGGTAGAGTGTATAATATGCGGATGTTGAGACCGACAATCGAACCTTTGCCTTGGTGATGAAAGCGCCGAATCCTAAACACTAAACCCCAAGGAAACGATGAAAATTCTTTGCTGCAAGCAGAGCAACGCGGCCTTTCCGACTTGGCCCTTTGTAATTCAGGTCATTTTCGGGCCAGACAAACTGCTCGCACAAAATGGCATTTTCTGTTCGAAATAATATCGCGACAGAGGTGATGTTCAGGCAATGACATCACCAAGTGCAAGTAGGCATGTACATGAAATGGAAAGTGAGGTAAAATACAACCACAAGCTGCTGATGGACATGTTTCCATTTCCAAAATTCACGCACTGAATGCAGCTCCTTGGAAAACTGCAAGGCCACGCAGGTCCATCATGAATCGTTTGAAGCAACTGGCAGTTTAAAGTGGCATCTCCTGCTGCTTCTGTGGGGAGTGAGAGACAGACACTGTCGGTATTTGCGTGCAGTTTGATTTTGCACAGAACTGCACAGAGAAACAGCAAATATACCGGGGCTGTGAGATGTTCTATATTATTGATATTTAGCCAGAGGAATATCCGCGGTCAGAAGCTGAAAAGAAGGAGAGATAAGAGGCCTGAGAATAAACACAGAGATGAATGAATCATGAAAGAGCGAAAGAAAAAATAATGCCATCAGTTCCACTTTGTCTCTTGCGCAATCTTCGGAGTTCCCCAATGGCCTGGTGGTGAGAATTCTGTACTCTCACCGCCGCGAGGTTCGATTCTCAGATAGGGAATTAACTTTAAAAAGAGTTATGAACTTATTAAATTAATTACATGAAGCTGATTAAATCCTGTTCGTAGTTGAATCCCTGTTTTAATCACCATGAATCAATCGATAACTTTCTATTTCAGACTGATGGCGATGTTGACGTGGTTACTGAGAGACAGTCAAAACTTTAATAAGATTTTTATGCTTTGAATGTGATGAATTTTTTTCATTTTATAGACTGCATCTTAAGAGTGGGATTAAAAACGCAGTGGAGTCGTTGTTAAATTTAACATTAACTGGTAATTGTCGCTTTTCATCACAGGAACGCCCGAACTGGTTCTCCGATCAAGATGAAAGGAACGCAACGAGGAACATCTGATACAACACGAAAGGCATCGGGCTATGACAAAAATCCCCACCGTTTTGCTTTTCCAAAATAAAGGGTGTGAAATTTATTCCCTGAACATAGGAACAGTCTGGTCTCGCTCACTACAGAAATCTCCATGTCACAGCGAACCAGCTCTTCTGCTGCGAATGCGGCCTCCCTTCGGGCCTTTCGGGGGCTTGTCTGTCAAGGAGAATTGTAATTACCGTGAAGCCAATGTTCCATTCCTTTATATGATTCATGTGCCTGATTCCCGACCGCAGGGTAAATGGTAGAATATCAGCCCTGCTCAGCTGGCAATGATTCCGGTACATTTTCTTGATTCCAAAACATGCGTTGAAACCCTGGAACTTTGAGGCGATGAATCCTGAGGAAAAATAAAATAAGGGCTCGAACAATCAAACTTTCACGCTGACGGATAACACCGCCGAGAACAGGTGAAGAGATCACCTGCTGAACCAATAATTCACTGGGCTAAACTTTGAGATTGCAGCGGCCAAGATAACAACTGTCTACAGTCAGTGAAAAATGAATGGTTGAAACTTGCAGGAGTGAAAATCCAACAAGCCGGTCTTCACTCTTAAACCAGCAACTATGAAGAAAAACATGCCGGAGAAATACTCGATTTCAGTGCGGCGACACTGGGCCAGAGTAAAGTTCATTCAATATAATTGCCGAGTGGCTGGAGGGTGGATTTGGAACTCCTGACCGATTGCACCACGCATTTTCCAGATCTGCTTGGATCACCAATCCCTTCAGTTCATCACTGAGAGGGACAATTCGATTCTCGGTTTCTTTTTCCTGACGATTGATGAAATTTTACAAATTGGAAGCGATCAATATCAAATGTAAACACGCCACCGACATGCTCACAGATGCAAAGCGGCCACACTCTGCTTCAATGAGATGAAAGTCAAGAGCGATTTCACGGTCGAATGCAGTGGCGAACACAATTCATTCAACGAAAGTTCAGGTCGTTGAGGTGCCTTTGAAGTCCTGATTGTTTCCATTGAACTTCTTCCCAAAGCATTTGAGATTCACGTGGGACGATTTGGGTACGTTATTTTCTTTTGTGGAAAAGTTTCAACTGCAGTTCTAGATCAAAATTCCTGGGATGACAGTTGTTCACAATTTTTCGGTGCTGGGACCACTGCTGTTCACAATTTATCGGTGCTGGAACCACGGTTGTTCACAATTTATCGATGCTGGCACAACTGTTGTTCACAATATATCAGTGATGGGACCACTGTTATCAACACTTTATCAGTGGTGAGACCACTGTTGTTCACAATTTATCGGTGCTGGGACCACTGTTGTTCACAATTTATCGGTGCTGGGACCACTTTTGTTCAAAATTTACATTCATGATTTGGACACGGGAATCGGAAGTACAATTTCAAAATTTAGGGACGACACCTAATTGCGAGCTGTCGTTAATACAAAGAAAAATGCGAATAATAAAGGAAGACATTAGTAAATTTGCAGAATGGGCGTGTAAATGGCAAATTAATTGCAATATTTATTATATACTCCCTTGCCTTTTTGCCCCCCCCCCCCCACCCACTAAATGCATTACCTCACATTTCTTCAGATTGAATTGCATTTGCCACTTTTCTTTCCACCTGTCTGCTCTATGGATATCTTCCCGCAGTCGACAGCTTTGCTCCTCACTCTCAACCACAGGAACAATTTTTGTATCATCTGCAAATTTCTTCATCATGCCCCCTACATTTAATTCTAAATCAATGATCTGTACCATGAAAAGCAGGGACCTAGTACGAAGCCGCATGGAACCCCACTCGAAACAGCCTTCCAGTCACAAAAGCACCCGTCGACCACAACCGCTTGATTCCTGCTGCTCAGCCAATTTTGGATTCAACTTGCCAATGTCCTTTGGATCCAATGGGCTTTTACATTTTTGACAAATCTGCCATGTAGGACTTTGTCAAAAGCCTCGTTAAAATCCATGTTGACTCCATCAATCGCGATATCCTCATCGATCCTCCTTGATACCTCCTCAAATAATTCAATTCAAACGACCATCACTAAACAAATCCACGCTGACTGTCCTTGATTAATCCGTGCCTTTCCAAATGACGATTCATACTTCAGCTCGAGTTTAGGCTGACTGGCCTGTATTAACTCGATCTATCACTTTCTCCCTTTTTCAACAATGGTACAACGTTAGCAATCCTCAAATCCTCCTGCACGACACCTTTTGCCAGGGTGGATTGGAAAATGATGTTCAGAGCCTCCGCTATTTCCTTCCTTGCTTCTGTTAACATCTTGGGATATATTTCATCTGGGCCTGGAGATTCAGATCGAGCGATTTGAGGACTTCTTTTTCCTCTTTGCAAACGTTTGTCCCGCAGGTCAAGATCATAAGTCTTGGTCCAAATTAGGATGTCTTCCGGCTTTGAACCTCAAATCGTGAATTATACCCCGATCACAACGAGCCCAGAAACAAGAACGTGTCCTTAAATTAACGTGTAACAGAGACATTCTCTGAGAGGTCCGTCTGTGGAATAAAAGGGCGTTTTTGAACAGTCATTCTGTTATCCGTTTCCTCCTGAAACATGAACAAATACGAAGACCACATTGTTATTTTGTCGCTAGATTCCATAAATTAGGTAAAATAATGAGCTGCACAAGGCACGGCTGGGAGTTGAACCCAGGATCTCCTGTTTCCTCGACAGATGCTTTAACCAACTAAGCCACAGCGCCAATTGATGATTTGTGGTCCCCACCTCCTCACTAATATCTATCAGCGACACTTCACTGTTGGGGGTTCAGGCCGTTTTGTCTCTGTCCATTTCGCTTGTCTGTTTCCCTCTGCATCCCGACACTGACTGCATTTCTCGCTGAGTTTATCTTTGTGTATCCTTCAGTGCGTTGATACACGGATGATTATGTATGATTGTATTTGTGACATTAAATAAATCAGGGCTTCAGACAATTCTCGCTCTGACATTGGAGAACTATTGAGCCGAACTTTACAGCGGAGTGTTGTTTATTGTGGTGCTGAAACTAAAAAAAATCGTAAGAGGAGCAAAAAGGGAAAAGGAGAAAAACTTATGAGGGAAAATGAGGACAACTCTCAAGGTTTTTACGAGTATATTAAGAGAAAGAAGGGAGGCTGAGAGTAATGTGGGCCGCTTAAAGACAGATGGAGGTGATATTGTAATTGAAAATCAGGAAATGGCAGAGTTGCTAAATTTTTACTTTGCATCGGTCGTCACAGAAATGGATGACGCTAACATACCAGAGACACGAGGAAAACTGTTAATAAATCAAGGGGATTCAGTACAAGTAAAATGATGGCAATGGAGAAAATGAGGAGGCGAAAGATAGACAAATCTCCAGGAGCTGATGGTTTCCACCCCAGGGGATGAAATGGAACAGGTGAGGAAATTTTACATGCTTTAGTCATGATCGATCAAAACTCTCTTGATTTTGGAATTGTTATTTAACGAAGCGCATCTTGATTGGAGGCTTGTGTTTGAGAAAGATCTCGAAGTGATAATTGAGAACAATTTTACAACACCAAGTTATAGTCCAACAAATTTATTTCAAATTTGGAATTTTAAATAAATTTGTTGGACTATAACTTGGTGTTGTAAAATTGTTTACAATTGTCAACCCCAGTCCATCACCGGCATCTCCACATCATGATAATTGAGAGACCGAAAATAAAGCTGTTTGACAGGAGCGCTGATGCTGTCGGTTGTTCGCTGCTCTCGTGTTGCACAATTATTGAGCGTGCGTCACTTATTTATAGCAGTATGGGCTCCAGAAATGACCAGGTTGTGAGTTCGAGCGTCTTCTAAAACAATCAAACCTTTTACTCCGAACATTTTGATCGGAGTTCAAAGTAGAAATGGTATCTTCCATAACGCAACTTGTTAACAACCAGTCGTTTTTACAATACGCTCTTGTGGGACAAACGTATGGAGGTCAACAATCGAATTCTTAGTTTTCCCATGTGGGCATTTGGGTTCCTCTGACCTACCGTCTTTAAATAGCAAGTGCCAGTTTACTTGTTCATCGGGGGAGAGGATGATTTTAGCGGTAGCTCATATGGCAAAGGGGCCGGTACAAGATCTTTAAATCTAAAGAACCAAACACACAATTCTTCTTTTCTTTGAACCGATATTCATCGGTTGGAAATTTCGTGTTGGGAAAATTTGGAAGAGAAATATGCTGCCTGGTTTCACTGTGTAACGGGAGAAATTATTCAGCTGACAGATGTTAATACGCTGAAAGGTCGAGAGGCCTTTTCCAACTCCCGTGTGGGACAAGTTCAGCTTTTGAGCCGCTGGGTAAAGTGCTATTTTAATTGCTGCTAACGAATGACACGACATTTGGCACAAACAAGAAGAATTGTAAACTCACGAGTTCACTGTTCATGTTTCTTACATCATGTTCAACAGAAACAAGGATTCTCCTCAACACGTTGCTGAGAATTTTATCAAACGGACCTCACCCTCGTTCGACGACTGCAGGGATAATTCAGAGATCTCCCATGAATATGTACGATGGGAGCTTATGTAGTATCGAGCCTGGGTAGCTCAGTCGGTAGAGTATCAGACTTTTAAAGTGGGCAGTGAGCTGAAGGTCCAGCGTTTAACTCCCTGTCCAGGCTCCAGATTTCGGAACAGCTGGCAAGCTGTGACTTTGGAGGGGGACCTGCGATGTGTTGTCAAAGTTTCGATGGTATCTTGTTTCCCAGGGATGGGCAGTAATGCGCCGTCTGAGGCGGTTCCCGATCAGGAATTCAACTTTACTGTATTAGTTCACTGTATTAATTTCGCAAAACTCATTCAACTCTGTTATCGTTGAGATACTGGATGGTCTAAAAATTGATAAGGAAGAGGCACTTGAACGGCCGGCTGTACTTAAAGTAGATAAGCCACCCGGTCCGGATGGGATGCATGCTCGGTTGCTGAGGGAAGTAAGGGTGGAAATTACGGAGGTACTGGCCATAATCTACCAACATCCTTTGATGTGTGGGTGGTGCCAGAGGACTGGAAAATTGCAAAGGTTACACCCTTGTCCAAAAAAGGGTGTACGGATAAACCCAGCAATTATAGGCCAGTCAGTTTAACCTCAGTGGTGGGGAAACGTTTAGAAACGATAACCCGGGACAGAATTAACAGCCACTTGGACGAGGGTGGATTGATTAGGGAAAGGCAGCACGGATTTGTTAAAGGCAAATCGTGGTTAACTGACCTGTTAGAGTTTTTTGATGAGGTAACAGAGAGGATAGATGAGGGCAATTTAGTTGATGTGGTGTATAAGGACTTTAAAATGGTGTTTGCTAAAGTGCCGCATGGTAGGCTTCTCATCAAGATTGCGGCCCATGGAATAAACGGGGCAGAAACAACATAAATGCAGAATTGACGAACAGCAGGAAACAGATTACTGGTGATCGGTTGTTTTTCGAACTGGCGAGAGGTGTACAGTGGTGTTCCCCAGGGATCAGTGCTGGGACCACTGCTTTTCTTGATACATATTAATGACTTGGACTTGAGTGCACAGAGCACAATTTCAAAATTTGCAGATGAAACAAAACTTGGAAGAGTAGTAAACAATGATAAGGATAGTGATAGACTTCAAATGATACAGACAGGCTGGTGGCATGGGCGGAGACGGGGCAGATGAAATTTATGGCAAAAAAAATGCGAAGTGATACATTTCGGTCGGAAAAACGAGGAGAGGCAAAATAAACTCCAGGGCACAAATGTAAAAGCGGTAGAGGAACAAAGAGGAGTTTATGTGTACAAATCGTTGAATGTGGCAGGGCAGGTTGAGAAAGCGGTTAAAAAGCATACGGCATCTTGGGCTTTAGAAATAGATGTATAGAGTACAAAAGTATAAAAGTATAGAAGTCAGGATGAAACTTTATAACACACTGGTTCGAACACAACTGAAATTTTGTGTGGGGTTCTGGACACCGCACTTCAGGAAAGATGTGAAGGCCTTCGAGGGGGTGCAGAAAAAAATACTATCAGAATTCCAGGGATAAGGGACTTTACTTACGTGGATAGACCGGAGAATCTGAGGTTGTTCTCCTTGGAACAGAGACGGTTTTGTAGAGATTTGATAGAGGTATTCAAAATCATGAAGGATCTTGGCATGGAAGATGGAGAGAACCTGTTCCATTGGCGGAAGGGTCAAGAACCAGAGGACTTAGATTTAAAGTGATTGGCAAAATAACCAAAGGTGAAATGAGGAAAAACTTTTTTACACAGCGAGAGGTTCGGATCTCGAATGCACTGCCCGAGGGTGTGATGGAGGCAGATTCAATCATGGCCTTCAAAGGGGAGCTGGATAAGTACTTGAAAGGAAACAAAATGCAGGGCTTCGGGGAAAGGCAGGGGAGTGGTTCTAGCTGGATTGCTCTTGCAGAGATCTCGCACGGACTCGATGGCGCGAATGGCCTCTTTCCGTGCTGTAAGCTTTCTATGATTCAATTCTATGTGTAGGTTGCAATGCAAAGGGAACAGAGCATGCCACAAATCGACACGACTCTTAGTATCCTCACAAGCAATGTATTTTAAGAGCAACTAATTCTGAAACGTCTTACTTGATAACTCAAGTCGTGCACTCGAAAGCAATTTGGTAAAGAGAGACTAATATTGGTGAATCGAAATAGTTAGTGTACAACTTGATATTGCTGTCCACCTAAATAGAAAACGAGATTGAATGGATCGAAGTGGTCTGAAAGGATGCGCGATCGGCTTTGAGAAGCAACCAACTTTTACACTGGCTGCACAACTAAAGCAACAGCGGCTCTTTGGTCTCGGGGTATGATTCTCGCTTAGGGAGTTTTGTTGAGGTCCCGGGTTCAAATCCCGGACGAGGCCGCATGTGTTTCGCCTTTTAGTGAAAAGTCACCAATTGTCTTCTCACATCTTTTCAGTTTTGCTGTTGGTGGAACTGAATTATATCCAGAGGATGTTTGTGCTCCAGTGGACTGAATGCCGAAGTTTCGTCGGCGCAATACACATGAAGCAAATAAAATATCTGAAGATGATGAGGAGATTGAAACTGAATTTGGATTTTTCCCAATTCAGGCGGATATTAGATGACGGGATAGAAAGCCACATATCCAAGTTTGCCGATGACACCAAGATGGGCAGCATTGTAAGCAGTGCAGATGAAAGCAACAAATTACAGAGAGGCATTAATATAATAAATGAATGTGCAAAATTGTGGCAAATCGATATGAATTTCGTCAAGTGTGAGGTCATCCACTTTGGACCTAAAAGGATAAATCAGAGTACTTTCGAAATGGTGAAAAGCTCGAAACAGTGGAGGTCCAAAAAGACTTTGGGGTCCATGAACATACATCATTAAAATGTCATGGACAGGTACAAAAAATAATCAAAAAGGTTAATGGAATGTTGGTCTTTATATCCAGAGGACTAGAATACAAGGGGATAGGCATTATGATACAGTTATACAAAGCTCTGGTTGGACCACACCTGGAGTATTGCCTTCGGTTCTGGGCAACGCACCTCAGGAAGGATATATTGGCTATGAAGGGAGTGCAGCGTCGATTTACTAGAATGTTACCTGGACTCCGAAGTTGAAATTACGTGGAGAGATTACATAAACTCGGGTTTGCCTCGAATTCAGTAGATTAAGTGCTGATTTGATCGAACATTTCAAAATATTAAGGGGAACTGATGGGGTAAATAGAAAAAAAAAGATTTCCGCCCGTTAGCGTGTCTCGGACTCGGGGACGCAGCCTAAATATTAGGGTCAGGACTTTCAGGAGTGAAGTTGGGAAACACCTCTGCAAGCAAAGGGAGGGAGAAGTTTGGAATTCTCTTCCACAAACGGCAGTTGATGCGAACTCAATTGTTAATTTTAAAACTGAAATTGATAGATTTTTGTTAACCAAAGGCATTAAGGGACATGGGGCTAAGGCGATAATATGCAGTTTGGTTACATATCAACCAGGATCTCACTGAATTGCGCATAAGACTCGAGGGGCGAAATAGTATACTTTTGCTCCTCAGTTCCTCATTGTTACAGAATGATCCTGCATTGTATCGGGAATCGAACCAAGGTCTCCAGCGTAACAAGTAAGAATTCGACCCCAAGCACCATCAACGCGCGCGTTTGTAACAGCAGCATGTGTCCATTTGGAATCCGATCTGAATGAACATGCCGTTTACAGCTGCGGTGGCCGAGTGTTTAAAGCGTTGGACTCAAAATTCAATTGAGGTTTTCCTGCCCAGGTTTGAATTCTGCTCGCAGAGCTACTGTTTAAAGATCCCTTCATTGCTGAAATAGATTAATTGGAGTTAATTGTCCGCATTTATCTCTCTCCCAGAATGAGAGATTCTCCAGCGAGGCCGATGCTTTTAACTTGTGTCCAATCTTCTCTTGCAAGATTTCAAGACCCAAGAAGGAATCTCTCCCAATCTGTAACATAAATTCTGCTAGTTTGCAAAACCTGACATTTATACTCTTTATTTTCTTTGCCTGCATCTCTCCATCTCTCCATGTCTCCGTCTCTTGTCTCTCTGTATTGTCCACAATGGACTTCTCAGGCTTCCTTGAACGGCGATGGCTGATCTAACCTGCAACAATTGCAGAGAACGTTAAAGAAAAAAAAGACTGAGCAAGTAGGAAAAGGAAAGGTGCAACCCAGCTGATAAATTCGTAGCTAATGTTTCCACATTCGTGGCTCTTCGTTCTCATGGTGAATGAAAGCAGCAATTTGACTGAAGTGTACTTCTGGTGGAGTGTAAACTATGACGATGCCGAGACAGACGACAATGTCGTTTCAGAGTAATTCATTCTGTAAAGTGTTACTTGATAATACAAGTCGGACATTCAAAACAAATTTGATAAAGAGAGACGAATATTGTTGATCTGAAATAATTAGTTTAGAACCTGATATTGCTCTACATCGTATATCGTACAAGAAAGCGAGATTGGATGGCCATGGTGTTCTGAAAGGATGGCGGATCGGCTGCGTGGCAGCGAAATTTTACAGTGGCTGCACGGCTCTGTTACCAGTTGGACTTTGGATCTGATTCGCGCTCAGGGAGTTTCACTGGTTCAAATCCCGGTATGAGCCCCCTTGCGTCCCCATTTTTCGTCAAAAACCACCAATTGGCTTCTCACATCTTTGAAGCAAGTGCAGAAGGTCGGTTTGACTTATCTCCAGCCGAGCATGTTTGAACACCAGAGGAGAGAATGCAGAGGGTTTGTCCACGAAAGACACGTAGACGAAATGAAGATAATCTTTCAAGAAGTTGTACAGATTGAAGCCGGCACATGAATTTATCCCAATTCAGGCGATCTCATGGGTACAGGTACAAAAGGTAAAGGAAGCTGCATTGGCCTGGAACCAAACCCCTGGTTTCCCGTCGGCAGTCGAGGGTTCTACACTCAACCACCAATCCACACACGGCTGCAGGCTGCACGTGTGGCGTTGAATACAAGTCTGGAACATGCAGTCTGGCAGAGTTCCTGTGATGAGCCTGCGCAGTCTCCAACCGCGTGCTACCTGTGGGTGACCAAACGAGTGGGTCAAACATGGTCTTGAAATTCACTGAGATTCGAAATCACTTCACACCGCCACTGTAAAATGGTCAAATAAATAAGAGCTGTAGTTACCAGGCAGCGTTTACTTTTTTCAGAAATAATGTAAGAATCCAGCCCTATGTACACGTCTAAGATTTCACGGCATGCGACGAATTTCCTTTAAGCTGCCACCTAAATTCTGCTCAACCACAGAATTGGAGATTTATACTATTTTTCTTTGCATGTATCTATCTATCTCTGTCTGCGTTTCTTCACTTTCGCTGTTGATCCCTAATGGACTTATCAGGCTTCCTTCAACAGCCAGGTCTGCAAACCCGGGATGGGAAAAGGCTGTCAGTTCTTCGTCCAATTGTTGGATTTCGACGGGTTGTGTTTTGCTTTTTTCCGTCTCCGTTTTCGGAAAACATAAACCGAGATGGGATTTCCCCTGCTCGGCTCCCGTCACCTGCGGATAATGAGAATGAACCCGATCTATCATCCGGTCCTAATAACTGTATTCTCATTGTTTAACAATAAAATTACGGGGTTACAGTTATTTTCAGGACACATTTTAGAAATTCAGATTTATTCGAAAACTAGAAGCACGTGGGATTAAAGGGCCGGTGGTAACGTGGGCAAGTAATAGGCTGGGGGATAGGAGGCAGAGAGTAGTGGTGAACGGATGTTTTTCTGACTGGGGAGAAATATGCAGTGGAATTCCCCCAGGGGTCGGTATTAGGATTATTGCTTTTCTTGTTATATATAAATGTCTTGGATGTGGGAATAGGGAATACAATTTCGAAGTTTGCGGATGATACAGAACTTGGCAACGTAGTAAATAGTGAGCATGATAATAGCAGACTTCAGGAGGACATGGACAGACTGGTGAAATTGGCGGTCACGTGACAGATTTAACGCCGATCAGTGTGAAGTGATGCACTTTTGGAAGAAGAACATGGAGAGGCAGTATAATCTAAATGGAACAATTTATGGGGGGTTCCAAGAGCAGAGGGACCTGGGGGTTCATATTCAGAAAACAGGGCAAGTTGATAAGGCGGTTAAGAAAGCATATGGGATACTTCGCTTTGTAAATAGGGGCATTGAATACAAAAAATGGAAATCATACTAATCCTTACAAATCAGTGTTTAGGTCTCATCTGGAGTATATTGTACAGATCTGGGCACCACACTTTAGGATGAAAAGGGATTGAAGAGGATTCAGAGCAGGTTGACCTGGATGATACCAGGGATGAGGGACTTCAGTTATTTGGAGAGATTGGAGAAGCTGGGATTGTTCTCCTTGCAGCAGAGATGGTTAACGGGAGACCTAATAGAGGTATTCAAAATAATGAGAGGTTTTGAAAGAGCAAGTAGGGAGAAACTGTTTCCTCTGGCATGTGGGTTGGTAACCAGAGATCATAGATTTAAAATAATTGGGAAAAGAACTAGAGGGGAATTGAGGAGAATTTTTTTCACACAGAGGGTTGTTAAGATCAGGAACACACTTCCTGAAAGGATGGTGGAATTCGATTCCATGGGATCATTCAAAAGGCAATTGGACATAATTGAAGAGGATTAATTTGCAGTGTTATGGGGAAAAATCTGGGGTGTGGGTCTAATTTGGAAAGGTCTTCGAAAAAGCCGACACTGGCACGACGGCCGAATGGCCTCCTTCTGTGCTGTAAGATTCTATGATTCTATGATTACCTTCTGAATCATTACAATTGAAGCTATTCAGTGTTGAGCAACCAAGAAAATTATAACCGTGATATTCTGCTTCTCCATTCCCTTATGAATATCGCAGATTATACTGTCCAGGCGGGGGTGGGTCTGAATGGGGGATAGAGTGCGGAGCTTGGAATGGAAGCCCAGCAGAATGAACTTGGTCTCATCAGTTTTTGTTATTTTTCCGACCAGTTGCCCGAAGCAGGCGGTGAACCTTTTTCTCGAGAGAGGATCGTCATTTCAGTTCAGAAGGAAAAAGGTATCAAGAAAATCGCGTAAAACGCACACAGAATGATCCGGGACTTACAGCACATCCCTTTTAAACAGACACAGACACGGAATGATCCGGACATAAATCATAATTATGGGACATAAGTTTCTCTTACGTTGACCATAAGATTTACTCATTTTACAATGACACCAATGTGCACTCTGATATTTCGCGATCTCACAATCTCACAATCTCAACACCTTCCTGGAAGGAACTGTTGCTGATTTCAGCAAACAATGCAAAACCCTCCGTCTGCCGTTTCGAGAAGGATGGGACTTTGACCAGACCTTCTGGGTGGACTGAATGGGAGAAACAAAACTTAAACGCAATAACGACGAAGATGGGATTCGAACCCACGCGTGCAGAGCACAATGGATTAGCAGTCCATCGCCTTAACCTCTCGGCCACCTCGTCGCATGCGGAAACATGCGAAACCCCCTTTATTCAAAATTAAAATTCTGGCTATGTTGCCAATCTGAAATAAAAACTGTCAATGTGTATATCCTCAGCAGGTCAGGCAGAATCTTTCGACATAGAAACAGAGTTAACGTTTCAGGTCCATGACCATCACATGAGTATTCCAACTCACTCAACTTGCGCCTTGTAAATGGGTGAACGGCTTTAGGGAGTTAGAAGGTGAGTCACTTGGCGCAGAATATCCAGCCTCTGACCTGCTCTTGTCGCCACAATATTTATGTAGCTGGTCCAGTTATGTTTCTGGTTAATGGTGACCACCAGTATGTTGATAGTGGGGGATTCGGCGATGTTACTAACGAATCCCCACAGAAGAGATTTACTGTAATGATTCCAGGGATGAGGGGTATAAGTTTCATGAATAGATTGGAGAAACTGGGGTTGTTCTGCTTGGAACAGAGACGGTTACGAGGAGATTTGATAGAGGTATTCAAAATCATGAAGGATCTAGACAGAGGAGATAGAGAGAAACTGTTCCAATTGGCGGAAGGTTCAAGGACCAGAGAACATAGATTTAAGGTGTTTGGCAAAAGAACCAAAGGTGACATGAGGAAAAACTTTTCGACACAGCGAGTGTTTCGGGTCTGGAATACACCGCCCGACGGGGTGATGGAGGCAGATTCAATCATGGTGTTCAATAAAGAACTGGATAAGTATTTGAAACGAAAGAGAATACAGGTCTACAGGGATAGGGTGGGGGAGTGGGTCTGTCTGGATTGCACTTGCAGAGAGCCGGCACGGACTCGATGTGCCGAATGGCCTCTTTTCGTGCTGTGACCTTTCTATGATTCTATTCTATTTGTGGGAGGCGATGCAAAGCGACCGGAGCGTGACGTAAATCGACCTGCTCATGTACATTCCCTGATAATAAATCCTTGTGTGATGCAAAGAAGAAATTCATAATTATGGTGCATATCTTTTATATTATACTGACTGTAAGAGGTACTCGGTTCACCAGGGCGCCATTGTGCACATTGATTGATGCTTCACCTCGATCACCACTTGAAGTCCCAACACCTCCGTCCAAGAAACAGTTGGGTGGCAATCCAGACTTTGCTGAATTTTGCAAACAGGTTTAAACCAGCAATGCGGAAAAGCACTTCTTATCAAAGAATGGTTTTTGGTGAGGCGGCGAAAATGGAAGGGTGCACATATTCTGGCAGCAGTGAGATTCGAACCCTCATAATTCAGAGATGGAAACCAACATCTCAGACAGCGCAGTTATTCACGCAATTGGTAAGCCATTCAGATCGGATGACAAAGCTCATACAGCTGAAACGTTTCCTCTGGTTCTTTCACCACAGGTGCTGCCTGACCTGCTCAGCGTTTTCAGCATTTTCTGTTTTCATTTTTGTGATTTCACAATGGCTGTTTGCCTGAAAACACCCAATTTGACCCAAGGACGCAGCTCGCACTTTACTTTCCTCACGTGCTTAAAGTCTGCCGTTTCCGAACTAAATCTCCTCCACGCCGAGCTTTCAAAGGACCTTTCGCTCACGGCCAACCTCCTGTAATCGACACCTTTTCACCATTGCCGCTCTTTTCATTTCTCCTCATTCCTTTTCAATCGGACATTTCCACAGACCTATTAAGATCAAGCGGAACATTTCCGACTTTCCTGCACCGCCCAGATTGCCAAAAATGCACATTTCAGCCGTCTTTCGCAGCAATGTCTCGCCGCCCGTCTCTCCCTCACATCAACTGTTCGGGGAAAAGCGCCAACGACCATGAAAACAAAACCCAGTTCTTCAGTGAACAACCCCGTGTCACAAGATACCCCATGGAAATTTCACGGAAAAGTATGCGCTGTCCTTCCGAATGCCAGCCCTGCTTTCTTAGAGCTTGTCTCTGGAGCAGATCGAAATGTATCGACTGGTTTCAAGGCACAAATGAACATTGATGCGAACGGGACATGTGCCCCCGAGAAACAGCGGTCGATGGAGAGCAAACTTAAAGCAGAAGAATGTGAAAGTGAATGTTAGATTCGGCAAGGCCGCAGGAAAGTCTCAATGAAATAGACCATGATCGTCGAAGGAAGGAAAAGCTGGAAGAAGCGGCAGGTCTGAATTGTGGATCATCCAGCAGAGACACATGGAGAACAAAAACAGGATAAAGACAAAGGTGCTGGGGCAGAAAGAAAAAGCACGAAATAAGAGGAATGAAAAGAGAGTGAAAGAAAGAATGGGAGAGAGGGAGGTGAAAGAAAGAAAGAGAGAAAGAAAGATAGAAGGGAGAGAGAAAATCAAGCGTGCAATACTCACCCCGCAAACGGGCGCTGCTCCCAATCGGCTACACTTGGCCCCACAGACCCTCATCCCATTCACACCATCCTTCAATACACTGTCAATGTTGTGCAGTGAAACAGAGAGTTTAAAGGTATAATGACACACACACCATCCTAAAATACACTTTCAATACCTGTGCAGAGAGACAGAGAGTTTAAAGATGCAGAGATACTTACATACTATCCTACGGTACACATTAAACATCCGTGCAGTGAGTCAGAGAGTTTACAGGTACAGAGACACACAGCGTCCCACAATACACTTCAAATCACGTGCAGTGAGTCAGAGCGTTTCAGGATCTCGAGAAATTCACTTTCTTTTTTCAAAAGTGGTACATCCCAGAAGCAAGAGAGAGCGTGGGTCAGTCTCCCTCTCCTGATAGAGCTGAGGCTTGTCAGTCAAGAGTCCTCTCCTCCGTGTATTGGCCGTGGAGGAAGTGCAGAGTAGATTTAATAGAATACCTTCAGCCTGACCGAGGTTAGGCTGACTGGCCTGTAATTACTTGATCTATCCTTTTCTCCCTGTTTATACAACAGTACAACTTTAGCAGTCCTCCAATCCTTCGGCATATCACCTGTAACCAGGGAGGATTGGAAAATGATGACCAGAGCCTCCGTTATTTCCTTCCTTGCTTCTGTTAACAGCCTGGGATATATTTCATCGGGGTCGGGAGATTCAGGTGGAGTGATCTGCAGACTTCATTTTCCTCTTTGCAAAGATTTTCACCGCAGGTCAAGATCACAAGTCTCGGTCCAAATTAGGACTACTTCCGGGTTTGAACCTCAAATCGTGAATTATACCCTGACCTCAACGAGCCCAAAAACGAGAACGTTTCTTTAAGTTAACCCGTTGCTGACACATTCTATGAGAGGTCTGACTGTACACTGAAAGGGCGTTTTAGAAGAGTCAATCCAATATCAGTTTCCTCCTCAAACCTGAACAAATACCAAATCCAAAGTGCCATTTTGTCGCTTAATTCCACAAATTATGTAAAAATAATTAGTTATGCAAGGCACTGCTGGGAGTTGAACCCAGGATCTCCTGTTTACAAGACAGATGCTTTAACCAACTAAGCCACAGCGCCCATTCATGTTCGCTCAGCCCCACCTCCTCTCACTAATATCTATCAGCGATACGTCACTGTCTGTTTGGGGTTCAGACCGTTTCATCTTTGTCTGTTTGGTTTGTCCGTTCACCTGTGCATCCCGATGCTGCCTGCATATCTCGTTTTGTTTATCTTTGTGTCTCCATCAATGCGTTGATATACGGATGAGTATGTGTACTTATTTATGTTACATTAAATAAATTACCGGTTTAGACAATTCTCGCTCTGAAAGTGAAGAAATATTAAGACGAACTTTACAGCAAAGTATTGTTTATTTTGGTGCTGAAAATAAAAAACCGTAAGAGGTCCAAACAGGGAAAAGGAGATAAACCTGTTAGGGAAAAAGAGGACAACAGTCAAGATTTTTACCAGTATATTAAGTGAAAGAAGGGAGGCTTAGAGTAATGTGGGCCGCTTAAAGACAGATGGAGGTGATATTGTAATTGAAAATCATGAAATGTAGAGTTGCTAAATATTTACTTTGCTTCGTTCGTCACAGAAATAAATGAGGCTATCATATCAGAGATATGAGGAAAACTGTAAATAAATCAAGGGGTTTCAGTATAAGTAAAATAATGGCAATGGAGAAAATAATTAGATTAAAGATAGACAAATCTCCAGGACCTGATGGTTGCCATCCCAGTGGGCTGAGAGGACGAGGTGAGGAAATTGTACATGCTTTAGTCATGATCGTTCAAAATCTCTTGATTCAGGAATTGTTCCTTTGATGGAAACAATTTCAATGTCACTCCATTATTTGGGATGGGTAGCAGAGATGATGTTGGAAATTTTCGACCCATTAGTCTGACATCCGTTGTGGGGAAGTTGCCAGTATCCGTTATTAGGGAAAGAAAGATTGAGCACTTGGATAAACAGGGTAAGTCAAGTCTAACAAAACTAGTTGAACTTTATGAAGATGTAACTAACGTGGTATTTCATGGAGTATCCATGGTTGTTAAATGATATTGACTTCCAGAGGTATTCGATAAGGAACCATATAAGAGACTGTTAACGACAATGACAGTGCGGAGAATTTGAGGCAACCTAATGAAATTGGTAGGGAGTTGGTTTTCAGGTGGGAGACAGAGTCCCGGTATATAAATGACATAGACGAAGGAATAGAGAGCCGTGTATCCACGTGTGTCGCTGACACCAAGATAGGTGTCGCAGTGAGTCGTGTCGATGGAAGCATAAAGTTACAAAGGGAAATTGATAAATTAAGAGAGTTGGCAAAACTGTGGCAGATGGAGCAACATAGAATTACATAGAATGTACATCACGGAAACAGGCAATTCGGCCCAACTAGACAATGCCGGTGTTTATGCTGCAAACAAGCCTCCGCCAACCCCATTTAATCTAACCCTATGAGCAAACCCTTAGATTCCTTTCTCCTCCATTTGTTTTTCTAGCTTCGCTGTAAACGAATCCATGCTATTCGCCTAAACGACTCCTTGTGGGAGCGAATTGAACATTCTAACCACTCTCTGGGTGAATGTGTTCCTCTTGAATGCCATATTGAATTAAATAGTGACTACCTTATATTCATTGCCTCAATGATTTGGAGTCCCCACCTCCACAAATGCAAACACCTTATCTACGTCTAACCTATCAAACCCTTGCATAATCTTAAAGTCCTATATCAGGTCACCCCTCAGCCTTCTCTTTTCTATACAGAAGAGCTCCAGTCTGTTCAAACTTTCAATATGGAGAAGTGTGAGTTCATCTACTTTGGACTGAAGCAAGATAGATCAGAGTATTTTCTGAAAGGTGAGAAGCTAGGAACTGTGGAGGAGCAGAGAGATTTAGGAGTCCAAGTACAGAAATCGCTAAAAGCCAGTGGAATGGTCGAAACATTTATTTAAATGTCTCATGGGATGTTGGCCTTTATCTCAAAGAAGCTGGTATTCAAAGGGGGAGAATGTTACAGATAGAAATATCTGCTGAGACCCCATTTAAAGTACTGCATTCAGCTCTGGGCACCACACATCAGGATTGGCCTTGGAGAGGCTGCAGCGCAGATTCACCAGAATGATACCGGGGCTAAAATGGTTAAATTATGAAGACAGGTTATGCGGAGGTCGGTCCTCATTTTTCTCTTTTGGATCCGGCCCTATCCGTTTACTGTGGACGGGAGCGCGTCTGATACTAAGTCAGTCAGAATCGGATGCAAATCACATAACCGGCACAGCAGCTCTGGAATTGACGACTGGTTTCACATTGAGTCTTTTTTATGGGATAGGCTGTACATTGTTTGTATAATAATAATAAGTTTGATACAATGAAGGTTTTTTCAGTTATTTCCCATTTCCACCTACACCAGTTTTATGTAGTAACAGGTAACAATATTTAAGGGATGTGATGTACAGTGTTGGTTGAATCAGTGTAATTTAACTTGATATATTGTAGAATCTCTTGTCTATCCCAGGCTCTTACCTCAGGCTTAGATCCTCACCTAGTTTAAAACCAGTCACTCACTGATATAAATAAACCAGTAACAACCCCGAAACCTCAGCGGGTATATTTTTTCGGATACTAAGTGACGGTCCCAATTTCCACTGAAATTCTCGATCAGCAAATCCCAGAGGCTGTTTTGGGTTTGACAAACTGTGAAACAGATTGTTTTAAAAGCCGGAAAGAGGGGAAAACTGGTGGTTGATATTAAGTGTTATACATTAACTCTTTCTGTTTCCGATTTGCTATTTATCTTTGTGTGTGACTGACAGGAGCGGCTATAACGGAGCCCAGTGACTGGGGAACGAGCTGCACTGAATCATTGTCCTGTGTTACAGACCGGCTCGTTCGACCTGTTCATTTCGTCTCATCTCATTGTCAGCAAACAGGAAATTACTGAAGTTAAGGCTGGTGAATAACAGCTCGAAATATCAATCCTCTCCACCATTGGGGACAGAGTCTTCCGAAAAACAGGGATTTTCACTCATGCAAATTTCATCCACATTTTCTGCTCTTCATTTCTCTGATCTGTTTGATGCGGCTTTCCCTTCAATTCACGACTTACAGGAAAAACCCGATTTTATAGTCGATTTTCGGGTCAAGAGTTATGGTGAGATTTCAAATAATTGAAATCGACCCTTATTAACGCCAATATCGTCACCTACACGTTTGAAAAATGCAAAGCGGCTTCACTCACGGTTTTGTGCACAACTCGTTCAAAGATACTTTCGGTAATTGGAGGGTCTTTGAAGTGATGACACGAACATCACAGTTCGCGCTGCCATTTTCCTCAAGACGCTTTAGATTCATGTGGAATGATTACGGTCTGGCGTTTAAATCTGTTCCCTCTTCACAAATCCCCCTTTGAACCTGTATCCTTCAGTATTTTTGAGAACCGATACTAAATCGGTTTGCCCTGTACTGTACATTACTTTTAAAATATTACAGATAAGCAGAGCACTTGAGCTGTCACGGCTGTGACTTTGACTTATCTCCCTCTCCTCCAGATCGCCTGGACAACTGCCACTAACCACAATCTTCTGTCACACTTCTCCATCAGGAAGTTCCGAGCCTCGGTTTTCAAATGAAATAACTCCCATCTCTTCAATCAACGACAGCCCAGGGAGAGTTTCTCAGTTTCATTTCACACTTTATCCAAATCCTCCTTAAAGTACCATCAAAAATTGTCCTTTAGTTAATAATAATATAAATAAAAGTTCTTATCTTCTGGGGTTTTGTTTCAGATTCCATGACTTTGAACGGTCACTGCGGATATTTATCGAAGCGCGTCTTGATTGGACGCTTCTTGGAGAAATTGGAGAAAGATCTCGAAGCGATAATTGGGAGACGGAAAATGAAGCTGTTTGACGGGAGCACAGATGTTACCGATTGTGCGCTGCTCTTGTGGCGCAAACGGTCAGCGTGCTGTACTCTTATGATGCTCCAAAAATGCCCAGGTTGTGAGTTTTAGCCTCACCTAGAACAGTGGAACATTTTGACGGGAGTTCAAGGTTCAACTGATATGTTCCATAACGCATCTACTTCTTAGTGTTCCCACGTGGGCACTTGGGTTCCTCTGGCCTCCCGTCTTGCAATAGCAGGTGTGAGTTTACTTGTTTATAGGGGGAGAGGGGACCATTAGCGGCAGCTGATATGGCAAAGGGGCCGGTACCAGATCTTTAAATCTAAAGAACCAAACAAACAATTCTTCCTTTCGTTTAGCGGATATTCATCGGTTGGAAGTTTCGTGTGGGGAAAATTTGGAAGGGAAATCTGCTGCCTGGTGTCACTGTGTAACGGATGAAATTATTCAGTTTACAGATGTTAATACGCTGAAAGTTCGTGAGGTTTTTTCCAACTCCCGTGTGGGGCAAGTTCAGCTTTTGAGCCATTGGGTAAAGTGTTATTTTAATTGGTGCGAACGAATGACAGGACATTTGGCACAAACAAGAAGAATTGTAACCTCAAGAGTTCACTGTCCACGTTTCTCACATCATGTTCAACAGAAACAAGGATTCTCCTCAACACGTCACTGAGAATTTTCAAAAAGGGATCCTCATCATGGTTCGACGTCAACGAGGGATAATTCCGAGCACAGGAATCTGCATAATGGAAACTTTTCTAATCGCGAGTCCGGGTAGCTCAGTCGGGAGAACATCGGACTTTTAAAACCGATAATGATCTGAAGGTTCAAGGTCTGGTTCAGGCTGTAAATTTTGAAACAGCTGGCAAATTCTGTCTTTGCAGCGGAGCAACAACTGCGGGACAGGCGATGCTGCGATGTGCTGTCAAAGCTTCGGTGGTATCTTATTTCCCAGGGATGGACAGAAATGCGCTTTCTTCGGCGGCATTCGCTGCTTTCCGCCAGCAACGTGTGATTGGAGAGAGCGGGGCCGGACAGGCGGCCTGAATGTTATCGCTGTCATGGCCTCACTCAATCCGGGAGCTGGGGAACATCGAAATCGAAAAACTGATGGATGCAGTGCTGTTTCGAACTGTAGGTATTAACCGAGGCAGCGCTGCAGGATTCTTTAATGATCTCTCACAAATCAACTGAAAACAGTCGCAATTTGCAGCTTTGAGAGGGGCTTTCTGCACCGTTAGGGCAGGAAAAGGGAGTGAGGGAGAGACACTGTCGGTATCTCTGCAATGCTTGAGTTTGTGTAGAACTGTGCAGAGGTTCTATGAGGTGCTGTATTTTATTCATATTTAACTACAGAGTGAATTCTTGCTTTATTTATATTTATTAAATGTTAGTGGATCACATTTTCAAAATATTTCCGCTCGGTTTCGAACCAGGGTTATTTAGTGTGTTAGACGAACGTGATAATTAATACACAACGAAAAGTCAACTGTGTAAATGCATATCGGCTTAACTCAGGAGATACATGCCGTCTGCAAATGCTCTCAGTGCGAGAGCCGGGTCAGATTCCCGTTCAGGGAATTAAATTTTACATAATAGTTTATTGTATTAATTTAGCAAAAATCATTAAACTCTGTAAAAAGATGAATACTCGTTTTAATCGCCATTAATCAACCAGCAACATTCTGTTTCAGACTGAAGGAAATCCGAACATTTTTTTAATTCATTCATGGGATGTGGGCGTCGGTGGAAAGGCCAGCACTTATTGCCCAATCCTAATTGCCCTTGAGAAGATGGAGGTGATCCGCCTTCTTGAACCGCTGCTCTCCGTGTGGTGAAGGTTCTCCCACAGTGCTGCGAGGTGGGGAGTTCCAGGATTTTGACCCAGCGACGATGAAGGAACGGCGATATATTTCCAAGTAACTATGGTGTGTGACTTGGAGGGGGCGTGCAGGTTGCGGTGTTCATATGTGCCTTCTGCCCTTGTCCTTCCAGGTGGGAGAGGTCGCGGGTTTGGGAGGTGCATCTTGTGGATGGTACACACTGCAGCCACGGTGCGCTGGTGGTGAAGGGAGTGAATGTTTAGGGTGGTGGATGAGGTGCCAATCAAATGGGCTGCTTTTTCCTGGGTTGTGTCGAGCCTCTTGAGTGTTGTTGGAGCTGCACTCATCCAGGCAAGTGGAGAGTATTCCCTCACACTCCTGACTTATGCCTTGTAGATGTTAGAAAGGTTTTGGGGAGTCACGAGTCTCCAGTGCAATCACACCTTTCCTGTAATGTGATGACCACAACTGCACGCAGTACTCAAGTTGTGGCCTAACTAATGTTATATACAGTTCCAGCGTAACCTCACTGCTGTTACAGTCTATGCCTCGGCTAATTAAGGAAAGTATCCTGCATGCCTTTTAACCACCTTATCTACCTGTCCATCTACCTTCAGGGATCTGTGGATATGCACTCCAAGATCCCTCTGTTCATCTACACCTCTCAGTATCCTCCCAAGCAAGGTAGTTTCAGAGCAACTAATTGTGAAACGTCTTACTTGATCATACAGGTCGTCCAGACATAACCATTTGGTAAAGGGAGACGAATATTGGTGATTGGAAATAGTTAGTGTGCAAGTTGATATTGCTGTACACCTGAATAGAAAACGAGATGGGATGGACAGAAGCGGTCTGAAAGATGGCTGATCGGCTGTGGGAGACAGCGGACATTTATACTGGCTGCAAGACGTCAGCTGCAGTGGTTTGTTGTTCTCGGGGTATGATTCTCACTTTGGGGATTTTATTGATTAATGATACGAATGATGCCGGGTTCGAATCCACGACGACCCTTACAACCACAAGGCTTTTTGTGAAAAGTCACCAATTGGATTCTGATACCTTTTCAGTGTTGCTGTTGGTCGAATTGAATTATATCCAGAGCAATTTTAAGATCCAGAGGAGAGAGTACGGAACTTTCCAAGGCGAAACATATGTGAAGTAAATAAATGTCTCAAGCTGATGAGGAGATTGAAGCTCGATGTGAATTTACCTTCAGGCGGCCTCATTGATATTGGATGACAGGATAGAAAGCCACATATCCAAGTTAGCCGATAACACCAAGATGGGCAGCATTGTACGCAGTGCAGATGGAAGAACAATATTACAGAGAGACATTAACATAATAAATGAATGGGCAAAACTGTGACAAATGGATTTCAATTTAGTCCAGTGTGAGGTCATCCACTTTGGACCTAAAGATAATATTTCAGAATACTTTCTAAATGATGAAATGCTGGAAACTGGTCCAAAGGGACTTCGGGGTGCAGCTACATAGTCATTAGAATGTCATGGACAGGTGCAGAAAATAATCAAAAAGGTTAATGTAATGCTGGCCTTTATATTTAGAGGAATAGAATACTAGAGAATAGACATTATGCTACAGCTATTCAAAGCTCTGGTTAGATCACACCTGGAGTACTGTGTTCAGTTCTGGACACCGCACCTGAGGGAGGATATATTGGCTGTGGAGGGAGTGCAGTGTAGATTTACTAGAATGATACCTGGACTCCAAGGGTTAAATTCCGACGAGAGATTACACAAACTAGGGTTGTTTACCCTGGAATTTGGGAGGTTAAGGGCTGATTTTATCGAAGTTTTCAAGATATTAAGGGAATTGTTGGGGTAGATAGAGAGAAACTATTTCTGCTCGTTGGGTGCCTGGGACGAGGGGACAAAGCATCAATATTGGAGTCAGCAATTGCAGGAGTGAAGTTGGGAAACACTTCCACAAGAAAAGGGAGGTAGAAGTTTGGAACTCTCTGTGGCAAACAGCAGTTGATGCGAGCTTAATTGTTAATTTTAAACCTGAGTTTGACAGGTTTTTGTGAACCAAAGGAATTAAGGTATATGATGCTCAGGCGGTTTTCTGGATGTTGGTCACAGATCAGCCATAATCTCATTGAATTGCGGAACAGTCTCGAGGGGCAAAATGGCCGTTGCCAGTTCCCAAGTTGCTCATTGGTGCAGAAAACAAAGCGATCCTGCATTGGCCGGGAATCGAACCCGAGTCCCTCGCGTGGGAGGCGAGAATTCTACCACTGAACCACCAATGCTGGTACATCTATTAACTGCAAATGTCCACTTCCGTCTCTTCGCTCTCATAGTGAATGAAAGTAGCAATTTGAGTAAAGTTTACTTCCGGTCGAGTGTATATTGTGACGATACCGAGACAGACGATAATGTAGTTTCAGCGCAGTTCATTCTGTTAAGTGTTACTTCATATTACAAGTCGTACATTCAAAACGAATTTGATAAAGAGAGACTAATATTGTTGATATGAAATAATTGGTGTAGAATCATAGAATCATAGAAGTTACAACATGGAAACAGGCCCTTCGGCCCAACATGTCCATGTCGCCCAGTTTATACCACTAAGCTAGTCACAATTGCCTGCACTTGGCCCATATCCCTCGATACCCATCTTCCCCATGTAACTGTCCAAATGCTTTTTAAAAGACAAAATTGTACCCGCCTCTACTACTGCCTCTGGCAGCTCGTTCCAGACACTCACCACCCTTTGAGTGAAAAAATTGCCCCTCTGGATCCTTTTGTATCTCTCCCCTCTCACCTTAAATCTGTGCCCCCTCGTTATAGACTCCCCTACCTTTGGGAAAAGATTTTGACTATCGACCTTATCTATGCCCCTCATTATTTTATAGACTTCTATAAGATCACCCCTTAACCTCCTACTCTCCAGGGAATAAAGTCCCAGTCTGTCTAACCTCTCCCTGTAAGTCAAACCATCAAGTCCCGGTAGCATCCTAGTAAATCTTTTCTGCACTCTTTCTAGTTTAATAATATCCTTTCTATAATAGGGTGACCAGAACTGTACACAGTACTCCAAGTGTGGCCTCACCAATGCCCTGTACAACTTCAACAAGACATCCCAACTCCTGCATTCAATGTTCTGACCAATGAAACCAAGCATGCTGAATGCCTTCTTCACCACCCTATCCACCTGTGACTCCACTTTCAAGGAGCTATGAATCTGTACTCCTAGATCTCTTTGTTCTATAACTCTCCCCAACGCCCTACCATTAACGGAGTAGGTCCTGGCCCGATTCGATCTACCAAAATGCATCACCTCACATTTATCTAAATTAAACTCCATCTGCCATTCATCGGCCCACTGGCCCAATTTATCAAGATCCCGTTGCAATCCTAGATAACCTTCTTCACTATCCACAATGCCACCAATCTTGGTGTCATCTGCAAACTTACTAACCATGCCTCCTAAATTCTCATCCAAATCATTAATATAAATAACAAATAACAGCGGACCCAGCACCGATACCTGAGGCACACCGCTGGACACAGGCATCCAGTTTGAAAAACAACCCTCGACAACCACCCTCTGTCTTCTGTCGTCAAGCCAATTTTGTATCCAATTGGCTACCTCACCTTGGATCCCATGAGATTTAACCTTATGTAACAACCTACCATGCGGTACCTTGTCAAATGCTTTGCTGAAGTCCATGTAGACCACGTCTACTGCACAGCCCTCATCTATCTTCTTGGTTACCCCTTCAAAAAACTCAATCAAATTCGTGAGACATGATTTTCCTCTCACAAAACCATGCTGACTGTTCCTAATTAGTCCCTGCCTCTCCAAATGCCTGTAGATTCTGTCCCTCAGAATACCCTCTAACAACTTACCCACTACAGATGTCAGGCTCACTGGTCTGTAGTTCCCAGGCTTTTCCCTGCCGCCCTTCTTAAACAAAGGCACAACATTTGCTACCCTCCAATCTTCAGGCACCTCACCTGTAGCGGTGGATGATTCAAATATCTCTGCTAGGGGACCCGCAATTTCCTCCCTAACCTCCCATAACGTCCTGGGATACATTTCATCAGGTCCCGGAGATTTATCTACCTTGATGCGCGTTAAGACTTCCAGCACCTCCCTCTCTGTAATATGTACACTCCTCAAGACATCACTATTTATTTCCCCAAGTTCCCTAACATCCATGCCTTTCTCAACCGTAAATACCGATGTGAAATATTCATTCAGGATCTCACCCATCTCTTGTGGTTCCGCACATAGATGACCTTGTCGATCCTTAAGAGGCCCTACTCTCTCCCTAGTTACCCTTTTGCCCTTTATGTATTTGTAGAAGCTCTTTGGATTCACCTTTGCCTGATCTGCCAAAGCAATCTCATATCCCCTTTTTGCCCTCCTGATTTCTCTCTTAACTCTACTCCGGCAATCTCTATACTCTTCAAGGGATCCACTTGATCCCAGCTGCCTATGCATGTCATATGCCTCCTTCTTATTTTTGACTAGTGCCTCAATCTCCCGAGTCATCCAAGGTTCCCTACTTCTACCAGCCTTGCCCTTCACTTTATAAGGAATGTGCTTACCCTGAACCCTGGTTAACACACTTTTGAAAGCCTCCCACTTACCAGACGTCCCTTTGCCTGCCAACAGACTCTCCCAATCAACTTCTGAAAGTTCCTGTCTAATACCATCAAAATTGGCCTTTCCCCAATTTAGAATTTTAACTTTTGGGCCAGACCTATCCTTCTCCATAGCTATCTTAAAACTAATGGAATTATGATCACTGGTCCCAAAGTGATCCCTCACTAACACTTCTGTCACCTGCCCTTCCTTATTTCCCAAGAGGAGGTCAAGTTTTGCCCCCTCTCTAGTCGGGCCATCCACATACTGAATGAGAAATTCCTCCTGAATACACTCAACAAATTTCTCTCCATCCAAGCCCCTAATGCTATGGCTGTCCCAGTCAATGTTGGGAAAGTTAAAGTCCCCTACTATTACCACCCTATTTTTCTTGCAGCTGTCTGTAATCTCCTTACATATTTGCTCCTCAATTTCCCGTTGACTATTTGGGGGTCTGTAGTACAATCCTATCAAAGTGATCTCTCCCTTCTTATTTTTCAGTTCTACCCATATGGACTCAGTGGGCGAACCCTCGGATATATCCCCTCTCACTACTGCCGTGATGTTCTCCCTAATCAAGAACGCAACTCCCCCTCCTCTCTTACCTCCTGCTCTATCTTTCCTGTAGCATCTGTACCCTGGAACATTGAGCTGCCAGTCCTGCCCCTCCCTTAGCCATGTTTCAGTAATAGCTATAACATCCCAGTCCCATGTACCCATCCATGCCCTGAGTTCATCTGCCTTGCCCATCAGACTTCTTGCATTGAAATAAATGCAGTTTAATCTAGACTTCCCTTGGTCTTTGCCCTGCTTTCTCAGACCATCTGTCCGGTCATGTTCTGTACACTCTCCCTTACTGCCTTTTGTTTCTGTCACCACTTTATTTCCCACTGACTTCCTGCATCGGTTCCCATCCCCCTGCCACATTAGTTTAAACCCTCCCCAACAGCACTGGCAAACACTCCCCCTAGGACATTGGTTCCAGTCCTGCCCAGATGCAGACCGTCCAATTTGTACTGGTCCCACCTCCCCCAGAACCGGTTCCAATGGCCCAGGAATTTGAATCCCTCCAGCTTGCACCATCTCTCAAGCCACGTATTCATCTTAGCTATCCTGTCATTCCTACTCTGACTAACCCGTGGCACTGGTAGCAATCCTGAGATTACTACCTTTGAGGTCCTACTCTTTAGTTTAACTCCTAACTCCCTAAATTCAGCTTGTAGGACCTCATCCTGTTTTTTACCTATATCGTTGGTGCCTATATGCACCACGACAACTGGCTGTTCACCCTCCCCCTCCAGAATGTCCTGCAGCCGCTCCGAGACATCCTTGACCCTTGCACCAGGGAGGCAACATACCATCCTGGAGTCTCGGTTGCGTCCGCAGAAACGCCTGTCTATTCCCCTTACAATCGAGTCCCCTATCACTATAGCTCTGCCACTCTTTTTCCTGCCCTCCTGTGCAGCAGAGCCAGCCACGGTGCCATGAACCTGGCCACTGCCACCTTCCCCTGGTGAGCCATCTCCGCCAACAGTATCCAAAACGGTATACCTGTTTTGGAGGGAGATGACCGCAGGGGACCCCTGCACTGCCTTCCTACTCTTCCTCTGTCTGTTGGTCACCCATTCACTATCTCCCTCAGTAATTTTTATCTGCGGTGTGACCAACTCACTGAACGTGCTATCCACGACTTTCTCAGCATCGCGGATGCTCCAAAGTGAGTCCATCCGCAGCTCCAGAGCCGTCAAGCGGTCAAACAATAGCTGCAGCTGGACACACTTCCCGCAGGTGAAGGAATCAGGGATACAGGAAGGAGCCCTGAATTCCCACATCCCACAAGAGGAACATGACACGGCGCTGGGATCTCCTGCCATGACTTAACCCTTAAATTAGCTTAAGAACAACTACAATGTCAAGAGAAAAAAAAAGGAAAGAAAAACTACTTACCACTCCCTTTAAGGAGTTTACTCCTTTAAATTGTTCTCAATTTAGAGAATGTTAACTACACTAGGGACCTTGATTCACTAAAAAATAAACGCTACTTCCTAGAAGACCTGCAGACCTTCCCTTTCCTTTTACTTCAGTTACTGTGGATAAGGAGAAATACTCACCTGAACCTACTCACCAATCAGGTGCCTCCCCTGTGTCGCGTCCCGATCTGATTCCTGACGTCACTTCGAACTCGGTCGCAGCTCCGCTCGGCTCCTCTCAGCGCTCTGAAATCCCGCCTTTTATCGGACCCTCCCTCCGCTCGGCTCGGCTCCTCTCAGCTGTTCTCAGCGCTCTGAAATCCCGCCATTTGTCGGACGCTCCCTCCGCTCCGCTCGGCTCCTCTCAGCGCTCTGAAATCCCGCCTTTTATCGGACGCTCCCTCCGCTCGGCTCGGCTCCTCTCAGCTGTTCTCAGCGCTCTGAAATCCCGCCTTTTATCGGACGCTCCCTCCGCTCGGCTCGGCTCCTCTCAGCTGTTCTCAGCGCTCTGAAATCCCGCCTTTTATCGGACGCTCCCTCCGCTCGGCTCGGCTCCTCTCAGCTGTTCTCAGCGCTCTGAAATCCCGCCTTTTCTCCGACGCTCCCTCCGCTCCGCTCGGCTCCTCTCAGCTGTTCTCAGCGCTCTGAAATCCCGCCTTTTCTCCGACGCTCCCTCCGCTCCGCTCGGCTCCTCTCAGCTGTTCTCAGCGCTCTGAAATCCCGCCTTTTATCGGACGCTCCCTCCGCTCCGCTGAGGTAGTATATTACCTCATTTTCATTACCGGTAATGAACCACTGCAGCCACTGCAGAATTCGGTGCCACCCACAGCCGATCGGCCATCCTTTCAGACCTCTTCTATGCATCCAATCACGTTTTCTATTCCGATGTAGAGAAATGTCGAGTTGCACACTCACTATTTCCTCCGTTCTCTTTCGCAAACATATCACTGAACCAAACTTCACAAGTCGCTCAGGAAAAATAATTCAGTTCAAAATCATTAGCTTCCGAAGGACCTGCGAGGACAGACTGACCAAACCTGCGTTCAGTCGTGAAGCGTGTGGGTGTGTTGTGATCCTAAGGGACAGAGACAGGCCTGCGACACACAGCGAAGGCAGGAACTCAGAAATGTGGCCATAAATGGGCAGACAGTCAGTCACAGTCATTGATTCTGACACAACGGTAGTTGTTCAGTCAGTCGGGGAGCGAGGCCTGCAGCCAGCAAACAAAAAGCCTGGCCTGAGAATAAGGCCGAGACCCAATCAGACGGATAAACAGACAGACAGATAGACAGACAGACATCTGACTCAACGTCAAAACGCAGCGTGATCGAATCACGTTGCGGTGATATCATTTTCACAGCAGCTCAGGGTCCTGCCCACAGGTTTTATAGCGGGGCAGTGTTTTATGGATGGGCTGTTGATTGTTCGTAAAATAATATTGATCGGAATTTAATTTGTTACATTAAAGTGCTCTTTGTTTGTTAATTTTGATCTATATCCTCGAAGGTATATACAGAAACAAGTAACAATGTTTAAGGGATGTGGTTTATTCAATATTCGTTGTAAAACCCTGTCAGCTGGTGTAAAAATAAACACAAACTACCCAACACGCGGGTAAGCCCATAAAGCTAAGATGTACACATGGCCGGTTAGCTCAGTTGGTTAGAGCGTGGTGCTAATAACGCCAAGGTCGCGGGTTCGATCCCCGTACGGGCCATAAGCTTCCTATTGCAATATTTTGGTAACTTTTAAAAGTTTGGCAGACTTGAGAAACAAGCGAATCCACACAAAATGTCATGTGGTCAATTTTTTGGAGTAACATCCATTAATATGTTTTCTGATCTATCTTTTTGAGGTCCAAAGTGGACGGCCTCAAACTTGCTTACGTTGAAATCCATTTGCCGCAGTTTTGCCCATTCACTTAATCTAGTGATATCTCTCTGTAATCTCATTCTTCCATCCAAACTGCTTATAATTCTGTCTATCTTTGTGTCATCGGCAAACTTGGATATGTTGTTCTCGATCCCGTCATCTAATATCAATGAGACCGCCTAAATTGGGGTAAATTCACATTCAGCTTCAATCTCCACATCATCTTGAGACATTTTATTTACTCCGTGTGTGTTGCGCCTTGGAAACTTCTGCACTTTGTCCTCTGGAGCTCAAATATAATTCAATTCGAACAACTGCAAAGATGTCAGAATCCAATTGGTGACTTTTCACTAAAAAGCAGTGAGATAACAGGGCTCGTCCGGGATTTGAACCCGGGACCTCTCGCATATTCCATTAGAAAAACGCCCAAAGCGAGAATCATACCCCTAGACCAACGAGCCGCTTGCTAGAAAGCTCTGCAGCCGGTCTAAAATTTCACCATAGTCTTCAGCGGATCGGCTATCCTTTCCAACCGCTTCTGTCCACCCAATCTCGTTTTCTATTCCTATTTGCATCAATATCAAGTTGTACACTACCTATTTCCAGTCACCAATATTAGCCTCTCTTTACTAAATTCGTTTACAATGTACGACTTGTTTTTTCAAATAATACTTTTCAGAATTAGTTAATCTCAAGCTACATTGGCATCTGTCTCGGCATCGTCAGAGTATACAAGCTACCATAAGTATATTTTTCTCACATTGCTGTTTCCTTTCACTGTGAGGGCGAAGAGACAAAAATGTGGAGACATTAGCTACGAATTTATCAGCTGGGTTGCACCTTTACTTTTCCGACCGTCTCAATCTTTTTTTTCCTTCGCCTTTCCCTGCTGGTGTTGCAGGTTCGATCAGCCTTTACCGTTCCAGGAAGCCTGAGAAGTCCATCAGGGGACAACATCGAGACAAGAGACAAGGAGAGATAGTGAGATTCATCTAAATAAAGTCGCTTATAAATGGGTGGTTCTGCAAAGTAGCAGAATTTTAGTTGCAGATTGGGCAAGATTCTTTCTTGTGTATTTGAATTTTGCAAGAGTACATTGGGCACCCAATTAAAAGCGCCGGCCACGTTCGAGTATCTCTCATGCTCTGAGAGAGATAAATGAAGTGAGTTAGATCCAGTTCATTCATTTGAGCATTGAACGGATCTTTAAACAATAATTCAGCGAGCAGAAATCAAACCTGCGAAGGAAAACTCCATTTGATCTTGAATTTAACGCTTCAACCACTCGGCGATCGCAGCGGCACATGGCAGTACTTGCATGGCTGTGGATGCCACTTTAAACTGCCAGTTGCTTCAAACGATGCCCGATAGACCGGCGTTGTCTTGTAGCTTTCCCAGGAGCTTCATTTGATTCGGTGGGTCAAGTTTGGGAAATTGAATGATTTTCAGCGGCAGCTTGTGGTAGTATATTACCTCATTTTCATTACCGGTAATGAACCACTGCAGCCACTGCAGAATTCGGTGCCACCCACAGCCGATCGGCCATCCTTTCAGACCTCTTCTATCCATCCAATCACGTGTTCTATTCCGATGTAGAGAAATGTCGAGTTGCACACTAACGATTTCCTCCGTTCTCTTTCGCAAACATATCACTGAACAAAGCTTCACAAGTCACTCAGGAAAAATAATTCAGTTCAAAATCATTAGCTTCCGAAGGACCTGCGAGGACAGACTGACCAAACCTGCGTTCAGTCGTGAAGCGTGTGGGTGTGTTGTGATCCTGAGGGACAGAGACAGGCCTGCGACACAGAGCGATGGCAGGAACTCAGAAATGTGGCCATAAATGGGCAGACAGTCAGTCACAGTCATTGATTCTGACAGTCGGGGAGCGAAGCCTGCAGCCAGCAAACAAAAAGCCTGGCCTGAGAATAAGGCAGAGACCCAATCAGACGGATAGACAGACAGACATCTGACTCAACGTCAAAACGCAGCGTGATCGAATCACGTTGCGGTGATATCATTTTCAAAGCAGCTCAGGGTCCTGCCCACAGGTTTTTTTGCGGGGCAGTGTTTTATGGATGGGCTGTTCATTGTTAGTAAAATAATATTGATCGGAATTTAATTTGTTACATTTAAGTGCTCTTTGTTTGTTAATTTTGATCTACATCCTCGACAGTATATACAGAAACAAGTAACAATGTTTAAGGGATGTGATTTATTCAATATTCGTTGTAAAACCCTGTCAGATGGTGTAAAAATAAACACAAACTACCCAACACGCGGGTAAGCCCATAAAGCTAAGATGCACACATGGCCGGTTAGCTCAGTTGGTTAGAGCGTGGTGCTAATAACGCCAAGGTCGCGGGTTCGGTCCCCGTACGGGCCATAAGGTTCCTATTGCAATATTTTGGTAACTTTTAAAAGTTTGGCAGACTTCAGAAACAAGCGAATCCACACAAAATGTCATGAGGTCAATTTTTTGGAGTAACATCCATTAATATGTTTTCTGATCTATCATTTTGAGGTCCAAAGTGGACGGCCTCAAACTTGCTTACGTTGAAATCCATTTGCCGCAGTTTTGCCCATGCACTTAATCTGGTAATATCTCTCTGTAATCTCATTCTTCCATCCAAACTGCTTATAATTCTGTCTATCTTTGTGTCATCGGCAAACTTGGATATGTTGTTCTCGATCCCGTCATCTAATATCAATGAGACCGCCTAAATTGGGGTAAATTCACATTCAGCTTCAATCTCCACATCATCTTGAGACATTTTATTTACTCCGTGTGTGTTGCGCCTTGGAAACTTCTGCACTTTGTCCTCTGGAGCTCAAATATAATTCAATTCGAACAACTGC
This sequence comes from Heptranchias perlo, assembly GCF_035084215.1. NCBI lineage: Eukaryota > Metazoa > Chordata > Chondrichthyes > Hexanchiformes > Hexanchidae > Heptranchias > Heptranchias perlo. The sequence continues at coordinate 4,587,150 of NC_090344.1, read as the reverse complement.
AAAGATGTCAGAATCCAATTGGTGACTTTTCACTAAAAAGCAGTGAGATAACAGGGCTCGTCCGGGATTTGAACCCGGGACCTCTCGCATATTCCATTAGAAAAACGCCCAAAGCGAGAATCATACCCCTAGACCAACGAGCCGCTTGCTAGAAAGCTCTGCAGCCGGTCTAAAATTTCACCATAGTCTTCAGCGGATCGGCTATCCTTTCCAACCGCTTCTGTCCACCCAATCTCGTTTTCTATTCCTATTTGCATCAATATCAAGTTGTACACTACCTATTTCCAGTCACCAATATTAGCCTCTCTTTACTAAATTCGTTTACAATGTACGACTTGTTTTTTCAAATAATACTTTTCAGAATTAGTTAATCTCAAGCTACATTGGCATCTGTCTCGGCATCGTCCGAGTATACAAGCTACCATAAGTATATTTTTCTCACATTGCTGTTTCCTTTCACTGTGAGGGCGAAGAGACAAAAATGTGGAGACATTAGCTACGAATTTATCAGCTGGGTTGCACCTTTACTTTTCCGACCGTCTCAATCTTTTTTTTCCTTCGCCTTTCCCTGCTGGTGTTGCAGGTTCGATCAGCCTTTACCGTTCCAGGAAGCCTGAGAAGTCCATCAGGGGACAACATCGAGACAAGAGACAAGGAGAGATAGTGAGATTCATCTAAATAAAGTCGCTTATAAATGGGTGGTTCTGCAAAGTAGCAGAATTTTAGTTGCAGATTGGGCAAGATTCTTTCTTGTGTATTTGAATTTTGCAAGAGTACATTGGGCACCCAATTAAAAGCGCCGGCCACGTTCGAGTATCTCTCATGCTCTGAGAGAGATAAATGAAGTGAGTTAGATCCAGTTCATTCATTTGAGCATTGAACGGATCTTTAAACAATAATTCAGCGAGCAGAAATCAAACCTGCGAAGGAAAACTCCATTTGATCTTGAATTTAACGCTTCAACCACTCGGCGATCGCAGCGGCACATGGCAGTACTTGCATGGCTGTAGATGCCACTTTAAACTGCCAGTTGCTTCAAACGATGCCCGATAGACCGGCGTTGTCTTGTAGCTTTCCCAGGAGCTTCATTTGATTCGGTGGGTCAAGTTTGGGAAATTGAATGATTTTCAGCGGCAGCTTGTGGTAGTATATTACCTCATTTTCATTACCGGTAATGAACCACTGCAGCCACTGCAGAATTCGGTGCCACCCACAGCCGATCGGCCATCCTTTCAGACCTCTTCTATCCATCCAATCACGTGTTCTATTCCGATGTAGAGAAATGTCGAGTTGCACACTAACGATTTCCTCCGTTCTCTTTCGCAAACATATCACTGAACAAAGCTTCACAAGTCACTCAGGAAAAATAATTCAGTTCAAAATCATTAGCTTCCGAAGGACCTGCGAGGACAGACTGACCAAACCTGCGTTCAGTCGTGAAGCGTGTGGGTGTGTTGTGATCCTGAGGGACAGAGACAGGCCTGCGACACAGAGCGATGGCAGGAACTCAGAAATGTGGCCATAAATGGGCAGACAGTCAGTCACAGTCATTGATTCTGACAGTCGGGGAGCGAAGCCTGCAGCCAGCAAACAAAAAGCCTGGCCTGAGAATAAGGCAGAGACCCAATCAGACGGATAGACAGACAGACATCTGACTCAACGTCAAAACGCAGCGTGATCGAATCACGTTGCGGTGATATCATTTTCAAAGCAGCTCAGGGTCCTGCCCACAGGTTTTTTTGCGGGGCAGTGTTTTATGGATGGGCTGTTCATTGTTAGTAAAATAATATTGATCGGAATTTAATTTGTTACATTTAAGTGCTCTTTGTTTGTTAATTTTGATCTACATCCTCGACAGTATATACAGAAACAAGTAACAATGTTTAAGGGATGTGATTTATTCAATATTCGTTGTAAAACCCTGTCAGATGGTGTAAAAATAAACACAAACTACCCAACACGCGGGTAAGCCCATAAAGCTAAGATGCACACATGGCCGGTTAGCTCAGTTGGTTAGAGCGTGGTGCTAATAACGACAAGGTCGCGGGTTCGGTCCCCGTACGGGCCATAAGGTTCCTATTGCAATATTTTGGTAACTTTTAAAAGTTTGGCAGACTTCAGAAACAAGCGAATCCACACAAAATGTCATGAGGTCAATTTTTTGGAGTAACATCCATTAATATGTTTTCTGATCTATCATTTTGAGGTCCAAAGTGGACGGCCTCAAACTTGCTTACGTTGAAATCCATTTGCCGCAGTTTTGCCCATGCACTTAATCTGGTAATATCTCTCTGTAATCTCATTCTTCCATCCAAACTGCTTATAATTCTGTCTGTCTTTGTGTCATCGGCAAACTTGGATATGTGGTTCTCGATCCCGTCATCTAATATCAATGAGACCGCCTAAATTGGGGTAAATTCACATTCAGCTTCAATCTCCACATCATCTTGAGACATTTTATTTACTCCGTGTGTGTTGCGCCTTGGAAACTTCTGCACTTTGTCCTCTGGAGCTCAAATATAATTCAATTCGAACAACTGCAAAGATGTCAGAATCCAATTGGTGACTTTTCACTAAAAAGCAGTGAGACAACAGGGCTCGTCCGGGATTTGAACCCGGGACCTCTCGCAGATTCCATTAGAAAAACGCCCAAAGCGAGAATCATACCCCTAGACCAACGAGCCGCTGGCTAGAAAGCCCTGCAGCCGGTCTAAAATTTCACCATAGTCTTCAGCCGATCGGCTATCCTTTCCAACCGCTTCTGTCCACCCAATCTCGTTTTCTATTCCTATTTGCAGCAATATCAAGTTGTACACTACCTATTTCCAGTCACCAATATTAGCCTCTCTTTACTAAATTCGTTTACAATGTACGACTTGTTTCTTCAAATAATACTTTTCAGAATTAGTTAATCTGAAGCTACATTGGCATCTGTCTCGGCATCGTCAGAGTAAACAAGCTACCATAAGTATATTTTACTCACATTGCTGTTTCCTTTCACTGTGAGGGCGAAGAGACAAAAATGTGGAGACATTAGCTACGAATTTATTAGCTGGGTTGCACCTTTACTTTTCCGACCGTCTCAATCTTTTTTCCTTGACCTTTCCCTGCTGGTGTTGCAGGTTCGATCAGCCTTTCCCGTTCCAGGAAGCCTGAGAAGTCCATCAGGGGACAACATCGAGACAAGAGACAAGGAGAGATACTGAGATTCATCTAAATAAAGTCGCTGATAAATGGGTGGTTCTGCAAAGTAGCAGAATTTTAGTTTCAGATTGGGCAAGATTCTTTCTTGTGTATTTGAATTTTGCAAGAGTACATTGGGCACCCAATTAAAAGCGCCGGCCACGCTCGAGTATCTCTCATGCACTGAGAGAGATAAATGAAGTGAGTTAGATCCAGTTCATTCATTTGAGCATTGAACGGATCTTTAAACAATAATTCAGCGAGCAGAAATCAAACCTGCGAAGGAAAACTCCATTTGATCTTGAATTTAACACTTCAACCACTCGGCGATCGCAGCGGCACATGGCAGTACTTGCATGGCTGTAGATGCCACTTTAAACTGCCAGTTGCTTCAAACGATGCCCGATAGACCGGCGTTGTCTTGTAGCTTTCCCAGGAGCTTCATTTGATTCGGTGGGTCAAGTTTGGGAAATTGAATGATTTTCAGCGGCAGCTTGTGGTGGTATATTACCTCATTTTCATTACCGGTAATGAACCACTGCAGCCACTGCAGAATTCGGTGCCACCCACAGCCGATCGGCCATCCTTTCAGACCTCTTCTATCCATCCAATCACGTTTTCTATTCCGATGTAGAGAAATGATGTGGAGATGCCGGTGATGGACTGGGGTGGACAAATGTAAGGAATCTTACAACACCAGGTTATAGTCCAACAAATTTATTTTAAAATAAATTTGTTGGACTATAACCTGGTGTTGTAAGATTCCTTACAGATGTAGAGAAATGTCGAGTTGCACACTAACTATTTCCTCCGTTCTCTTTCGCAAACATATCACTGAACAAAACTTCACAAGTCACTCAGGAAAAATAATTCAGTTCAAAATCATTAGCTTCCGAAGGACCTGCGATGACAGACTGACCAAACCTTCATTCAGTCGTGAAGCTTGTGGGTGTGTTGTGATCCTAAGGGACAGAGACAGGCCTGCGACACAGAGCGATTTGGAACTCAGAAATGTGGCCATAAATGGGCAGACAGTCTGTCACAGTCATTGATTCTGACACACGACCCGGCAGTTGTTCAGTCAGTGGGGGAGCGAGGCCTGCAGCCAGCAAACAAAAAGCCTGGCCTGAGAATAAGGCAGAGACCCAATCAGACGGAGAGACAGACAGACATCTGACTCAACGTCAAAACGCAGAGTGATCGAATCACGTTGCGGTGATATCATTTTCAAAGCAGCTCAGGGTCCTGCCCACAGGTTTTATAGCGGGGCAGTGTTTTATGGATGGGCTGTTCATTGTTAGTAAAATAATATTGATCGGAATTTAATTTGTTACATTTAAGTGCTCTTTGTTTGTTAATTTTGATCTACATCCTCGACAGTATATACAGAAACAAGTAACAATGTTTAAGGGATGTGATTTATTCAATATTCGTTGTAAAACCCTGTCAGATGGTGTAAAAATAAACACAAACTACCCAACATGCGGGTAAGCCCATAAAGCTAAGATGCACACATGGCCGGTTAGCTCAGTTGGTTAGAGCGTGGTGCTAATAACGCCAAGGTCGCGGGTTCGGTCCCCGTACGGGCCATAAGGTTCCTATTGCAATATTTTGGTAACTTTTAAAAGTTTGGCAGACTTCAGAAACAAGCGAATCCACACAAAATGTCATGAGGTCAATTTTTTGGAGTAACATCCATTAATATGTTTTCTGATCTATCATTTTGAGGTCCAAAGTGGACGGCCTCAAACTTGCTTCCGCTGAAATCCATTTGCCGCAGTTTTGCCCATGCACTTAATCTAGTAATATCTCTCTGTAATCTCATTCTTCCATCCAAACTGCTTATAATTCTGTCTATCTTTGTGTCATCGGCAAACTTGGATATGTGGTTCTCGATCCCGTCATCTAATATCAATGAGACCGCCTAAATTGGGGTAAATTCACATTCAGCTTCAATCTCCACATCATCTTGAGACATTTTATTTACTCCTTGTGTGTTGCGCCTTGGAAACTTCTGCACTTTGTCCTCTGGAGCTCAAATATAATTCAATTCGAACAACTGCAAAGATGTCAGAATCCAATTGGTGACTTTTCACTAAAAAGCAGTGAGACAACAGGGCTCGTCTGGGATTTGAACCCGGGACCTCTCGCATATTCCATTAAAAAAACGCCCAAAGCGAGAATCATACCCCTAGACCAACGAGCCGCTTGCTAGAAAGCCCTGCAGCCGGTCTAAAATTTCACCATAGTCTTCAGCCGATCGGCTATCCTTTCCAACCGCTTCTGTCCACCCAATCTCGTTTTCTATTCCTATTTGCAGCAATATCAAGTTGGACACTACCTATTTCCAGTCACCAATATTAGCCTCTCTACTAAATTCGTTTACAATGTACGACTTGTTTCTTCAAATAATACTTTTCAGAATTAGTTAATCTGAAGCGACATTGGCATCTGTCTCGGCATCGTCAGAGTATACAAGCTGCCATAAGTATATTTTACTCACATTGCTGTTTCCTTTCACTGTGAGGGCGAAGAGACAAAAATGTGGAGACATTAGCTACGAATTTATCAGCTGGGTTGCACCTTTACTTTTCCGACCGTCTCAATCTTTTTTTCCTTGACCTTTCCCTGCTGGTGTTGCAGGTTCGATCAGCCTTTCCCGTTCCAGGAAGCCTGAGAAGTCCATCAGGGGACAACATCGAGACAAGAGACAAGGAGAGATACTGAGATTCATCTAAATAAAGTCGCTGATAAATGGGTGGTTCTGCAAAGTAGCAGAATTTTAGTTGCAGATTGGGCAAGATTCTTTCTTGTGTATTTGAATTTTGCAAGAGTACATTGGGCACCCAATTAAAAGCGCCGGCCACGCTCGAGTATCTCTCATGCACTGAGAGAGATAAATGAAGTGAGTTAGATCCAGTTCATTCATTTGAGCATTGAACGGATCTTTAAACAATAATTCAGCGAGCAGAAATCAAACCTGCGAAGGAAAACTCCATTTCATCTTGAATTTAACGCTTCAACCACTGGGCGATCGCAGCGGCACATGGCAGTACTTGCATGCATGGCTGTAGATGCCACTTTAAACTGCCAGTTGCTTCAAACGATGCCCGATAGACCGGCGTTGTCTTGTAGCTTTCCCAGGAGCTTCATTTGATTCGGTGGGTCAAGTTTGGGAAATTGAATGATTTTCAGCGGCAGCTTGTGGTAGTATATTACCTCATTTTCATTACCGGTAATGAACCACTGCAGCCACTGCAGAATTCGGTGCCACCCGCAGCCGATCGGCCATCCTTTCAGACCTCTTCTATCCATCCAATCACGTTTTCTATTCCCATGTAGAGAAATGTCGAGTTGCACACTAACTATTTCCTCCGTTCTCTTTCGCAAACACATCACTGAACAAAACTTCACAAGTCACTCAGGAAAAATAATTCAGTTCAAAATCATTAGCTTCCGAAGGACCTGCGAGGACAGACTGACCAAACCTGCATTCAGTCGTGAAGCTTGTGGGTGTGTTGTGATCCTAAGGGACAGAGACAGGCCTGCGACACAGAGCGATTTGGAACTCAGAAATGTGGCAATAAATGGGCAGACAGTCTGTCACAGTCATTGATTCTGACACACGGCCCGGCAGTTGTTCAGTCAGTCGGGGAGCGAGGCCTGCAGCCAGCAAACAAAAAGCCTGGCCTGAGAATAAGGCAGAGACCCAATCAGACGGATAGACAGACAGACATCTGACTCAACGTCAAAACGCAGCGTGATCGAATCACGTTGCGGTGATATCATTTTCAAAGCAGCTCAGGGTCCTGCCCACAGGTTTTATAGCGGGGCAGTGTTTTATGGATGGGCTGTTCATTGTTAGTAAAATAATATTGATCGGAATTTAATTTGTTACATTAAAGTGCTCTTTGTTTGTTAATTTTGATCTACATTCTCGACAGTATATACAGAAACAAGTAACAATGTTTAAGGGATGTGATTTATTCAATATTCGTTGTAAAACCCTGTCAGATGGTGTAAAAATAAACACAAACTACCCAACACGCGGGTAAGCCCATAAAGCTAAGATGTATACATGGCCGGTTAGCTCAGTTGGTTAGAGCGTGGTGCTAATAACGCCAAGGTCGCGGGTTCGATCCCCGTACGGGTCATAAGGTTCCTATTGCAATATTTTGGTAACTTTTAAAAGTTTGGCAGACTTGAGAAACAAGCGAATCCACACAAAATGTCATGTGGTCAATTTTTTGGAGTAACATCCATTAATATGTTTTCTGATCTATCTTTTTGAGGTCCAAAGTGGACGGCCTCAAACTTGCTTACGTTGAAATCCATTTGCCGCAGTTTTGCCCATTCACTTAATCTCGTGATATCTCTCTGTAATCTCATTCTTCCATCCAAACTGCTTATAATTCTGTCTATCTTTGTGTCATCGGCAAACTTGGATATGTGGTTCTCGATCCCGTCATCTAATATCAATGAGACCGCCTAAATTGGGGTAAATTCACATTCAGCTTCAATCTCCACATCATCTTGAGACATTTTATTTACTCCGTGTGTGTTGCGCCTTGGAAACTTCTGCACTTTGTCCTCTGGAGCTCAAATATAATTCAATTCGAACAACTGCAAAGATGTCAGAATCCAATTGGTGACTTTTCACTAAAAAGCAGTGAGACAACAGGGCTCGTCTGGGATTTGAACCCGGGACCTCTCGCAGATTCCATTAGAAAAACGCCCAAAGCGATAATCATACCCCTAGACCAACGAGCCGCTTGCTAGAAAGCCCTGCAGCCGGTCTAAAATTTCACCATAGTCTTCAGCCGATCGGCAATCCTTTCCAACCGCTTCTGTCCACCCAATCTCGTTTTCTATTCCTATTTGCAGCAATATCAAGTTGTACACTACCTATTTCCAGTCACCAATATTAGCCTCTCTTTACTAAATTCGTTTACAATGTACGACTTGTTTCTTCAAATAATACTTTTCAGAATTAGTTAATCTGAAGCGACATTGGCACCTGTCTCGGCATCGTCAGAGTACACAAGCTACCATAAGTATATTTTACTCACATTGCTGTTTCCTTTCACTGTGAGGGCGAAGAGACAAAAATGTGGAGACATTAGCTACGAATTTATCAGCTGGGTTGCACCTTTACTTTTCCGACCGTCTCAATCTTTTTTTCCTTGACCTTTCCCTGCTGGTGTTGCAGGTTCGATCAGCCTTTCCCGTTCCAGGAAGCCTGAGAAGTCCATCAGGGGACAACATCGAGACAAGAGACAAGGAGAGATCCTGAGATTCATCTAAATAAAGTCGCTTATAAATGGGTGGTTCTGCAAAGTAGCAGAATTTTAGTTTCAGATTGGGCAAGATTCTTTCTTGTGTATTTGAATTTTGCAAGAGTACATTGGGCACCCAATTAAAAGCGTCGGCCACGCTCGAGTATCTCTCATGCACTGAGAGAGATAAATGAAGTGAGTTAGATCCAGTTCATTCATTTGAGCATTGAACGGATCTTTAAACAATAATTCAGCGAGCAGAAATCAAACCTGCGAAGGAAAACTCCATTTGATCTTGAATTTAACGCTTCAACCACTCGGCGATCGCAGCGGCACATGGCAGTACTTGCATGGCTGTAGATGCCACTTTAAACTGCCAGTTGCTTCAAACGATGCCCGATAGACCGGCGTTGTCTTGTAGCTTTCCCAGGAGCTTCATTTGATTCGGTGGGTCAAGTTTGGGAAATTCAATGATTTTCAGCCGCAGCTTGTGGTAGTATATTACCTCATTTTCATTACCGGTAATGAACCACTGCAGCCACTGCAGAATTCGGTGCCACCCACAGCCGATCGGCCATCCTTTCAGACCTCTTCTATCCATCCAATCACGTTTTCTATTCCGATGTAGAGAAATGTCGAGTTGCACACTAACTATTTCCTCCGTTCTCTTTCGCAAACATATCACTGAACCAAACTTCACAAGTCACTCAGGAAAAATAATTCAGTTCAAAATCATTAGCTTCCGAAGGACCTGCGAGGACAGACTGACCAAACCTGCGTTCAGTCGTGAAGCTTGTGGGTGTGTTGTGATCCTAACGGACAGAGACAGGCCTGCGACACACAGCGAAGGCAGGAACTCAGAAATGTGGCCATAAATGGGCAGACAGTAAGTCACAGTCATTGATTCTGACACACGGCCCGGTAGTTGTTCAGTCAGACGGTGAGCGAGGCCTGCAGCCAGCAAACAAAAAGCCTGGCCTGAGAATAAGGCCGAGACCCAATCAGACGGATAAACAGACAGACAGATAGACAGACAGACATCTGACTCAACGTCAAAACGCAGCGTGATCGAATCACGTTGCGGTGATATCATTTTCACAGCAGCTCAGGGTCCTGCCCACAGGTTTTATCGCGGGGCAGTGTTTTATGGATGGGCTGTTGATTGTTAGTAAAATAATATTGATCGGAATTTAATTTGTTACATTAAAGTGCTCTTCGTTTGTTAATTTTGATCTACATCCTCGACAGTATATACAGAAACAAGTAACAATGTTTAAGGGATGTGGTTTATTCAATATTCGTTGTAAAACCCTGTCAGCTTGTGTAAAAATAAACACAAACTACCCAACACGCGGGTAAGCCCATAAAGCTAAGATGTGTATATGGCCAGTTAGCTCAGTTGGTTAGAGCGTGGTGCTAATAACGCCAAGGTCGCGGGTTCGATCCCCGTGCGGGCCATAAGGTTCCTATTGCAATATTTTGGTAACTTTTAAAAGTTTGGCAGACTTGAGAAACAAGCGAATCCACACAAAATGTCATGAGGTCAATTTTTTGGAGTAACATCCATTAATATGTTTTCTGATCTATCTTTTTGAGGTCCAAAGTGGACGGCCTCAAACTTGCTTACGTTGAAATCCATTTGCCGCAGTTTCGCCCATTCACTTAATCTAGTAATATCTCTCTGTAATCTCATTCTTCCATCCACACTGCTTATAATTCTGTCTATCTTTGTGTCATCGGCAAACTTGGATATGTGGTTCTCGATCCCGTCATCTAATATCAATGAGACCGCCTAAATTGGGGTAAATTCACATTCAGCTTCAATCTCCACATCATCTTGAGACATTTTATTTCCTCCGTGTGTGTTGCGCCTTGGAAACTTCTGCACTTTGTCCTCTGGAGCTCAAATATGATTCAATTCGAACAACTGCAAAGATGTCAGAATCCAATTGGTGACTTTTCACTAAAAAGCAGTGAGATAACAGGGCTCGTCCGGGATTTGAACCCGGGACCTCTCGCATATTCCATTCGAAAAACGAGCCGCTTGCTGAAAAGCCCTGCAGCCGGTCTAAAATTTCACCATAGTCTTCAGCCAATCGGCTATCCTTTCCAACCGCTTCTGTCCACCCAATCTCGTTTTCTATTCCAAAATACAGCAATATCAAGTTGTACACGACCTATTTCCAGTCACCAATATTAGCCTCTCTTTACTAAATTCGTTTACAATGTACGACTTGTTTTTTCAAATAATACTTTTCAGAATTAGTTAACCTGAAGCAACATTGGCATCTGTCTCGGCATCGTCAGAGCATACAAGCTACCATAAGTATATTTTACTCACATTGCTGTTTTCTTTCACTGTGAGGGCGAAGAGACAAAAATGTGGAGACATTAGCTGCGAATTTATCAGCTGGGTTGCACCTTTACTTTTCCGACCGTCTCAGTCTTTTTTTCCTTTACCTTTCCCTGCTGGTGTTGCAGGTTCGATCAGCCTTTCCCGTTCCAGGAAGCCTGAGAAGTCCATCAGGGGACAACATCGAGACAAGAGACAAGGAGAGATAGTGAGATTCATGTATATAAAGTCGCTTATAAATGGGTGGTTCTGCAAAGTAGCAGAATTTTAGTTGCAGATTGGGCAAGATTCTTTCTTGTGTATTTGAATTTTGCAAGAGTACATTGGGCACCCAATTAAAAGCGCCGGCCACGCTCGAGTATCTCTCATGCTCTGAGAGAGATAAATGAAGTGAGTTAGATCCAGTTCATTCATTTGAGCATTGAACGGATCTTTAAACAATAATTCAGCGAGCAGAAATCAAACCTGCGAAGGAAAACTCCATTTGATCTTGAATTTAACGCTTCAACCACTCGGCGATCGCAGCGGCACATGGCAGTACTTAATCTAGTAATATCTCTCTGTAATCTCATTCTTCCATCTACACTGCTTATAATTCTGTCTGTCTTTGTGTCATCGGCAAACTTGGATATGTGGTTCTCGATCCCGTCATCTAATATCAATGAGACCGCCTAAATTGAGGTAAATTCACATTCAGCTTCAATCTCCACATCATCTTGAGACATTTTATTTCCTCCGTGTGTGTTGCGCCTTGGAAAGTTCTGCACTTTGTCCTCTGGAGCTCAAATATAATTCAATTCGAACAACTGCAAAGATGTCAGAATCCAATTGGAGACTTTTCACTAAAAAGCAGTCCGATAACAGGGCTCGTCTGGGATCTCTCGCACATTCCATTAGAAAAACGCCCAAAGCGAGAATCATACCCCCGAGACCAACGTGCCGCTTGCTAGAAAGCCCTGCAGCCGGTCTAAAATTTCACCATTGTCTTCAGCCGATCGGCTATCCTTTCCAACCGCTTCTGTCCACCCAATCTCGTTTTATATTCCTGCAGACAGCAATATCAAGGTGTACACTAACTATTTCCAATCACTAATATTAGCCTCTCTTTCCTAAATTCGTTTCCAATGTACGACTTGTTTTTTCAAATGTTACTTTTCAGATTTAATTAATTTGAAGCTACGTTGGCATCTGTCTCGGCATCGTCAGAGTATACAAGCTACCATAAGTATACTTTACTTCCATTGCTGTTTTCTTTCACTGTGAGGACGAAGAGATATAAATGTGTCGACATTAGCTACGAATTTATCAGCTGGGTTGCACCTTTACTTTTCCTAACGTTTCTGTCTTTTTTTTCATTTCCTTTCGCTGCTGGTGTTGCAGGTTAGATCAGCCTTTACCGTTCCAGGAAGCCTGAGAAGTCCATCAGGGGACAAATTGGAGACAAGAGACAGGGAGAGATGGAGAGATACATGTAAATAAAGTCGAGTATAAATGGGTGGTTCTGCAATGTAGCAGAATTTTAGTTGCAGATTGGGAGCGATTCTTTCTTGTGTATTTGAATTTTGCAAGAGTACATTGTGCACCCAATTAAAATTATTTTCGAAATTGTAATAGATATCGAGACAGCTGTTCCATTGATCGCTGCAATCTGAAACGTTAGCTCGGTGAATTAGTTGTTCAACCAACCAACCAACCGTCGTGTTTCTGTGGCGCAATTGTTTAGCGCGTTCGGCTGTTAACTGAAAGGTTGGTGGTTCGAGCCCACCCGGGGACAATGAGGAGCTTTTCCCTGAACATTCGTTGTTTCGCGTTTCGGATGTGTGTTCAGTTGGCATGAAAATATGCCGTTAACGTTGCCAGCTGAACTTCCGCCATTTAATCTGCTGTCGGATGACAGGTGTCTGAACAATGTCCAAAAAACCGAGAATGGCTTGAAGGACAAGGTTGAAAATGGAGGGCTCACGATAAAAGTGAAATGCTGTTCACCTTCCGACAGGTTTCAGTTTATTTGTGAGAAATCGTTAAAGGATCCTGAAGCGCTCCCTCAGTTAACAAAAGTAGCTCTTAGCCGCATTTTTGCCGCAGCAACAAATCCATCAGTTTTTCTCTGTTACCCAGCTCCCCGAGTGAGTGAGGCCGTGACAGCAGCAACATTCTCCGGCTCCGCTCTCTCCAATCACCCGCTGCCGGCGGAAAGCAGCGAATGCAGTCTCAGACAGCGCATTACTGTGGAACCCTGGGAGACAATTTCCCACTGAAACAGATTGGAGTTGTGCTGAACTTTGAGTCTGTCGCGTGTCCGTGACGAGGTTCAGGTTGATTTCATCGATTCGTTTTCTTTTATCTCAGAAGCGCAGCAGGAGAAAACCGGAACTGAGAATCAAATTGTCCCTGTAGGTGATGAATTCAAGAGAATGTCGCTCCAAGCAGATCTGTGAAAGTCGCAGTGCAACCGCACAGAAGTTCCAAATACTCTGGCCTGGTGTCACCTCGCTCAAACCGTCTCTTTCGCTTATGATATTTCACGAGTGCAAAGCGTCCCCCGCTTCACTGAAGCTGCAATCGACATTTTCTTCTAGATGCCATGTCATGGGCCAAATAAAGGATGTGCACAGTTGCTGCTGAGAACAAATTACAAAGTAGCAGAAGTTCATCAAACTTGCACCATTGAAAGTCCTGGGTGGAGGTTTAGAGGATGCGATTGTGGGAAGAGTTTTATTGCAAATTTAACAGACCCTCACGTGAATTGCCGGGATGTCCAGAGCACCGAAAAAGCTCAGTCAGACTGAAGATCTGAAGGGTTCAATCCCGGGTTTCAGGAGCCTTTTCTCTCCCTCTCTGTTATCTTGATACCTCCTCCGTGCCCTTTACATTCTCTGATAGGCTAGGAGTGCCCCTTACCCACTGACACACCCTGACTCTCCCTGATAACATCCGGCAGTCCCTTGCCCGAACTGTCAACTTCTGAGAGTGCCGTTAACTCTTTGATACCTCATAGCCTCATACCCCTTGATAACCCCTGAGAAGCCCTTTGATTCCCTGACAGCCTCTGGAATCCCTCGCCTCACCGGATCGACACTAAGAAACCCTTAGACTCCCTGATTCTTTCTCAGGAGCCATTAACCTCTCTGATACCCAAGCGCGATGTAATGACACATGTGGATCTACCAGTCTGTGTTAAGGATGAGAGCCACAGATTGTTAGCTCCCATTCCTCCGAAGTGCTGCGTTCATCGAGAGGGAAATCGCATCTACATTTATGTGATTTTCAAAGAAAAATAAAACATTGCATGTACAGAAAACAGAAATAGCTCAGATGGGGTAGCGTTAGAATTAAAATCTAGAGATACTTTGTTCAATCTGCGCTGAAGGCGGTCTTTTTATTTCTCTCTCGGTTGGCGGAATCCATAATGAGGGGTCTTAATCTTGAAATTGGAGACAGACCAATCAGGCAAGAAATCAGGAATTACTTTACCAAACAAAATACGGCCGAAAGCTGGAACTCCCTCGGCCATAAGGATGTGGATTGTGGCTCAATTCAAATTTTCAAGACTGATATTGGTCGATCTTTTCTCGGTTCGGGTACCAAAGGATATGGATCCAAGGCGGGGAAGTAGAGTTGAGTTGCAGATCACCTCATGATCCAATTGAATGGCGCAGCAGGAAGAGGGGCTGAGTGGCCCTCTCCTGTTCCGATGTTCCTCCGCTGCTCAGCGTGGTGCTGGATGACGTGTCAAAGGCATCAGACTGACTCCAGAATGAAAAGCAGGTGTTCAGAAGTAGATACCCTGAGATTGCAGAACGAACGGAACCCCTGCAGCAAAGCCAACAGCTGTCTCTCTACAACAATAGAATGGGAAGAATTTTACCAACCAGCCCGGCTAGCTCAGTCGGTAGAGCATGAGACTCTTAATTTCAGGGTCGTGGGTTCGAGCCCCACGTTGGGCGATTTGTGTTCTATTTGTCACAATTGGTGATAAAAGTATCAAATTGCAACCTCTTTTCTCGAGTGAATGAAATCCAGTTAAAAAAAAACAGACACAACACTGAGCTGTGTGAAATAAAACCATGAGCGTTGCCAAACATCCAGTCCCTCCCGATTCTACCTTCCTATTCCCTCCACATGGGACACGGCAGATTATCGGTTCAATCGACTTCATTTTTTGCTGTTATCAAAAATGTTGAAGGTTAGAAATTGTAATATTTAGAAGATGACATCTCTGGATCCATTCGCCTCTGTGATACCTCCTGAGTCCCCCTTACCCTCTTTGATTCTCCCTGAGCTCCTTATCTTCCCTGATGCGCTCTGATCCATACTCAGAGAGTCCATGATCCTCTTTGAACTTTGTCAGCGCTCTTAACCTTTTCTGATACCCACTGAGTGCCATATACACAGATCCGCTCTGAGCCCCCTTACACTCTCTCAGACTCGGCAGTCCTTCCCCTCTCTCAGTTCTTAATACACTCTCCGATTCCCTCTGACAGTCCCTTCCCCTCTCTGTGCCCCCTGACACTTTCTGATGACATCTGACAGTCCCTTCCCCGCTCTGAGATCCCCTTACACTCTCTGATACCCTCTGACAGTCCCTTCCCCTCTCTGAGATCCCCTTGCCCCGATGGATCGCCACTAAGAAGCCATTAGGCTCCCTGATACCTTCTCAGAACCCATTACCCTCCCTGATATCCAAGTGCGATGTAATTTCACAGGTGGATCGACCGGTCTGTCTTAAGGATGAGATCCAGAATGTGTTCGGTCGCTGCTACTTCCGCCTCTCCGAATCTGAGAGCTCTATCGGCGATCGGTACCGAACTGCTCCTATAAACAGGGTGTGGGTTTATGAGCGCGCTGTTGATTTATAAACCGTGTCAGGTTATATACGAGTGCGATGTTAATACATGAACTGTGGGTGAGTATATATGACCCACAACAATGTGGTTGATTCTTCATTGCCCTCTGAAAAGGCCTAGCAAGCCACTCAAGTTGTAAAATCTCGCTCATAAAAGTCATAATTAGAATAAAACCGGACGGACGCCCCTGCATCGGACCACTAGGCACTGGACACGACAAAGGCAAACCAAGCCCAGTCGACCCTGCAATGTCCTCCTCACTAACATCTGGGGACTTGTGCCAAAATTGGGAGAATTGTCCCACAGACCAGTCAAGCAACTGCCTAACATAGCCATACTCACAGAATCATACCTTTCAGCCAACGTCCCAGAATCTTCCATCACCATCCCTGTGTATGTCCTGTCCCACCGGCAGGACAGACCGACCAGAGGTGGCGGTGCAGTGATATACAGTCAGAAAAGAGTGGCCCTGGGTGTCCTCAACATTGACTCTGGACCCCATGAAATCTCATGGCATCAGGTCAAACATGGGCAAGGAAAGCTCCTGCTGATTACCACCTACCGCCCTCCCTCAGCTGGTGAATCAGTCCTCCTCCATGTTGAACACCACTTGGGGGAAGCACTGAGGGTAGCAAGGGCACAGGATGTACTCTAGATGGAGGACTTCAATGTCCATCACCAAGAGTGTCTCGGTGGTATCACTGCTGACTGAACTGGCCGAGTCCTGAAGGACATAGCTGCCAGACTGGAACTGCGGCAGGTGGTGAGAGAACCAACACGAGGGGAAAAGTTACTTGACCTCGTCGTCACCAATCTACCTGTCACAAATGCATCTGTCCATGACAGTATTGGTAGGAGTGACCACCGCACCGTCCTTGTGGAGACGAAGTACCGTCTTCGTGTTGAGGATACCATCCAACGTGTTGTGTGGCACAATCAGCGTGCAAAATGGGATAGATTCAGAACAGATCTGGCAACTCAAAACTGGGCATCCATGAGGCGCTGTGGGCCATCAGCAGCAGCAGAATTGTATTCCAGCATAATCTTTAATATCTTGACACTGCATATTCCTCACTCTACCATTCATAAACAAGCCAGGGGATCAACCCTGGTTCAATGTGGAGTGCATAAGAGCATGCCAGGAGCAGCATCAGGCGTACCGAAAAAATTGGTGCCAACCTGGTGAAGCTAAAACTCAGGACGACATGCATGCTAAACAGCGGAAGCAACATGCTATAGACAGATCTAAGCGAATCCAGAAACAACGGATCGGATCAAAGCTCTGCAGTCCTCCCACATCCAGTCGTGAATGGTGGTGGACAATTAAACAACTAACGGGAGGAGGAAGCTCTGTAAACAGCCCCATCCTCAATGATGTCGGAGTCCAGCATGTGAGTGCAAAAGACATGGCTGAAGCGTTTGCAACCATCTTCGGGAAGAAGTGCGCAGTGGATGATCCATCTCAGCCTCCTCCCGATATCTCCACCATCATATAAGCCAGTCTTCAGCCAATTCGAATCACTCCACGTGATATCAAGAAACGGCTGAGTGCACTGGATACAGCAAAGGCTATATGCCCCGACAACATCCCGGCTGTCGTGCTGAAGGCTTGTGCTCCAGAACGAGTTGCGCCTCTAGCCAAACTATTCCAGTACAGCTACAACACTGGCATCCACCCGACAACGAGGAAAATTGCTCAGGTATGTCCTGTCCACAAAAAGCAGGACAAATCCAATCCGGCCAATTACCGCCCCATCAGTCTACTCTCAATCATCAGCAAAGTGATGGAAGGTGTCGTCGACAGTGCTGTCAAGCGCCACTTACTCACCAATAACCTGCTCACCGATGCTCTGTTCGGGTTCAGCCAGGACCACTCGGCTCCAGACCTCATTACAGCCTTGGTCCAAATATGGACAAAAGAGCTGAATTCCAGAGGTGATGTGAGAGTGACTGCCCTTGACATCAAGGCAGCATTTGACCGAGGAGCTCCAGTAAAATTGAGGTCAATGGGAATCAGGCGGAAAACTCTCCAGTGGCTGGAGTCAAATTCGCACAAAGGAAGATGGTCGTGGTTGTTGGAGGCCAAACATCTCAACCCCAGGACATTGCTGCAGGAGTTCCTCAGGGCAGTGTCCTCGGCCCAACTATCTTCAGCTGCTTCATCAATGACCGTCCCTCCATCATAAGTTCAGAAATGGGGTTGTTCGCTGATGATTGCAAAGTGTTCAGTTCCATTCGCAACCCCTCAAATAATGAAGCAATCCCAGCCCGTATGCAGCAAGACCTGGACAACATCCAGGCTTGGGCTCATAAGTGGCAAGTGACATTCGCACCAGACAAGTGCCAGGCAATGAACATCTCCAACAAGAGACAGTCTAACCACCTCCCCTTGACATTCAACGGCATTACCATCACCGAATCCCCCACCATTAACATCCTGGGGGTCACCATTGACCTGAAACTTAACTGGACCAGCCATATAAATAATGTGGCTGCAAGGTCAGGTCAGAGGCTAGGTATTCTGCGGCGAGTGACTCAACTCCTGACCCCCCAAAGACTTTCACCTATCTACATGTCACAAGTCAGGAGTGTGAAGGAATACTCTCCACTTGCCTGGATGAGTGCAGCTCCAACAACACATAAGAAGCTCGACACCATCCAGGACAAAGCAGCGCGCTTGATTGGCACCCCATCCACCACCCTAAACATTCACTTCCTTCACCACCGGCGCACAGTGGCTGTAGTGTTTACCATCCACAGGATGCACTGCAGCAACTCGCCAAGGCTTCTTCGACAGCACCTCCCAAACCCGCGACCTCTACCACCTAGAAGGACAAGTGCAGCAGGCACATGTGAACAACACCACCTGCACGTTCCCCTCTAAGCCATACACCATCCCGTCTTGGAAATATATCATCATTCCTTCATCGTCGCTGGGTCAAAATCCTGGAACTCCCTTCCGCACAGCACTGTGGGAGAAGCTTCACCGCACGGACAGCAGCAGTTCTGGAAGGCGGCTCACCACCACCTTCTCAAGCGCAATTAGGGATGGGCAATAAATGCTGGCCTCGCCAGCGATGCCCACATCCAATGCACGAATAAAAATATTGCGATGTTTATATATAAGCTGTGGGTGAGTATTAATGAATGCGATATTTATATGTGAACTGTGGGTGCTTATATATGGGTGCGATGTTTATATATGAACTGCGGGTATGTATATATGAGTGCGATGTTTATATATGGACTGTCGATTTGTATATGTGTGTGCGATGTTTATATATGAACTGTGGGTGAGTATCTCTCAGTGCAATGTTTATGTGTGAACTGTGGGTGTGTATATATGAGTGAATGTTTATATATGGACTGTCGATTTGTATATGTGGATGCTATGTTTATATATCAACTGTGGGTGTGTATGTAGGAGTGCGATGTTTGTATATGAACTCTGGGTGTGTACATATGAGTGTGATGTTTATATATGAACTATGGATGTATATATATGAGTGCAGTATTGACATATGAACTGTGGGTGTGTATATATAAGTGCGATGTTTATATATATGAACTGTTGTTGTGTGTATGTGAGTGTGATGTTTATATCTTGAACTGTGGATGTGTATATATGAGTGCGGTGTTTATCTATGGACTGTGGTTGGGTATATATGATTGTGATGTTTATATATGAAGTGCGGTAATGAACAGCAAGGCGTCGTTGGGGTTTTATTTTCTTGCAAGACAATGGCGAAAAGTTGCATTTACTTTTGTGTCCATATGGCTCAGTCGGGGTTGCATTAAACTGAAAATGTAAAGGTCTTTGGTTCAATCCAGTTTTTGGTTATTTAGTTTCCTGTTCTTTGGGGCGATTCTCGCATTTATTTGCAGTGAAATTTTATCCCAGCCACTGAAGGATTGGGGATTGAGTTTATTTGTCAAACTGGGTGATAAAATGTTCAAAATGCAACCTCTTATCTCTAGTTCATGACATCCAGTTATATAAACACACAACACTGAGCTGTGTGAAAGGAAACCGTGAGCGTTGCCAAATGTCCACTCCCTCCCGATTCTACCTTCTCATTCCCTCCACATGGGACACGGCAGATTATCGGTTCAATCGGCTTCATTTTTTGCTGTTATGCGTTGATGTTTAGAAAATATAATATTTAGAAGATGACAGCTCTGGCTCAATTCACATCTCTGATACCGACTGAACATAACCCCCCACCCCTCTTGCCCTCTTCGATTCTCCCTGAGCTCCTTATCTTCTCCGATATCCTCAGAGAACCCATTCGCCTCTTTGAAACTTTTCAGCACTCTTTATGTTCTCTGATGCCCGCTAAATGCCTCTTTTCCACCCATACACCCTGAGCCTTCTTATACTCGCTGATACCCTCTGACACTCATTTGCCCACTCTGTGACCCACTTACACTCTCTAATACCCTCTGATAGTCCCTTCCCCTTTCTGAGA
This sequence comes from Heptranchias perlo, assembly GCF_035084215.1. Classification (NCBI taxonomy): domain Eukaryota; kingdom Metazoa; phylum Chordata; class Chondrichthyes; order Hexanchiformes; family Hexanchidae; genus Heptranchias; species Heptranchias perlo. The sequence continues at coordinate 4,567,022 of NC_090344.1, read as the reverse complement.
TCCCCTTGCCCCACCGGATCGCCACTAAGAAGCAATTAGACTCCCTGGTTCCTTCTCTGAAGCCATTACCCTCCCTCATACACAAGTGCGATGCAATTTCACAGGTGGATCTACCTGCCTGTGTTGACGATGAGATCCAGAGGTAGTTCAGCTCCCGCTGCTTCTGCCTCTGCCACTCCGAGAGCTCCAGCGGCGGTGGGAACGGAACTTCCTCCTATAAACTCAGTGTGTAAGTTTTAGTGCGCTGCTGTTTCATAAACTGTGGGAGCGTATATATGGGTGTGATGTTTATACATGAACTGTGGTTGTGTATATATGATTGTTATGTTTATATATGTACTGTGGGTCAGTATATACGAGTGTGACGTTTAAATATGAACTGCTGGTGTGTATATATGAGTGTGATGTTTATATATGAACTGTGACTGTGTATATATGAGTGTGCCTTTTAGATATGAACTGTGGGTGTGTATATATGAATGAGATGTTTACATATGAAATGTGGGTGCGTATTTCTTTGTCCGATGTTTATATATGAACTGTGGCTATTTATATATGAGTGCGATGTTTACTTATGAACTGTGGGTGTGTATATATGAGTGCGATGTTTATATATGAACTGTGGGTGTGTATATATGAGTGCAATGTTTATATATGTGCTGTGGTTATGTATATATGAGTGTGATGCTTATATATGAACTGTGGGTGTGTATAAATGAGTGTGATATTTATCCATGAACTCTCTGTGTGTATATATAAGTGCGATGGTTATATATGAACTGTGGGTGTGTCTATATGAATGTGATGTTTATATATAAACTGTGGGTGTGTATATATGCGTGTGATGTTTATATATGAACTGTGGGTGTGTATATATACGTGTGATGTTTATACATGAACTGCTTGTGTGTATACATGAGAGCGATGTTTATATTTGAAGTGCGGTAATGAACAGGCGGGTCAAGGCCTCGCGGGTTTATATTTTCTTGCAAGTCAATGGCGAAAAGTTGCATTTGTTTGATGTCCCAATAGCTCAGTCGGGATTGCATTGGACTGAAAATTTAAAGGTCTTTAGTGTAATCCAGTGTTTGGCAGTTTTTGGTTATTTCGTTTCTTCTTCTTTGGGTCGATTCTGACATTTATTTACAGTGAAATTTTATTCCCGCCTCTGAAGGATTGGGGATTGAATAGAGAGACATCAGGATGGGAAATATTTCTATCGTCTTTTTTAGTTTTTTATTTCTCTGTTACCTTCTGCCTTTTCCTCTTGGTTTTGTCTCTCTCGGTGCCGGGTGACCATTTGATTTGATGCATTTGTTCTAAACTGATCCCTTTTCCACATCTCGGGGCGGTCAGACCCGCTCTGTCTTTCTGTTGTTGCTGATGATCATTAACGGGAACAGGCCGCGAATTAAACGTTTCTCTGCAAACCGGAGAAAGAAAAAGAAAAAGAAAGACGTGTTTCTCCGGTCCAGGGGTAAAGTTACAATGGATGTAATTCAATAAAATTGTCCCGTGAATTTGTCTGTGCATCTGTTTGTAAAGCTTGGATTTTAAAATTACGAAAACCCCAAACAAAACCCCTTATCAGCCCAGACAGGAATCAAACCCGCGATCACGATATTATGGCATGTATTAATCCAGCAAGCTGACCAGCCGTTACTAACATCTCATTGAAAAATTAAACCTTTTTTGTACCTTTTCTAGTTTGAAGTGATTTCTGTGGAAGGACCCCTAAATTTCTCTGCTCCTCCACAGTTCCGAGCTTATCACCATTTGGAAAATACTCTGATTCATCTTTCTTAGATTTAAAGTGGATGACCTCGCTCTCCCCCACATTGAACTCTTTGCCACAGTTTTGTCCACTCACTGAATCTATCAATTCCCACTTTTCAACTTCCTGCTTCTATCCACATTACTCACTGCTCCACCAGAAGGCCGCGTGTTCAAATCCCGCCGGGGTAACAGTTGCTTTTCGAGCTGATAGGATTCTGGATCGTTGCGGATTGAATGATTTTTTCTCAATAAACAGAACCTTGCTCTAAAGTCTGCTTCCCTCGTTCCCAAATTTCCGGAAGGCGTCTCATTCTGCCCTCGACTTTTGATCTTGAACTGCGGATGGAACTTTTGCAAAGAGGGAGAAATCCCCAAATCGCTCCACGTGAATCACAAACGCTTTGGGAAGAAGTTCAGTGCAAACACTCAGGAATTTAAAGGCAGCTCAATGACCTGCACTTTCTTTGAATGAGTTTTGTTCGCCTTTGCATTCGTCCGTAAAATCGCTCTCGGTTTTCATCTCAATGAACCAGAGTGTGACCACTTTGTATCTGTCAGTGCGTAATTGACGAGGTTGGGGTAAACACGGGTCGTTTTCAACTTCTGAAATCTCACCAAGCACCAGAGAAAAGAAATATGGAATCAAATGTCCCTGCAAGTGATGAATTGAAGAGAATATCGCTCCAAGCAGATTTGGACAATGCACAGTGCAGCCGCACAGGAGTTCCAAATCCACCTTCTCGCCACTCGGCAATCACATTAACTGAACTTTACCCTGACCCAGTGTCACTGCGTCAAATCGAGTATTTCTCGGCCTTTTTTTTCTTAACATCATAGTTACCGGTTTAAGTGTGAAAACTGCCGCTCGCCTGCATGTAAGTGCAAGAGACAACTTTGTAAACACCGTGTAGTGTCAGAGACCTGCTCGTTGGACCTGCTCATTTCAACTCATCACAATTTCAGCAAACCTCTATATTATTGGGAGAGAATCAAGAATGGCGAATCACAGCTTGAAAGATCAATCATCTCTACCACGAGGGAACTGAGTCTTCCAACATACAGGTGTTTAATGGCAAGATGAGTTTGATGTTCAGAAATAATAGAGCACAGATTTTCACTCGTGCAAACTTCACACCCTTTATTTTGTAAAAGTAAACTGATAGTCGAGATAGGTTATATTAATCGCTGCAACCTGAATTTTTAGCTCGTTGAATTAGTGGTCCAATAGCGAACGTATCGCTTCTCTGTAGCACAATCGATTTGCGCGTTCGGCTATTAATAGAAAAGTTAGTAATTCGAGCCCACCCAGGAACGCGAGGGTAACTTTTACCTTAAGATTCATGGTCTCGCATTTCTTGGTTTCCAATGTGTGCTTTGGCTGCAAAATAAATGCCCGCTTTCGATGGCCAGCTGAGTATAGCCGATCTTCCACCATTTAACCTGTGATTGGCTTCACGGAAATCAGAATTCTTCTTGACAGACAAGGTCCGAAGGTTGCAGGAGAGCCGCTTCACTCTGACATCGATATTTCTGCAGTGAGCGACACCAGACTGTTTCCACAATAAATGTCACTCCCTTTTATTTTGGAAACTCAAAGTTGTATTCACATTCCGATGGGTTTCAGTTGAATTGTGAGAGATTATGAAAGGATCCTGCAGCGCTGCCTTGGTTAATAACAACAGTTCTAAGCCGCATTTCAGTCGCGGCAACAAATCCTTAAATCCGAGTATCTGCACGCTTACACCGGAGTATCGCACCCTTACACCCGTTAACTCATTAACCGTCCCCAATCACCTGGAACGACATCAGGTACCCGAAACAAAACCCAACTGAGGAGAAATTAGCTTTATAACTTTTCACTCATGTACGGGCATATTTTTATTTACTGTACTTTAAGGGAGATTAGGGGAAAGTGGGCGGTGATACTCAGAAACTCTCCCTCGCGTGTCGCTACTTGGTGCTATTTTTTCAGCGGGCTCGTTGGTCCAGGGGGATGATTCTCGATTCGGGTTTGCTGATTGAAATATGCGAGAGATCCCGGACGAGCCCTCATTTTCCCCACGCCTTTTGATCTTGACCTGCTGTTAAAACTAGGGACTTCGGCGCTGGGAAGTAAAATTTTGCAGCAAAACAGCAACAGCATCAATAACGTTCGTCAAGGAAGGGAAATAACCCCCTCCACTTCCTCTTATACAAGTGGCTCCAGTCCCACCCGAATTTATAATGCTTAATCCTCTCTGAGCTGGATTGGCGAAACACTCTCAAGAAGGAGGCTGATCATCTAACTGGTCACATGCATCCTGCTGCCGTGCGAGCATTGGTGCTTGAGGAGTAGAATTCTTGCTTGCAGTAATTCTATTCCTGTAAAAGTAGCTCCTGAAGATCGCAAGATGGAAAGTATCGTGCCTGAGCTGTTCAACGCGCTGATTTAAAGCTCAAGCTAAATCCCATAATTTGTAAATGGACCGAAATCATAGTTCGTCGCTCCAATTCCGCAGCCTCCCTCTTGCAAACTCATAACAGTAAACATCTCATCTGTTATTGCAACAGCGTAGTCCGGAGGAACCACATGGCAATTAAAATAAGTAGATGCATTTTGGAACACACCAATTATACCTTCAACTCCGGTCGAAATGTTCACAATCAAAAGGATTGGTTGATCTCGGTGAGACTCGACGAACATTCCCGACCCTGTAATACCATATAAGGATCGCGCACTAACTGATTGCGCCGCTGGAGCCCGGTCACTTTGATCACCTGTCCCACTCTGCTGGAAAGAATCTTAAGGTGAGATGTCCTTACCTGTGGAAACGTGTCCTGCCCCCGTGATGAAAATCATATCTGCATTTTCACTTTCAGCTTCTTTCACATCCTCTGCTCCATCGCACTACAATCGGGTTTTCTGTGAACAGGTCAAAATAAACATTGGCAGAAATTCTAACAGCAGTGGGATTCAAACCCACTCCTCCATGGAAAGTTGATTGAACACCCTGGGCCGCGAGGCCGCGCTACCATAATGTCACAATAACGTTTAAAGAGCTGCTTAATGCTCAAGTAAATGAATTGAAGCTAATTGATCGCATTTACCCCGTGCTGTGGTTCTTCTCCTCAGAGCAGAGAACGTTAAAAGGAGATTTGATAGAAGTGTTCAAAATCATGAAGGGTTTAGATTAAGTCAATAAATAGAAACTGTTCCGATTGGCGGAAGAGTCGAGAACCAGAGGACACAGATTTCAGGTGATTGGCAAAAGAACCAAAGGCGATATGAGGAAACACTTTTTTTTACCCATCGAGTAGTTATAATCTGGAATGCGCTGCCTGAAAGGGTGGTGGAAGCAGATTCAATCGTGGCTTTCAAAAAGGAATTTGATAAATAGTTGAAAGGAAAAAAAATGCAGGGCTACAGGGAAGGGAAGTGGGACGAACTGGATCGCTCTTACAATGAGCCAGCATGGGCTCGATGGACCGAATAATCTCCTTCTGTGCTGTAACCATTTTATGATTGTATGATTCTATTTATTCTCTTTATTTTCTTTGCATGCATTTCTCTATCTCTCCCTGTCTCGGTCTTTTGTGTTGTCCACTGATGGACTTCTCAGGCTTCCTTGAACGGCGACGGCTGGTCGAACCTGCAACACCAGCAGAGAAGGTCAAAGAAAGACTGAGACAGTAGGAAAAGTAAAGGGGCAATCCAATTGCTGCAGCCAATGTCTACACATTAATGTCGCTTCGCTCTCAAGTAAGTCAATCTCTTTTCATTCCTCTTATTTCGTGCTTTTTCTTTCTGCCTCCAGCACCTTTGTCTGTATCTTGTTTTTGTTCTCTCATGTGTCTCTGCTGGATGATCCACAATTCAGACCCGCCACTTCTTCCAGCTTTGTCTTCCTTCCACAATCATGGTCCATTTCATTGAGACTTTACTGCGGCCTTGCTACTCCAACATTCACTTTCACATTGTTATGCCTTTTAGTTTGCTCCACATCGACCGCTGTTCCGAGTGGACACATGTCCCGTTCGCATCAATGTTCATTTGTGCCTTGAAACCAGTCTTGTGACATGGGGGATGTTAACTGAAGAACTGGGTTTTGTTTTCATGGTCGTTGGCGCTTTTCCCCGAGCAGTTGATGTGCGGGAGAGACGGGCGGCGCTGCACAGCTGCGAATAACGGCTGAAAGGTGCACTTTAGCAATCTGGGCGGTGCAGTCAGGTCGGAAATGTTCCGCTTGATCTTACCAGGTCTGTGGAAATGTCCGATTGAAAAGGAATGAGGAGAAATGAAAAGAGCGGCAATGGTGAAAAAGTGTCGATTACAGGAGATTGGCCCTGAGCGAAAGGTCCTTTGAAAGTTCGGCGCGGAGGGGATTTTATTCGGAAACAGCAGACTTTAAGCACCTGAGGAAAGTGAAGTGCGAGCTGCGTCCTTGGGTCAAATTGGGTGTTTTCAGGAAAACAGCCATTGTGAAATCACAAAAAATGAAAACAGAAAATGTTGAAAACGCTGAGCAGGTCAGGCTGCACCTATGGAGAAAGAACCAGAGGGAACGTTTCAGGTCTATGACCTGGATCATCAGAACTGAAGGATTTGCCATGTGCGTGAGTAACTTCGCTGTCTAAGATGCTGGCTTCCATCTCTGAATTATGTAGGCTTGAATCTTACTGCTGCCAGAATTTGTAGAGTTTTTCATTTTGGCCGCGTCACCAAAAACCCTTCTTTGATAAGAAGTGCTTTTCCGCTTTGCTGGTTTAAACCTGTTTGCACAATTCAGCAGAGTCTGGATTGCCACCCAACTGTTTCTTAGACGGAGGTGTTGGGACTGTAAGGTGTGATCTCGGTGAAGGATCAATCAATGTGCACAATGGCGCCCTGGTGAACAGAGTCCCTCTTATAGTCAGTATAATATAAAAGATATGTACCATAATTATGAATTTCTTCTTTGCATCACACTAAGATTTATTATCAGGGAATGTACATGAGCAGGTCGATTTACGTCACGCTCCGGTCGCTTTGCATCGCCTCCGACAAATAGAATAGAATCAAAGAAAGGTCACAGCACGAAAAGAGGCCATTCGGCACATCGAATCCGTGCCGTCTCTCTGCAAGTTCAATCCAGATAGACCCACTCCCCCACTCTATCCCTGTAGCCCTGTATTTTCATTCGTTTCAAATACTTATCCAGTTCCTTATTGAAGACAATGTTTGAATCTGCCTCCACCACCCCCTCGGGCGGTGTATTCCAGAACCTAAACACTCGCTGTGTGGAACAGTTTTTCCTCATGTCACCTTTGGTTCTTTGGCCAAACACCTTAAATCTATGTTCTCTGGTCCTTGAACCTTCCGCCAATAGGAACTGTTGCTCTCTATCTACTCTGTCCAGATCCTTCATGATTTTGAATACCTCTTTCAAATCTCCTCGTAACCGTCTCTTTTCCAAGCAGAACAACCCCAGCTTCTCCAATCTATCCATGAAACATGTAGCCCTCATCCCTGGAATCATTACAGTAAATCTCTTCTGTTGGGATTTGGTATTAACATCGCCAAACCCCCACCATCAACATACCAGTGGTTATCATTAACCAGAAACATAACTGGACCAGCCACATACATACTGTGGTTACAAGAGCAGGTCAGAGGCTGGATATTCTGAGCCAAGTCACTCACCTTCTAATTCCCTAAAGCCGTTCAACCATCTACAAGGCGCAAGTTGAGTGAGTTGGAAGACTCATGTGATGGCCATCGACCTGAAACGTTAACTCTGTTTCTCTGTCTCAAGATTCTGCCTGACCTGCTGAGGATAAACACATTTACAGTTTTCATTTCAGGTTGGCAACATAGCCAGTATTTTCATTTTGAATAAAGGAGCTTTCGCTTATTGCCGCATGCGACGAGGTGGCCGAGAGGTTAAGGCGATGGACTGCTAATCCATTGTGCTATGCACGCGTGGGTTCGAATCCCATCCTCGTCGTTATTGTGTTTAAGTTTTGTTTCTCTCATTCAGTCCACCCAGAAGATCTGGTCAAAGTCCCATCCTTCTCGAAACGGCAGACCGTGGGTATTGCATTGTTTGCTGAAATCAGCTCCAGTTCCTTCCAGGAAGGTGTTGAGATTGTATGGTCGCGAAGTATCAGATTGTACATTGGTGTCATTGTAAAAAGAGTAAATCTTATGGTCAACGTAAGAGAAACTAATGGACCATAATGAAGATTTATGACCGGATCATTCCGTGTCTGTTTCCGTTAAAAAGGGACGTACTGTTAGTCCCGGATCATTCCGTATCTGTGTCTGTTTAAAAGGGGTGTGGTGTAAGTCCCGGATCATTCTGTGTGCGTTTTACCCTATTTTCTTGATACCTTTTTCCTTCTGAACTGAAATGACGATCTTCTCTCGAGAAGAAGGTTCACCGCCTGCTTCGGGCAACTGGTAGGAAAAATAACAAAACTGATGAGACCAAGTTCATTCTGCTGGGCTTCCATTCCAATCTCCGCACTCTATCCCCCATTCAGTCCCACCCCCGCCTGGACATTGTAAGCTGCGATATTCATGAGGGAATGGAGAAGCCGAATATCACGGTTATAATTTCCTTGGTTGCTCAACACTGAATAGCATCAACTGCAATGATTCAGAAGGTAATCATAGAATCATAGAATCTTACAGCACAGAAGGAGGCCATTCGGCCGTCGTGCCAGTGTCGGCTTTTTCGAAGATCTGTCCAAATTAGACCCACACCCCAGATTTTTCCCCATAACACTGCAAATTAATCCTCTTCAATTATGTCCAATTGCCTTTTAAATGATCCCATGGAATCTGCTTCCACCATCCTTTCAGGAAGTGCGTTCCTGATCTTAACAAACCCTCTGTGTGAAAATAATTCTTCTCAATTCCCCTCTAGTTCTTTTGCCAATTATTTTAAATCTGTGATCTCTGGTTACCGACCCACTTACCAGAGGAAACAGTTTCTCCCTACTTGCTCTTTCAAAACCCCTCATTATTTTGAATATCTCTATTAGGTCTCCCGTTAACCATCTCTGTTGTAAGGAGAACAATCCCAGCTTCTCCAATCTCTCCGCATAACTGAAGTCCCTCATCACTGGTGTCATCCAGGTCAACCTGCTCTGAATCCTCTTCAATGCCTTTTCATCCTAAAGTGTGGTGCCCAGATCTGTTCAATGTACTTCAGCTGAGGCCTAACCACTGATTTGTAAGGATTAGTATGATTTCCTTTTTTTTTGTATTCAATGCCCCTGTATACAAAGCCAAGTATCCCATAAGCTTTCTTAACCCCCTTATCAACTTACCCTGTTTTATGAATATGAACCCGCAGGCCCCTCTGCTCTTAGAACCCCCCATAAATTGTTCCATTTAGATTATACTGCCTCTCCATGTTCTTCTTCCAAAAGTGCATCACTTCACACTGATCGGCGTTAAATCTGTCACGTGACCGCCCATTTCACCAGTCGATCCATCTCATCCTGAATTCTGCTATTATCTTGCTCACGATTTACTACGTTGCCAAGTTTTGTATCATCCGGAAACTTCCAAATTGTACTCCCCTTTCCCACATCCAAGTCATTTATATGTAACAAGAAAAGCAATAATCCTAATACCGACCCCTGGGGGATTCCACTGCATATTTCTCACCAGTCAGAAAAAACATCCGTTCACCACTAATCTCTGCCTCCTATCCCTTAGCCAATTACTTGCCCACGTTAACACCGGCCCTTTAATCCCACGTGCTTCTAGTTTTCGAATAAGTCTGTTATTTGTTAATTTCTAAAATGTGTCCTGAAAATAACTGTAACCCCGTAATTTTATTGTTAAACAATGAGAATACAGATATTAAGACCGAACGATAGATCGGGTTCATTCCCATTACCCGAAGGTGTCGGGACCCGAGGAGGTGAAAACCCATCTGGGTTTATATTTCCCGAAAACGGAGACTGAAAATAGCAAAACTCATCCCATCGAAATCCAACAATTGGACGAAGAACCGACAGCCTTTTCCCATCCCGGGTTTCCAGACCTGGCCGTTGAAGGAAGCCTGATAAGTCCATTAGGGAGCAACACCGAAAGTGAAGAAACGCAGACAGAGATAGAGAGATACATGCAAAGAAAAATAGTATAAATCTCCAATTCTGTGATTGAGCAGAATTTAAGCTGCAGCTTAAAGGAAATTCGTCTCATGTCGTGAGATGCACATAGGGCTGGATTATAACTTTATTTCTGAGAGAAGTAAACATTGCTTGGAAACTACAGCTGTTATTTATTTGACCATTTTACAGTGGCGGTGTGAAGTGATTTCGAATCTCAGTCAATTTCAAGACCATGCTTGATCCACTCGTTTGGTCACCCACGGATAGCACGCGGCTGTAGAGCAGACTGCGCAGGCTTATCACAGGAACTCTAGCAGACTGCATGTTCCAGACTTTTATCCAACGCTACACGTGCAAACTGCAGCCATGCGTGCATTGGTGGTTCAGTGGTGGAACCCTCGCCTGCCGGTGGGAAACCAGGGGTTTGGTTGCAGTCCAATGCAGCTTCCTTTACCTTTTTTATCTGTACCCATGAGATCGCCTGAATTGGGATAAATTCATGTGCCGGCTTCAATCTGTACAACTTATTGAAAGATTATCTTCATTTCATCCACGTGTCTTTCGTGGACAAACCCTCTGCATTCTGTCCTCTGGTGCTCAAACATGCTCTGCTGGAGATAAGTCAAATCTGCCTTCTGCACCGCTGAAAGGAAATGAGAAGCCAATTGGTGATCTTTGACTAAAAATGGGGACACAACGGGGCTCATCCGGGATTTGCACCAGTGAAACTCCCTGACCGAGAATCAGACTCAAAGACCAACTCGCAACAGAGACGTGCAGCCACTGTAAAATTTCGCTGCGACGCAGCCGATCCGCCATCCTTTCAGAACTCTCTGTCCATACAATCCCGCTTTCTTGTACGATATACGATGGAGAACAATGTCAGGTTCTAAACTAATTATATCATTTCAACAATATCAAATTCGTTTTGAATGTACGACTTGTATTATCAAGTAACACTTTACAGAATGAATTACTCTGAAACGACATTGTCGTCTGTCTCGGCATCGTCACAGTTTACACTCCACCATAAGTACACTTTACTCAAATTGCTGCTTTCATTCACAATGAGAGCGAAGATCCATGAATGTGGAGACATTAGCTACGAATTTATCAGCTGGGTTGCACCTTTACTTTTCCGACTGTCTCCGTCTTTTTTTTCTTTCACATTCTCTGATATTATTGCCGGTTAGATCAGCTCTCGCCGTTCAACGAAGCCTGAGAAGTCCATCGGGGACAACACAGAGAGACAAGAGACAGAGACAGGGCGAGATGGAGAGATGCAGGCAAAGGAAATGAATAGTAGAAATGTCAGGTTTTGCAAACTAGCAGAATTTAAGTTCCTGATTGGGAGAGATTCCTTCTCCGGTCTTGAAATCTTGCAAGAGAAGATCTGACACGAATTAAATGCACCGGCCACGCTGTGGAATCTCTCATTCTGGGAGAGAGATAAATGCGGTCAATTAACTCCAATTAATCTATTTCAGCACTGAAATGATCTTTAAACAGTTGCTCTGCGAGCAGAATTCAAACCTGCGCAGGAAAACCTCAATTGAATTTTGAGTCCAACGCTTTAAACACTCGGCCACCGCAGCTGTAAACGGCATGTTCGTTTAGATCGGATTCCAAATGGACACTTGCCGCTATTAAGAACGCGCGCATTGGTTGTGCAGGGGTCGAATTCTCACCTCTTATGCGGGAGACTTTGGTTCGATTTCCGGCCAATGCAGAATCATTCTCACCAATGGGGAGCTGAGGAATATAAGTATGCCATTTCTCCCCTTGAGCCTGTTCCGCAATTCAAACAGATCATGGCTGATATGTGACCGAACTCCAGATAATCACCTTAGCCCCGTATCGCTTAATAACTTCAGTTAACAAAAATCGATCAATCTCAGGTTTAAAATTAACAATTCAGTTCGCATCAACTGCCGTTTGCGGAAGAGAGTTCCAAACTTCTACCTCCCTTTGCTTGCAGAGGTGTTTCCCAACTTCACTCCTGAAAGTCCTGACCCGAATGTTTAGGCGATGTCCCCAAGTCTGAGACATCCCAACCGGCGGAAATAGTTTTTCTCTATCGACTCCATCAGTTCCCCTTAATATTTTGAAAAGTTCGATCAAATCAGCTCTTAATCTACTAAATTCGAGGTAAACCCGAGTTTATGTAATCTCTCCGCGTAATTTAACCCTTGGAGTCCAGGTAACATTCCAGTAAACCGAAGCTGCACTCGCTCCACAGCCGATATATCCTTCCGAAGGTGCGTTGCCCAGAACTGAATACAGTACTTCAGGTGTGGTCTAAGCAGGGCTTTGTATAGCTGTATCATAATGCCTAGCCCCTTGTATTCTCGTCCTCTAGATATAAAGACCAACATTCCATTAACATTTTTGATTATTTTTTGTACCTGTCAATGACATTTTAATGATGTGTGTGGATGGACACATCAGTCTTTTTGGACCTCCACTGTTTCGAGCTTTTCACCATTTACAAAGTATTCTGATCTATCCGTTTTGGTCCAAAGTGGATGACCTCACACTTGACTAAATTGATATCGATTTGCCACAATTTTACCCATTCATTTATTATATTAATACCTCTCTGTAATTTTATGTTTCCATCTGCACTGCTGAAAATGCTGCCCATCTTGGTGTCATCGGCAAACTTGGATATGTGGCTTTCTATCCCGTCATCTAATATCCGCCTGAATTGGAAAATAATCCAAATTTAGCTTCAAACTCCTCATCATCTTGAGACATTTTATTTCCTTCACGTGTGTTGCGCCGACGAAACTTCGGCATTGAGTCCACTGGAGCTCAAACATACTCTGGATTTCATTCAGTTCAACCAACAGCAACACTGAAAATATGTCAGAAGCCAATTGGTGACATTTAACTAAAAGGAGGGCTCGTCCGGGATTTGAACCCGGGACCTCTCGCATATCACTCAATGAAACGCCCTAAGCGAGAATCATACCCCTAGACCAACGAGCCGCTATCATTTCAGATATGCAGCCAGTGTAAAAGTTCGTTGCCTCCCACAGCCGATCGGCCATCCTTTCAGACCACGTCTGTGCATCCAATCTCGTTTTCTGCTCCGGTGTCCATCAATATCAAGTTGCACACTAAATATTTCCAATCACCAATATTAGTCTCCCTTTACCAAATTGGTTTCGAGTGTACGACTTGAGTTGTCAAGTGAGACGTTTCAGAATTATTTGCTCTTAAACTACATTGCTTGGGAGGATACTGAGAGGTGTGTCGATTTGCGGCACGCTCTGTTCCCTTTGCATCGCCTCATGCACATTGAGTTGAATCATGGAAAGGCTACATCACGGAAAGAGGCCATTCGGCCCATCGAGTCCGTGCTCGCTCTCTGCAAGAGCAATCCAGCTAGAAACACTCCCCCGCCTTTCCCCGAAGCCCTGCATTTTTTTCCTTTCAAGTACTTATCCAGTTCCCTTTTGAAGGCCATGATTGAATCTGCCTCCATCACACCCTCGGGCAGTGCATTCCAGATCCGAACCTCTTGCTGTGTGAAAATGTTTTTTCTCATGTCACCTTTGGTTATTTTGCCAATCACCTGAAACCGATGTCCTCTGGTTCTTGACCCTTCCGCCAATGGGAACAGTTTCTCTCCATCTTCCATGTCGAGATCCTTCATGATTTTGAATACCTCTATCAAATCTCCACAGAACCGTCTCTTTTCCGAGGAGAACAACCTCAGATTCTCCAGTCTATCCACGTAACTAAAATCCCTCATCCCTGCAATTATGCTGGTAATTTTTTTCTGCACCCCCTCCAAGGCCTTCACATCTTTCCTGAAGTGCGGTGTCCCGAACCGGACACAATACTTCAGTTGTGTTCGAACCAGTGTGTAATAATGTTTCATCCTGACTTCCATACTTTTGCACTCTATACATCTATTTATAAAGCCCAGGACCCCGAATGCTTTTTAACCGCTTTCTCAACCTGCCCTGCCACATTCAACTATTTGTACACATGAACCTCTCTTTGTTCCTGTACTGCTTTCACATTTGTGCCCTGGAGTTTATATTGCCTCTCCTCGTTCTTCCAACCGAAATGTATCACTTCGCATTTTTCTGCGTTAAATTTCATCTGCCACGTCTCCGCCCATGCCACCAGCCTGTCTATGTCATTTGAAGTCTATCACTGTCCTTAACACTGTTTACTACCCTTCCAAGGTTTGTTTCATCTGCAAATTTTGAAATTGTGCCCTGTGCACTAAAGTCCAAGTCATTGATATATATCAAGAAAAGCAGTGGTCCGAGCACTGATCCCTGGGGAACACCACTGTACAACTCTCTCCAGTTCGAAAAAGAACCGTTCCCCAGTAATCTCTGTTTCCTGTCCCTTTCTTGATGATAAGCCTACCATGCAGCACTTTATCAAAGACCTTTTGAAAGTCCATATACACCCCATCAACTGAATTGCATTCATCGATCCTCTCTGTTGCCTCATCAAAAACTCTTACAGGTGAGTTAACCACGATTTGTATTTAACAAATCCGTGCTGGCTTTCCCTAATCAATTCACCCTCGACCAAGTGACTGTTAATTCTGTCCCGGATTATCGTTTCTAAAAGTTTCCCCACCACTGAGGTTAAACTGACTGGCCTATATTTGCTGGGTTTATCCGTGCACCCATTTCTGAACAAGGGTGCAACCTTTGCAATTCTCCAGTCCTCTGGCACCACCCACATATCTAAGGATGTTGATAGATTATTGCCAGTACCTCTGCAATTTCCACCCTTACTTCCCTCAGCAACCTAGCATGTATCCCATCCGGAACAGGTGATTTACCTACTTTAAGTACAGCCAGCCGTTCAAGTGCCTCTTCTTTATCAATTTTTAGACCATCCAGTATCTCAACTATAAGTTCCTTTGCTGAGACTCTGGCAGCATCTTCTTCCTTGGTAAAGACAGATGCAAAGTACTCATTTGGTACCTCGGCCATCCCCTCTGCCTCCATGAGTAGATCTCCTTGATCCGGCCGAATCCGCCTCTCGCCTCCGCTGACTACCCGTTTACTGTTTACATGCCTGCAGAAGACTTTTGGATTCCCTTTTTTGATGGCCGTCAGTCCATAGTCATATTTCTCTTTGCCTCTCATTTTCTTTTTCACTTCCCCTCTGAACTCCCTAATTTCGGCCTGGTGAATGAGAGCATAAAAAAGTTAGCATTTCATTCAGCCGGAAACAGAAAGTTACTGGTTGATTAATGGCGATTTGAACAAGCATTCGTCTTTTTTACAGAGTTTAATGAGTGTTGCGAAATTAATATAGTGAACTAGAATTCCTGATGGGGAACCGCTTCAGACAACACATTACTGCCCACACTGGGAAAAAGGATACTTCCGAAACTTTGACAACACATCGCAGGTCCCGCTGCAAAGTCACAGCTTGCCAGCTGTTCCGAAATTTGGAGCCTGGACAGGGAATTAAACGCTGGAACTTCAGCTCACTGCCCACTTTAAAAGTCAGATACTCTACCGACTGAGCTACCCAGGCTCGATACTACATAAGCTCCCATCGTGCATATTCATGGGAAGCCTCTGAATCATCCCTGCAGCCGGCGAGCAAGGGTGAGGTCCGTTTTATAAAATTCTCAGCAACGTGTTGAGGAGAATCCTTGTTCCTGTTGAACATGATGTAAGAAACATGGACAGTGAACTCGTGAGTTTACAATTCTTTTTGTTTGTGCCAAATGTCTTGTCATTCGTTAGCACCAATTAAAATAGCACTTTACCCAGCGTCTCAAAAGCTGAACTTGTCCCACACGGGAGCTGGAAAAGGCCTCTCGACCTTTCAGCGTATTAACATCTGTAAGCTGAATAATTTCACCCGTGACACAGTGACACCAGGCAGCATATTTCCCTTCCAAATTTTGCCAACACGAAACTTCCAACCGATGAATATCGGCTTAACGAAAAGAAGAATTGTTTGTTTGGTTCTTTAGATTTAAAGATCTCGTACCGGCCCCTTTGCCATATGAGCTGCCGCTAAAAGTCCCCTCTCCCCCTATGAACAAGTAAACTGGCACCTGCTAGTGCAAGACGGTAGGCCAGAGGAACCCAAGAGCTCCCATGGGAACACTAAGAAGCAGACGCGTTATGGAATATACCAGTTGTACCTTGAACTCCAGTCAAAATGTTCGGAGTAAAAGGTTTGATTGTTTTAGAAGACGCTCGAACTCACAACCTGGTCATTTCTGGAGCCCATACTGCTATTAATAAGTAACGCACGCTCAATAATTGTGCAACACGAGAGCAGCGAACAACCGACAGCATCAGCGCTCCTGCCAAACAGCTTCATTTTCGGTCTCTCAATTATCACTTCGAGATCTTTCTCAAACAGAAGCCTCCAATCAAGATGCGCTTCATTAAATAACAATTCTTAAATCAAGAGAGTTTTGATCGATCATGACGAAAGCATGTACAATTTCCTCACTTGTTCCTTTCAATCCCCTGGGATGGTAAACATCAGGTCGTGGAGATTTGTCTATATTTAGCCTAATTATTTTCTCCATTGCCATTATTTTACTAAAACGAAACCCCTTGATTTATTAACAGTTTTCCTCGTGTCTCTGGTATGTTAGCCTCATCCATTTCTGTGACGACCGATGCAAAGTAAAAATTTAGCAACTCTGCCATTTCCTGATTTTCAATTACAACATCACCTCCATCTGTCTTCAAGCGGCCCCCATTACTCCAAGCCTCGCTTCGTTCTCTTAATATATTTGGAAAAACCTTGAGAGTTGTCCTCATTTTCCCTCACAAGTTTTTCTCCTTTTCGCTTTTTGCTCCTCTTACGCTTTTTTTTTAGTTTCAGCACGACAATATACAACACTTCGCTGTAAAGTTCGGCTCAATAGTTCTCCAATGTCAGAGCGAGTATTGTCTGATTCCCGAATTTATTTAATGTAACAAATACAATCACACATAATCATCCGTGTATCAACGCACTGATGGATGCACAAAGATAAACACAGCGAGAAATCCAGTCAGTGTCGGAATGCACAGTTGAACGGACAAGCGAAACAGACAAAGATAAAACGGCCTGAACCGCCAACAGTGAAGTGTCGCTGATAGATATTAATGAGAGGAGGTGGAGACAAAGTGTCATCAATTGGCGCTGTGGCTTAGTTGGTTAAAGCGTCTGTCGAGCAAACAGAAGATCCTGGGTTCAACTCCCAGCAGTGCCTTGTGCAGCTGGTTATTTTACCTGATTTGTGGAATTGAGCGACAAAATAACACTGTGGTGTTTGTTCAGGAGGAAACGGACAACCGAATGACTGTTCAAAAACGCCCTTTCATTGTGCAGACAGACCTCTCAAAGAATGTGTCTGGAACACGTTAATTTAAAGACACGTTCTTGTTTCTGGGCTCGTTGGGGTCGTGGTATAATTCACGATTTGAGGTTCAAACCCGGAAGTCGTCCAAATTTGGACCAAGACTTGTGATCTTGACCTGCGGTGTGAACGTTTGCAAAGAGGGAAAGGAAGTCCCCAAATCACTCCAACTGAATCGCCAGGCCCGGATGAAATACATCCCAGGCTGTTAACAGAAGCAAGGAAGGAAATAGCGGAGGCTGTGACCATCATTTTCCAATCCTCCCTGGCTACAGGTGTGATGCCGGAGGATTGGAGGACTGCTGAAGTTGTACCGTTGTTTAAAAAGGGAGAAAGGAATAGATCGAATTATTGCAGGCCAGTCAGCCTAACCTCGGTATTGAGCACAATTCTGGGGGAAAGTATTAATCTTCATTTAGAAAGGGACGGATTAATGAAGGGCAGTCAGCATGGATTTGTTAAGGGAAGGTCGTTTGAATTGAATTGTTTTGGAGGTATCAAGGAAGGTGGATGAGGGTAGTGCGTTTTTTGTCGTCGACATAGATTTTCGCGAGGCTTTTGACAAAGTCCTACATGGCAGATTGGTCAAAAGTGTAAAAGCCCATTGGATCCAAGGGAAATTGTCAAGTTGATCGAAAATTGACTGAGTGGCAGGAAGCAATGGTCGACGGATGTTTTTGTGACTGCAAGGCTGTCTCGAGTGGTGTTCCGCAGGGATCCGTACTAGGTCGCTGCTTTTCGTAGCACAGATCATTGATTTGGATTTAAATGTACGGGGTATTATTAACAATTTTGCAGAAGATGCAAAAATTGGTCGTGTGGTTGATGGTGAGGAGGGAAGCTGTGGACTGCAGGAAGATATCAGTGGAATGGACAGGTGGATAGAATAGTGGCAAATGCAATTCAATCTGGAGAATGAGGTAATGCATTTAGGGAGGGCAAACAAGGCAAGGGAATACACAATAAATATTGAAACTAATTTGCCATTTACACGCCCATTTTGCAAGTTTACTGATGTATTAACTACAGCTCCCAATTATGTGCTGTCTGTCAATTTTAAAATTGTATTTCCGATTCCTATGACTAAATCATTAATGTAACTTGTGAACAACAGTGGTCCCAGCACCGATAAATTGTGAACAACAGTGGTCCCATGACCGATAAATTGTGAACAACAGTTGTCGCAGCACCGATAAATTGAGAACAACAGTGGTCCCAGCACCGATAAATTGTGAACAACAGTGGCCCCAGCGTCGATAAACTGTGAACAACAGTGGTCCCAGCACCGATAAATTGTGAACAACAGTGGACCCAGCACCGATAAATTGTGAACAACAGTGGACCCAGCACCGATAAATTGTGAACAACAGTTGTCCCAGCACCGATAAATTGTGAACAACAGTGGACCCAGCACCGATAAATTGTGAACAACAGTGGACCCAGCACCGACAAATTGAGAACAACAGTGGTCCCAGCACCGATAAATTGTGAACAACAGTGGCCCCAGCACCGATAAATTGTGAACAACAGTGGACCTGACGATACCGGATTTCTTTACCCTTAGTCTGGTTCAGCAATAACTGATGAGAATAACACTTGAAAGTTTAACACAATTTATTAGCTGCAGCTGACCTTATCTGTAGAATTGATTTCAACTCTTGACAGAGTCTGGTCAATCTCATAGAGCAGGCAAAATTACATAGGCAGATCCACACAATTATACATTTTCAGAGTGGGGAGGGACATGAGTAGCAAGGGGTTAAAACCAATCATAAGCTGAGTCTTGGCAAGCCATGCGAACTGACATAATGACCGACCACTCACAGGTAATACTTGTTCATGCGTATGCCAAGGAAAAGGGAGGCTACCTTATCTCTGGCTTGGGATGTTTTTTGACCTTGCCTGCAAAGGGAGATCCATTCATTAATGCAGCTGCATGACAACTCCTTATACTAGAATTCAACTTTATCATATCTCTTTGCTTGATTAACACAAGGCAGGCTTATACATAAAGAAAATTAATAACGTAAACAGGTGGTCAAAGAAGAAGCTCATTGTTTCTAATTCTAGCTAGCAAAATGGGCTACTTATATTAACCATTGGTTCACCACACAGCTACTTCGCTATGGAGGTATCTCACTATAAACCACTAAAAGCTTACCCCATATGCATTTTTATTAAAAGGGCGCCCCGTATGCATTCTCAAACCCAGCACTGATAAATTGTGAACAACAGTAATCCCAGCACCGATAAATTGTGAACAACAATGGTCCCAGCACTGGTAAATTGTGAACAACAGTGATCCCAGAACCGATAAATTGTGAACAACAATGGTCGCAGCACCGACAAATTGTGAACAAAAGTGGTCCCAGCACCGATAAATTGTGAACAACAATGGTCGCAGCACCGACAAATTGTGAACAAAAGTGGTCCCAGCACCGATAAATTGCGAACAACAATGGTCGCAGCACCGACAAATTGTAAACAACAGTGGTCCCGGCACCGGTAAATTGTGAACAACAGTGGTCCCAGCACCGATAAATTGCGAACAACAATGGTCGCAGCACCGACAAATTGTAAACAACAGTGGTCCCAACACCGATAAATTGCGAACAACAGTGGTCCCAGCACCGGTAAATTGTGAACAACAGTGGTCCCAGAACCGGTAAATTGTGAACAACAGTGGTCCCAGCACCGGTAAATTGTGAACAACAGTGGTCCCAGGACTTTTGACCTTGAACTGCATTTGAAACTTCTGCATAAAATGAAATGAAGTCCCCAAATCGCCCCACGTGGCTCTCAAACGCAATGGGAAGAAGTTCAATGCGAACAATCAGGAATTTAAAGGCAACTCAACGACCTGCACTTTCTTTGAATAAGTTTTGTTAGCCATTATATTTGACCGTGAAATCGCTCTTGACTTTCATCTAGCTGAAGCAGAGTGTGTCCGCTTTATATCTGTGAGCATGTCGGTGACGTGTTTAGCTTTGACACTGATCGCTTCCAATTTGTAAAATTTCACCAAGCGTCAGCGAAATGAAACCGAGAATCGAATTGTCCCTGTAAGTGATGAATTGAAGGGATTGGTGCTCCAAGCAGATCTGGAAAATGCACAGTGCGGTCGGTCAGGAGTTCGAAATCCACCCTCCAGCCACTCACCAATCATATTAACTGAGCTTTACTCTTGTCCATTGTCACCGCACTGAAAGCGAGTATTTCTCCGGCATGTTTTTCTTCATAGTTGCTGGTTTAAGAGTGAAGACCGGCTGTTTGGATTTTCACTCCTACAAGCTTCAACCATTCATTTTGGACTGACTGTAGACAGTTGTTATATTGGTCGCTGCAAACTCAAAGTTTAGCCCAATTAATTATTGGTTTAGCAAGTGACCTCTTCGCCTGTCTAGTTGGTGCTGTCGGTTAGCACGGAAGTTTGATGGTTCGAGCTCTTATTTGATTTTTCCTCAGGATTCTTCGCCCCAAAGTTCCAGGGTTTCAATGTATGATTTGGAAGCAAGAAAATTACAATTCTCCTTGGCAGACAAGCCGAAGGGAGGCCGCACTCGCTGCAGGAGAGCTGGTTCGCTGTGACATGGAGATTTCTGTGGTGAGCGAGACCAGACTGTTTCTATGTTCAGAAAATAAATGTCACACCCTTTATGTTGGAAAAGCAAAACGGTGGGGATTTTTGTATCAGATGTTCCTCGTTGCGTTACTTTCATCTTGATCGTAGAACCGGTTCGGGCGTTCTTGTAATAAAAGGCGACATTTTCCTATTCATTTTAAATTTAACAACAGCTGCACTGAGCTTTTAATCATACCCTTAAGATACAGTCTATAAAATGATGAAATTTGATCATCTGCAAAGCATAAAAATCTGATTAAAGTTTTGACTGTCTCTCGGTAACCACGTCAACATCTCCTTCAGTATGAAATAGAAAGTTATCGTTTGATTAATGGTGAATAAAACAGTCATTCATCTACCAACAGGGTTTAATTAGTTTCATGTAATTAATTTAATAACTTTTGCTAAAGTTAATTCGCTGACTTGGAATCGAACTCATGCGTTGGTGGGAGCATTAAATTCTCACCATCAGTCCATCGGGGAGCGTCCAAGATTGCGCACGGAACACAGCAGAACGGGTAAGATTTAGTTTAATTTCACTCTTCCGTGATTCATTCAGCTCTGTGTTTATTTTCCGGCCTCTTATCTCTCCCTTCTTTTCAGCTTCTGACTGCGGACATTCTTGTGGTTAAATATGAATAATATAGAATATCTCACAGCCCCAGTATATGTGCTCCTTCTCTGTACAGTTCTGTACAAAATCAAACTGTACGTTTAGAACGACGGTGTCTCTCCTTCACCCCCGACAGAAGCAGGAGGAGATGCCACTTGAAACTGCCAGTTGCTTCAAATGATTCATGATGGACCTGCGTGGCCTTGCAGTTTTCCCATGAGCTGCATTCAGGTTCGTGAATTTTGGAAATGGAAACATGTCCATCAGCAGCTTGTGGTCGTATTTTACCTCACTTTCCATTTCATGTACATGCCTAGTTGCACTTGGTGCTGTCATTGCCTGAACATCACCTTCTGTCGCGATAGTAGTTTGAACAGAAAATGCCATTTTTTTGCGAGCAGCTTGTCTCGCACGATAATGACCTGAATTACAAAGAGGCAAGTGGGAAAGGCCGCGTTGGGCTGCTTGTTCGCACCAAAGAATTTTCAGCGTTTCTTTGTGGTCCAGTGTTTAGATTCGATCATCACCATGGCAACGGTTCGATTGTTGTATGTCTCAACACTCGCGTTTAAACACTGTACCATAAGTGCACTGTACTCAAATTGCTGATTTTTTTCACTGTGAGGTCGAAGAGACATAAATGTGTGGACAATAGCTCCGAATACATCAACTGGGTTGCACCTTTGCTTCTCCCCCGGTCTCAGTCTTTCCATCTTTACCCTTCTCTGCTGGTGTTGCAGGTTCGATCATCCTTGGCCGTTCAAGAAAACCTGAGAAGTCCATCAGGGGAAAATTCAGAGAGTCAAGAGACAGGGACAGGGAGAGATTAAAGTACAGAAACAAATCGGATAAATATCAAGCTTTGCGAACGAGCAGAATTTAAGATGGAGCTTGGTGGAGATTCTTTCACGTGCCGTGCAACTCTGCAAGAGACCATTGGCTCCGAATTAAAAGCATTTGCCACGCTGGATCATCTCTCTGAGGGAGGGAACACGGTCCGTCAACTCCAGTCCTTATTTGTTTGAACATTAAACAAATCTATAAGAAATAGCGCTACGAGCAGGATTCGAACCTGCGCAGGAAAACCCCATTAGATTTCGAATCCAACGCCTTAACCACTCGGCCATCGCAGCTATGCAAAAACAGAACAGCTACTGCTACCAAAAGGGTGCAACCAGTGCGGAATTCGGTGCAACCCATCGCCGATCGGCCATCCTGCGATCCATCCAATCACTTTTTCTATTCCGATGCACAGCAATGTGAAGTTGTACACTAACTATTTCATATCAACAATATTAGCCTCTCTTTACCACATTCGTTTTGAATGTGCGACTTGTCATGCCAAGTGAGACTTTTCAGAATTAATTTCTCGAAAGTTACATTGTTGTCTCCCTCGGCATCCGCAGATTATCCACTCTACCACAAGTATAACAGTGACGACACTTCAAAAATACCTCATTGGCTGTATAGCGCTTTGGGAGGTCTTGAGGTCTTGAAAAGCGCTTTATAAAGACAAGACTTTCTTTATTTTTATACTGGAATAAAATTACTGATGTTTTCACTATGAGGACGAAGAGACATTAATGTGTAGATATTATCTGCGAGTTCATCGTCTGGGTTGGATTTTTAGTTTTCCTCCCGTCTCAGTCTTTCTATCTTTACCCTTCTCTGCTGGTGTCGCAGGTTCGATCAGCTTTGGCCGTTCAAGGCTGCCTGAGAAGTCCATCAGGGGGAAACACAGAGAGACAGAGACAGAGAGAGATAGAGAGATAAAAGTATCGAAAAAACCTAACGTCAAGTTAGCAGCATTTACGATGGAGATTGGGAGATATAGAATCATCGAATCGTCACTGCACAGAAGGAGGCCATTCGGCCCATCGAGCCTGTGCCAGCTCTCTTTAAGTGCAATCCAGATCGTCCCATTCACCCGTTCTTTCCCCGTATCCCTGCAAATATTTTCCCTTCAAATACTTATCCAATTCCTCTTAGAAACCAGCATTAAATCTGCTTCCACCACCCTTTCAGGCGATGCATTCCAGATTATATCCACTCGCTGGTTTAAGAAGTTTTTCCTTTTATCGCCTTTGGTTCTTTTGTCAACCACCGTAAATCTGCGTCCTCTGGTTCTCGACCCTTCCGCCAACGGGAGCAGTTTCTCTTTATTTACTTTATCTAAACCCGTCATGAGTTTGAACACTTCTATCAAATCTCCATTCAACCTTCTCTGCTCGAAGGGAACAACTTCAGCTTCTCCAGTCGACCCACGTAACTGAAGACCTCATCCCTGGAACCATTCCAGTTAATGTTTCTGCACCCTCTCTGACGCCTTCGCATCCTTTATAAAGTGCGGTGCCCAGTTTTGGACAGTTGTGGAATATTGTGAAGTTCCCTTCACGTATCTTGATATTTTGCAAGAGACCACTGGGCTCCCAGTTAAAATGATCTGCCGCGGTGGAGTATCTCTCTGAGGGAAGGAATTGCAGCCCGTTATCTCCAGTTCATATTTATTTGAGCATTGAACAAAACTTTACACAATAGCGCCGATAGCACGATTCCAACTTCTGCCAGAATACCCCATTGGGTTTCAGATCTAACGTCTTAACCACCCGACTACCGCAGCTGCGAGCGCCTTTGATGCACGGCTGTAAATCAGAATGCACAGGGTGCTCACAGGAGATTTGTGAGACTATATGTTCTTTCAGACAGGTTTCCAACTGGACACATGCAGCCGCTACCGTCGGACGTTGCTGTTTCACTGGTAGAATTCTCACCTGCCACCCGAGGAGACGGGGATTGATTCCCGGCCGATTAAGGAGGATTTTCTTTCTGCACCTATGAGCTCGCCTGAAAAGGGATACATTCACATTCAGCTTCAATCTGCACACCACGTTGAGACATTTTCCTTTCCCTATGTGGTGTTGCGTCGACAAACCCTCTGCATTCGAGCCACGAAACGTCAAACATGCTCTAGAATTAAGTCAATCCTGTATTCCGCAACGCTGAAAAGATGTGAAAAATAAATGAATGAATTTCCACTGAAAATAGTGACACAGGAGTGCTCGTCCAGGAATTTGAACCCCGGACCTCTCACATATCAATTAGTGAAACGCCCAAAGTGAAAACCATAATCCGAGATCAACGAGCCGTCAGTAACACAGCCGTGCAACCAGTCGAAAGTTTCCCTGCTCCCCACAACCGATCGCCTATCCTATTAGACCGCTCTGTCCATCCAATCATCGAATCATAGAATGATTACAGCACAGAAGGAAGTCAATTCGGCCCATCCAGACCGTGCCATCCCTTTGTAAGAGCAATCCAGTTAGTCCCATTCCCCCGCTCTTTCCACGTGGCCCTGCAATTTTTTCCCTTCAAGTATTTATCCCATTCCTTTGTGAAAGCCACGATTGAATCTGCTTCCACCGTTTCAGGCAGCACCTTCCAGATCATAACCACTCGCTGCGTAAAAAAGTTTTACTCATTTCGCCTTTGGTTTCTTTTGCCAATCACCTTAAATCTATGTCGTCTGGTTCTCGACCTTTCTGCCAATGGGAACAGCTTCTCTTTATTTACTTTTTCTAAATCCTTCATGATTTTGAACACTTCTATCAAATCTCCTCTCAACCGGCTCTGCTCGAAGAACAATCCCAACTTCTCCAGTCTGTCCACATAACTGAAGTCCCTCATCCCTGGAACCATTCTAGTAAATCTTATCTGCATGCTCTCTAAGGCCTTCTCGTCCTTCCTAAAATGTGGTGCCCAGAATTGGACAGAATACTCTGGTTGTCGCCGAACCAGTGTTTTATAAAGGTTCAACATAACTTTCTTGAGTTTGTACTCTATGCCTATATTTATAAAGCCCAGGACCACGTTCTCAGCCTGTCCTGCCACCTTCAAAGATGTGTGCACATATGCCCCCAGGACTCTCTATTCCCGCACCTCATTTGTATCATTTAGTTTATATTGCCTCTCCTCATTCTTCCTGCCAAAATATATCACTTCGCACTTCTCTGCATTAAATGTTATCTGCCATGTGTCCGCCCATTCCACCAGCCCGTCTGTGTACTCTTGAAGACTATTATTATCCTCTTCACTATTTACTACAATTCCTAGTTTTGTGTTATCTGTGAATTTTGAAATTGTTCCTGTCCGGACAAGTCCAATTTATTAATATATATCAAAAAGCAGTGGTCGTAGTCCCGACCCCTGGGAAACAACACTGTCTACCTTCCTCCAGTCCAAAAAAAATACCTTCACCACGACTGTCTGTTTCCTGTCATTTATCCAATTTAGTATCCATGCTTTTATTCCATGGACTTCGATTTTGCTGAGAAGCATATTATGTGGCACTTTACTTCATCGAAAAACTCAATCAAGTTAGTTAAACAAGATTTGCCTTTAACAAATTCGTGCTGGCTTTCCTTTATTAATCTACACTTGTCGAACTGGCTGTTATTTTTATCCCGTATTTATCGTTTCCAAAAGCTTCTCTACCACCGAGGTTTAACTGACTGGCCTGTAGTTGCTGGGTTTATCCTTGCACACGTTTTTAAAAAGGGAGTAACATTTGAGATTTTCTAGTCGTCTGGCACCACCCCCATATCTAAGGACGATTGGAGATTATGGCCAGCAACTCTGAAATTTTCACCCTTACTTCCCTCAGAAACCAAGGATGCATCCGATCCGGACCGTGTGACTGACCCACTTTAAGTACAGCCAGCCTTTCTAGTACCTTTTCTTTATCAATTTTTATCCCATCCAGCATCTCCATGACCTCCTCTTTTGTTGGCTTTGGCAGTTTCTTCTTCCTTTGTAAAGACAGATACAAAGTACACATTTAATACTTCAGCCTTGTCCTCTGCCTCCGTTCATATGTTTGTCCCCGAACCTTAATTTGGATTCTGATGTGGTGCAATGTCAAGTAGTACACTAACTATTTCAAGTCAACAATATTAGTCACTTTTCATCAAATTCATTTATGGTGCATTTTCTTACAGTGAAAACACGCATTGAAATCCGGGATATTGTGTCGTCCCTTGGCGGGGGGTGGGGGGGTCATCAAACCACCAACTTTTCGGTTAAGAGCCGAACGCGCTAAATGATTGTGCCAGAGAAAAACATCACATCGCATGATTAACAACATTAATATTTCACCGAGCTAAAGCTTGCGGTTGCAGTGACCAATGAACGTTATTAAATTAATTAATGAAACTAATGAAAGTCTGTGGAAGATGAATAATTGTTTTAACCGATAACTTTCTGCTGCATTTCAAGAGTCTGGTTAAAAAATATTGAGAGTTTATGACACCAGGAATTTGATACAGCTGTTGTTAAAGTTAACAGGAAGACTCAATAATTGTCCCTTCTCTAAGCACAGGTTGTCGCTTGGAGGTTTTTCCGAAGCAAGTTCCTCAAATCAATGTTTTTACGCTGGACCTGAAATGGAGCTTTTTTGCGTATCAGGCGAATATGATAACCACAACACGACGGAAACCTCAATCCAGGGCTTTCGCAGTACCTCAGGGTCCTGCCTACTGGTTTTACAGCGGGGCAGTGTTTTAGGCATGGGCTCTTCACGGTTCAGACCATAATAATTACCAGAATTAAATTTGTCATGTTAAAATGCTCATTATCTGTTAATTTCGATTTACACGCTCGCCAGTTTTATGCAGAAACAAGTAACAATGTTTAAGGGAAGCAGTTTGTTCAATGTTTTTGCAATAACCCTGTTCCCCAGTGTGAAAACAAACTGCCAACGCGTGCCCCAAGCCCATGACCGTAAAAAATGTAATGCCGGTTAGCTCAGTTGGTTAAAACTTGGGCCTAATCACGCTAAGGTCGCGGGCTCGTTCCCTGTACTAGCCATTAAATTGTTATGGTAACTTTTAAAACCCAGATTTTACAAACAAGCAAATCCACATAAAATGTCACGGGGAATAATTTTGATAATTTTCATTACAATGTTTGAAAAAATGTTCCCCTGGGGCGGAGAAACACATCTTTCTTTATATTTTACTTTCATCCTTCTTTTCTCATTCATCTTTCTGTGTCTCCATCTCTTTCCATCTGACTCTTTTCTCTCCTTTTCTATCTCTCTATTTCTTTCCATTTCTGAAACCATTTTTTCCGGGTATGTTTACTGATACACATTACAATCTGTGTCACTCAGTATCCGGGTATGTTTACTGATACACATTACAATCTGTGTCACTCAGTATCCGGGTATGTTTACTGATACACATTACAATCTGTGTCACTCAGTTTCCGGGTATGTTTACTGACACAAATTACAATCTGTGTCACTCAGTGTCCGGGTATGTTTACTGATACACATTACAACCTGTGTCACTCAGTTTCCGGGTATGTTTACTGACACAAATTACAATCTGTGTCACTCAGTGTCCGGGTATGTTTACTGACACACATTACAATCTGTGTCACTCAGTGTCCGGGTATGTTTACTGACACACATTACAATCTGTGTCACTCAGTATCCTGGTATGTTTACTGATACACATAACAATCTGTGTCACTCAGTATCCGGGTATCTTTACTGATACACATTACAATCTGTGTCACTCAGTATCTGGGTATGTTTACTGATACACATTACAATCTGTGTCACTCAGTATCCGGGTATGTTTACTGACACAAATTACAACCTGTATTACTCAGTATCCAGGTATGTTTACTGATACACATTACAATCTGTGTCACTCAGTATCTGGGTATGTTTACTGACACACATTACAACCTGTGTCACTCAGTATCCGGGTATGTTTACTGACACACATTACAATCTGTGTCACTCAGTATCCGGGTATGTTTACTGATCATCCAGGACAAAGCAGCCCGCTTGATTGGCACCCCATCCACCACCCTAAACATTCACTCCCTTCATCATCGGCGCACAGTGGCTGCAGTGTGTACCATCCACAGGATGCATTGCAGCAACTCGCCAAGGCTTCTTCGACAGCACGTCAAAACCCGAGATCTCTACCACCTAGAAGGACAAGAGCAGCAGGTACATAGCAACAACACCACCTGCACATTCCCCTCCGAGTCGCACACCATCCTGAATTGGAAATATATCGCCGTTCTTTCATCGTCGCTGGGTCAAAATCATGGAAGTCCCTTCCTAACAGCATTGTGGGAGAATCTTCACCAGACGGACTGCAGCGGTTCAAGAAGGGGGCTCACCACCACCTTCTCAAGGGCAATTAGGGATGGGCAGTAAATGCAGGCCTCACCAGCGACGCCCACATCCCATGAACGAATCAAAAAAACACATTACAAGCTCTGTCACTCAATATCCGGGTATGTTTACTGATACACCTTACAACCTGTGTCACTCAGTATCTGTGCAAGTTTACTGACACACATTACAACCTGTGTCACTCAGTATCTGGGTAAGTTTACTGACACACATTACAATCTGTGCCATGCAGTATCCGGGTATGTTTACTGACACACATTACAATCTGTGTCACTCAGTATCCGGGTATGTTTACTGACACACATTACAACCTGTGTCACTCAGTATCCGGGTATGTTTACTGACACACATTACAATCTGTGTCACTCAGTATCCGGGTATGATTACTGACACACATGACAATCTGTGTCACTCAGTATCCGGGCATGATTACTGACACACATTACAACCTGTGTCACTCAGTATCCGGGTATGATTACTGACACACATTACAATCTGTATCACTCAGTATCAGGATATGTTTACTGACACACATTCCAATCTGTGTCACTCAGTATCCGGGTATGTTTACTGACACACATTACAATCTGTGTCACTCAGTATCCGGCTATTTTACTGAAACACATTGCAATCTGTGTCACTCAGTATCCGTGTATGTTTGCAAACACACATTACAATCTGTGTCACTCAGTATCCGGGTATGTTTACTGACACACATTACAGCCTGTGTCACTCAGTGTGTAACAACGAGAGTCAACGAGTTTTATTCCCGCTGTGTTTTCTCTCTGTCGGTTTGCTGATGAACGTGTAACTCGGGGCCTGTTCCCGTAAATGGCCACAAGTGCTAACAAAAACAGACAGAGCGCGTCTGACCACCCCAAGATCTGGAAAAGGCATCAGTTTAGGAATCAAATGCTTCAAATCAAATGTTCGCTCGGCACAGAGGCAAAAAAAGAGAAAAATTCAGAAGGGAATAGAGAAATAAAGCTAAATAAAGATGCTACCAATATTTCTTATCCTTGAAGTCTCTCCATTCCTTCCCCAAGCCTCCAATGAGAGATTCGACCGAAGGAACGTGAGCAGAACAACCAAACATTGCTGAAATTCGGAACTGAACCAGGGAGTTTTACATCTTCAGACTCCCAACTGAGTTATTTCGGCTCCATCGCCAGTTGGACTGTGTGGCTTCGCCTTGGAAGAAAATATAAACCGAGTGGAATTGCCTCTCCCGCTCATTCCTTACTTCGGGGGAATGGGACCGACCAGATCTCGGAGCTCAGGTTGTGTTCATGTTCTGCTGATGATATCTGAATATTATCTTGTGTTTGGGCCACTTTTAACCAGGTTCGTGGACACATTCTTCAATCATCCCGTCCCCCACATCGCGCCTCTCTCATTCATTCTTTCCTCCATTCAATCCATCAGGGAGCGGGAATCAGAGCTCATCCTCAAACCCACTACACATAAACCCCCGGTCAATAATTTACACTCTTTATAAACACTAAATACTAATACACTAGGGGAGACCTCACAGTGTTGGACTCGGAGTGAAATACAAGGAAAAGTTTTAAACACAGAAAGCTGACACTCCGGGGGAGAGCTTAAAATGTTGGACACGGAGTGAAAATCACTGAAGTGTTTATGAAAATTTATAGAACACGTTATTTGTGTAAAATTCTGCGTTCTTTTCTAGGTACTGATGGGTTGTGAAGGGAGAGACGGGCCCGAGCTCCCACTGATGGGCTGTGAAGGGAGAGACGGCCCTGAAGACCCTCTGATCCGCACTGACGCCGAGATGCAGCGAAGATGAAATCAAGTTCAATCTGTAGCGGCGAGCGGTTGGAGAGAGATCAAAGTCCAGAATCAAGCCCTTGAATCTGATTTATATCAAATACTCCTTGAACTCTCTTCCGGGGGAATTTAGAACTGGGGATCGCTTGTGAAATCAGCCGAAGAATTAAAACACAAACCACCCGAAGTGGGACTCGAACCCACGACCCTGAGAACAGCTAACTCCGCAGAGGCCTGAGACTGAACCTTGGCATTTCCTACTCTGTGGGGCTCAGTACCACTCCGGGTGAGATTAGGTTATGCACCCCAGACCGGAAACTGCCCTTTTCCTGTTCTGTGTGGAGCAGGTGAACGGCCTCTCCCCAGTGTGACTGCGTCGATGAGTTTCAAGCTCAGACGGTGAATTGAATCCCTTCCCACAGTCCCCACATTTCCACGGTTTCTCCGTGGTCCGGGTGTCCTTGTGTCTCTCCAGGTTGGACGATCAGTTGAAGCCTTGTCCACACACACAACACGTGTACGGTTTCTCCCCGCTGTGAATGGTGTAATGTTCTTTCAGGCTGTGTAACTGGTTAAAGCTCTTTCCCCAGTCAGTGCACTGGAACACTCTCACTCGGGTGTGTGTGTCTCGGTGCTTTTCAACTCACACTGATGTTTGAAATCTTTTCCCAAAGACAGAACAGACAAACATTTCTCCTTCCACGTTCAAAGGTCGATGATATTCAGGTCCTGATGAATCGAGTAACTCTATCAGATTTGACATGATTCTTGATTTGAATTTCCCATCAGCAAATCCTCCCCTACTAACACCCTGTAAAAGGAGTTTACGAAGTCATCACTGTAAATACAGGATCGAAATTCAGAACAGACTATTTTAGTTTCTATGGAAAATTCTTTCCTCTCTTGTTCCTCCAAAGCTGTAAATCCCCGTCCCACACACTCTCCCTCCTCCCTGTGCTGAAATCCAAACCCATCGCACTGTCTCCAATATTTCTTCCCTCCACCCCCAGTTTTCTCCCTCCCTCTCCTCAGATTGGGTTCAGTTCTAAACCCGCTGTGGGCAGAGTGAGAATAAAATAAATGAGGCACTGGGACCCTGAAGCCCCGCCCACTCTTTGTTCCCGGTCACTGGGACCCTGAAGCCCCGCCCACTCTTTGTTCCCTGTCACTGGGACCCTGAAGCCCCGCCCACTCTTTGTTCCCTGTCACTGGGACACTGAAGCCCCGCCCACTCTTTGTTCCCGGTCACTGGGACCCTGAAGCCCCGCCCACTCTTTGTTCCCGATCACTGGGACCCTGAAGCCCCGCCCACTCTTTGTTCCCCGTCACTGGGACCCTGAAGCCCCGCCCACTGTTTGTTCCTGGTCACTGGGACCCTGAAGCCCCGCCCACTCTTTGTTCCTGGTCACTGGGGCCCTGAAGCCCCGCCCACTCTTTGTTCCTGGTCACTGGGGCCCTGAAGCCCCGCCCACTCTTTGTTCCTGGTCACTGGGACCCTGAAGCCCCGCCCACTCTTTGTTCCCTGTCACTGGGACCCTGAAGCCCCGCCCACTCTTTGTTCCCGGTCACTGGGACCCTGAAGCCCCGCCCACTCTTTGTTCCCTGTCACTGGGACCCTGAAGCCCCGCCCACTCTTTGTTCCCTGTCACTGGGACCCTGAAGCCCCGCCCACTCTTTGCTCCCGGTCACTGGGACCCTGAAGCCCCGCCCACTCTTTGTTCCCGGTCACTGGGACCCTGAAGCCCCGCCCACTCTTTGTTCCCGGTCACTGGGACCCTGAAGCCCCGCCCACTCTTTGTTCCCGGTCACTGGGACCCTGAAACCCCGCCCACTCTTTGTTCCCGGTCACTGGGACCCTGAAGCCCCGCCCACTCTTTGTTCCCGGTCACTGGGACCCTGAAGCCCCGCCCACTCTTTGTTCCCGGTCACTGGGACCCTGAAGCCCCGCCCACTCTTTGCACCTGGTCACTGGGACCCTGAAGCCCCGCCCACTCTTTGTTCCTGGTCACTGTGACCCTGAAACCCCGCCCACTCTTTGTACCTGTTCACTGGGACCCTGAAGCCCCGCCCACTCTTTGTTCCTGGTCACTGTGACCCTGAAACCCCGCCCACTCTTTGTACCTGTTCACTGGGACCCTGAAGCCCCGCCCACTCTTTGTTCCTGGTCACTGTGACCCTGAAACCCCGCCCACTCTTTGTACCTGTTCACTGGGACCCTGAAGCCCCGCCCACTCTTTGTACCTGTTCACTGGGACCCTGAAGCCCCGCCCACTCTTTGTACCTGGTCACTCGGACCCTGAAGCTCCGCCCACTCCTTTTTCCTGTACCAAGATGGGCGCGCATGCTTTAAATCCACCATGATTTCCTCTCCTAAGATGGAGCCCAGTCACACTGCTCATCCGGGCGGGCCTGTCACCAATGTTTTTTTTTATTATTCGTTCACGGGATGTGGGCGTCGCTGGCAAGGCCGGCATTTATTGCCCATCCCTAATTGCCCTTGAGAAGGTGGTGGTGAGCCGCCTTCTTGAACCGCTGCAGTCCGTGTGGTGAAGGTTCTCCCACAGTGCTGTTAGGAAGGGAGTTCCAGGATTTTGACCCAGCGACAATGAAGGAAAGGCGATATATTTCCAAGTCGGGATGGTGTGTGACTTGGAGGGGAATGTGCAGGTGGTGTTGTTCCCATGCGCCTGCTGCTCTTGTCCTTCTAGGTGGTAGAGGTCGCGGGTTTGGGAGGTGCTGTCGAAGAAGCCTTGGCGAGTTGCTGCAGTGCATCCTGTGGATGGTACACACTGCAGCCACAGTGCGCCGGTGGTGAAGGGAGTGAATGTTTAGGGTGGTGGATGGGGTGCCAATCAAGCGGGCTGCTTTATCTTGGATGGTGTCAAGCTTCTTGAGTGTTGTTGGAGCTGCACTCATCCAGGCAAGTGGAGAGTATTCCATCACACTCCTGACTTGTGCCTTGTAGATGGTGGAAAGGCTTTGGGGAGTCAGGAGGTGAGTCACTCACTGCAGAATACCCAGCCTCTGACCTGCTCTTGTAGCCACAGTATTTATATGGCTGGTCCAGTTAAGTTTCTGGTCAATGGTGACCCCCAGGATGTTGATGGTGGGGGATTCGGCGATGGTAATGCCGTTGAATGTCAAGGGGAGGTGGTTAGACTCTCTCTTGTTGGAGATGGTCATTGCCTGGCACTTATCTGGCGCGAATGTTACTTGCCACTTATCAGCCCAAGCCTGGATGTTGTCCAGGTCTTGCTGCATGCAGGCTCGGACTGCTTCATTATCTGAGGGGTTGCGAATGGAACTGAACACTGTGCAGTCATCAGCGAACATCCCCATTTCTGACCTCATGATGGAGGGAAGGTCATTGATGAAGCAGCTGAAGATGGTTGGGCCGAGGACACTGCCCTGAGGAACTCCTGCAGCAATGCCCTGGGGCTGAGATGATTGGCCTCCAACAACCACTACCATCTTCCTTTGTGCTAGGTATGACTCCAGCCACTGGAGAGTTTTCCCCCTGATTCCCATTGACTTCAATTTTACTAGGGCTCCTTGGTGCCACACTCGGTCAAATGCCGCCTTGATGTCAAGGGCAGTCACTCTCACCTCACCTCTGGAATTCAGCTCTTTTGTCCATGTTTGGACCAAGGCTGTAATGAGGTCTGGAGCCGAGTGGTCCTGGCGGAACCCAAACTGAGCATCGGTGAGCAGGTTATTGGTGAGTAAGTGCCACTTGACAGCACTGTCGACGACACCTTCCATCACTTTGCTGATGATTGAGAGTAGACTGATGGGGCGGTAATTGGCCGGATTGGATTTGTCCTGCTTTTTGTGGACAGGACATACCTGGGCAATTTTCCACATTGTCGGGTGGATGCCAGTGTTGTAGCTGTACTGGAACAGCTTGGCTAGAGGTGCAGCTAGTTCTGGAGCACAAGTCTTCAGCACGACAGCTGGGATGTTGTCAGGGCCCATAGCCTTTGCTGTATCCAGTGCACTCAGCCGTTTCTTGATATCACGTGGAGTGAATCGAATTGGCTGAGGACTGGCTTCCGTGATGGTGGGGATATCGGGAGGAGGCTGAGATGGATCATCCACTCGGCACTTCCGGCTGAAGATGTTTGCAAACGCTTCAGCCTTGTCTTTTGCACTCAGGTGCTGGACTCCGCCATCATTGAGAATGGGGATGTTTGCAGAGCCTCCTCCTTCCGTTAGTTGTTTAATTGTCCACCACCATTCACGACTGGATGACACCAATGTGCAAACACAGGACCTTTTTTCTCTTATTTGTTGCCTCAAGCCGCCCCCAGGTGTTTGTGAAACTTCCTCGCCCACCCACAGTTCCAATTCCTGCCCGGTCTCCCACCGGCCTCCGACTCGCCTGTTGCTCCTCAGTCCCTCGCCACCACTCGCACTGCGCATGATCAGAGCACAGTCCGGTCCTGCGCCTGCGCAATAGTCTCCTGCTATCATTGATCGGGCACTTTCTGAACCGCGGGGAATTCTGGGGAAATACTCCGCCATTGCAAGCTGGAATTGCTGAACAGAATATTATTTATTGCCATCCCATCGAGGTTGGTGCCAGTGGGTCAACAAACAAAATAAATAAATAAATTATACAGAATCCCGAGTTCTCGGTCTCTCCCCCATGGTGCAAAATAACTGGCCGCCACTTTTCCGTTACTAAGTCACACCCCAGGCCCGCCCCGTCCAGCCTGGTTTAATTGCTAAATGTTCTTTAATTCGAACCTTTCGTTCTCAGGGAAACTTACAAGGTCTCATTTTTTCTGTGTCCTACCCGAGAGCTAGTTAATGGCATTAATAAGATAGCACCGATTTTTTTATGGGTGGAAAGAGGAGAAAAATGCCACGAGCGATGTCTCAAAACACACGGGACCACTTACACTGCGAAACCAGATCAAGGGTCACTTACACTGAGACACCAAATCCAGGGACAACTTAGATTCGGACACCAAATCCAGGGACCACTTACACTGGGAGGCCAAATCCAGGGACCACTTACACTGGGACACCAAATCCAGGGACCACTGACACAGACACCAAATCCAGGGACCACTTACACTGGGACACCAAATCCAGGGACCACTTACACTGGGACACCAAATCCAGGGACCACTTACTCTGGGACACCAAATCCAGGGACCACTTACTCTGGGACACCAAATCCAGGGACCAGTTACACTGGGACACCAAATCCAGGGACCACTTACACTGGGAGGCCAAATCCAGGGACCACTTACACTGGGACACCAAATCCAGGGACCACTTACTCTGGGACACCAAATCCAGGGACCAGTTACACTGGGACACCAAATCCAGGGACCACTGACACAGACACCAAATCCAGTGACCACTTACTCTGGGACACCAAATCCAGGGACCACTTACACTGGGACACCAAATCCAGGGACGACTTACTCTGGGACACCAAATCCAGGGAGGACTTACTCTGGGACACCAAATCCAGGGACCAGTTACACTGGGACACCAAATCCAGGGACCAGTTACACTGGGAGGCCAAATCCAGGGACCACTTATCTGGTGACATCCTTTGGAATTCATTTTTGCACCTTCTCCAGTATCTCTATATCCTTCTTATAATATGGAGATCAGAACTGTGCACGGTACTCCAAGTGTGGTCAAATCAAGGTTCGAAACAAGTTTAACATAACTTCTCTGCTTTTCAATTCTATCCCTCCAGAAATGAACCCCAGTGCTTGGTTTGCTTTTTTATGACCTTTTTAACCTGCGTCAGTACTTTTAGCAGATAGTGTTTTTTTTAGTGAACCTAGGTCCCTAGTATAGTTAACATTTTCTAATTTCAACGTAATTTAAAAGGGGTAACTCAGCTAAGGCAAGTCATGGCAGCAGACCTCGCACCCGTGATATGCTCCTCCTGCAAGATGTGGGAAGTCATGGACACTACCAGTGTCCCTGCCGACCATGTGTGCGGGAAGTGTGTCCACCTGCAGCTACTGACCGATCGTATCTCGGAGCTGGAGCTGCGGGTGGACTCACTGTGGAGCATCCGCGATGCAGAGAAACTCGTGGATAGCACGTTTAGCGAGTTGGTCACACCGCAGGTAAAGGGTATACAGGCAGGAAGTGAATGGGTGACCACCAGGAAGAGTAAGAGATGCAGGCAGGTAGTGCAGGGGTCCCCTGTGTCCATCCCCCTCTCAAACAGATATGCCACTTTGGATGCTGTTGGGGGGGATGAATTATCAGGGGAAGGCAGCAGCAGCCAACTTCCTGGCACCACGGGTAGCTCTGCTGCACAGGCTGGGAGGAAAAAGAGTGGCAGAGCTATAGTGATAGGGGACTCAATTGTAAGGGGAATAGACAGGCGTTTCTGCGGCCGCAACCGAGACTCCAGGATGGTGTGTTGCCTCCCTGGTGCAAGGATCAAGGATGTCTCGGAGCGGCTACAGAACATTTTGGAGGGGGAGGGCGAACAGCCAGCTGTCGTGGTGCACATAGGCACCAACGATATAGGTAAAAAAGGGGATGAGGTCCTAAAAGCAGAATATAGGGAGTTAGGAGGTAAATTTAAAAATAGGACCTCAAAGGTAGTAATCTCAGGATTGCTGCCAGTGCCACGTGCTAGTCAGAGTAGAAATAGGAGGATATTTCAAATGAATACGTGGCTAGAGGAATGGTGCAAGGGGGAGGGATTCAAATTCCTGGGACACTGGAAACGGTTCTGGGGGAGGTGGGACCAGTACAAACCGGACGGTCTGCACCTGGGCAAGGCCGGGACCGCTGTCCTAGGAGGAGTGTTTGCTAGTGCTGTTGGGGAGGGTTTAAACTAAAGTGGCAGGGGGTTGGGAACCTGAGCAGGGAGAGAGAGGAAAGCGTAACAGGAAGGGACAGAAGGTATGGAGTAATAGGTAAAGTGTTGAAAAAGGAAAAAGCAGGAACTAAGCGTCACAAAACAGATTTGAAAGTTCTTTATCTGAATGCACGTAGCATTCGTAATAAAATGGACGAGTTAACGGCACAAATAACTACGTATGGGTATGATCTTGTGGCCATTACAGAAACATGGCTGCAGGGTGACAACGACTGGGAATTAAATATGCCAGGGTATTTAACAATCAGGAAGGACAGGCAGGAAGGAAGGGGAGGTGGGGTGGCTATGTTAATAAAGGAAGGAATCACTGTAATACAGAGAAATGATATTGGGACAAAGCATCAAGATAATGAAACAGTTTGGGTGGAGATAAGGAATAATAAGGGAAAAAAAAACATTAGTGGGCGTAGTATATAGGCCTCCTAATAGTTGCAACTCTGCTGGAAGAAGTATTAATCAGGAGATAGTCGGGGCATGTAATAAGGGAACAGCCATAATTATGGGGAATTTTAATTATCATATTAACTGGACAAATCAAATTGGGCAGAGCAGCCTTGAGGACGAGTTCATTGAGTGCATCAGGGATGGATTTCTTGAGCAGTATGTAACTGATCCTACAAGGGGGCAGGCAACCTTGGACCTGGTCCTGTGTAATGAGTCAGGATTAATTAATAATGTCCTAGTTAAGGATCCCCTTGGAACGAGCGACCACAACATGGTTGAATTCCATATCCAATTAGAGGGTGAGAAGGTTGATTCTCAAACAAGCGTACTGAGCTTGAATAAAGGAGACTATGATGGTATGAGAGCGGAATTGATTAAAGTGGACTGGGAAAATAGATTAAAGGGTAAGACGGTACATGAGCAGTGGTGTTCATTTAGGGAGTTATTTTACAACTTTCAAAATAAATATATTCCACTGAGGAAAAAAGGGTGTAAAAGAAATGACAGCCACCCGTGGCTAAGTAAAGAAATCAAGGATAGTATCCGACTAAAAACAAGGACATATAAAGTAGCCAAACTTAGTGGGAGGATAGAAGATTGGGAATTCTTCAAAAGACAGCAAAAAGTAACTAAAGGATTGATTAAGAAAGGGAAGTTAGATTATGAAAAGAAATTAGCAAAAAATATAAAAACAGATGGCAAGAGTTTCTATAGTTATATAAAAAGAAAAAGGGTGGCTAAGGCAAACATAGGTCCCTTAGAGGATGAGACCGGGAAATTAATGGTGGGAAGCAGAGAGTTGGGATAAATGGTTCATTTTCGGACTGGCAACCAGTAACCAGTGGTGTTCCACAGGGGTCGGTGCTGGGTCCCCAACTCTTTACAATCTATATTAACGATTTGGAGGAGGGGACCGAGTGCAACATATCAAAATTTGCAGATGATACAAAGATGGGAGGGAAAGTAGAGTGAGGAGGACATAAAAAACCTGCAAGGGGATATAGACAGGCTGGGTGAGTGGGCGGAGATTTGGCAGATGCAATATAATATTGGAAAATGTGAGGTTATGCACTTTGGCAGGAAAAATCAGAGAGCAAGTTATTTTCTTAATGGCGAGAGACTGGAAAGTACTGCAGTACAAAGGGATCTGGGGGTCCTAGTGCAAGAAAATCAAAAAGTTGGTATGCAGGTGCAGCAGGTGATCAAGAAAGCCAACGGAATGTTGGCTTTTATTGCTCGGGGGATAGAATATAAAAACAAGGAGGTATTGCTGCAGTTATATAAGGTATTGGTGAGACCGCACCTGGAATACTGCATACAGTTTTGGTGTCCATACTTAAGAAAAGACATACTTGCTCTCGAGGCAGTACAAAGAAGGTTCACTCGGTTAATCCCGGGGATGAGGGGGCGGACATATGAGGAGAGGTTGAGTAGATTGGGACTCTACTCATTGGAGTTCAGAAGAATGAGAGGCGATCTTATTGAAACATATAAGATTGTGAAGGGTCTTGATCGGGTGGATGCGGTAAGGATGTTCCCAAAGATGGGTGAAACTAGAACTAGGGGGCATAATCTTAGAATAAGGGGCTGCTCTTTCAAAACTGAGATGAGGAGAAACTTCTTCACTCAGAGGGTGGTAGGTCTGTGGAATTTGCTGCCCCAGGAAGCTGTGGAAGCTACATCATTAGATAAATTTAAAACAGAAATAGACAGTTTCCTAGAAGTAAAGGGAATTAGGGGTTACGGGGAGCGGGCAGGAAATTGGACATGAAGCTGAGTTCGGATCGGTCAATGCCCTGTGGGTGGCGGAGAGGGCCCAGGGGCTATGTGGCCGGGTCCTGCTCCGACTTCTTGTGTTCTTTAGATTTGTGGTTGGGATCAGATCAGCCATGATCTTATTGAATGGCGGAGCAGGCTCGAGGGGCCGATTGGCCTACTCCTGCTCCAATTTCTTATGTTCTTATGTTTAGTGATTTGTGTATCTGTGTCCCTGGATCCCTCGACTCCTCTACGACATTTAGACTCTTATTGTCCAAGCAGTCTGTGGCCTCCTTGTTCTTGCTACCAAAATGCTCCACTTCATCCTCATCTTTATTAAAATTCATTTTGCTAATTACACTCCCATTCTGCAAGTTTATTAATGTCTTCTTGTATTTTCTCGTAGTCTTCATCAGTATTAACAAACACCGCCCTGCCCCCATTCCCAATACGGTGTCATCTGTAAATTTTGAAATTGTACATCGATTCCCGAGTCCAAATCGTTTATGTAAATTGTGAACAGCGGTCCCAGCACCGATCATTGTGGAACTCCATTTTCCACCTTTTAGCAGTCTCAGTCGCGACCTTTAACTCCACTCTCTGTTTTAGAGCAGTGATCAAGAGAAACTTGTTTACGTAGAGAGTTGTGAGACTGTGAAATTCACTTCCACGGTTAGTGTTTGGGGCACACAGTTCTGTAATGACAAGTGGTCCTCATGTTTTTATCCAAGACAGGCCTCAGCCCACTCATTGACTCCAAATGTTGATGCAATGGTTCAAGCGAAGAGGTGCCAGGTATCAGGAGCAGCAGTAGCTGTAAATAAAATCTAAATGTAAGTAAGTACCAATAAAGTTCATCTTCATCTGTTTCGAGTTTAATAACTTTTGCTCAATGTGGCTCAGGCCAAGTGCCAGGATATCGGGTCAGGTTCACCATAGAAAATGAGTTTGACACCCCTGAGATAGACAATGTGAACCGGATTACCCTCATCCACTAACCCAGCAACTTCTTCAAAAAACTCAAGCAAGTTTGTAAGACTCGATCTTCTTTCCCAGAAGCCGTGTTGAGTATCTCTAATGGCCCCTTCTCTTTCCCCGTGATCATAAACAGCATCTCTTAGGATCCATTCAAGCATCTTCCCTCAGATCGAGGTCACAATGATCGGCCTGTCATTCTCTGGCTCTGATTTGTCCCCTTTAATGAATATGGGAACTACATGAGCTACCTTCCAATCTCAGGGGACTATCGCTGACTCTATTGAGCTGTTGAAGATACAGGCAAGGGGCTCACAGAGCACCCGTCCCATCTCTTTAAACACCCGTGGGTGGATATCATCTGGACCTGGAACACAATCTATTTTGAGATTTCATATTTTATCCAAGATGACATCCCTTTCTATTTTAATATTTATAATGTTATTGTTGACAGCACATCCCACAGCTGGAATCTGAGCAACATCCACACGAGTGTAGGCTGATGAGAAATAGTCATTTAACAACTCTGCCATAGCCCGGGAATCTGTCCTGAACTGTCTTTCAGTGGCCCGAAACCATCTTAAATTGTCTTGACTCCTGACGTTGCTGGAAAGACGTTTGCTATTATTCCCACAATTGTGCACCATCTTCTTTTCCAAAGATCTCTGAGCTTCTCGAATGGCTGCTTTTGTCTCCCTCGATTGTGGGTGATATTTGTCCCAATTCTCCTGCAAACTGAATTCATCCTGATCCGATCTGGGTTAAATGTAAGACAGTTCAGGGAGTCAGGAATCATTCACCGCTAGACCCACACTGACAGGTAAAACCCCAGACGGTTCCTCAGTAAGGATTCCTCTGGTACCTCAGCATATATTTGTCAGCTTTCTCACAATCCACTCCTGGAGGCCCCACTCCCTGAGCCTGCAACCTTCAGCAGGGTCAGTGGTGGAGTTCCGCAGTGGGAGTGATCCCAGAGTAACTGTCGGGATCGCCCCCACCCTGTGGATGGTCCGGGTCGTGTATTTTTAGTGATCCTGGTGTCTAACACGCACACATCAATAAAACCATGAATTCTGGAAACACACTGCAGGTCCTTCTTTATCTGGAGATCGAATGACTGTTGTATAATTGTACCAGCAGTTAACAGGCTCCTGTGAACTCCTCCCTCTGCTATTTTGATGCAGACTTTAACTCATTTATTTTTAACGGATTTATTTTAAATGAGTTCACGCCTGCCTTAAATGGTAGACTCAGGACTGTCACTCAAACAGGTTAAATCTTCATAGAATAATTACCACAGTCATTTTTAGACTGGATGCCTCACGGCCACCTTGCTGTCAGTGAAGAGAGACGAGAAAGACCAAAGTGCCGTTTGCCCCTCTCAGTGTGGCCCTGAAGGACTGTGTCCAGGCTGAAGTTCTGTTCCCACCGGACGATCCTCCCCCCAGATTGTCCTTTCTGAGCTCCAGTCAGGTGATGCTAAACACTCAGGTGGGAAAGACCAAAATCTACAACAAGGGTTTAAAATAAAGCTGATTTATTTAACAGATATCCAGAATATTAAACTCCAGCCCAGTTATAGGGATTATTAACATCAGCAGAAACAAACCCCAACTGTCAGAATGAACATGGTTCATTCCTGGATGGGATTAACGGCAGAATCCAACCCCTGCAGTCATATGTGAACTCGCTGGTGTCTCAGCACGTGTGATGACTGAGTGAATCCCTTCCCACACACGGAGCAGGTGAACAGTCTCTCCCCAGTGTGAGTGCGTTGGTGTTTCAGCAGATCATTTGTGCTTTTGAAACACTTCTCACAGACAGAACATTTAAAGGTCTCTCCCCAGGGTGAGTACGTTGGTGTGACAGAAGGTGGGATGACCGAATGAATCTCTTCTTACACACGGAGCAGATGAACGGCCTCTCCCCAGTGTGAGTGCGTTGGTGTCTCAGCAGTTCGTTTCTGCTTTTAAACCTCTTCTCACAGTCAGAACATTTAAAAGGTCTCTCATCAGAGTGAACTCGCTGGTGTGACAGAAGGTGGGATGACCGAGTGAATCTCTTCCCACACACAGAGCAGATGAACGGCCTCTCCCCAGTGTGAGTGCGTTGGTGTCTCAGCAGTTCGTTTCTGCTTTTAAACCTCTTCTCACAGTCAGAACATTTAAAAGGTCTCTCTTCAGAGTGAACTCGCTGGTGTGACAGAAGGTGGGATGACCGAGTGAATCTCTTCTTACACACGGAGCAGGTGAACGGCCTCTCCCCAGTGTGAGTGCGTCGATGTCTCAGCAGTTCGTTTCTGCTTTTAAAGCTTTTCTCACAGTCAGAACATTTAAAAGGTCTCTCATCAGAGTGAACTCGCTGGTGTGTCAGCAGGGTGGATGACCGAGTGAATCTCTTCCCAAACACGGAGCAGGTGAACGGCCTCTCCCCAGTGTGAGTACATGGGTGTGTCAGCAGATTAATTTTACATTTAAACCTCTTCTCACAGTCAGAACATTTAAAAGGTCTCTCATCAGTGTGAACTCTCTGGTGTCTCAGTTGGTGGGATGACCGAGTGAATCTCTTCCCAAACACGGAGCAGGTGAATGGACTCTCCCAGGTGTGAGCTCGCTGGTGTGACAGAAGGTGTGATGACCGAGTGAATCTCTTCTTCCGCTTCGAGCAGGTGAACGGTCTCTCCCCAGTGTGAGTGAGTTGGTGTCTCAGTAGTTCGTTTCTGATTTTAAATCTCTTCCCACAGTCAGAACATTGAAAAGGTCTCTCATCAGTGTGAACTCGCTGGTGTCTCAGTAGGTGGGATGACCGAGTGAATCCCTTCCCACACACGGAGCAGGTGAACGGCCTCTCCCCAGTGTGAGTGCGTTGGTGTCTCCACAGTTCGTTTCTGCATTTAAAGCTTTTCTTACAGTCAGAACATTTAAATGGTCTTTCTTCAGAGTGAACTCGCTGGTGTGTCAGCAGGGTGGATGACTGAGTGAATCTCTTCCCACACACAGAGCAGGTGAACGGCCTCTCCCCAGGATGAGTGTGTTGGTGTGTCAGCAGATTCCTTTTGCTTTTAAACCTCTTCTCACAGTCAGAACATTGAAAAGGTCTCTCATCAGAGTGAACTCGCTGGTGTGACAGAAGATGGGATGACCGAGTGAATCTCTTCTTACACACGGAGCAGGTGAATGGCCTCTCCCCAGTGTGAGTGCGTCGATGTCTCAGCAGTTCGTTTCTGCTTTTAAAGCTTTTCTCACAGTCAGAACATTTAAAAGGTCTCTCATCAGAGTGAACTCGCTGGTGTGTCAGCAGGGTGGATGACCGAGTGAATCTCTTTCCAAACACGGAGCAGGTGAACGGCCTCTCCCCAGTGTGAACACATTGGTGTGTCAGCAGATTAATTTTACTTTTAAACCTCTTCTCACAGTCAGAACATTGAAAAGGTCTCTCCCCAGTGTGAACTCGCTGGTGCGACAGCAGTTCAGATGAAATAGTGAATCCCTTACCACACACAGAGCAGGTGAACGGCCTCTCCCCAGTGTGAGTGCGTTGGTGTTTCAGCAGATTACTTTTGCTTTGAAACCTCTTCTCACAGTCAGAACATTTAAAAGGTCTCTCCCCAGTGTGAACTCGCTGGTGTGAC
Organism: Heptranchias perlo; assembly: GCF_035084215.1. Taxonomy (NCBI): domain Eukaryota; kingdom Metazoa; phylum Chordata; class Chondrichthyes; order Hexanchiformes; family Hexanchidae; genus Heptranchias; species Heptranchias perlo. Next base: position 4,522,871 of record NC_090344.1, on the reverse strand, counting down.
AGAAGGTTGGATGACTGAGTGAATCTCTTCTTACATACGGAGCAGGTGAACGGCCTCTCCCCAGTATGAACTCGCTGGTGTGACAGAAGGTGGGATGACTGAGTGAATCTCTTCTTACATACGGAGCAGGTGAACGGCCTCTCCCGAGTATGAACTCGCTGGTGTGACAGAAGGTGGGATGACTGAGTGAATCTCTTCTGACACACGGAGCAGGTGAACAGCCTCTCCCCAGTATGAACTCGCTGGTGTGACAGAAGGTGGGATAACTGAGTGAATCTCTTCTTACACACGGAGCAGGTGAACGGCCTCTCCCCAGTGTGACTGCGTCGATGAATTTCCAGCTGTGACGGGTAATTGAATCCCTTCCCACAGTCCCCACATTTCTCCGTGTTCCGGGTGTCCTTGTGTCTCTCCAGGTTGGATAATCAGTTGAAGCCTCGTCCACACACAGAACACGTGAACGGTTTCTCCCCGCTGTGAATGGTGTAATGTTTTTTCAGGCTGTGTCACTGGTTAAAGCTCTTTCCACAGTCAGTGCATTGGAACACTCTCACTCGGGTGTTTGAAATCTTCTCCCAGAGACAGAACAGACGAACATTTCTCCTTCCACATACAAAGGCCGATGATATTCAGGTCCTGATGATTCGAATGACTCCGTCAGATCTTGACATGAAGAGGTTTAAAAGTCATCACTGGAAATACAGGATCGAAATTCAGAACAGGCTATGTTAGTGTCTACGGAACATTCTTTCCTCTCTTGCTCCCTCAAAGCTGCAAATCCCCCATCCCGCACTCTCCCTCCTCCCTGTGCTGAAATCCAAACCTATCGCATCATCTTTCAGTGGTCCGAAACCATGAGTGAAAGGGTGAGAGAATGAATGTGAGAGAGTGAATGCGAGAGGGTGAATGTGAGAGAGTGAATGTGAGAGAGTGAATGTGAGAGGGTGAATGTGAGAGGGTGAATGTGAGAGAGTGAATGTGAGAGAGTGAATGTGAGAGGGCGAGTGTGAGAGAGTGAATGTGAGAGGGTGAATGTGAGAGAGTGAATGTGAGAGGGTGAATGTGAGAGGGTGAATGTGAGAGGGTGAATGTGAGAGAGTGAATGTGAGAGGGTGAATGTGAGAGAGTGAATGTGAGAGGGTGAATGTGAGAGGGTGAATGTGAGAGAGTGAATGTGAGAGCGGGAATGTGAGAGGGTGAATGTGAGCGAGCGAATGTGAGAGGGTGAATGTGAGAGGGTGAATGTGAGAGGGCGAATGTGAGGGAGCGAATGTGAGAGGGTGAATGTGAGAGGGTGAATGTGAGAGAGTGAATGTGAGAGATCGAAAGTTAGAGGGCGAATGTGAGAGGGCGAATGTGAGAGGGCGAATGTGAGAGAGTGAATGTGAGAGAGCAAAAGTGAAAGAGGGAATGTGAGAGAGCGAATGTGAGAGAGGGAATGTGAGAGAGGGAATATGAGAGAGGGAATGTGAGAGAGGGAATGTGAGAGTGAATGTGAGAGAGTGAATTTGAGAGTGAATGTGAGAGAGTGAATGTGAGAGGGTGAATGTGAGAGGGTGAATGTGAGAGAGTGAATGTGAGAGAGTGAATGTGAGAGAGTGAATGTGAGAGGGCGAATGTGAGAGAGTGAATGTGAGAGAGGGAATGTGATAGGGTGAATGTGAGAGGGTTAATGTGAGAGGGTGAATGTGAGAGGGTGAATGTGAGAGGGTGAATGTGATAGGGTGAATGTGAGAGGGTGAATGTGAGAGGGTGAATGTGAGAGGGTGAATGTGAGAGATCGAAAGTTAGAGGGTGAATGTGAGAGAGTGAATGTGAGAGAGTGAATGTGAGAGAGGGAATGTGAGAGAGGGAATGTGAGAGAGGGAATGTGAGAGAGGGAATGTGAGAGAGGGAATGTGAGAGAGTGAATGTGAGAGTGAATGTGAGAGGGTGAATGTGAGAGGGTGAATGTGAGAGAGTGAATGTGAGAGATTGAAAGTCAGAGGGCGAATGTGAGAGGGCGAATGTGAGAGGGCGAATGTGAGAGAGTGAATGTGAGAGAGTGATTGTGAGAGAGCAAAAGTGAAAGAGGGAATGTGAGAGAGCGAATGTGAAAGAGCGAAAGTTAGAGGGTGAATGTGAGAGAGTGAATGTGAGAGAGTGAATGTGAGAGAGGGAATGTGAGAGAGGGAATGTGAGAGAGGGAATGTGAGAGAGGGAATGTGAGAGAGGGAATGTGAGAGAGGGAATGTGAGAGAGGGAATGTGAGAGAGGGAATGTGAGAGAGGGAATGTGAGAGAGGGAATGTGAGAGAGGGAATGTGAGAGTGAATGTGAGAGAGTGAATTTGAGAGTGAATGTGAGAGAGTGAATGTGAGAGGGTGAATGTGAGAGAGTGAATGTGAGAGGGTGAATGCGAGAGAGTGAATGTGAGAGGGTGAATGTGAGAGAGCGAATGTGAGAGGGTGAATGTGAGAGAGCGAATGTGAGAGAGGGAATGTGAGAGGGTGAATGTGAGAGGGTGAATGTGAGAGGGCGAATGTGAGAGAGTGAATGTGAGAGGGTGAATGTGAGAGAGCGAATGTGAGAGAAGAAATGTGAGAGAGGGAATGTGAGAGAGGGAATGTGAGAGAGCGAATGTGAGAGAGCGAAAGTTAGAGGGTGAATGTGAGAGAGGGAATGTGAGAGGGTGAATGCGAGAGGGTGAATGTGAGAGAGTGAATGTGAGTGGGTGAATGTGAGAGAGCGAATGTGAGAGAGGGAATGTGAGAGAGCGAATGTGAGAGGGTGAATGTGAGAGAGTGAATGTGAGAGAGTGAATGTGAGAGGGTGAATGCGAGAGAGTGAATGTGAGAGGGTGAATGTGAGAGGGTGAATGTGAGAGAGCGAATGTGAGAGGGTGAATGTGAGAGAGCGAATGTGAGAGAGCGAATGTGAGAGAGGGAATGTGAGAGGGTGAATGTGAGAGGGTGAATGTGAGAGGGCGAATGTGAGAGGGCGAATGTGAGAGAGTGAATGTGAGAGGGTGAATGTGAGAGAGCGAATGTGAGAGAGGGAATGTGAGAGAGGGAATGTGAGAGAGCGAATGTGAGAGAGCGAATGTGAGAGAGCGAAAGTTAGAGGGTGAATGTGAGAGAGGGAATGTGAGAGGGTGAATGCGAGAGGGTGAATGTGAGAGAGTGAATGTGAGTGGGTGAATGTGAGAGAGCGAATGTGAGAGAGGGAATGTGAGAGAGCGAATGTGAGAGGGTGAATGTGAGAGGGTGAATGTGAGAGGGTGAATGTGAGAGGGTGAATGTGAGAGGGTGAATGTGAGAGAGCGAATGTGAGAGGGTGAATGTGAGAGAGGGAATGTGAGAGAGCGAATGTGAGAGAGGGAATGTGAGAGAGCGAATGTGAGAGGGTGAATGTGAGAGGGTGAATGTGAGAGGGTGAATGTGAGAGAGGGAATGTGAGAGAGGGAATGTGAAACCGCGAATGCGAGAGAGCGAATGTGAGAGGGCGAATGTGAGAGAGCGAAAGTGAGAGAGCGAATGTGAGAGAGGGAATGTGAGAGAGGGAATGTAATACCGCGAATGCGAGAGAGCGAATGTGAGAGGGCGAATGTGAGAGGGCGAATGTGAGAGAGCGAAAGTGAGAGAGCGAATGTGAGAGAGTGAATGTGAGAGAGGGATTGTGAAACCGCGAATGCGAGAGAGCGAATGGGAGAGGGCGAATGTGAGAGGGCGAATGTGAGGGAGCGAATGTGAGGGAGCGAATGTGAGAGAGGGAATGCGAAAGCGCGAATGCGAGAGAGCGAATGTGAGAGGGCGAATGTGAGAGGGCGAATGTGAGAGGGCGAATGTGAGAGGGCGAATGTGAGAGAGTGAATGTGAGAGAGTGAATGTGAGAGGGCGAATGTGAGAGGGCGAATGTGAGAGGGCGAATGTGAGAGGGCGAATGTGAGAGGGCGAATGTGAGAGGGCGAATGTGAGAGAGTGAATGTGAGAGGGCGAATGTGAGAGGGTGAATGTGAGAGAGGGAATGTGAGAGGGCGAATGTGAGAGGGTGAATGTGAGAGAGCGAATGTGAGAGAGGGAATGTGAGAGGGCGAATGTGAGAGAGTGAATGTGAGAGGGTGAATGTGAGAGGGCGAATGTGAGAGGGCGAATGTGAGAGAGCGAATGTGAGAGAGCGAATGTGAGAGGGTGAATGTGAGAGGGTGAATGTGAGAGGGTGAATGTGAGAGAGTGAATGTGAGAGAGTGAATGTGAGAGGGTGAATGTGAGAGAGTGAATGTGAGAAAGGGAATGTGAGAGGGCGAATGTGAGAGGGCGAATGTGAGAGAGCGAATGTGAGAGGGCGAATGTGAGAGGGAGAATGTGAGAGAGCGAATGTGAGAGAGCGAATGTGAGAGAGCGAATGTGAGAGGGCGAATGTGAGAGGGCGAATGTGAGAGAGCGAATGTGAGAGGGCGAATGTGAGAGGGTGAATGTGAGAGAGTGAATGTGAGAGGGTGAATGTGAGAGAGTGAATGTGAGAGGGCGAATGTGAGAGGGCGAATGTGAGAGAGGGAATGTGAGAGGGTGAATGTGAGAGAGCGAATGTGAGAGAGCAAAAGTGAAAGAGCGAATGTGAGAGAGCGAATGTGAGAGAGCGAATGTGAGAGAGTGAATGTGAGAGGGCGAATGTGAGAGGGCGAATGTGAGAGGGCGAATGTGAGAGGGTGAATGTGAGAGAGTGAATGTGAGAGGGTGAATGTGAGAGAGTGAATGTGAGAGGGCGAATGTGAGAGGGCGAATGTGAGAGAGGGAATGTGAGAGGGTGAATGTGAGAGAGCGAATGTGAGAGAGCAAAAGTGAAAGAGCGAATGTGAGAGAGCGAAAGTTAGAGGGTGAATGTGAGAGAGTGAATGTGAGAGGGTGAATGTGAGAGGGTGAATGTGAGAGGGCGAATGTGAGAGAGCGAATGTGAGAGGGCGAATGTGAGAGGGCGAATGTGAGAGAGTGAATGTGAGAGGGCGAATGTGAGAGAGCGAATGTGAGAGGGTGAATGTGAGAGGGTGAATGTGAGAGGGTGAATGTGAGAGAGTGAGTGTGAGAGATCGAAAGTTAGAGGGCGAATGTGAGAGGGCGAATGTGAGAGGGCGAATGTGAGAGACCGAATGTGAGAGAGTGAATGTGAGAGAGCAAAAGTGAAAGAGGGAATGTGAGAGAGCGAATGTGAAAGAGCGAAAGTTAGAGGGTGAATGTGAGAGAGGGAATGTGAGACAGGGAATGTGAGAGAGTGAATGTGAGAGTGAATGTGAGAGAGTGAATGTGAGAGAGTGAATGTGAGAGAGTGAATGTGAGAGAGTGAATGTGAGAGGGCGAATGTGAGAGGGTGAATGTGAGAGGGTGAATGTGAGAGGGTGAATGTGAGAGAGGGAATGTGAGAGAGTGAATGTGAGAGAGTGAATGTGAGAGGGTGAATGTGAGAGGGTGAATGTGAGAGGGCGAATGTGAGAGGGCGAATGTGAGAGGGTGAATGTGAGAGGGTGAATGTGAGAGAGGGAATGTGAGAGAGTGAATGTGAGAGGGTGAATGTGAGAGAGTGAATGTGAGAGGGTGAATGTGAGAGGGCGAATGTGAGAGGGCGAATGTGAGAGGGTGAATGTGAGAGGGCGAATGTGAGAGGGTGAATGTGAGAGAGTGAATGTGAGAGAGTGAATGTGAGAAAGGGAATGTGAGAGGGTGAATGTGAGAGAGTGAATGTGAGAGAGCGAATGTGAGAGGGCGAATGTGAGAGGGTGAATGTGAGAGAGCGAATGTGAGAGAGCGAATGTGAGAGGGTGAATGTGAGAGAGTGAATGTGAGAGGGCGAATGTGAGAGGGTGAATGTGAGAGGGTGAATGTGAGAGGGTGAATGTGAGAGAGTGAATGTGAGAGAGTGAATGTGAGAGGGCGAATGTGAGAGGGTGAATGTGAGAGGGTGAATGTGAGAGGGTGAATGTGAGAGAGGGAATGTGAGAGAGTGAATGTGAGAGAGTGAATGTGAGAGAGTGAATGTGAGAGGGTGAATGTGAGAGGGCGAATGTGAGAGGGCGAATGTGAGAGGGTGAATGTGAGAGAGTGAATGTGAGAGGGTGAATGTGAGAGGGCGAATGTGAGAGGGCGAATGTGAGAGGGCGAATGTGAGAGGGCGAATGTGAGAGGGTGAATGTGAGAGGGTGAATGTGAGAGAGTGAACGTGAGAGGGCGAATGTGAGAGGGCGAATGTGAGAGGGTGAATGTGAGAGAGTGAATGTGAGAGGGCGAATGTGAGAGGGTGAATGTGAGAGGGCGAATGTGAGAGGGCGAATGTGAGAGGGCGAATGTGAGAGGGCGAATGTGAGAGGGCGAATGTGAGAGAGTGAATGTGAGAGGGCGAATGTGAGAGGGCGAATGTGAGAGGGCGAATGTGAGAGGGCGAATGTGAGAGGGCGAATGTGAGAGGGCGAATGTGAGAGGGCGAATGTGAGAGGGTGAATGTGAGAGGGTGAATGTGAGAGGGTGAATGTGAGAGGGTGAATGTGAGAGCGTGAATGTGAGAGGGTGAATGTGAGAGGGCGAATGTGAGAGGGCGAATGTGAGAGGGCGAATGTGAGAGGGCGAATGTGAGAGGGCGAATGTGAGAGCGTGAATGTGAGAGGGTGAATGTGAGAGGGTGAATGTGAGAGGGCGAATGTGAGAGAGCGAATGTGAGAGGGCGAATGTGAGAGGGCGAATGTGAGAGGGTGAATGTGAGAGAGTGAATGTGAGAGGGCGAATGTGAGAGGGCGAATGTGAGAGGGCGAATGTGAGAGGGCGAATGTGAGAGGGTGAATGTGAGAGGGTGAATGTGAGAGGGTGAATGTGAGAGTGTGAATGTGAGAGGGCGAATGTGAGAGAGCGAATGTGAGAGAGGGAATGTGAGAGGGCGAATGTGAGAGAGTGAATGTGAGAGGGTGAATGTGAGAGGGCGAATGTGAGAGGGTGAATGTGAGAGAGTGAATGTGAGAGGGTGAATGTGAGAGGGCGAATGTGAGAGGGCGAATGTGAGAGGGTGAATTTGAGAGAGCGAATGTGAGAGAGGGAATGTGAGAGAGTGAATGTGAGGGGGTGAATGTGAGAGGGCGAATGTGAGAGGGCGAATGTGAGAGAGTGAATGTGAGAGGGTGAATGTGAGAGGGTGAATGTGAGAGAGTGAATGTGAGAGAGTGAATGTGAGAGAGTGAATGTGAGAAAGGGAATGTGAGAGGGCGAATGTGAGAGGGCGAATGTGAGAGAGCGAATGTGAGAGGGCGAATGTGAGAGAGCGAATGTGAGAGAGCGAATGTGAGAGAGTGAATGTGAGAGGGCGAATGTGAGAGGGCGAATGTGAGAGAGGGAATGTGAGAGGGTGAATGTGAGAGAGCGAATGTGAGAGAGCAAAAGTGAAAGAGCGAATGTGAGAGAGCGAAAGTTAGAGGGTGAATGTGAGAGAGTGAATGTGAGAGGGTGAATGTGAGAGGGCGAATGTGAGAGAGCGAATGTGAGAGAGTGAATGTGAGAGTGCGAATGTGAGAGAGCGAATGTGAGAGGGTGAATGTGAGAGGGTGAATGTGAGAGAGTGAATGTGAGAGAGCGAATGTGAGAGGGTGAATGTGAGAGGGTGAATGTGAGAGGGTGAATGTGAGAGAGCGAATGTGAGAGGGTGAATGTGAGAGACCGAATGTGAGAGAGTGAATGTGAGAGAGCAAAAGTGAAAGAGGGAATGTGAGAGAGCGAATGTGAAAGAGCGAAAGTTAGAGGGTGAATGTGAGAGAGGGAATGTGAGAGAGTGAATGTGAGAGTGAATGTGAGAGAGTGAATGTGAGAGAGTGAATGTGAGAGAGTGAATGTGAGGGAGTGAATGTGAGAGAGTGAATGTGAGAGAGTGAATGTGAGACAGTGAATGTGAGACAGTGAATGTGAGAGGGCGAATGTGAGAGGGCGAATGTGAGAGGGTGAATGTGAGAGGGTGAATGTGAGAGGGTGAATGTGAGAGAGGGAATGTGAGAGAGTGAATGTGAGAGAGCGAATGTGAGAGGGTGAATGTGAGAGGGTGAATGTGAGAGGGTGAATGTGAGAGAGCGAATGTGAGAGAGCGAATGTGAGAGGGTGAATGTGAGAGGGTGAATGTGAGAGGGTGAATGTGAGAGAGCGAATGTGAGAGGGTGAATGTGAGAGGGCGAATGTGAGTGGGTGAATGTGAGAGGGTGAATGTGAGAGAGTGAATGTGAGAGGGTGAATGTGAGAGAGTGAATGTGAGAGAGCGAATGTGAGAGAGCAAATGTGAGAAAGGGAATGTGAGAGGGTGAATGTGAGAGAGTGAATGTGAGAGAGCGAATGTGAGAGGGCGAATGTGAGAGGGTGAATGTGAGAGAGTAAATGTGAGAGGGAATGTGAGAGAGGGAATGTGAGAGGGTGAATGTGAGAGAGTGAATGTGAGAGGGTGAATGTGAGAGGGTGAATGTGAGAGGGTGAATGTGAGAGAGGGAATGTGAGAGAGGGAATGTGAGAGAGCGAATGTGAGAGAGTGAATGTGAGAGAGTGAATGTGAGAGAGCGAATGTGAGAGAGCAAATGTGAGAGAGCGAAAGTGAGAGAGCGAATGTGAGAGAGGGAATGTGAGAGAGGGAATGTGAGAGGGCGAATGTGAGAGAGCGAATGTGAGAGAGCAAATGTGAGAGAGCGAAAGTGAGAGAGCGAATGTGAGAGAGCGAATGAGAGAGAGGGAATGTGAGAGGGCGAATGTGAGAGAGCAAATGTGAGAGAGCGAAAGTGAGAGAGCGAATGTGAGAGAGGGAATGTGAGAGAGGGAATGCGAGAGAGCGAATGCGAGAGGGCGAATGTGAGAGGGCGAATGTGAGCGGGCGAATGTGAGAGAGCGAAAGTGAGAGAGCGAATGTGAGAGAGGGAATGTGAGAGAGGGAATGCGAAAGCGCGAATGCGAGAGAGCGAATGTGAGAGGGCGAATGTGAGAGGGCGAATGTGAGAGAGCGAATGTGAGAGAGCGAATGTGAGAGAGCGAGTGTGAGAGGGCGAGTGTGAGAGGGCGAGTGTGAGAGGGCGAATGTGAAAGGGCGAATGTGAGAGAGTGAATGTGAGAGAGCGAAAGTGAGAGAGCGAATGTGAGAGAGGGAATGTGAGAGAGGGAATGCGAAAGCGCGAATGCGAGAGAGCGAATGTGAGAGGGCGAATGTGAGAGGGTGAATGTGAGAGTGAATGAGAGAGAGTGAATGTGAGAGGGCGAATGTGAGAGAGTGAATGTGAGAGGGCGAATGTGAGAGGGCGAATGTGAGAGGGCGAATGTGAGAGGGTGAATGTGAGAGAGCGAAAGTGAGAGAGCGAAAGTGAGAGAGCGAAAGTGAGAGAGCGAATGTGAGAGTGAATGTGAGAGAGTGAATGTGAGAGGGCGAATATGAGAGGGCGAATGTGAGAGGGCGAATGTGAGAGGGCGAATGTGAGAGGGTGAATGTGAGAGGGTGAATGTGAGAGAGCAAAAGGGAAGAGGGAATGTGAGAGGGTGAATGTGAGAGGGCGAATGTGAGAGGGCGAATGTGAGAGAGGGAATGTGAGAGGGAATGTGAGAGAGGGAATGTGAGAGAGCAAATGTGAGAAAGGGAATGTGAGAGGGTGAATGTGAGAGAGTGAATGTGAGAGAGCGAATGTGAGAGGGCGAATGTGAGAGGGTGAATGTGAGAGAGTGAATGTGAGAGGGAATGTGAGAGAGGGAATGTGAGAGGGTGAATGTGAGAGAGTGAATGTGAGAGAGTGAATGTGAGAGGGTGAATGTGAGAGGGTGAGTGTAAGAGGGTGAATGTGAGAGAGGGAATGTGAGAGAGCGAATGTGAGAGAGCGAATGTGAGAGAGCGAATGTGAGAGAGTGAATGTGAGAGAGCGAATGTGAGAGAGCAAATGTGAGAGAGCGAAAGTGAGAGAGGGAATGTGAGAGAGGGAATGTGAGAGAGGGAATGTGAGAGGGCGAATGTGAGAGAGCGAATGTGAGAGAGCAAATGTGAGAGAGCGAAAGTGAGAGAGTGAATGTGAGAGAGCGAATTTGAGAGGGCGAATGTGAGAGAGCAAATGTGAGAGAGCGAAAGTGAGAGAGGGAATGTGAGAGAGTGAATGTGAGAGGGCGAATGTGAGAGAGCAAATGTGAGAGAGCAAATGTGAGAGAGCGAAAGTGAGAGAGCGAATGTGAGAGAGCGAATGTGAGAGGGTGAATGTGAGAGGGTGAATGCGAGAGGGCGAATGTGAGAGAGCGAAAGTGAGAGAGCGAATGTGAGAGAGCGAATGTGAGAGGGCGAATGTGAGAGAGCGAATGCGAGAGGGCGAATGTGAGAGGGCGAATGTGAGCGGGCGAATGTGAGAGAGCGAAAGTGAGAGAGCGAATGTGAGAGAGGGAATGTGAGAGAGGGAATGCGAAAGCGCGAATGCGAGAGAGCGAATGTGAGAGGGCGAATGTGAGAGGGCGAATGTGAGAGAGCGAATGTGAGAGAGCGAATGTGAGAGAGCGAGTGTGAGAGGGCGAGTGTGAGAGGGCGAGTGTGAGAGGGCGAATGTGAAAGGGCGAATGTGAGAGAGTGAATGTGAGAGAGCGAAAGTGAGAGAGCGAATGTGAGAGAGGGAATGTGAGAGAGGGAATGCGAAAGCGCGAATGCGAGAGAGCGAATGTGAGAGGGCGAATGTGAGAGGGTGAATGTGAGAGTGAATGAGAGAGAGTGAATGTGAGAGGGCGAATGTGAGAGAGTGAATGTGAGAGGGCGAATGTGAGAGGGCGAATGTGAGAGGGCGAATGTGAGAGGGTGAATGTGAGAGAGCGAAAGTGAGAGAGCGAAAGTGAGAGAGCGAAAGTGAGAGAGCGAAAGTGAGAGAGCGAATGTGAGAGTGAATGTGAGAGAGTGAATGTGAGAGGGCGAATATGAGAGGGCGAATGTGAGAGGGCGAATGTGAGAGGGCGAATGTGAGAGGGTGAATGTGAGAGGGTGAATGTGAGAGAGCAAAAGGGAAGAGGGAATGTGAGAGGGTGAATGTGAGAGGGCGAATGTGAGAGGGCGAATGTGAGAGAGGGAATGTGAGAGGGAATGTGAGAGAGGGAATGTGAGAGAGCAAATGTGAGAAAGGGAATGTGAGAGGGTGAATGTGAGAGAGTGAATGTGAGAGAGCGAATGTGAGAGGGCGAATGTGAGAGGGTGAATGTGAGAGAGTGAATGTGAGAGGGAATGTGAGAGAGGGAATGTGAGAGGGTGAATGTGAGAGAGTGAATGTGAGAGAGTGAATGTGAGAGGGTGAATGTGAGAGGGTGAGTGTAAGAGGGTGAATGTGAGAGAGGGAATGTGAGAGAGCGAATGTGAGAGAGCGAATGTGAGAGAGTGAATGTGAGAGAGTGAATGTGAGAGAGCGAATGTGAGAGAGCAAATGTGAGAGAGCGAAAGTGAGAGAGGGAATGTGAGAGAGGGAATGTGAGAGAGGGAATGTGAGAGGGCGAATGTGAGAGAGCGAATGTGAGAGAGCAAATGTGAGAGAGCGAAAGTGAGAGAGTGAATGTGAGAGAGCGAATGTGAGAGGGCGAATGTGAGAGAGCAAATGTGAGAGAGCGAAAGTGAGAGAGGGAATGTGAGAGAGTGAATGTGAGAGGGCGAATGTGAGAGAGCAAATGTGAGAGAGCAAATGTGAGAGAGCGAAAGTGAGAGAGCGAATGTGAGAGAGCGAATGTGAGAGGGTGAATGTGAGAGGGTGAATGCGAGAGGGCGAATGTGAGAGAGCGAAAGTGAGAGAGCGAATGTGAGAGAGCGAATGTGAGAGGGCGAATGTGAGAGAGCAAATGTGAGAGAGCGAAAGTGAGAGAGCGAATGTGAGAGAGGGAATGTGAGAGAGGGAATGTGAGAGAGCGAATGCGAGAGAGCGAATGCGAGAGAGCAAATGTGAGAGAGCGAAAGTGAGAGAGCGAAAGTGAGAGAGCGAATGTGAGAGAGGGAATGTGAGAGAGTGAATGCGAGAGGGCGAATGTGAGAGAGCGAATGTGAGAGAGCAAATGTGAGAGAGCGAAAGTGAGAGAGCGAATGTGAGAGAGCGAATGTGAGAGGGTGAATGTGAGAGGGTGAATGTGAGAGCATGAATGTGAGAGGGTGAATGTGAGAGAGTGAATGTGAGAGGGCGAATGTGAGAGAGCGAATGTGAGAGGGTGAATGTGTGAGGGCGAATGTGAGAGGGCGAATGTGAGAGAGGGAATGTGAGAGGGCGAATGTGAGAGAGTGAATGTGAGAGGGTGAATGTGAGAGGGCGAATGTGAGAGGGTGAATGTGAGAGGGCGAATGTGAGAGGGTGAATGTGAGAGGGTGAATGTGAGAGGGCGAATGTGAGAGAGCGAATGTGAGAGGGTGAATGTGAGAGGGCGAATGTGAGAGGGCGAATGTGAGAGAGGGAATGTGAGAGAGTGAATGTGAGAGGGTGAATGTGAGAGATTGAATGTGAGAGGGCGAATGTGAGAGGGCGAATGTGAGAGGGTGAATGTGAGAGGGCGAATGTGAGAGGGTGAATGTGAGAGAGTGAATGTGAGAGAGTGAATGTGAGAAAGGGAATGTGAGAGGGTGAATGTGAGAGAGTGAATGTGAGAGAGCGAATGTGAGAGGGCGAATGTGAGAGGGTGAATGTGAGAGAGCGAATGTGAGAGGGTGAATGTGAGAGGGTGAATGTGAGAGGGTGAATGTGAGAGGGTGAATGTGAGAGAGCGAATGTGAGAGGGCGAATGTGAGAGGGTGAATGTGAGAGGGCGAATGTGAGAGGGTGAATGTGAGAGAGTGAATGTGAGAGGGTGAATGTGAGAGAGTGAATGTGAGAGAGCGAATGTGAGAGAGCAAATGTGAGAAAGGGAATGTGAGAGGGTGAATGTGAGAGAGTGAATGTGAGAGAGCGAATGTGAGAGGGCGAATGTGAGAGGGTGAATGTGAGAGAGTAAATGTGAGAGGGAATGTGAGAGAGGGAATGTGAGAGGGTGAATGTGAGAGAGTGAATGTGAGAGGGTGATTGTGAGAGAGTGAATGTGAGAGGGCGAATGTGAGAGGGTGAATGTGAGAGAGGGAATGTGAGAGAGGGAATGTGAGAGAGCAAATGTGAGAGAGCGAATGTGAGAGAGCAAATGTGAGAGAGCGAAAGTGAGAGAGCGAATGTGAGAGGGTGAATGTGAGAGAGGGAATGTGAGAGAGGGAATGTGAGAGAGGGAATGTGAGAGAGCGAATGTGAGAGGGTGAATGTGAGAGGGTGAATGTGAGAGAGGGAATGTGAGAGAGGGAATGTGAGAGAGCGAATGTGAGAGAGTGAATGTGAGAGAGCGAATGTGAGAGAGCAAATGTGAGAGAGCGAAAGTGAGAGAGCGAATGTGAGAGAGGGAATGTGAGAGAGGGAATGTGAGAGGGCGAATGTGAGAGAGCGAATGTGAGAGAGCAAATGTGAGAGAGCGAAAGTGAGAGAGCGAATGTGAGAGAGCGAATGTGAGAGAGTGAATGTGAGAGGGCGAATGTGAGAGAGCAAATGTGAGAGAGCAAATGTGAGAGAGCGAAAGTGAGAGAGCGAATGTGAGAGAGGGAATGTGAGAGAGGGAATGCGAGAGAGCGAATGTGAGAGGGCGAATGTGAGAGGGCGAATGTGAGAGGGCGAATGTGAGAGAGCGAAAGTGAGAGAGCGAATGTGAGAGAGGGAATGTGAGAGAGGGAATGCGAAAGCGCGAATGCGAGAGAGCGAATGTGAGAGGGCGAATGTGAGAGAGCGAATGTGAGAGAGCGAGTGTGAGAGGGCGAGTGTGAGAGGGCGAGTGTGAGAGGGCGAATGTGAAAGGGCGAATGTGAGAGAGTGAATGTGAGAGAGCGAAAGTGAGAGAGCGAATGTGAGAGAGGGAATGTGAGAGAGGGAATGCGAAAGCGCGAATGCGAGAGAGCGAATGTGAGAGGGCGAATGTGAGAGGGTGAATGTGAGAGTGAATGAGAGAGAGTGAATGTGAGAGGGCGAATGTGAGAGAGTGAATGTGAGAGGGCGAATGTGAGAGGGCGAATGTGAGAGGGCGAATGTGAGAGCGAAAGTGAGAGAGCGAAAGTGAGAGAGCGAAAGTGAGAGGGTGAATGTGAGAGGGTGAATGTGAGAGGGTGAATGTGAGAGAGCAAAAGGGAAGAGGGAATGTGAGAGAGGGAATGTGAGAGAGCAAATGTGAGAAAGGGAATGTGAGAGGGTGAATGTGAGAGAGTGAATGTGAGAGAGCGAATGTGAGAGGGCGAATGTGAGAGGGTGAATGTGAGAGAGTGAATGTGAGAGAGTGAATGTGAGAGGGAATGTGAGAGAGGGAATGTGAGAGGGTGAATGTGAGAGAGTGAATGTGAGAGGGTGAATGCGAGAGGGTGAGTGTAAGAGGGTGAATGTGAGAGAGGGAATGTGAGAGAGCGAATGTGAGAGAGCGAATGTGAGAGAGTGAATGTGAGAGAGTGAATGTGAGAGAGCGAATGTGAGAGAGCAAATGTGAGAGAGCGAAAGTGAGAGAGGGAATGTGAGAGAGGGAATGTGAGAGAGGGAATGTGAGAGGGCGAATGTGAGAGAGCGAATGTGAGAGAGCAAATGTGAGAGAGCGAAAGTGAGAGAGTGAATGTGAGAGAGCGAATGTGAGAGAGTGAATGTGAGAGGGCGAATGTGAGAGAGCGAAAGTGAGAGAACGAATGTGAGAGAGGGAATGTGAGAGAGGGAATGCGAGAGGGCGAATGTGAGAGAGCGAATGTGAGAGAGCAAATGTGAGAGAGCGAAAGTGAGAGAGCGAATGTGAGAGAGTGAATGTGAGAGGGCGAATGTGAGAGAGCAAATGTGAGAGAGCAAATGTGAGAGAGCGAAAGTGAGAGAGCGAATGTGAGAGAGGGAATGTGAGAGAGGGAATGCGAGAGAGCGAATGTGAGAGAGCAAATGTGAGAGAGCGAAAGTGAGAGAGCGAATCTGAGAGAGGGAATGTGAGAGAGCGAATGTGAGAGAGTGAATGTGAGAGAGCAAATGTGAGAGAGCGAAAGTGAGAGAGTGAATGTGAGAGAGCGAATGTGAGAGAGTGAATGTGAGAGGGCGAATGTGAGAGAGCGAATGTGAGAGAGCAAATGTGGGAGAGCGAATGTGAGAGAGCAAATGTGAGAGAGCGAAAGTGAGAGAGTGAATGTGAGAGAGCGAATGTGAGAGAGTGAATGTGAGAGGGCGAATGTGAGAGAGCAAATGTGAGAGAGCAAATGTGAGAGAGCGAAAGTGAGAGAGCGAATGTGAGAGAGGGAATGTGAGAGAGGGAATGCGAGAGAGCGAATGTGAGAGGGCGAATGTGAGAGAGCGAATGTGAGAGGGCGAATGTGAGAGGGCGAATGTGAGAGGGTGAATGTGAGAGGGTGAATGTGAGAGAATGAATGTGAGAGAGCGAATGTGAGAGGGTGAATGTGAGAGAGGGAATGTGAGAGAGGGAATGTGAGAGAGCGAATGTGAGAGAGTGAATGCGAGAGGGCGAATGTGAGAGGGCGAATGTGAGAGAGGGAATGCGAGAGGGCGAATGTGAGAGAGTGAATGTGAGAGAGCGAATGTGAGAGAGCGAATGTGAGAGAGCGAATGTGAGAGAGCGAATGTGAGAGGGTGAATGTGAGAGAGTGAATGTGAGAGGGCGAATGTGAGAGGGTGAATGTGAGAGAGCGAATGTGAGAGAGGGTGAATGTCAGAGAGCGAATGTGAGAGGGTGAATGTGAGAGGGCGAATGTGAGAGAGCGAATGTGAGAGGGCGAATGTGAGAGGGTGAATGTGAGAGAGTGAATGTGAGAGGGCGAATGTGAGAGAGGGTGAATGTCAGAGAGCGAATGTGAGAGGGTGAATGTGAGAGGGCGAATGTGAGAGAGCGAATGTGAGAGGGCGAATGTGAGAGGGCGAATGTGAGAGAGGGAATGTGAGAGAGTGAATGTGAGAGGGCGAATGTGAGAGGGCGAATGTGAGAGAGGGAATGTGAGAGAGTGAATGTGAGAGGGTGAATGTGAGAGATTGAATGTGAGAGGGCGAATGTGAGAGGGCGAATGTGAGAGGGTGAATGTGAGAGGGCGAATGTGAGAGGGTGAATGTGAGAGAGTGAATGTGAGAGAGTGAATGTGAGAAAGGGAATGTGAGAGGGTGAATGTGAGAGAGTGAATGTGAGAGAGCGAATGTGAGAGGGCGAATGTGAGAGAGCGAATGTGAGAGAGCGAATGTGAGAGGGTGAATGTGAGAGGGTGAATGTGAGAGGGTGAATGTGAGAGAGCGAATGTGAGAGGGCGAATGTGAGAGGGTGAATGTGAGAGGGCGAATGTGAGAGGGTGAATGTGAGAGAGTGAATGTGAGAGGGTGAATGTGAGAGAGTGAATGTGAGAGAGCGAATGTGAGAGAGCAAATTGGAGAAAGGGAATGTGAGAGGGTGAATGTGAGAGAGTGAATGTGAGAGAGCGAATGTGAGAGGGCGAATGTGAGAGGGTGAATGTGAGAGAGTAAATGTGAGAGGGAATGTGAGAGAGGGAATGTGAGAGGGTGAATGTGAGAGAGTGAATGTGAGAGGGTGATTGTGAGAGAGTGAATGTGAGAGGGCGAATGTGAGAGGGTGAATGTGAGAGAGGGAATGTGAGAGAGGGAATGTGAGAGAGCAAATGTGAGAGAGCGAATGTGAGAGAGCAAATGTGAGAGAGCGAAAGTGAGAGAGCGAATGTGAGAGGGTGAATGTGAGAGGGTGAATGTGAGAGAGGGAATGTGAGAGAGGGAATGTGAGAGAGCGAATGTGAGAGGGTGAATGTGAGAGAGGGAATGTGAGAGAGGGAATGTGAGAGAGCGAATGTGAGAGAGCGAATGTGAGAGAGTGAATGTGAGAGAGCGAATGTGAGAGAGCAAATGTGAGAGAGCGAAAGTGAGAGAGCGAATGTGAGAGAGGGAATGTGAGAGAGGGAATGTGAGAGGGCGAATGTGAGAGAGCGAATGTGAGAGAGCAAATGTGAGAGAGCGAAAGTGAGAGAGCGAATGTGAGAGAGCGAATGTGAGAGAGTGAATGTGAGAGGGCGAATGTGAGAGAGCAAATGTGAGAGAGCAAATGTGAGAGAGCGAAAGTGAGAGAGCGAATGTGAGAGAGGGAATGTGAGAGAGGGAATGCGAGAGAGCGAATGTGAGAGGGCGAATGTGAGAGGGCGAATGTGAGAGGGCGAATGTGAGAGAGCGAAAGTGAGAGAGCGAATGTGAGAGAGGGAATGTGAGAGAGGGAATGCGAAAGCGCGAATGCGAGAGAGCGAATGTGAGAGGGCGAATGTGAGAGAGCGAATGTGAGAGAGCGAGTGTGAGAGGGCGAGTGTGAGAGGGCGAGTGTGAGAGGGCGAATGTGAAAGGGCGAATGTGAGAGAGTGAATGTGAGAGAGCGAAAGTGAGAGAGCGAATGTGAGAGAGGGAATGTGAGAGAGGGAATGCGAAAGCGCGAATGCGAGAGAGCGAATGTGAGAGGGCGAATGTGAGAGGGTGAATGTGAGAGTGAATGAGAGAGAGTGAATGTGAGAGGGCGAATGTGAGAGAGTGAATGTGAGAGGGCGAATGTGAGAGGGCGAATGTGAGAGGGCGAATGTGAGAGCGAAAGTGAGAGAGCGAAAGTGAGAGAGCGAAAGTGAGAGGGTGAATGTGAGAGGGTGAATGTGAGAGGGTGAATGTGAGAGAGCAAAAGGGAAGAGGGAATGTGAGAGAGGGAATGTGAGAGAGCAAATGTGAGAAAGGGAATGTGAGAGGGTGAATGTGAGAGAGTGAATGTGAGAGAGCGAATGTGAGAGGGCGAATGTGAGAGGGCGAATGTGAGAGAGTGAATGTGAGAGAGTGAATGTGAGAGGGAATGTGAGAGAGGGAATGTGAGAGGGTGAATGTGAGAGAGTGAATGTGAGAGGGTGAATGCGAGAGGGTGAGTGTAAGAGGGTGAATGTGAGAGAGGGAATGTGAGAGAGCGAATGTGAGAGAGCGAATGTGAGAGAGTGAATGTGAGAGAGTGAATGTGAGAGAGCGAATGTGAGAGAGCAAATGTGAGAGAGCGAAAGTGAGAGAGGGAATGTGAGAGAGGGAATGTGAGAGAGGGAATGTGAGAGGGCGAATGTGAGAGAGCGAATGTGAGAGAGCAAATGTGAGAGAGCGAAAGTGAGAGAGTGAATGTGAGAGAGCGAATGTGAGAGAGTGAATGTGAGAGGGCGAATGTGAGAGAGCGAAAGTGAGAGAGCGAATGTGAGAGAGGGAATGTGAGAGAGGGAATGCGAGAGGGCGAATGTGAGAGAGCGAATGTGAGAGAGCAAATGTGAGAGAGCGAAAGTGAGAGAGCGAATGTGAGAGAGTGAATGTGAGAGGGCGAATGTGAGAGAGCAAATGTGAGAGAGCAAATGTGAGAGAGCGAAAGTGAGAGAGCGAATGTGAGAGAGGGAATGTGAGAGAGGGAATGCGAGAGAGCGAATGTGAGAGAGCAAATGTGAGAGAGCGAAAGTGAGAGAGCGAATCTGAGAGAGGGAATGTGAGAGAGCGAATGTGAGAGAGTGAATGTGAGAGAGCAAATGTGAGAGAGCGAAAGTGAGAGAGTGAATGTGAGAGAGCGAATGTGAGAGAGTGAATGTGAGAGGGCGAATGTGAGAGAGCGAATGTGAGAGAGCAAATGTGAGAGAGCGAATGTGAGAGAGCAAATGTGAGAGAGCGAAAGTGAGAGAGTGAATGTGAGAGAGCGAATGTGAGAGAGTGAATGTGAGAGGGCGAATGTGAGAGAGCAAATGTGAGAGAGCAAATGTGAGAGAGCGAAAGTGAGAGAGCGAATGTGAGAGAGGGAATGTGAGGGAGGGAATGCAAGAGAGCGAATGTGAGAGGGCGAATGTGAGAGAGCGAATGTGAGAGGGCGAATGTGAGAGGGCGAATGTGAGAGGGTGAATGTGAGAGGGTGAATGTGAGAGAATGAATGTGAGAGAGCGAATGTGAGAGGGTGAATGTGAGAGAGGGAATGTGAGAGAGGGAATGTGAGAGAGCGAATGTGAGAGAGTGAATGCGAGAGGGCGAATGTGAGAGGGCGAATGTGAGAGAGGGAATGCGAGAGGGCGAATGTGAGAGAGTGAATGTGAGAGAGCGAATGTGAGAGAGCGAATGTGAGAGAGCGAATGTGAGAGGGTGAATGTGAGAGAGTGAATGTGAGAGGGCGAATGTGAGAGGGTGAATGTGAGAGAGCGAATGTGAGAGAGGGTGAATGTCAGAGAGCGAATGTGAGAGGGTGAATGTGAGAGGGCGAATGTGAGAGAGCGAATGTGAGAGGGCGAATGTGAGAGGGTGAATGTGAGAGAGTGAATGTGAGAGGGCGAATGTGAGAGAGGGTGAATGTCAGAGAGCGAATGTGAGAGGGTGAATGTGAGAGGGCGAATGTGAGAGAGCGAATGTGAGAGGGCGAATGTGAGAGGGCGAATGTGAGAGAGGGAATGTGAGAGAGTGAATGTGAGAGGGCGAATGCGAGAGGGCGAATGTGAGAGGGTGAATGCGAGAGGGCGAATGTGAGAGAGTGAATGCGAGAGAGTGAATGTGAGAGGGCGAATGTGAGAGGGCGAATGTGAGAGAGGGAATGTGAGAGAGGGAATGTGAGAGAGTGAATGTGAGAGAGGGAATGTGAGTGGGTGAATGTGAGAGAGTGAATGCGAGAGGGTGAATGTGAGAGAGCAAAAGGGAAGAGGGAATGTGAGAGAGTGAATGTGAGAGGGTGAATGTGAGAGAGTGAATGTGAGAGAGGGAATGTGAGTGGGTGAATGTGAGAGAGTGAATGCGAGAGGGTGAATGTGAGAGAGCAAAAGGGAAGAGGGAATGTGAGAGGGTGAATGTGAGAGGGTGAATGTGAGAGGGCGAATGTGAGAGGGCGAATGTCAGAGGGCGAATGTGAGAGGGCGAATGTGAGAGAGGGAATGTGAGAGGGAATGTGAGAGAGGGAATGTGAGAGAGCAAATGTGAGAAAGGGAATGTGAGAGGGTGAATGTGAGAGAGTGAATGTGAGAGAGCGAATGTGAGAGGGCGAATGTGAGAGGGTGAATGTGAGAGGGCGAATGTGAGAGGGTGAATGCGAGAGGGTGAGTGTAAGAGGGTGAATGTGAGAGAGGGAATGTGAGAGAGGGAATGTGAGAGAGCGAATGTGAGAGAGCGAATGTGAGAGAGTGAATGTGAGAGAGTGAATGTGAGAGAGCGAATGTGAGAGAGCAAATGTGAGAGAGCGAAAGTGAGAGAGGGAATGTGAGAGAGGGAATGTGAGAGAGGGAATGTGAGAGAGGGAATGTGAGAGGGCGAATGTGAGAGAGCGAATGTGAGAGAGCAAATGTGAGAGAGCGAAAGTGAGAGAGTGAATGTGAGAGAGCGAATGTGAGAGAGTGAATGTGAGAGGGCGAATGTGAGAGAGCGAAAGTGAGAGAGCGAATGTGAGAGAGGGAATGTGAGAGAGGGAATGTGAGAGAGGGAATGCGAGAGGGCGAATGTGAGAGAGCGAATGTGAGAGAGCAAATGTGAGAGAGCGAAAGTGAGAGAGCGAATGTGAGAGAGTGAATGTGAGAGGGCGAATGTGAGAGAGCAAATGTGAGAGAGCAAATGTGAGAGAGCGAAAGTGAGAGAGCGAATGTGAGAGAGGGAATGTGAGAGAGGGAATGCGAGAGAGCGAATGTGAGAGAGCAAATGTGAGAGAGCGAAAGTGAGAGAGCGAATGTGAGAGAGGGAATGTGAGAGAGTGAATGCGAGAGGGCGAATGTGAGAGAGCGAATGTGAGAGAGCAAATGTGAGAGAGCGAAAGTGAGAGAGTGAATGTGAGAGAGCGAATGTGAGAGAGTGAATGTGAGAGGGCGAATGTGAGAGAGCAAATGTGAGAGAGCAAATGTGAGAGAGCGAAAGTGAGAGAGCGAATGTGAGAGAGCGAATGTGAGAGAGGGAATGCGAGAGAGCGAATGTGAGAGGGCGAATGTGAGAGGGCGAATGTGAGAGGGCGAATGTGAGAGGGCGAATGTGAGAGGGCGAATGTGAGAGGGCGAATGTGAGAGAGGGAATGCGAGAGGGCGAATGTGAGAGAGTGAATGTGAGAGAGCGAATGTGAGAGAGCGAATGTGAGAGGGTGAATGTGAGAGGGTGAATGCGAGAGAGTGAATGTGAGAGGGCGAATGTGAGAGGGTGAATGTGAGAGAGCGAATGTGAGAGAGGGTGAATGTCAGAGAGCGAATGTGAGAGGGTGAATGTGAGAGGGCGAATGTGAGAGAGTGAATGTGAGAGAGCGAATGTGAGAGGGCGAATGTGAGAGGGCGAATGTGAGAGGGCGAATGTGAGAGGGCGAATGTGAGAGGGCGAATGTGAGAGAGGGAATGTGAGAGGGCGAATGCGAGAGGGCGAATGCGAGAGGGCGAATGCGAGAGAGTGAATGCGTGAGAGTGAATGTGAGAGGGCGAATGTGAGAGGGCGAATGTGAGAGAGGGAATGTGAGAGAGTGAATGTGAGAGAGGGAATGTGAGTGGGTGAATGTGAGAGAGTGAATGCGAGAGGGTGAATGTGAGAGAGAGAATGTGAGAGAGGGAATGTGAGAGAGTGAATGTGAGAGGGTGAATGTGAGAGAGCGAATGTGAGAGGGCGAATGTGAGAGAGGGTGAATGTGAGAGGGCGAATGTGAGGGAGTGAATGTGAGAGGGTGAATGTGAGAGAGGGAATGTGAGAGAGCGAATGTGAAAGAGGGAATGTGAGAGAGGGAATGTGAGAGGGCGAATGTGAGAGGGCGAATGTGAGAGGGTGAATGTGAGAGGGTGAATGTGAGAGGGCGAATGTGAGAGAGGGAATGTGAGAGAGTGAATGTGAGAGGGTGAATGTGAGAGAGCGAATGTGAGAGGGCGAATGTGAGAGAGGGTGAATGTGAGAGCGCGAATGTGAGAGAGTGAATGTGAGAGGGCGAATGTGAGAGTGCGAATGTGAGAGAGGGTGAATGTCAGAGAGCGAATGTGAGAGGGCGAACGTGAGAGAGCGAATGTGAGAGGGCGAATGTGAGAAGGCGAATGTGAGAGGGCGAATGTGAGAGGGCGAATGTGAGAGGGCGAATGTGAGAGGGCGAATGTGAGAGGGCGAATGTGAGAGGGTGAATGTGAGAGAGTGAATGTGAGAGAGCGAATGTGAGAGGGCGAATGTGAGAGAGTGAATGTGAGAGAGCGAATGTGAGAGAGTGAATGTGAGAGGGCGAATGTGAGAGGGTGATTGTGAGAGAGCGAAAGTTCGAGGGGGAATGTGAGAGAGCGAAAGTTCGAGGGGGAATGTGAGAGAGCGAATGTGAGAGGGTGAATGTGAGAGAGTGAATGTGAGAGAGTGAATGTGAGAGAGCGAATGTGAGAGGGCGAATGTGAGAGAGCGAATGTGAGAGGGTGAATGTGAGAGAGCGAATGTGAGAGGGTGAATGTGAGAGGGCGAAAGTTCGAGGGGGAATGTGAGAGAGTGAATGTGAGAGAGCGAAAGTTCGAGGGGGAATGTGAGAGAGTGAATGTGAGAGAGCGAATGTGAGAGGGTGAATGTGAGAGAGTGAATGTGAGAGAGCGAATGTGAGAGGGTGAATGTGAGAGAGTGAATGTGAGAGGGTGAATGTGAGAGGGTGAATGTGAGAGAGTGAATGTGAGAGAGCGAATGTGAGAGGGTGAATGTGAGAGAGTGAATGTGAGAGGGTGAATGTGAGAGGGCGAATGTGAGAGAGTGAATGTGAGAGGGTGAATGTGAGAGAGCGAATGTGAGAGGGTGAATGTGAGAGAGCGAATGTGAGAGAGCGAAAGTTCGAGGGGGAATGTGAGGGAGTGAATGTGAGAGAGTGAATGTGAGAGGGTCAATGTGAGAGGGTGAATGTGAGGGAGCGAATGTGAGAGAGCGAAAGTTCGAGGGGGAATGTGAGAGAGCGAATGTGAGAGGGTGAATGTGAGAGAGTGAATGTGAGAGGGTCAATGTGAGAGGGTCAATGTGAGAGGGTGAATGTGAGAGAGCGAATGTGAGAGAGTGAATGTGAGAGGGCGAATGTGAGAGAGCAAATGTGAGAGAGCAAATGTGAGAGAGCGAAAGTGAGAGAGCGAATGTGAGAGAGCGAATGTGAGAGAGGGAATGCGAGAGAGCGAATGTGAGAGGGCGAATGTGAGAGGGCGAATGTGAGAGGGCGAATGTGAGAGGGCGAATGTGAGAGGGCGAATGTGAGAGGGCGAATGTGAGAGAGGGAATGCGAGAGGGCGAATGTGAGAGAGTGAATGTGAGAGAGCGAATGTGAGAGAGCGAATGTGAGAGGGTGAATGTGAGAGGGTGAATGCGAGAGAGTGAATGTGAGAGGGCGAATGTGAGAGGGTGAATGTGAGAGAGCGAATGTGAGAGAGGGTGAATGTCAGAGAGCGAATGTGAGAGGGTGAATGTGAGAGGGCGAATGTGAGAGAGTGAATGTGAGAGAGCGAATGTGAGAGGGCGAATGTGAGAGGGCGAATGTGAGAGGGCGAATGTGAGAGGGCGAATGTGAGAGGGCGAATGTGAGAGAGGGAATGTGAGAGGGCGAATGCGAGAGGGCGAATGCGAGAGGGCGAATGCGAGAGAGTGAATGCGTGAGAGTGAATGTGAGAGGGCGAATGTGAGAGGGCGAATGTGAGAGAGGGAATGTGAGAGAGTGAATGTGAGAGAGGGAATGTGAGTGGGTGAATGTGAGAGAGTGAATGCGAGAGGGTGAATGTGAGAGAGAGAATGTGAGAGAGGGAATGTGAGAGAGTGAATGTGAGAGGGTGAATGTGAGAGAGCGAATGTGAGAGGGCGAATGTGAGAGAGGGTGAATGTGAGAGGGCGAATGTGAGGGAGTGAATGTGAGAGGGTGAATGTGAGAGAGGGAATGTGAGAGAGCGAATGTGAAAGAGGGAATGTGAGAGAGGGAATGTGAGAGGGCGAATGTGAGAGGGCGAATGTGAGAGGGTGAATGTGAGAGGGTGAATGTGAGAGGGCGAATGTGAGAGAGGGAATGTGAGAGAGTGAATGTGAGAGGGTGAATGTGAGAGAGCGAATGTGAGAGGGCGAATGTGAGAGAGGGTGAATGTGAGAGCGCGAATGTGAGAGAGTGAATGTGAGAGGGCGAATGTGAGAGTGCGAATGTGAGAGAGGGTGAATGTCAGAGAGCGAATGTGAGAGGGCGAACGTGAGAGAGCGAATGTGAGAGGGCGAATGTGAGAAGGCGAATGTGAGAGGGCGAATGTGAGAGGGCGAATGTGAGAGGGCGAATGTGAGAGGGCGAATGTGAGAGGGCGAATGTGAGAGGGTGAATGTGAGAGAGTGAATGTGAGAGAGCGAATGTGAGAGGGCGAATGTGAGAGAGTGAATGTGAGAGAGCGAATGTGAGAGAGTGAATGTGAGAGGGCGAATGTGAGAGGGTGATTGTGAGAGAGCGAAAGTTCGAGGGGGAATGTGAGAGAGCGAAAGTTCGAGGGGGAATGTGAGAGAGCGAATGTGAGAGGGTGAATGTGAGAGAGTGAATGTGAGAGAGTGAATGTGAGAGAGCGAATGTGAGAGGGCGAATGTGAGAGAGCGAATGTGAGAGGGTGAATGTGAGAGAGCGAATGTGAGAGGGTGAATGTGAGAGGGCGAAAGTTCGAGGGGGAATGTGAGAGAGTGAATGTGAGAGAGCGAAAGTTCGAGGGGGAATGTGAGAGAGTGAATGTGAGAGAGCGAATGTGAGAGGGTGAATGTGAGAGAGTGAATGTGAGAGAGCGAATGTGAGAGGGTGAATGTGAGAGAGTGAATGTGAGAGGGTGAATGTGAGAGGGTGAATGTGAGAGAGTGAATGTGAGAGAGCGAATGTGAGAGGGTGAATGTGAGAGAGTGAATGTGAGAGGGTGAATGTGAGAGGGCGAATGTGAGAGAGTGAATGTGAGAGGGTGAATGTGAGAGAGCGAATGTGAGAGGGTGAATGTGCGAGAGCGAATGTGAGAGAGCGAAAGTTCGAGGGGGAATGTGAGGGAGTGAATGTGAGAGAGTGAATGTGAGAGGGTCAATGTGAGAGGGTGAATGTGAGGGAGCGAATGTGAGAGAGCGAAAGTTCGAGGGGGAATGTGAGAGAGCGAATGTGAGAGGGTGAATGTGAGAGAGTGAATGTGAGAGGGTCAATGTGAGAGGGTCAATGTGAGAGGGTGAATGTGAGAGAGCGAATGTGAGAGAGCGAAAGTTCGAGGGGGAATGTGAGAGAGTGAATGTGAGAGAGTGAATGTGAGAGGGTCAATGTGAGAGGGTGAATGTGAGAGAGCGAATGTGAGAGAGCGAAAGTTCGAGGGGGTATGTGAGAGAGTGAATGTGAGAGGGTGAATGTGAGAGAGCGAATGTGAGAGAGCGAAAGTTCGAGGGGGAATGTGAGAGAGCGAAAGTTCGAGGGGGAATGTGAGAGAGCGAATGTGAGAGGGTGAATGTGAGAGAGTGAATGTGAGAGGGTGAATGTGAGAGAGCGAATGTGAGAGAGCGAATGTGAGAGAGCGAAAGTTCGAGGGGGAATGTGAGGGAGTGAACGTGAGAGAGTGAATGTGAGAGGGTCAATGTGAGAGGGTCAATGTGAGAGGGTGAATGTGAGAGAGCGAATGTGAGAGAGCGAAAGTTCGAGGGGGTATGTGAGAGAGTGAATGTGGGAGGGTCAATGTGAGAGGGTGAATGTGAGAGAGGGAATGTGAGAGAGCGAATGTGAGAGAGCGAATGTGAGAGAGCGAATGTGAGAGAGCGAATGTGAGAGAGCGAAAGTTCGAGGGGGAATGTGAGAGAGTGAATGTGAGAGAGTGAATGTGAGAGAGTGAATGTGAGAGAGTGAATGTGATAGGGCGAATGTGAGAGGGTGAATGTGAGAGAGGGAATGTGAGAGAGCGAATGTGAGAGGGTGAATGTGAGAAGGCGAATGTCAGTGGGTGAATGCGAGAGAGTGAATGTGAGAGAGGGAAAGTGAGAGAGGGAAAGTGAGAGGGTGAATGTGAGAGAGGGAATGTGAGAGAGGGAATGTGAGAGGGTGAATGTGAGAGGGTGAATGTGAGAGAGGGAATGTGAGAGAGGGAATGTGAGAGAGGGAATGTGAGAGAGGGAATGTGAGAGAGGGAATGTGAGAGAGCGAAAGTTCGAGGGGGAATGTGAGAGAGTGAATGCGAGAGGGCGAATGTCAGTGGGTGAATGTGAGAGAGTGAATGCGAGAGAGTGAATGTGAGAGGGCGAATGTGAGAGAGGGAATGCGAGAGGGCGAATGTGAGAGAGTGAATGTGAGAGGGTGAATGTGAGAGAGGGAATGTGAGAGAGGGAATGTGAAAGAGGGAATGTGAGAGAGGGGATGTGAGAGGGCGAATGTGATAGAGCGAATGTGA
Source organism: Heptranchias perlo (assembly GCF_035084215.1). Taxonomy (NCBI): domain Eukaryota; kingdom Metazoa; phylum Chordata; class Chondrichthyes; order Hexanchiformes; family Hexanchidae; genus Heptranchias; species Heptranchias perlo. The sequence continues at coordinate 4,496,511 of NC_090344.1, read as the reverse complement.
GAGGGTGAATGTGAGAGGGCGAATGTGAGAGAGGGAATGCAAGAGGGCGAATGTGAGAGAGTGAATGTGAGAGAGTGAATGTGAGAGGGTGAATGTGAGAGAGGGAATGTGAGAGAGGGAATGTGAAAGAGGGAATGTGAGAGAGGGGATGTGAGAGGGCGAATGTGAGAGGGCGAATGTGAGAGAGGGAATGTGAGAGAGGGAATGTGAGAGAGGGAATGTGAGAGAGGGAATGTGAGTGGGTGAATGTGAGAGAGGGAATGTGAGAGGGTGAATGTGAGAGAGTGAATGCGAGAGGGTGAATGCGAGAGGGTGAATGTGAGAGAGAGAATGTGAGAGGGCGAATGTGAGGGAGTGAATGTGAGAGGGTGAATGTGAGAGAGGGAATGTGAAAGAGGGAATGTGAGAGGGTGAATGTGAGAGAGCGAATGTGAAAGGGGGAATGCGAGAGGGGGAATGCGAGAGAGGGTGAATGTCAGAGAGCGAATGTGAGAGAGTGAATGTGAGAGGGTGAATGTGAGAGGGCGAATGTGAGAGAGGGAATGTGAGAGAGTGAATGTGAGAGGGTGAATGTGAGAGAGCGAATGTGAGAGAGGGTGAATGTGAGAGCGCGAATGTGAGAGCGCGAATGTGAGAGGGCGAATGTGAGAGGGCGAATGTGAGAGAAGGGTGAATGTGAGAGCGCGAATGTGAGAGGGCGAATGTGAGAGGGCGAATGTGAGAGTGCGAATGTGAGAGGGTGAATGTCAGAGAGCGAATGTGAGAGGGCGAATGTGAGAGAGCGAATGTGAGAGGGCGAATGTGAGAGGGTGAATGTGAGAGAGGGTGAATGTCAGAGAGCGAATGTGAGAGGGCGAATGTGAGAGAGCGAATGTGAGAGGGCGAATGTGAGAGGGCGAATGTGAGAGAGCGAATGTGAGAGAGCGAATCTGAGAGGGTGAATGTGAGAGGGTGAATGTGAGAGAGTGAATGTGAGAGAGCGAATGTAAGAGGGTGATTGTGAGAGAGCGAATGTGAGAGAGCGAATGTGAGAGGGTGAATGTGAGAGGGTGAATGTGAGAGAGTGAATGTGAGAGAGCGAATGTAAGAGGGTGATTGTGAGAGAGCGAATGTGAGAGAGCGAATGTGAGAGGGCGAATGTGAGTGGGCGAATGTGAGAGGGGGAATGTGAGAGAGTGAATGTGAGAGGGTGAATGTGAGAGAGCGAATGTAAGAGGGTGATTGTGAGAGAGCGAATGTGAGAGGGCGAATGTGAGAGGGCGAATGTGAGAGAGCAAAAGTTAGAGGGTGAATGTGAGAGAGGCAATGTGAGGGAGGGAATGTGAGAGAACGAAAGTGAAAGAACGAATGTGAGAGGGCGAAAGTGAGAGGGCAAATGTGAGAGGGCAAATGTGAGAGGGCAAATGTGAGAGGGCGAAAGTTCGAGGGGGAATGTGAGAGAGTGAATGTGAGAGAGCGAAAGTTCGAGGGGGAATGTGAGAGAGTGAATGTGAGAGGATGAATGTGAGAGAGTGAATGTGAGAGAGTGAATGTGAGAGGGTGAATGTGAGAGAGTGAATGTGAGAGGGTGAATGTGAGAGAGTGAATGTGAGAGAGTGAATGTGAGAGAGTGAATGTGAGAGAGTGAATGTGAGAGAGTGAATGTGAGAGGGTCAATGTGAGAGAGTGAATGTGAGAGGGTGAATGTGAGAGAGTGAATGTGAGAGAGTGAATGTGAGAGGGTGAATGTGAGAGGGTCAATGTGAGAGAGTGAATGTGAGAGAGCGAATGTGAGAGAGCGAATGTGAGAGAGCGAAAGTTCGAGGGGGAATGTGAGAGAGTGAATGTGAGAGGGTGAATGTGAGAGGGTGAATGTGAGAGGGTCAATGTGAGAGGGCGAATGTGAGAGAGTGAATGTGAGAGAGCGAATGTGAGAGAGCGAAAGTTCGAGGGGGAATGTGAGAGAGTGAATGTGAGAGGGTGAATGTGAGAGGGTGAATGTGAGAGGGCGAATGTGAGAGGGCGAATGTGAGAGAGCGAATGTGAGAGGGTGAATGTGAGAGAGCGAATGTGAGAGGGTGAATGTGAGAGAGCGAATGTGAGAGAGCGAAAGTTCGAGGGGGAATGTGAGAGAGCGAATGTGAGAGAGTGAATGTGATAGGGCGAATGTGAGAGGGTGAATGTGACAGAGGGAATGTGAGAGAGGGAATGTGAGAGGGTCAATGTGAGAGAGCGAAAGTTCGAGGGGGAATGTGAGAGAGTGAATGTGAGAGAGTGAATGTGAGAGGGCGAATGTGAGAGAGCGAATGTGAGAGGGTGAATGTGAGAGAGGGAATGTGAGAGGGTGAATGTGAGAGGGTGAATGTGAGAGAGGGAATGAGAGAGAGGGAATGTGAGAGAGCGAAAGTTCGAGGGGGAATGTGAGAGAGCGAATGTGAGAGAGTGAATGTGAGAGAGTGAATGTGAGAGAGTGAATGTGAGAGGGCGAATGTGAGAGAGGGAATGCGAGAGGGCGAATGTGAGAGAGTGAATGTGAGAGAGTGAATGTGAGAGGGCGAATGTGAGAGAGTGAATGTGAGAGAGTGAATGTGAGAGAGTGAATGTGAGAGGGTGAATGTGAGAGAGGGAATGTGAGAGAGGGAATGTGAAAGAGGGAATGTGAGAGAGGGGATGTGAGAGGGCGAATGTGATAGAGCGAATGTGAGAGGGTGAATGTGAGAGAGCGAATGTGAAAGGGGGAATGCGAGAGGGGGAATGTGAGAGAGTGAATGTGAGAGGGCGAATGTGAGAGGGTGAATGTGAGAGGGCGAATGTGAGAGGGCGAATGTGAGAGAGGGTGAATGTCAGAGAGCGAATGTGAGAGGATGAATGTGAGAGGACGAATGTGAGAGAGGGAATGTGAGAGAGGGAATGTGAGTGGGTGAATGTGAGAGAGAGAATGTGAGAGGGTGAATGTGAGAGGGCAAATGTGAGAGAGTGAATGCGAGAGGGTGAATGTGAGAGAGAGAATGCGAGAGGGTGAATGTGAGAGAGAGAATGTGAGAGGGTGAATGTGAGAGGGCAAATGTGAGAGAGTGAATGCGAGAGGGTGAATGTGAGAGAGTGAATGTGAGAGGGTGAATGTGAGAGGGCGAATGTGAGAGAGGGAATGTGAGAGGGCGAATGTGATAGAGCGAATGTGAAAGGGGGAATGCGAAAGGGGGAATGCGAGAGAGGGTGAATGTCAGAGAGCGAATGTGAGAGAGTGAATGTGAGAGGGCGAATGTGAGAGGGCGAATGTGAGAGGGTCAATGTGAGAGAGTGAATGTGAGAGGGCGAATGTGAGAGAGTGAATGTGAGAGAGTGAATGTGAGAGGGTGAATGTGAGAGGGCGAATGTGAGAGGGCGAATGTGAGAGGGCGAATGTGAGAGGGTGAACGTGAGAGGGCGAATGTGAGAGGGCGAATGTGAGCGGGCGAATGTGAGAGGGTCAATGTGAGAGAGTGAATGTGAGAGAGGGAATGTGAGAGAGTGAATGTGAGAGAGTGAATGTGAGAGAGTGAATGTGAGAGGGTGAATCTGAGAGGGCGAATGTGAGAGGGCGAATGTGAGAGAGGGTGAATGTCAGAGAGCGAATGTGAGAGGGTGAATGTGAGAGAGGGAATGTGAGTGGGTGAATGTGAGAGAGAGAATGTGAGAGGGTGAATGTGAGAGAGGGAATGTGAGAGAGGGAATGTGAGTGGGTGAATGTGAGAGGGTGAATGTGAGAGGGCAAATGTGAGAGAGTGAATGCGAGAGGGTGAATGTGAGAGAGAGAATGCGAGAGGGTGAATGTGAGAGAGAGAATGTGAGAGGGTGAATGTGAGAGAGCGAATGTGAGAGAGGGAATGTGAGAGAGGGAATGTGAGTGGGTGAATGTGAGAGGATGAATGTGAGAGGGCGAATGTGAGAGAGGGAATGTGAGAGAGGGAATGTGAGTGGGTGAATGTGAGAGGGTGAATGTGAGAGGGCAAATGTGAGAGAGTGAATGCGAGAGGGTGAATGTGAGAGAGAGAATGCGAGAGGGTGAATGTGAGAGAGAGAATGTGAGAGGGTGAATGTGAGAGAGCGAATGTGAGAGAGGGAATGTGAGAGGGCGAATGTGATAGAGCGAATGTGAAAGGGGGAATGCGAAAGGGGGAATGCGAGAGAGGGTGAATGTCAGAGAGCGAATGTGAGAGAGTGAATGTGAGAGGGCGAATGTGAGAGGGCGAATGTGAGAGGGTCAATGTGAGAGAGTGAATGTGAGAGGGCGAATGTGAGAGAGTGAATGTGAGAGAGTGAATGTGAGAGAGTGAATGTGAGAGGGTGAATGTGAGAGGGCGAATGTGAGAGGGCGAATGTGAGAGGGCGAATGTGAGAGGGTCAATGTGAGAGGGTGAACGTGAGAGGGCGAATGTGAGAGGGCGAATGTGAGCGGGCGAATGTGAGAGGGTCAATGTGAGAGAGTGAATGTGAGAGAGGGAATGTGAGAGAGTGAATGTGAGAGGGTGAATCTGAGAGGGCGAATGTGAGAGGGCGAATGTGAGAGAGGGTGAATGTCAGAGAGCGAATGTGAGAGGGTGAATGTGAGAGAGTGAATGTGAGAGAGCGAATGTGAGAGGGGGAATGTGAGAGAGTGAATGTGAGTGGGCGAATGTGAGAGGGGGAATGTGAGAGGGGGAATGTGAGAGAGTGAATGTGAGAGGGGGAATGTGAGAGGGCGAATGTGAGAGGGGGAATGTGAGAGGGGGAATGTGAGAGAGTGACTGTGAGAGAGCGAAAGTTAGAGGGTGAATGTGAGAGAGACAATGTGAGGGAGGGAATGTGAGAGGGTGAATGTGAGAGAGTGAAAGTGAGAGAGCGAAAGTGAAAGAACGAATGTGAGAGGGCGAAAGTGAGAGGGCAAATGTGAGAGGGCGAATGTGAGAGGGCGAATGTGAGAGAGGGAATGTGAGAGAGTGAATGTGAGAGGGTGAATGTGAGAGAGTGAATGTGAGAGAGTGAATGTGAGAGGGCGAATGTGAGAGGGTGAATGTGAGAGGGCGAATGTGCGAGGGCGAATGTGAGAGGGGGAATGTGAGAGGGGGAATGTGAGAGAGTGAATGTGAGAGGGCGAATGTGAGAGGGCGAATGTGAGAGGGCGAATGTGAGAGGGCGAATGTGAGAGGGCGAATGTGAGAGAGCGAATGTGAGAGGGCGAATGTGAGAGGGTGAATGTGAGAGGGCGAATGTGAGAGAGCGAATGTGAGAGGGCGAATGTGAGAGGGCGAATGTGAGATGGTGAATGTGAGAGGGTCAATGTGAGAGGGTGAATGTGAGAGGGCGAATGTGAGAGGGCGAATGTGAGAGGGCGAATGTGAGAGGGTGAATGTGAGAGAGCGAATGTGAGAGAGCGAAAGTTCGAGGGGGAATGTGAGAGAGCGAATGTGAGAGGGTGAATGTGAGAGGGCGAATGTGAGAGGGTGAATGTGAGAGGGCGAATGTGAGATGGTGAATGTGAGAGAGTGAATGAGAGAGGGCGAATGTGAGAGAGTGAATGTGAGAGGGTGAATGTGAGAGGGCGAATGTGAGAGGGTGAATGTGAGAGAGTGAATGTGAGAGGGTGAATGAGAGAGGGTGAATGTGAGAGGGCGAAAGTTCGAGGGGGAATGTGAGAGAGTGAATGTGAGAGGGTGAATGTGAGAGGGTGAATGTGAGAGGGCGAATGTGAGAGGGTGAATGTGAGAGGGTGAATGTGAGAGGGCGAATGTGAGAGAGTGAATGAGAGGGCTAATGTGAGAGGGTGAATGTGAGAGGGCGAATGTGCGAGTGCGAATGTGAGAGAGGGTGAATGTCAGAGAGCGAATGTGAGAGAGCGAATGTGAGAGGGCGAATGTGAGAGGGCGAATGTGAGAGGGCGAATGTGAGAGGGTGATTGTGAGAGAGCGAAAGTTAGAGGGTGAATGTGAGAGGGTGAATGTGAGAGGGTGAATGTGAGCGGGCGAATGTGAGAGGGTCAATGTGAGAGAGTGAATGTGAGAGGGCGAATGTGAGAGAGTGAATGTGAGAGGGTGAATGTGAGAGGGTGAATGTGAGAGAGTGAATGTGAGAGAGTGAATGTGAGAGGGTGAATGTGAGAGGGCGAATGTGAGAGGGCGAATGTGAGAGGGTCAATGTGAGAGGGTGAATGTGAGAGGGCGAATGTGAGAGGGCGAATGTGAGAGGGCGAATGTGAGCGGGCGAATGTGAGAGAGCGAATGTGAGAGAGTGAATGTGAGAGGGTGAATGTGAGAGAGTGAATGTGAGAGAGTGAATGTGAGAGGGCGAATGTGAGAGAGTGAATGTGAGAGAGTGAATGTGAGAGGGCGAATGTGAGAGGGCGAATGTGAGAGGGCGAATGTGAGAGAGGGTGAATGTCAGAGAGCGAATGTGAGAGGGTGAATGTGAGAGAGTGAATGTGAGAGAGTGAATGTGAGAGGGGGAATGTGAGAGGGGGAATGTGAGAGAGTGAATGTGAGAGGGGGAATGTGAGAGGGCGAATGTGAGTGGACGAATGTGAGAGGGGGAATGTGAGAGGGGGAATGTGAGAGGGGGAATGTGAGAGAGTGAATGTGAGAGAGTGAATGTGAGAGAGGGAATGTGAGAGGGTGAATGTGAGAGAGTGAAAGTGAGAGAGCGAAAATGAAAGAACGAATGTGAGAGGGCGAAAGTGAGAGGGCAAATGTGAGAGGGCGAATGTGAGAGGGCGAATGTGAGAGAGGGAATGTGAGAGAGTGAATGTAAGTGGGCGAATGTGAGAGGGGGAATGTGAGAGGGGGAATGTGAGTGAGTGAATGTGAGAGGGGGAATGTGAGAGGGCGAAAGTTAGAGGGTGAATGTGAGAGAGACAATGTGAGGGAGGGAATGTGAGAGGGTGAATGTGAGAGAGTGAAAGTGAGAGAGCGAAAATGAAAGAACGAATGTGAGAGGGCGAAAGTGAGAGGGCAAATGTGAGAGGGCGAATGTGAGAGGGCGAATGTGAGAGAGGGAATGTGAGAGGGTGAATGTGAGAGAGTGAATGTGAGAGGGCGAATGTGAGAGGGTGAATGTGAGAGGGCGAATGTGCGAGGGCGAATGTGAGAGGGCGAATGTGAGAGAGTGAATGTGAGAGAGTGAATGTGAGAGGGCGAATGTGAGAGGGCGAATGTGAGAGGGCGAATGTGAGAGAGCGAATGTGAGAGGGCGATTGTGAGAGGGTGAATGTGAGAGGGGGAATGTGAGAGGGGGAATGTGAGAGAGTGAATGTGAGAGGGCGAATGTGAGAGGGCGAATGTGAGAGGGCGAATGTGAGAGGGTGAATGTGAGAGAGCGAAAGTTCGAGGGGGAATGTGAGAGAGCGAATGTGAGAGGGTGAATATGAGAGGGCGAATGTGAGAGGGTGAATGTGAGAGGGCGAATGTGAGAGGGTGAATGTGAGAGGGTGAATGTGAGAGGGTGAATGTGAGAGAGTGAATGTGAGAGGGCGAATGTGAGAGAGTGAATGTGAGAGGGCGAATGTGAGAGGGTGAATGTGAGAGAGTGAATGTGAGAGGGCGAATGTGAGAGAGCGAATGTGAGAGAGCGAAAGTTCGAGGGGGAATGTGAGAGGGTGAATGTGAGAGGGCGAATGTGAGAGGGCGAAAGTGAGAGGGTGAATGTGAGAGAGCGAATGTGAGTGGGCGAATGTGAGAGAGCGAATGTGAGAGGGCGAATGTGAGAGGGCGAATGTGAGAGAGTGAATGTGAGAGGGTGAATGTGAGAGAGTGAATGTGAGAGAGCGAATGTGAGAGAGCGAATGTGAGAGAGTGAATGTGAGAGCGCGAAAGTTCGAGGGGGAATGTGAGAGAGTGAATGTGAGAGAGCGAATGTGAGATGGTGAATGTGAGAAGGCGAATGTCAGTGGGTGAATGTGAGAGGGTGAATGTGAGAGAGTGAATGTGAGAGAGGGAATGTGAGAGAGGGAATGTGAGAGGGTGAATGTGAGAGGGTGAATGTGAGAGGGTGAATGTGAGAGAGGGAATGTGAGAGGGTCAATGTGAGAGAGTGAATGCGAGAGAGTGAATGCGAGAGAGTGAATGTGAGAGAGTGAATGCGAGAGGGCGAATGTCAGTGGGTGAATGCGAGAGAGTGAATGCGAGAGAGTGAATGTGAGAGGGCGAATGTGAGAGAGGGAATGCGAGAGGGCGAATGTGAGAGAGTGAATGCGAGAGAGTGAATGCGAGAGAGTGAATGTGAGAGGGCGAATGTGAGAGAGGGAATGTGAGAGAGGGAATGTGAGAGGGTGAATGTGAGAGAGTGAATGTGAGGGAGTGAATGTGAGAGGGTGAATGTGAGAGAGGGAATGTGATAGAGCGAATGTGAAAGAGGGAATGTGAGAGAGGGAATGTGAGAGGGCGAATGTGAGAGAGCGAATGTGAGAGCGAAAGTTCGAGGGGGAATGTGAGGGAGCGAATGTGAGAGGGTGAATGTGAGAGGGCGAATGTGAGAGGGCGAATGTGAGAGAGCGAATGTGAGTGGGTGAATGTGAGAGAGCGAATCTGAGAGAGCGAAAGTTCGAGGGGGAATGTGAGAGAGTGAATGTGAGAGGGTCAATGTGAGAGGGTGAATGTGAGAGGGTGAATGTGAGTGAGGGAATGTGAGAGAGGGAATGTGAGAGAGCGAATGTGAGATGGTGAATGTGAGAGGGTGAATGTGAGAGGGTGAATGTGAGAGGGTGAATGTGAGTGAGCGAATGTGAGAGGGTGAATGTGAGAAGGCGAATGTCAGTGGGTGAATGTGAGAGAGGGAATGTGAGAGAGGGAATGTGAGAGGGTGAATGTGAGAGGGTGAATGTGAGAGGGTGAATGTGAGAGGGTCAATGTGAGAGAGTGAATGCGAGAGAGTGAATGCGAGAGAGTGAATGCGAGAGAGTGAATGTGAGAGAGTGAATGCGAGAGGGCGAATGTGAGAGAGGGAATGCGAGAGAGTGATTGTGAGAGGGCGAATGTGAGAGAGGGAATGTGAGAGAGGGAATGTGAGAGAGTGAATGTGAGAGAGTGAATGTGAGGGAGTGAATGTGAGAGGGTGAATGTGAGAGAGGGAATGTGATAGAGCGAATGTGAAAGAGGGAATGTGAGAGAGGGAATGTGAGAGGGCGAATGTGAGAGGGCGAATGTGAGAGGGCGAATGTGAGAGGGCGAATGTGAGAGAGGGTGAATGTGAGAGCGCGAATGTGAGAGAGGGTGAATGTGAGAGCGCGAATGTGAGAGAGTGAATGTGAGAGGGCGAATGTGAGAGGGTGAATGTGAGAGGGCGAATGTGAGAGGGCGAATGTGAGAGAGGGTGAATGTCAGAGAGCGAATGTGAGAGAGGGTGAATGTCAGAGAGCGAATGTGAGAGGGCGAATGTGAGAGAGGGTGAATGTCAGAGAGCGAATGTGAGAGGGCGAATGTGAGAGGGTGATTGTGAGAGGGCGAATGTGAGAGAGCGAATGTGAGAGAGCAAATGTGAGAGGGCGAATGTGAGAGGGCGAATGTGAGAGAGGGAATGTGAGAGAGTGAATGTAAGTGGGCGAATGTGAGAGGGGGAATGTGAGAGGGGGAATGTGAGTGAGTGAATGTGAGAGGGGGAATGTGAGAGGGCGAAAGTTAGAGGGTGAATGTGAGAGAGACAATGTGAGGGAGGGAATGTGAGAGGGTGAATGTGAGAGAGTGAAAGTGAGAGAGCGAAAATGAAAGAACGAATGTGAGAGGGCGAAAGTGAGAGGGCAAATGTGAGAGGGCGAATGTGAGAGGGCGAATGTGAGAGAGGGAATGTGAGAGGGTGAATGTGAGAGAGTGAATGTGAGAGAGTGAATGTGAGAGGGCGAATGTGAGAGGGTGAATGTGAGAGGGCGAATGTGCGAGGGCGAATGTGAGAGGGCGAATGTGAGAGAGTGAATGTGAGAGAGTGAATGTGAGAGGGCGAATGTGAGAGGGCGAATGTGAGAGGGCGAATGTGAGAGAGCGAATGTGAGAGGGCGATTGTGAGAGGGTGAATGTGAGAGGGGGAATGTGAGAGGGGGAATGTGAGAGAGTGAATGTGAGAGGGCGAATGTGAGAGGGCGAATGTGAGAGGGCGAATGTGAGAGGGTGAATGTGAGAGAGCGAAAGTTCGAGGGGGAATGTGAGAGAGCGAATGTGAGAGGGTGAATATGAGAGGGCGAATGTGAGAGGGTGAATGTGAGAGGGCGAATGTGAGAGGGTGAATGTGAGAGGGTGAATGTGAGAGGGTGAATGTGAGAGAGTGAATGTGAGAGGGCGAATGTGAGAGAGTGAATGTGAGAGGGCGAATGTGAGAGGGTGAATGTGAGAGAGTGAATGTGAGAGGGCGAATGTGAGAGAGCGAATGTGAGAGAGCGAAAGTTCGAGGGGGAATGTGAGAGGGTGAATGTGAGAGGGCGAATGTGAGAGGGCGAAAGTGAGAGGGTGAATGTGAGAGAGCGAATGTGAGTGGGCGAATGTGAGAGAGCGAATGTGAGAGGGCGAATGTGAGAGGGCGAATGTGAGAGAGTGAATGTGAGAGGGTGAATGTGAGAGAGTGAATGTGAGAGAGCGAATGTGAGAGAGCGAATCTGAGAGAGCGAAAGTTCGAGGGGGAATGTGAGAGAGTGAATGTGAGAGGGTGAATGTGAGAGGGTGAATGTGAGTGAGGGAATGTGAGGGAGCGAATGTGAGAGAGTGAATGTGAGAGAGTGAATGTGAGAGAGTGAATGTGAGAGCGCGAAAGTTCGAGGGGGAATGTGAGAGAGTGAATGTGAGAGAGCGAATGTGAGATGGTGAATGTGAGAAGGCGAATGTCAGTGGGTGAATGTGAGAGGGTGAATGTGAGAGAGTGAATGTGAGAGAGGGAATGTGAGAGAGGGAATGTGAGAGGGTGAATGTGAGAGGGTGAATGTGAGAGGGTGAATGTGAGAGAGGGAATGTGAGAGGGTCAATGTGAGAGAGTGAATGCGAGAGAGTGAATGCGAGAGAGTGAATGTGAGAGAGTGAATGCGAGAGGGCGAATGTCAGTGGGTGAATGCGAGAGAGTGAATGCGAGAGAGTGAATGTGAGAGGGCGAATGTGAGAGAGGGAATGCGAGAGGGCGAATGTGAGAGAGTGAATGCGAGAGAGTGAATGCGAGAGAGTGAATGTGAGAGGGCGAATGTGAGAGAGGGAATGTGAGAGAGGGAATGTGAGAGGGTGAATGTGAGAGAGTGAATGTGAGGGAGTGAATGTGAGAGGGTGAATGTGAGAGAGGGAATGTGATAGAGCGAATGTGAAAGAGGGAATGTGAGAGAGGGAATGTGAGAGGGCGAATGTGAGAGAGCGAATGTGAGAGCGAAAGTTCGAGGGGGAATGTGAGGGAGCGAATGTGAGAGGGTGAATGTGAGAGGGCGAATGTGAGAGGGCGAATGTGAGAGAGCGAATGTGAGTGGGCGAATGTGAGAGAGCGAATCTGAGAGAGCGAAAGTTCGAGGGGGAATGTGAGAGAGTGAATGTGAGAGGGTCAATGTGAGAGGGTGAATGTGAGAGGGTGAATGTGAGTGAGGGAATGTGAGAGAGGGAATGTGAGAGAGCGAATGTGAGATGGTGAATGTGAGAGGGTGAATGTGAGAGGGTGAATGTGAGAGGGTGAATGTGAGTGAGCGAATGTGAGAGAGGGAATGTGAGAGAGGGAATGTGAGAGAGCGAATGTGAGATGGTGAATGTGAGAAGGCGAATGTCAGTGGGTGAATGTGAGAGAGGGAATGTGAGAGAGGGAATGTGAGAGGGTGAATGTGAGAGGGTGAATGTGAGAGGGTGAATGTGAGAGGGTCAATGTGAGAGAGTGAATGCGAGAGAGTGAATGCGAGAGAGTGAATGTGAGAGAGTGAATGCGAGAGGGCGAATGTGAGAGAGGGAATGCGAGAGAGTGATTGTGAGAGGGCGAATGTGAGAGAGGGAATGTGAGAGAGGGAATGTGAGAGAGTGAATGTGAGAGAGTGAATGTGAGGGAGTGAATGTGAGAGGGTGAATGTGAGAGAGGGAATGTGATAGAGCGAATGTGAAAGAGGGAATGTGAGAGAGGGAATGTGAGAGGGCGAATGTGAGAGGGCGAATGTGAGAGGGCGAATGTGAGAGAGGGTGAATGTGAGAGCGCGAATGTGAGAGAGGGTGAATGTGAGAGCGCGAATGTGAGAGAGTGAATGTGAGAGGGCGAATGTGAGAGGGTGAATGTGAGAGGGCGAATGTGAGAGGGCGAATGTGAGAGAGGGTGAATGTCAGAGAGCGAATGTGAGAGAGGGTGAATGTCAGAGAGCGAATGTGAGAGGGCGAATGTGAGAGAGGGTGAATGTCAGAGAGCGAATGTGAGAGGGCGAATGTGAGAGGGTGATTGTGAGAGAGCGAAAGTTAGAGGGTGAATGTGAGAGAGGCAATGTGAGGGAGGGAATGTGAGAGAACGAAAGTGAAAGAACGAATGTGAGAGGGCGAAAGTGAGAGGGTGAATGTGAGAGAGCGAATGTGAGAGGGCGAATGTGAGAGGGCGAAAGTGAGAGGGTGAATGTGAGAGAGCGAATGTGAGAGGGCGAATGTGAGAGAGTGAATGTGAGAGGGTGAATGTGAGAGAGTGAATGTGAGAGGGCGAATGTGAGAGGGTGAATGTGAGAGGGCGAATGTGAGAGAGTGAATGTGAGAGAGGGTGAATGTGAGAGCGCGAATGTGAGAGAGTGAATGTGAGAGGGCGAATGTGAGAGTGAATGTGAGAGAGGGTGAATGTGAGAGCGCGAATGTGAGAGAGTGAATGTGAGAGGGCGAATGTGAGAGGGTGAATGTGAGAGGGCGAATGTGAGAGAGCGAATGTGAGAGAGGGTGAATGTCAGAGAGCGAATGTGAGAGGGCGAATGTGAGAGAGGGTGAATGTCAGAGAGCGAATGTGAGAGGGCGAATGTGAGAGGGCGAATGTGAGAGAGGGTGAATGTCAGAGAGCGAATGTGAGAGGGTGAATGTGAGAGGGTGAATGTGAGAGAGTGAATGTGAGAGGGCGAAAGTGAGAGAGCGAATGTGAGAGGGCGAATGTGAGAGGGTGAATGTGAGAGGGCGAATGTGAGAGGGTGAATGTGAGAGAGTGAATGTGAGAGGGCGAAAGTGAGAGGATGAATGTGAGAGGGCGAAAGTGAGAGAGCGAATGTGAGACGGCGAATGTGAGAGAGCGAATGTGAGAGGGCGAATGTGAGAGAGCGAATGTGAGAGGGTGAATGTGAGAGAGTGAATGTGAGAGAACGAAAGTGAAAGAACGAATGTGAGAGGGCGAAAGTGAGAGGGTGAATGTGAGAGAGGCAATGTGAGGGAGGGAATGTGAGAGAACGAAAGTGAAAGAACGAATGTGAGAGGGCGAAAGTGAGAGGGCGAAAGTGAGAGGGCGAAAGTGAGAGGGCAAATGTGAGAGGGCGAATGTGAGAGGGCGAATGTGAGAGGGTCAATGTGAGAGGGTGAATGTGAGAGAGTGAATGTGAGAGAGTGAATGTGAGAGAGTGAATGTGAGAGGGTGAATGTGAGAGAGCGAAAGTTCGAGGGGGAATGTGAGAGAGTGAATGTGAGAGTGTCAATGTGAGAGGGTGAATGTGAGAGAGTGAATGTGAGAGGGTGAATGTGAGAGAGTGAATGTGAGAGGGCGAATGTGAGAGAGCGAATGTGAGAGAGCGAAAGTTCGAGGGGGAATGTGAGAGAGTGAATGTGAGAGGGTCAATGTGAGAGGGTGAATGTGAGAGAGGGAATGTGAGAGAGCGAATGTGAGAGCGAAAGTTCGAGGGGGAATGTGAGAGAGTGAATGTGAGAGGGCGAATGTGAGTGGGCGAATGTCAGTGGGTGAATGTGAGAGAGGGAATGTGAGAGAGGGAATGTGAGAGGGTCAATGTGAGAGGGCGAATGTCAGTGGGTGAATGTGAGAGAGGGAATGTGAGAGGGTCAATGTGAGAGGGCGAATGTGAGAGAGGGAATGTGAGAGAGGGAATGTGAGAGAGTGAATGCGAGAGGGTGAATGTGAGAGAGAGAATGTGAGAGGGCGAATGTGAGAGAGTGAATGTGAGGGAGTGAATGTGAGAGGGTGAATGTGAGAGAGCGAATGTGAGAGGGTGAATGTGAGAGGGTGAATGTGAGAGAGGGTGAATGTCAGAGAGCGAATGCGAGAGGGCGTATGTGAGAGAGGGCGAATGTGAGAGGGCGAATGTGAGAGGGCGAATGTGAGAGGGCGAAATTGAGAGGGTGATTGTGAGACAGCGAAAGTTCGAGGGTGAATGTGAGAGAGGCAATGTGAGGGAGGGAATGTGAAAGAACGAAAGTGAAAGAACGAATGTGAGAGGGCGAACGTGAGAGCGCGAAAGTGAGAGGGCAAATGTGAGAGGGTGAATGTGAGAGTGCGAATGTGAGAGGGTGAATGTGAGAGTGCGAATGTGAGAGAGGGTGAATGTCAGAGAGCGAATGCGAGAGGGCGTATGTGAGAGAGGGCGAATGTCAGAGAGCGAATGTGAGAGGGCGAAAGTGAGAGGGCGAAAGTGAGAGGGTGATTGTGAGACAGCGAAAGTTCGAGGGTGAATGTGAGAGAGGCAATGTGAGGGAGGGAATGTGAAAGAACGAAAGTGAAAGAACGAATGTGAGAGGGCGAACGTGAGAGAGCGAAAGTGAGAGGGCAAATGTGAGAGGGTCAATGTGAGAGGGTCAATGTGAGAGAGCGAATGTGAGAGGGCGAATGTGAGAGGGTCAATGTGAGAGGGTCAATGTGAGAGAGCGAATGTGAGAGGGTGAATGTGAGAGGGTCAATGTGAGAGAGTGAATGTGAGATAGTGAATGTGAGAGAGTGAATGTGAGAGGGTGAATCTGAGAGGGTCAATGTGAGAGAGTGAATGTGAGAGAGTGAATGTGAGAGGGCGAATGTGAGAGGGTCAATGTGAGAGAGTGAATGTGAGAGAGTGAATGTGAGAGAGTGAATGTGAGAGAGTGAATGTGAGAGAGCGAATGTGAGAGAGCGAATGTGAGAGGGTGAATGTGAGAGAGTGAATGTGAGAGAGTGAATGTGAGCGGGCGAATGTGAGAGAGTGAATGTGAGAGAGGGAATGTGAGAGTGAATGTGACAGAGTGAATGTGAGAGGGGGAATGTGAGAGTGAATGTGAGAGAGTGAATGTGAGAGGGGGAATGTGAGAGAGTGAATGTGAGCGGGCGAATGTGAGCGGGTGAATGTGAGAGTGAATGTGAGAGAGTGAATGTGAGAGGGGGAATGTGAGAGTGAATGTGAGAGAGTGAATGTGAGAGAGTGAATGTGAGAGTGAATGTGAGAGAGTGAATGTGAGAGGGGGAATGTGAGAGAGTGAATGTGAGCGGGCGAATGTGAGAGAGTGAATGTGAGAGGGCGAATGTGAGAGGGCGAATGTGAGAGAGTGAATGTGAGAGGGCGAATGTGAGAGAGTGAATGTGAGAGGGCGAATGTGAGAGGGCGAATGTGAGAGAGTGAATGTGAGAGGGTCAATGTGAGAGGGTGAATGTGAGAGGGTCAATGTGAGAGGGTGAATGTGAGAGGGCGAATGTGAGAGGGTGAATGTGAGAGAGGAAATGTGAGAGGGTCAATGTGAGAGGGTCAATGTGAGAGGGTGAATGTGAGAGAGTGAATGTGAGAGGGCGAATGTGAGAGAGTGAATGTGAGAGAGTGAATGTGAGCGGGCGAATGTGAGAGGGTGAATGTGAGTGAGCGAATGTGAGAGAGGGAATGTGAGAGAGGGAATGTGAGAGAGCGAATGCGAGAGGGCGAATGTGAGAGAGTGAATGCGAGAGAGTGAATGCGAGAGAGTGAATGTGAGAGGGCGAATGTGAGAGAGGGAATGTGAGAGAGGGAATGTGAGAGGGTGAATGTGAGAGAGTGAATGTGAGGGAGTGAATGTGAGAGGGTGAATGTGAGAGAGGGAATGTGATAGAGCGAATGTGAAAGAGGGAATGTGAGAGAGGGAATGTGAGAGGGCGAATGTGAGAGAGCGAATGTGAGAGCGAAAGTTCGAGGGGGAATGTGAGGGAGCGAATGTGAGAGGGTGAATGTGAGAGGGCGAATGTGAGAGGGCGAATGTGAGAGAGCGAATGTGAGTGGGTGAATGTGAGAGAGCGAATCTGAGAGAGCGAAAGTTCGAGGGGGAATGTGAGAGAGTGAATGTGAGAGGGTCAATGTGAGAGGGTGAATGTGAGAGGGTGAATGTGAGTGAGGGAATGTGAGAGAGGGAATGTGAGAGAGCGAATGTGAGATGGTGAATGTGAGAGGGTGAATGTGAGAGGGTGAATGTGAGAGGGTGAATGTGAGTGAGCGAATGTGAGAGAGGGAATGTGAGAGAGGGAATGTGAGAGAGCGAATGTGAGATGGTGAATGTGAGAAGGCGAATGTCAGTGGGTGAATGTGAGAGAGGGAATGTGAGAGAGGGAATGTGAGAGGGTGAATGTGAGAGGGTGAATGTGAGAGGGTGAATGTGAGAGGGTCAATGTGAGACAGTGAATGCGAGAGAGTGAATGCGAGAGAGTGAATGTGAGAGAGGGAATGCGAGAGAGTGATTGTGAGAGGGCGAATGTGAGAGAGGGAATGTGAGAGAGGGAATGTGAGAGAGTGAATGTGAGAGAGTGAATGTGAGGGAGTGAATGTGAGAGGGTGAATGTGAGAGAGGGAATGTGATAGAGCGAATGTGAAAGAGGGAATGTGAGAGAGGGAATGTGAGAGGGCGAATGTGAGAGGGCGAATGTGAGAGGGCGAATGTGAGAGGGCGAATGTGAGAGAGGGTGAATGTGAGAGCGCGAATGTGAGAGAGGGTGAATGTGAGAGCGCGAATGTGAGAGAGTGAATGTGAGAGGGCGAATGTGAGAGGGTGAATGTGAGAGGGCGAATGTGAGAGGGCGAATGTGAGAGAGGGTGAATGTCAGAGAGCGAATGTGAGAGAGGGTGAATGTCAGAGAGCGAATGTGAGAGGGCGAATGTGAGAGAGGGTGAATGTCAGAGAGCGAATGTGAGAGGGCGAATGTGAGAGGGTGATTGTGAGAGGGCGAATGTGAGAGAGCGAATGTGAGAGAGCAAATGTGAGAGGGCGAATGTGAGAGGGCGAATGTGAGAGAGGGAATGTGAGAGAGTGAATGTAAGTGGGCGAATGTGAGAGGGGGAATGTGAGAGGGGGAATGTGAGTGAGTGAATGTGAGAGGTGGAATGTGAGAGGGCGAAAGTTAGAGGGTGAATGTGAGAGAGACAATGTGAGGGAGGGAATGTGAGAGGGTGAATGTGAGAGAGTGAAAGTGAGAGAGCGAAAATGAAAGAACGAATGTGAGAGGGCGAAAGTGAGAGGGCAAATGTGAGAGGGCGAATGTGAGAGGGCGAATGTGAGAGAGGGAATGTGAGAGGGTGAATGTGAGAGAGTGAATGTGAGAGAGTGAATGTGAGAGGGCGAATGTGAGAGGGTGAATGTGAGTGGGCGAATGTGCGAGGGCGAATGTGAGAGGGCGAATGTGAGAGAGTGAATGTGAGAGAGTGAATGTGAGAGGGCGAATGTGAGAGGGCGAATGTGAGAGGGCGAATGTGAGAGAGCGAATGTGAGAGGGCGATTGTGAGAGGGTGAATGTGAGAGGGGGAATGTGAGAGGGGGAATGTGAGAGAGTGAATGTGAGAGGGCGAATGTGAGAGGGCGAATGTGAGAGGGCGAATGTGAGAGGGTGAATGTGAGAGAGCGAAAGTTCGAGGGGGAATGTGAGAGAGCGAATGTGAGAGAGCGAATGTGAGAGGGTGAATATGAGAGGGCGAATGTGAGAGGGTGAATGTGAGAGGGCGAATGTGAGAGGGTGAATGTGAGAGGGTGAATGTGAGAGGGTGAATGTGAGAGGGCGAATGTGAGAGGGTGAATGTGAGAGGGTGAATGTGAGAGGGTGAATGTGAGAGAGTGAATGTGAGAGGGCGAATGTGAGAGAGTGAATGTGAGAGGGCGAATGTGAGAGGGTGAATGTGAGAGAGTGAATGTGAGAGAGCGAATGTGAGAGGGTGAATATGAGAGGGCGAATGTGAGAGGGTGAATGTGAGAGGGCGAATGTGAGAGGGTGAATGTGAGAGGGTGAATGTGAGAGGGTGAATGTGAGAGAGTGAATGTGAGAGGGCGAATGTGAGAGAGTGAATGTGAGAGGGCGAATGTGAGAGGGTGAATGTGAGAGAGTGAATGTGAGAGGGCGAATGTGAGAGAGCGAATGTGAGAGAGCGAAAGTTCGAGGGGGAATGTGAGAGGGTGAATGTGAGAGGGCGAATGTGAGAGGGCGAAAGTGAGAGGGTGAATGTGAGAGAGCGAATGTGAGTGGGCGAATGTGAGAGAGCGAATGTGAGAGGGCGAATGTGAGAGGGCGAATGTGAGAGAGTGAATGTGAGAGGGTGAATGTGAGAGAGTGAATGTGAGAGAGCGAATGTGAGAGAGCGAATCTGAGAGAGCGAAAGTTCGAGGGGGAATGTGAGAGAGTGAATGTGAGAGGGTGAATGTGAGAGGGTGAATGTGAGTGAGGGAATGTGAGGGAGCGAATGTGAGAGAGTGAATGTGAGAGAGTGAATGTGAGAGAGTGAATGTGAGAGCGCGAAAGTTCGAGGGGGAATGTGAGAGAGTGAATGTGAGAGAGCGAATGTGAGATGGTGAATGTGAGAAGGCGAATGTCAGTGGGTGAATGTGAGAGGGTGAATGTGAGAGAGTGAATGTGAGAGAGTGAATGTGAGAGGGTGAATGTGAGAGGGTGAATGTGAGAGGGTGAATGTGAGAGAGGGAATGTGAGAGGGTCAATGTGAGAGAGTGAATGCGAGAGAGTGAATGCGAGAGAGTGAATGTGAGAGAGTGAATGCGAGAGGGCGAATGTCAGTGGGTGAATGCGAGAGAGTGAATGCGAGAGAGTGAATGTGAGAGGGCGAATGTGAGAGAGGGAATGCGAGAGGGCGAATGTGAGAGAGTGAATGCGAGAGAGTGAATGCGAGAGAGTGAATGTGAGAGGGCGAATGTGAGAGAGGGAATGTGAGAGAGGGAATGTGAGAGGGTGAATGTGAGAGAGTGAATGTGAGGGAGTGAATGTGAGGGAGTGAATGTGAGAGGGTGAATGTGAGAGAGGGAATGTGATAGAGCGAATGTGAAAGAGGGAATGTGAGAGAGGGAATGTGAGAGGGCGAATGTGAGAGAGCGAATGTGAGAGCGAAAGTTCGAGGGGGAATGTGAGGGAGCGAATGTGAGAGGGTGAATGTGAGAGGGCGAATGTGAGAGGGCGAATGTGAGAGAGCGAATGTGAGTGGGCGAATGTGAGAGAGCGAATCTGAGAGAGCGAAAGTTCGAGGGGGAATGTGAGAGAGTGAATGTGAGAGGGTCAATGTGAGAGGGTGAATGTGAGAGGGTGAATGTGAGTGAGGGAATGTGAGAGAGGGAATGTGAGAGAGCGAATGTGAGATGGTGAATGTGAGAGGGTGAATGTGAGAGGGTGAATGTGAGAGGGTGAATGTGAGTGAGCGAATGTGAGAGAGGGAATGTGAGAGAGGGAATGTGAGAGAGCGAATGTGAGATGGTGAATGTGAGAAGGCGAATGTCAGTGGGTGAATGTGAGAGAGGGAATGTGAGAGAGGGAATGTGAGAGGGTGAATGTGAGAGGGTGAATGTGAGAGGGTGAATGTGAGAGGGTCAATGTGAGAGAGTGAATGCGAGAGAGTGAATGCGAGAGAGTGAATGTGAGAGAGTGAATGCGAGAGGGCGAATGTGAGAGAGGGAATGCGAGAGAGTGATTGTGAGAGGGCGAATGTGAGAGAGGGAATGTGAGAGAGGGAATGTGAGAGAGTGAATGTGAGAGAGTGAATGTGAGGGAGTGAATGTGAGAGGGTGAATGTGAGAGAGGGAATGTGATAGAGCGAATGTGAAAGAGGGAATGTGAGAGAGGGAATGTGAGAGGGCGAATGTGAGAGGGCGAATGTGAGAGGGCGAATGTGAGAGAGGGTGAATGTGAGAGCGCGAATGTGAGAGAGGGTGAATGTGAGAGCGCGAATGTGAGAGAGTGAATGTGAGAGGGCGAATGTGAGAGGGTGAATGTGAGAGGGCGAATGTGAGAGGGCGAATGTGAGAGAGGGTGAATGTCAGAGAGCGAATGTGAGAGAGGGTGAATGTCAGAGAGCGAATGTGAGAGGGCGAATGTGAGAGAGGGTGAATGTCAGAGAGCGAATGTGAGAGGGCGAATGTGAGAGGGTGATTGTGAGAGAGCGAAAGTTAGAGGGTGAATGTGAGAGAGGCAATGTGAGGGAGGGAATGTGAGAGAACGAAAGTGAAAGAACGAATGTGATAGGGCGAAAGTGAGAGGGTGAATGTGAGAGAGCGAATGTGAGAGGGCGAATGTGAGAGGGCGAAAGTGAGAGGGTGAATGTGAGAGAGCGAATGTGAGAGGGCGAATGTGAGAGAGTGAATGTGAGAGGGTGAATGTGAGAGAGTGAATGTGAGAGGGCGAATGTGAGAGGGTGAATGTGAGAGGGCGAATGTGAGAGAGTGAATGTGAGAGAGGGTGAATGTGAGAGCGCGAATGTGAGAGAGTGAATGTGAGAGGGCGAATGTGAGAGTGAATGTGAGAGAGGGTGAATGTGAGAGCGCGAATGTGAGAGAGTGAATGTGAGAGGGCGAATGTGAGAGGGTGAATGTGAGAGGGCGAATGTGAGAGAGCGAATGTGAGAGGGTGAATGTCAGAGAGCGAATGTGAGAGGGCGAATGTGAGAGAGGGTGAATGTCAGAGAGCGAATGTGAGAGGGCGAATGTGAGAGGGCGAATGTGAGAGAGGGTGAATGTCAGAGAGCGAATGTGAGAGGGTGAATGTGAGAGGGTGAATGTGAGAGAGTGAATGTGAGAGGGCGAAAGTGAGAGAGCGAATGTGAGAGGGCGAATGTGAGAGGGTGAATGTGAGAGGGCGAATGTGAGAGGGTGAATGTGAGAGAGTGAATGTGAGAGGGCGAAAGTGAGAGGATGAATGTGAGAGGGCGAAAGTGAGAGAGCGAATGTGAGACGGCGAATGTGAGAGAGCGAATGTGAGAGGGCGAATGTGAGAGAGCGAATGTGAGAGGGTGAATGTGAGAGAGTGAATGTGAGAGAACGAAAGTGAAAGAACGAATGTGAGAGGGCGAAAGTGAGAGGGTGAATGTGAGAGAGGCAATGTGAGGGAGGGAATGTGAGAGAACGAAAGTGAAAGAACGAATGTGAGAGGGCGAAAGTGAGAGGGCGAAAGTGAGAGGGCGAAAGTGAGAGGGCAAATGTGAGAGGGCGAATGTGAGAGGGCGAATGTGAGAGGGCGAATGTGAGAGGGTCAATGTGAGAGGGTGAATGTGAGAGAGTGAATGTGAGAGAGTGAATGTGAGAGAGTGAATGTGAGAGGGTGAATGTGAGAGAGCGAAAGTTCGAGGGGGAATGTGAGAGAGTGAATGTGAGAGTGTCAATGTGAGAGGGTGAATGTGAGAGAGTGAATGTGAGAGGGTGAATGTGAGAGAGTGAATGTGAGAGGGCGAATGTGAGAGAGCGAATGTGAGAGAGCGAAAGTTCGAGGGGGAATGTGAGAGAGTGAATGTGAGAGGGTCAATGTGAGAGGGTGAATGTGAGAGAGGGAATGTGAGAGAGCGAATGTGAGAGCGAAAGTTCGAGGGGGAATGTGAGAGAGTGAATGTGAGAGGGCGAATGTGAGTGGGCGAATGTCAGTGGGTGAATGTGAGAGAGGGAATGTGAGAGAGGGAATGTGAGAGGGTCAATGTGAGAGGGCGAATGTCAGTGGGTGAATGTGAGAGAGGGAATGTGAGAGGGTCAATGTGAGAGGGCGAATGTGAGAGAGGGAATGTGAGAGAGGGAATGTGAGAGAGTGAATGCGAGAGGGTGAATGTGAGAGAGAGAATGTGAGAGGGCGAATGTGAGAGAGTGAATGTGAGGGAGTGAATGTGAGAGGGTGAATGTGAGAGAGCGAATGTGAGAGGGTGAATGTGAGAGGGTGAATGTGAGAGAGGGTGAATGTCAGAGAGCGAATGCGAGAGGGCGTATGTGAGAGAGGGCGAATGTGAGAGGGCGAATGTGAGAGGGCGAATGTGAGAGGGCGAAATTGAGAGGGTGATTGTGAGACAGCGAAAGTTCGAGGGTGAATGTGAGAGAGGCAATGTGAGGGAGGGAATGTGAAAGAACGAAAGTGAAAGAACGAATGTGAGAGGGCGAACGTGAGAGCGCGAAAGTGAGAGGGCAAATGTGAGAGGGTGAATGTGAGAGTGCGAATGTGAGAGGGTGAATGTGAGAGTGCGAATGTGAGAGAGGGTGAATGTCAGAGAGCGAATGCGAGAGGGCGTATGTGAGAGAGGGCGAATGTCAGAGAGCGAATGTGAGAGGGCGAAAGTGAGAGGGCGAAAGTGAGAGGGTGATTGTGAGACAGCGAAAGTTCGAGGGTGAATGTGAGAGAGGCAATGTGAGGGAGGGAATGTGAAAGAACGAAAGTGAAAGAACGAATGTGAGAGGGCGAACGTGAGAGAGCGAAAGTGAGAGGGCAAATGTGAGAGGGTCAATGTGAGAGGGTCAATGTGAGAGAGCGAATGTGAGAGGGCGAATGTGAGAGGGTCAATGTGAGAGGGTCAATGTGAGAGAGCGAATGTGAGAGGGTCAATGTGAGAGGGTCAATGTGAGAGAGTGAATGTGAGATAGTGAATGTGAGAGAGTGAATGTGAGAGGGTGAATCTGAGAGGGTCAATGTGAGAGAGTGAATGTGAGAGAGTGAATGTGAGAGGGCGAATGTGAGAGGGTCAATGTGAGAGAGTGAATGTGAGAGAGTGAATGTGAGAGAGTGAATGTGAGAGAGTGAATGTGAGAGAGCGAATGTGAGAGAGCGAATGTGAGAGGGTGAATGTGAGAGAGTGAATGTGAGAGAGTGAATGTGAGCGGGCGAATGTGAGAGAGTGAATGTGAGAGAGGGAATGTGAGAGTGAATGTGACAGAGTGAATGTGAGAGGGGGAATGTGAGAGTGAATGTGAGAGAGTGAATGTGAGAGGGGGAATGTGAGAGAGTGAATGTGAGCGGGCGAATGTGAGAGGGTGAATGTGAGAGTGAATGTGAGAGAGTGAATGTGAGAGGGGGAATGTGAGAGTGAATGTGAGAGAGTGAATGTGAGAGAGTGAATGTGAGAGTGAATGTGAGAGAGTGAATGTGAGAGGGGGAATGTGAGAGAGTGAATGTGAGCGGGCGAATGTGAGAGAGTGAATGTGAGAGGGCGAATGTGAGAGGGCGAATGTGAGAGAGTGAATGTGAGAGGGCGAATGTGAGAGAGTGAATGTGAGAGGGCGAATGTGAGAGGGCGAATGTGAGAGAGTGAATGTGAGAGAGCGAATGTGAGCGGGCGAATGTGAGAGGGTCAATGTGAGAGGGTGAATGTGAGAGGGTCAATGTGAGAAGGTGAATGTGAGAGGGCGAATGTGAGAGGGTGAATGTGAGAGAGCGAATGTGAGAGGGTCAATGTGAGAGGGTCAATGTGAGAGGGCGAATGTGAGAGAGTGAATGTGAGAGGGCGAATGTGAGAGAGTGAATGTGAGAGAGTGAATGTGAGCGGGCGAATGTGAGAGGGCAAATGTGAGAGGGTCAATGTGAGAGGGTGAATGTGAGAGAGCGAATGTGAGAGGGGGAATGTGAGAGGGCGAATGTGAGAGGGGGAATGTGAGAGGGCGAATGTGAGAGGGTCAATGTGAGAGAGTGAATGTGAGGGAGTGAATGTGAGGGAGTGAATGTGAGGGAGTGAATGTGAGAGAGCGAATGTGAGAGAGGGAATGTGAGAGAGTGAATGTGAGAGGGTAAATGTGAGAGGGCGAATGTGAGAGAGCGAATGTGAGAGGGCGAATATGAGAGGGCGAATGTGAGAGGGTGAATGTGAGAGGGCGAATGTGAGAGAGGGTGAATGTCAGAGAGCGAATGTGAGAGGGCGAATGTGAGATAGGGTGAATGTCAGAGAGCGAATGTGAGAGGGCGAATGTGAGAGACGGTGAATGTCAGAGAGCGAATGTGAGAGGGTGAATGTGAGAGGGTGAATGTGAGAGAGTGAATGTGAGAGGGTGAATGTGAGAGGGTGAATGTGAGAGAGTGAATGTGAGAGGGCGAAAGTGAGAGAGCGAATGTGAGAGGGCGAATGTGAGAGGGTGAATGTGAGAGGGCGAAAGTGAGAGGATGAATGTGAGAGGGCGAAAGTGAGAGAGCGAATGTGAGACGGCGAATGTGAGAGAGTGAATGTGAGAGGGTGAATGTGAGAGAGGGAATGAGAGAGAACGAAAGTGAAAGAACGAATGTGAGAGGGCGAAAGTGAGAGGGTGAATGTGAGAGAGGCAATGTGAGGGAGGGAATGTGAGAGAACGAAAGTGAAAGAACGAATGTGAGAGGGCGAAAGTGAGAGGGCAAATGTGAGAGGGCAAATGTGAGAGGGCGAATGTGAGAGGGCGAATGTGAGAGGGTCAATGTGAGAGGGTGAATGTGAGAGAGTGAATGTGAGAGAGTGAATGTGAGAGAGTGAATGTGAGAGGGTGAATGTGAGAGAGCGAAAGTTCGAGGGGGAATGTGAGAGAGTGAATGTGAGAGTGTCAATGTGAGAGGGTGAATGTGAGAGAGTGAATGTGAGAGGGTGAATGTGAGAGTGAATGTGAGAGGGTCAATGTGAGAGGGTGAATGTGAGAGAGCGAATGTGAGAGAGCGAATGTGAGAGCGAAAGTTCGAGGGGGAATGTGAGAGAGTGAATGTGAGAGGGCGAATGTGAGTGGGCGAATGTCAGTGGGTGAATGTGAGAGAGGGAATGTGAGAGGGTCAATGTGAGAGGGCGAATGTGAGAGAGAGAATGTGAGAGGGCGAATGTGAGAGAGTGAATGTGAGAGAGTGAATGTGAGAGGGTGAATGTGAGAGAGCGAATGTGAGAGGGTGAATGTGAGAGGGTGAATGTCAGAGAGCGAATGCGAGAGGGCGTATGTGAGAGGGCGAATGTGAGAGGGCGAATGTGAGAGGGCGAATGTGAGAGGGCGAATGTGAGAGGGCGAATGTGAGAGGGCGAATGTGAGAGGGCGAATGTGAGAGGGCGAATGTGAGAGGGCGAAAGTGAGAGGGCGAATGTGAGAGGGCGAAAGTGAGAGGGTGATTGTGAGACAGCGAAAGTTCGAGGGTGAATGTGAGAGAGGCAATGTGAGGGAGGGAATGTGAAAGAACGAAAGTGAAAGAACGAATGTGAGAGGGCGAACGTGAGAGCGCGAAAGTGAGAGGGCAAATGTGAGAGGGCGAATGTGAGAGGGTGAATGTGAGAGTGCGAATGTGAGAGGGTGAATGTGAGAGTGCGAATGTGAGAGAGGGTGAATGTCAGAGAGCGAATGCGAGAGGGCGTATGTGAGAGAGGGCGAATGTCAGAGAGCGAATGTGAGAGGGCGAATGTGAGAGGGCGAATGTGAGAGGGCGAAAGTGAGAGGGCGAAAGTGAGAGGGCGAAAGTGAGAGGGTGATTGTGAGACAGCGAAAGTTCGAGGGTGAATGTGAGAGAGGCAATGTGAGGGAGGGAATGTGAAAGAACGAAAGTGAAAGAACGAATGTGAGAGGGCGAACGTGAGAGAGCGAAAGTGAGAGGGCAAATGTGAGAGGGCGAATGTGAGAGGGTCAATGTGAGAGGGTCAATGTGAGAGGGTCAATGTGAGAGGGTCAATGTGAGAGAGCGAATGTGAGAGGGCGAATGTGAGAGGGTCAATGTGAGAGAGTGAATGTGAGATAGTGAATGTGAGAGAGTGAATGTGAGAGGGTGAATGTGAGAGGGTCAATGTGAGAGAGTGAATGTGAGAGAGTGAATGTGAGAGGGCGAATGTGAGAGGGTCAATGTGAGAGAGTGAATGTGAGAGAGTGAATGTGAGAGAGCGAATGTGAGAGAGTGAATGTGAGAGGGTGAATGTGAGAGAGTGAATGTGAGAGAGTGAATGTGAGCGGGCGAATGTGAGAGGGCGAATGTGAGAGAGTGAATGTGAGAGAGTGAATGTGAGAGGGCGAATGTGAGAGAGTGAATGTGAGAGAGTGAATGTGAGAGTGAATGTGAGAGAGTGAATGTGAGAGGGGGAATGTGAGAGTGAATGTGAGAGAGTGAATGTGAGAGGGGGAATGTGAGAGGGGGAATGTGAGCGGGCGAATGTGAGAGGGTGAATGTGAGAGTGAATGTGAGAGAGTGAATGTGAGAGAGTGAATGTGAGAGAGTGAATGTGAGAGGGGGAATGTGAGAGTGAATGTGAGAGAGTGAATGTGAGAGAGTGAATGTGAGAGTGAATGTGAGAGAGTGAATGTGAGAGGGGGAATGTGAGCGGGCGAATGTGAGCGGGCGAATGTGAGCGGGCGAATGTGAGAGGGCGAATGTGAGAGGGTGAATGTGAGAGGGCGAATGTGAGAGAGTGAATGTGAGAGGGCGAATGTGAGAGGGCGAATGTGAGAGAGCGAATGTGAGAGAGCGAATGTGAGCGGGCGAATGTGAGAGGGTCAATGTGAGAGGGTGAATGTGAGAGGGTCAATGTGAGAGGGTCAATGTGAGAGGGCGAATGTGAGAGGGCGAATGTGAGAGGGTGAATGTGAGAGAGCGAATGTGAGAGGGTCAATGTGAGAGAGTGAATGTGAGAGGGCGAATGTGAGAGAGTGAATGTGAGAGAGTGAATGTGAGAGGGCGAATGTGAGAGGGTCAATGTGAGAGGGTGAATGTGAGAGAGCAAATGTGAGAGGGGGAATGTGAGAGGGCGAATGTGAGGGAGTGAATGTGAGGGAGTGAATGTGAGAGAGTGAATGTGAGGGAGTGAATGTGAGGGAGTGAATGTGAGAGAGTGAATGTGAGAGGGCGAATGTGAGAGGGTGAATGTGAGAGAGCGAATGTGAGAGAGCGAATGTGAGAGAGGGAATGTGAGAGAGTGAATGTGAGAGGGTAAATGTGAGAGGGCGAATGTGAGAGAGCGAATGTGAGAGGGCGAATATGAGAGGGCGAATGTGAGAGGGTGAAATTGAGAGGGTGAATGTGAGTGGGCGAATGTCAGTGGGTGAATGTGAGAGAGGGAATGTGAGAGGGTCAATGTGAGAGGGCGAATGTGAGAGAGAGAATGTGAGAGGGCGAATGTGAGAGAGCGAAAGTTCGAGGGGGAATGTGAGAGAGTGAATGTGAGAGTGTCAATGTGAGAGGGTGAATGTGAGAGAGTGAATGTGAGAGGGTGAATGTGAGAGTGAATGTGAGAGGGTCAATGTGAGAGGGTGAATGTGAGAGAGCGAATGTGAGAGAGCGAATGTGAGAGCGAAAGTTCGAGGGGGAATGTGAGAGAGTGAATGTGAGAGGGCGAATGTGAGTGGGCGAATGTCAGTGGGTGAATGTGAGAGAGGGAATGTGAGAGGGTCAATGTGAGAGGGCGAATGTGAGAGAGAGAATGTGAGAGGGCGAATGTGAGAGAGTGAATGTGAGAGAGTGAATGTGAGAGGGTGAATGTGAGAGAGCGAATGTGAGAGGGTGAATGTGAGAGGGTGAATGTCAGAGAGCGAATGCGAGAGGGCGTATGTGAGAGGGCGAATGTGAGAGGGCGAATGTGAGAGGGCGAATGTGAGAGGGCGAATGTGAGAGGGCGAATGTGAGAGGGCGAATGTGAGAGGGCGAATGTGAGAGGGCGAAAGTGAGAGGGCGAATGTGAGAGGGCGAAAGTGAGAGGGTGATTGTGAGACAGCGAAAGTTCGAGGGTGAATGTGAGAGAGGCAATGTGAGGGAGGGAATGTGAAAGAACGAAAGTGAAAGAACGAATGTGAGAGGGCGAACGTGAGAGCGCGAAAGTGAGAGGGCAAATGTGAGAGGGCGAATGTGAGAGGGTGAATGTGAGAGTGCGAATGTGAGAGGGTGAATGTGAGAGTGCGAATGTGAGAGAGGGTGAATGTCAGAGAGCGAATGCGAGAGGGCGTATGTGAGAGAGGGCGAATGTCAGAGAGCGAATGTGAGAGGGCGAATGTGAGAGGGCGAATGTGAGAGGGCGAAAGTGAGAGGGCGAAAGTGAGAGGGCGAAAGTGAGAGGGTGATTGTGAGACAGCGAAAGTTCGAGGGTGAATGTGAGAGAGGCAATGTGAGGGAGGGAATGTGAAAGAACGAAAGTGAAAGAACGAATGTGAGAGGGCGAACGTGAGAGAGCGAAAGTGAGAGGGCAAATGTGAGAGGGCGAATGTGAGAGGGTCAATGTGAGAGGGTCAATGTGAGAGGGTCAATGTGAGAGGGTCAATGTGAGAGAGCGAATGTGAGAGGGCGAATGTGAGAGGGTCAATGTGAGAGAGTGAATGTGAGATAGTGAATGTGAGAGAGTGAATGTGAGAGGGTGAATGTGAGAGGGTCAATGTGAGAGAGTGAATGTGAGAGAGTGAATGTGAGAGGGCGAATGTGAGAGGGTCAATGTGAGAGAGTGAATGTGAGAGAGTGAATGTGAGAGAGCGAATGTGAGAGAGTGAATGTGAGAGGGTGAATGTGAGAGAGTGAATGTGAGAGAGTGAATGTGAGCGGGCGAATGTGAGAGGGCGAATGTGAGAGAGTGAATGTGAGAGAGTGAATGTGAGAGGGCGAATGTGAGAGAGTGAATGTGAGAGAGTGAATGTGAGAGTGAATGTGAGAGAGTGAATGTGAGAGGGGGAATGTGAGAGTGAATGTGAGAGAGTGAATGTGAGAGGGGGAATGTGAGAGGGGGAATGTGAGCGGGCGAATGTGAGAGGGTGAATGTGAGAGTGAATGTGAGAGAGTGAATGTGAGAGAGTGAATGTGAGAGAGTGAATGTGAGAGGGGGAATGTGAGAGTGAATGTGAGAGAGTGAATGTGAGAGAGTGAATGTGAGAGTGAATGTGAGAGAGTGAATGTGAGAGGGGGAATGTGAGCGGGCGAATGTGAGCGGGCGAATGTGAGAGGGCGAATGTGAGAGGGTGAATGTGAGAGGGCGAATGTGAGAGAGTGAATGTGAGAGGGCGAATGTGAGAGGGCGAATGTGAGAGAGCGAATGTGAGAGAGCGAATGTGAGCGGGCGAATGTGAGAGGGTCAATGTGAGAGGGTGAATGTGAGAGGGTCAATGTGAGAGGGTCAATGTGAGAGGGCGAATGTGAGAGGGCGAATGTGAGAGGGTGAATGTGAGAGAGCGAATGTGAGAGGGTCAATGTGAGAGAGTGAATGTGAGAGGGCGAATGTGAGAGAGTGAATGTGAGAGAGTGAATGTGAGAGGGCGAATGTGAGAGGGGGAATGTGAGAGGGCGAATGTGAGGGAGTGAATGTGAGGGAGTGAATGTGAGAGAGTGAATGTGAGGGAGTGAATGTGAGGGAGTGAATGTGAGAGAGTGAATGTGAGAGGGCGAATGTGAGAGGGTGAATGTGAGAGAGCGAATGTGAGAGAGCGAATGTGAGAGAGGGAATGTGAGAGAGTGAATGTGAGAGGGTAAATGTGAGAGGGCGAATGTGAGAGAGCGAATGTGAGAGGGCGAATATGAGAGGGCGAATGTGAGAGGGTGAAATTGAGAGGGTGAATGTGAGAGAGTGAATGTGAGAGGGCGAATGTGAGAGAGGGTGAATGTCAGAGAGCGAATGTGAGAGGGCGAATGTGAGATAGGGTGAATGTCAGAGAGCGAATGTGAGAGGGCGAACGTGAGAGGGCGAATGTGAGAGAGGGAATGTGAGAGGGTGAATGTGAGAGGGCGAATGTGAGAGGGCGAATGTGAGAGGGCGAATGTGAGAGGGCGAATGTGAGAGAGCGAAAGTTAGAGGGTGAATGTGAGAGAGGCAATGTGAGGGAGGGAATGTGAGAGAACGAAAGTGAAAGAACGAATGTGAGAGGGTCAATGTGAGAGGGTCAATGTGAGAGAGCGAATGTGAGAGGGCGAATGTGAGAGGGTGAATGTGAGAGAGTGAATGTGAGAGGGTCAATGTGAGAGGGTCAATGTGAGAGGGTCAATGTGAGAGAGCGAATGTGAGAGAGTGAATGTGAGAGAGTGAATGTGAGAGAGTGAATGTGAGAGGGCGAATGTGAGAGGGCGAATGTGAGCGGGCGAATGTGAGAGGGTGAATGTGAGAGAGTGAATGTGAGAGGGCGAATGTGAGAGGGCGAATGTGAGCGGGCGAATGTGAGAGGGTGAATGTGAGAGAGTGAATGTGAGAGGGTGAATGTGAGAGGGCGAATGTGAGAGGGTCAATGTGAGAGAGTGAATGTGAGAGAGTGAATGTGAGAGAGTGAATGTGAGAGGGCGACTGTGAGAGGGCGAATGTGAGAGGGCGAATGTGAGAGGGCGAATGTGAGAGGGTCAATGTGAGGGAGTGAATGTGAGGGAGTGAATGTGAGATGGTGAATGTGAGAGAGGGAATGTGAGAGAGCGAATGTGAGAGAGTGAATGTGAGAGAGTGAATGTGAGCGGGCGAATGTGAGAGGGCGAATGTGAGAGAGGGAATGTGAGAGAGGGAATGTGAGAGAGGGAATGTGAGAGAGTCAATGTGAGAGAGGGAATGTGAGTGGGTGAATGTGAGAGAGTGAATGCGAGAGGGTGAATGTGAGAGGGCGAATGTGAGAGGGTGAATGTGAGAGAGAGAATGTGAGAGGGCGAATGTGAGAGAGTGAATGTGAGGGAGTGAATGTGAGAGGGTGAATGTGAGGGAGTGAATGTGAGAGGGTGAATGTGAGAGGGTGAATGTGAGAGGGCGAATGTGAGAGGGCGAATGTGAGAGAGTGAATGTGAGAGGGCGAATGTGAGAGGGCGAATGTGAGAGGGCGAAATTGAGAGGGTGAAAGTGAGAGAGTGAATGTGAGAGGGCGAATGTGAGATAGGGTGAATGTCAGAGAGCGAATGTGAGAGGGCGAACGTGAGAGAGCGAATGTGAGAGGGCGAATGTGAGAGGGCGAATGTGAGAGGGCGAATGTGAGAGGGCGAAAGTTAGAGGGTGAATGTGAGAGAGGCAATGTGAGGGAGGGAATGTGAGAGAACGAAAGTGAAAGAACGAATGTGAGAGAGCGAAAGTGAGAGAGCGAATGTGAGAGGGTGAATGTGAGAGGGTCAATGTGAGAGAGCGAATGTGAGAGAGCGAATGTGAGAGGGTCAATGTGAGAGGGTCAATGTTAGAGAGCGAATGTGAGAGGGCGAATGTGAGAGGGCGAATGTGAGAGGGTGAATGTGAGAGGGTCAATGTGAGAGAGCGAATGTGAGAGGGCGAATGTGAGAGGGTCAATGTGAGAGAGTGAATGTGAGAGAGTGAATGTGAGAGAGTGAATGTGAGGGAGTGAATGTGAGGGAGTGAATGTGAGAGGGTGAATGTGAGAGAGGGAATGTGAAAGAGGGAATGTGAGAGGGCGAATGTGAGAGAGGGAATGTGAGAGAGGGAATGTGAGAGAGTGAATGTGAGAGGGCGAATGTGAGAGAGTGAATGTGAGAGGGCGAATGTGAGAGAGGGAATGTGAGAGAGGGAATGTGAGAGAGGGAATGCGAGAGAGGGAATGCGAGAGAGGGTGAATGCGAGAGGGTGAATGCGAGAGAGGGAATGGGAGAGGGTGAATGCGAGAGAGGGAATGCGAGAGGGTGAATGTGAGAGGGTGAATGTCAGTGGGTGAATGTGAGAGAGGGAATGCGAGAGAGGGAATGCGAGAGAGGGTGAATGCGAGAGGGTGAATGCGAGAGGGCGAATGCGAGAGAGGGAATGGGAGAGGGTGAATGCGAGAGAGGGAATGCGAGAGAGGGAATGGGAGAGGGTGAATGTGAGAGGGTCAATGTGAGAGAGGGAATGCGAGAGAGTGAACGTGAGAATGGGAACGCGAGAGAGTGAATGTGAGAGAGGGAATGCGAGAGAGTGAATGCGAGAGAGGGAATGCGAGAGAGGGAATGCGAGAGAGGGTGAATGCGAGAGGGTGAATGCGTGAGGGCGAATGCGAGAGAGGGAATGGGAGAGAGGGAATGCGAGAGAGGGAATGTGAGAGAGGGAATGGGAGAGGGTGAATGTGAGAGAGGGAATGCGAGAGAGGGAATGCGAGAGAGGGAACGCGAGAGAGTGAATGTGAGCGAGCGAATGTGAGAGGGCGAATGTGAGAGGGCGAATGTGAGAGAGTGAACGTGAGAGAGTGAACGTGAGAGAGCGAATGTGAGAGAGTAAATGTGAGAGAGTGAATGTGAGAGGGCGAATGTGAGAGAGTGAATGTGAAGGTGGGAATGTGAAGGTGGGAATGTGAGAGAGCGAATGTGAGAGAGCGAATGTGAGAGTGGGAATGTGAGAGAGCGAATGTGAGAGGGTGAATGTGAGAGGGTGAATGTGAGAGGGTGAATGTGAGAGTGGGAATGTGAGAGTGGGAATGTGAGAGGGCGAATGTGAGAGAGTGAATGTGAGAGTGGGAATGTGAGAGGGTGAATGTGAGAGTGGGAATGTGAGAGGGCGAATGTGAGAGAGTGAATGTGAGAGTGGGAATGTGAGAGAGCGAATGTGAGAGGGTGAATGTGAGAGGGTGAATGTGAGAGAGTGAATGTGAGAGGGCGAATGTGAGAGAGTGAATGTGAGAGTGGGAATGTGAGAGAGGGAATGTGAGAGAGTGAATGTGAGAGAGCGAATGTGAGAGAGTGAATGTGAGAGTGGGAATGTGAGAGTGGGAATGTGAGAGGGTGAATGTGAGAGTGGGAATGTGAGAGGGCGAATGTGAGAGTGGGAATGTGAGAGGGCGAATGTGAGAGAGTGAATGTGAGAGTGGGAATGTGAGAGGGCGAATGTGAGAGGGTGAATGTGAGAGAGTGAATGTGAGAGGGTGAATGTGAGAGTGGGAATGTGAGAGAGTGAATGTGAGAGAGCGAATGTGAGAGAGCGAATGTGAGAGAGTGAATGTGAGAGTGGGAATGTGAGAGTGGGAATGTGAGAGTGGGAATGTGAGAGGGTGAATGTGAGAGTGGGAATGTGAGAGGGCGAATGTGAGAGAGTGAATGTGAGAGTGGGAATGTGAGAGGGCGAATGTGAGAGGGTGAATGTGAGAGAGTGAATGTGAGAGGGTGAATGTGAGAGTGGGAATGTGAGAGAGTGAATGTGAGAGAGCGAATGTGAGAGAGTGAATGGCAGAGAGTGAATGGGAGAGGGTGAATGTGAGAGTGGGAATGTGAGAGGGTGAATGTGAGAGTGGGAATGTGAGAGGGCGAATGTGAGAGTGGGAATGTGAGAGGGCGAATGTGAGAGAGTGAATGTGAGAGTGGGAATGTGAGAGGGCGAATGTGAGAGGGTGAATGTGAGAGAGTGAATGTGAGAGGGTGAATGTGAGAGTGGGAATGTGAGAGAGTGAATGTGAGAGAGCGAATGTGAGAGAGCGAATGTGAGAGAGTGAATGTGAGAGTGGGAATGTGAGAGTGGGAATGTGAGAGTGGGAATGTGAGAGGGTGAATGTGAGAGTGGGAATGTGAGAGGGCGAATGTGAGAGAGTGAATGTGAGAGTGGGAATGTGAGAGGGCGAATGTGAGAGGGTGAATGTGAGAGAGTGAATGTGAGAGGGTGAATGTGAGAGTGGGAATGTGAGAGAGTGAATGTGAGAGAGCGAATGTGAGAGAGTGAATGGCAGAGAGTGAATGGGAGAGGGTGAATGTGAGAGACTGAATGTGAGAGGGTGAATGTGAGAGGGTGAATGCGAGAGGGTGAATGCGAGAGAGGGAAAGAGAGAGCGAACCTGAGAGAGCGAACGTGAGAGAGCGAACGTGAGAGAGGGAATGCGAGAGGGTGAATGTGAGAGAGGGAATGCGAGAGGATGAATGCGAGAGAGGGAATGCGAGAGAGGGAATGCGAGAGAGGGAATGTGAGAGAGGGAATGGGAGAGGGTGAATGCGAGAGGGTGAATGTGAGAGAGTGAATGTGAGAGGGTGAATGTGAGAGGGTGAATGCGAGAGGGTGAATGTGAGAGAGAGAATGTGAGAGGGCGAATGTTAGAGAGTGAATGTGAGGGAGTGAATGTGAGAGGGTGAATGTGAGAGGGTGAATGTGAGAGGGCGAATGTGAGAGGGCGAATGTGAGAGAGCGAATGTGAGAGGGCGAATGTGAGAGGGCGAATGTGAGAGGGCGAATGTGAGAGGGCGAAATTGAGAGGGTGAAAGTGAGAGAGTGAATGTGAGAGGGCGAATGTGAGAGAGGGTGAATGTCAGAGAGCGAATGTGAGAGGGCGAATGTGAGATAGGGTGAATGTCAGAGAGCGAATGTGAGAGGGCGAACGTGAGAGAGCAAATGTGAGAGGGCGAATGTGAGAGGGCGAATGTGAGAGGGCGAATGTGAGAGGGCGAAAGTTAGAGGGTGAATGTGAGAGAGGCAATGTGAGGGAGGGAATGTGAGAGAACGAAAGTGAAAGAACGAATGTGAGAGAGCGAAAGTGAGAGAGCGAATGTGAGAGGGTGAATGTGAGAGGGTCAATGTGAGAGAGCGAATGTGAGAGAGAGAATGTGAGAGGGTCAATGTGAGAGGGTCAATGTTAGAGAGCGAATGTGAGAGGGCGAATGTGAGAGGGCGAATGTGAGAGGGTGAATGTGAGAGGGTGAATGTGAGAGAGCGAATGTGAGAGGGCGAATGTGAGAGGGTCAATGTGAGAGAGTGAATGTGAGAGAGTGAATGTGAGAGAGTGAATGTGAGGGAGTGAATGTGAGGGAGTGAATGTGAGAGGGTGAATGTGAGAGAGGGAATGTGAAAGAGGGAATGTGAAAGAGGGAATGTGAGAGAGGGAATGTGAGAGAGGGAATGTGAGAGAGTGAATGTGAGAGGGCGAATGTGAGAGAGTGAATGTGAGAGGGCGAATGTGAGAGAGGGAATGTGAGAGAGGGAATGTGAGAGAGGGAATGCGAGAGAGGGAATGCGAGAGAGGGTGAATGCGAGAGGGTGAATGCGAGAGAGGGAATGGGAGAGGGTGAATGCGAGAGAGGGAATGCGAGAGGGTGAATGTGAGAGGGTGAATGTCAGTGGGTGAATGTGAGAGAGGGAATGTGAGAGAGGGAATGTGAGAGAGGGAATGCGAGAGAGGGAATGCGAGAGAGGGAATGCGAGAGAGGGTGAATGCGAGAGGGTGAATGCGAGAGGGCGAATGCGAGAGAGGGAATGGGAGAGGGTGAATGCGAGAGAGGGAATGCGAGAGAGGGAATGCGAGAGAGGGAATGGGAGAGGGTGAATGTGAGAGGGTCAATGTGAGAGAGGGAATGCGAGAGAGTGAACGTGAGAGTGGGAACGCGAGAGAGGGAATGCGAGAGAGGGAATGTGAGAGAGGGAATGGGAGAGGGTGAATGTGACAGAGGGAATGCGAGAGAGGGAATGCGAGAGAGGGAACGCGAGAGAGTGAATGTGAGCGAGCGAATGTGAGAGTGGGAATGTGAGAGGGCGAATGTGAGAGAGTGAATGTGAGAGTGGGAATGTGAGAGGGTGAATGTGAGAGTGGGAATGTGAGAGGGCGAATGTGAGAGAGTGAATGTGAGAGTGGGAATGTGAGAGAGCGAATGTGAGAGGGTGAATGTGAGAGGGTGAATGTGAGAGAGTGAATGTGAGAGGGCGAATGTGAGAGAGTGAATGTGAGAGTGGGAATGTGAGAGAGTGAATGTGAGAGGGCGAATGTGAGAGGGTGAATGTGAGAGAGTGAATGTGAGAGGGTGAATGTGAGAGTGGGAATGTGAGAGAGTGAATGTGAGAGAGCGAATGTGAGAGAGTGAATGGCAGAGAGTGAATGGGAGAGGGTGAATGTGAGAGACTGAATGTGAGAGGGTGAATGTGAGAGGGTGAATGCGAGAGGGTGAATGCGAGAGAGGGAAAGAGAGAGGATGAATGCGAGAGAGGGAATGCGAGAGAGGGAATGCGAGAGAGTGAATGTGAGAGGCTGAATGTGAGAGAGTGAATGTGAGAGAGTGAATGTGAGAGGGTGAATGTGAGAGAGTGAATGTGAGAGAGTGAATGTGAGAGGGTGAATGTGAGAGAGTGAATGTGAGAGGGTGAATGTGAGAGAGTGAATGTGAGAGAGTGAATGTGAGAGAGTGAATGTGAGAGGGTGAATGTGAGAGAGTGAATGTGAGAGGGTGAATGTGAGAGAGTGAATGTGAGAGGGTGAATGTGAGAGAGTGAATGTGAGAGGGTGAATGTGAGAGAGTGAATGTGAGAGGGTGAATGCGAGAGGGTGAATGCGAGAGGGTGAATGCGAGAGAGGGAATGTGAGAGAGGGAATGTGAGAGAGTGAATGTGAGAGAGTGAATGTGAGAGGGTGAATGTGAGAGAGTGAATGTGAGAGGGTGAATGTGAGAGAGTGAATGTGAGAGAGTGAATGTGAGAGGGTGAATGTGAGAGAGTGAATGTGAGAGGGTGAATGTGAGAGGGTGAATGTGAGAGAGTGAATGTGAGAGAGTGAATGTGAGAGGGTGAATGTGAGAGAGTGAATGTGAGAGGGTGAATGTGAGAGAGTGAATGTGAGAGGGTGAATGTGAGAGAGTGAATGTGAGAGGGTGAATGTGAGAGAGTGAATGTGAGAGGGTGAATGCGAGAGGGTGAATGCGAGAGGGTGAATGCGAGAGAGGGAATGTGAGAGAGGGAATGTGAGAGAGTGAATGTGAGAGAGTGAATGTGAGAGGGTGAATGTGAGAGAGTGAATGTGAGAGGGTGAATGTGAGAGAGTGAATGTGAGAGAGTGAATGTGAGAGGGTGAATGTGAGAGAGTGAATGTGAGAGGGTGAATGTGAGAGAGTGAATGTGAGAGGGTGAATGTGAGAGAGTGAATGTGAGAGGGTGAATGTGAGAGAGTGAATGTGAGAGAGTGAATGTGAGAGGGTGAATGTGAGAGAGTGAATGTGAGAGGGTGAATGTGAGAGAGT
The DNA here is from genome assembly GCF_035084215.1 of Heptranchias perlo. Taxonomy (NCBI): domain Eukaryota; kingdom Metazoa; phylum Chordata; class Chondrichthyes; order Hexanchiformes; family Hexanchidae; genus Heptranchias; species Heptranchias perlo. The sequence continues at coordinate 4,459,692 of NC_090344.1, read as the reverse complement.
GAATGTGAGAGGGTGAATGTGAGAGAGTGAATGTGAGAGAGTGAATGTGAGAGGGTGAATGTGAGAGAGTGAATGTGAGAGGGTGAATGTGAGAGGGTGAATGTGAGAGAGTGAATGTGAGAGGGTGGATGCGAGAGGGTGAATGCGAGAGGGTGAATGCGAGAGGGTGAATGCGAGAGGGTGAATGTGAGAGAGTGAATGTGAGAGGGTGAATGTGAGAGGGTGAATGCGAGAGGGTGAATGTGAGAGAGAGAATGTGAGAGGGCGAATGTAAGAGAGTGAATGTGAGGGAGTGAATGTGAGAGGGTGAATGTGAGAGGGTGAATGTGAGAGGGCGAATGTGAGAGGGCGAATGTGAGAGAGTGAATGTGAGAGGGCGAATGTGAGAGGGCGAATGTGAGAGGGCGAAATTGAGAGGGTGAAAGTGAGAGAGTGAATGTGAGAGGGCGAATGTGAGAGAGGGTGAATGTCAGAGAGCGAATGTGAGAGGGCGAATGTGAGATAGGGTGAATGTCAGAGAGCGAATGTGAGAGGGCGAACGTGAGAGAGCAAATGTGAGAGGGCGAATGTGAGAGGGCGAATGTGAGAGGGCGAATGTGAGAGGGCGAAAGTTAGAGGGCGAAAGTTAGAGGGTGAATGTGAGAGAGGCAATGTGAGGGAGGGAATGTGAGAGAACGAAAGTGAAAGAACGAATGTGAGAGAGCGAAAGTGAGAGAGCGAATGTGAGAGGGTGAATGTGAGAGGGTCAATGTGAGAGAGCGAATGTGAGAGAGAGAATGTGAGAGGGTCAATGTGAGAGGGTCAATGTTAGAGAGCGAATGTGAGAGGGCGAATGTGAGAGGGCGAATGTGAGAGGGTGAATGTGAGAGGGTGAATGTGAGAGAGCGAATGTGAGAGGGCGAATGTGAGAGGGTCAATGTGAGAGAGTGAATGTGAGAGAGTGAATGTGAGAGAGTGAATGTGAGGGAGTGAATGTGAGGGAGTGAATGTGAGAGGGTGAATGTGAGAGAGGGAATGTGAAAGAGGGAATGTGAAAGAGGGAATGTGAGAGAGGGAATGTGAGAGAGGGAATGTGAGAGAGTGAATGTGAGAGGGCGAATGTGAGAGAGTGAATGTGAGAGGGCGAATGTGAGAGAGGGAATGTGAGAGAGGGAATGTGAGAGAGGGAATGCGAGAGAGGGAATGCGAGAGAGGGTGAATGCGAGAGGGTGAATGCGAGAGAGGGAATGGGAGAGGGTGAATGCGAGAGAGGGAATGCGAGAGGGTGAATGTGAGAGGGTGAATGTCAGTGGGTGAATGTGAGAGAGGGAATGTGAGAGAGGGAATGCGAGAGAGGGAATGCGAGAGAGGGAATGCGAGAGAGGGTGAATGCGAGAGGGTGAATGCGAGAGGGTGAATGCGAGAGGGCGAATGCGAGAGAGGGAATGGGAGAGGGTGAATGCGAGAGAGGGAATGCGAGAGAGGGAATGCGAGAGAGGGAATGGGAGAGGGTGAATGTGAGAGGGTCAATGTGAGAGAGGGAATGCGAGAGAGTGAACGTGAGAGTGGGAACGCGAGAGAGGGAATGCGAGAGAGGGAATGTGAGAGAGGGAATGGGAGAGGGTGAATGTGACAGAGGGAATGCGAGAGAGGGAATGCGAGAGAGGGAACGCGAGAGAGTGAATGTGAGCGAGCGAATGTGAGAGTGGGAATGTGAGAGGGCGAATGTGAGAGAGTGAATGTGAGAGTGGGAATGTGAGAGGGTGAATGTGAGAGTGGGAATGTGAGAGGGCGAATGTGAGAGAGTGAATGTGAGAGTGGGAATGTGAGAGAGCGAATGTGAGAGGGTGAATGTGAGAGGGTGAATGTGAGAGAGTGAATGTGAGAGGGCGAATGTGAGAGAGTGAATGTGAGAGTGGGAATGTGAGAGAGTGAATGTGAGAGGGCGAATGTGAGAGGGTGAATGTGAGAGAGTGAATGTGAGAGGGTGAATGTGAGAGTGGGAATGTGAGAGAGTGAATGTGAGAGAGCGAATGTGAGAGAGCGAATGTGAGAGAGTGAATGTGAGAGGGTGAATGTGAGAGAGTGAATGGCAGAGAGTGAATGGGAGAGGGTGAATGTGAGAGACTGAATGTGAGAGGGTGAATGTGAGAGGGTGAATGCGAGAGGGTGAATGCGAGAGAGGGAAAGAGAGAGGATGAATGCGAGAGAGGGAATGCGAGAGAGTGAATGTGAGAGGGTGAATGTGAGAGAGTGAATGTGAGAGAGTGAATGTGAGAGGGTGAATGTGAGAGAGTGAATGTGAGAGAGTGAATGTGAGAGGGTGAATGCGAGAGGGTGAATGCGAGAGAGGGAAAGAGAGAGGATGAATGCGAGAGAGGGAATGCGAGAGAGGGAATGCGAGAGAGTGAATGTGAGAGGCTGAATGTGAGAGAGTGAATGTGAGAGAGTGAATGTGAGAGGGTGAATGTGAGAGAGTGAATGTGAGAGAGTGAATGTGAGAGGGTGAATGTGAGAGAGTGAATGTGAGAGGGTGAATGTGAGAGGGTGAATGCGAGAGGGTGAATGCGAGAGAGGGAAAGAGAGAGGATGAATGCGAGAGAGGGAATGCGAGAGAGGGAATGCGAGAGAGTGAATGTGAGAGGCTGAATGTGAGAGAGTGAATGTGAGAGAGTGAATGTGAGAGGGTGAATGTGAGAGAGTGAATGTGAGAGAGTGAATGTGAGAGGGTGAATGTGAGAGAGTGAATGTGAGAGAGTGAATGTGAGAGAGTGAATGTGAGAGGGTGAATGTGAGAGAGTGAATGTGAGAGGGTGAATGTGAGAGAGTGAATGTGAGAGGGTGAATGTGAGAGAGTGAATGTGAGAGGGTGAATGCGAGAGGGTGAATGCGAGAGGGTGAATGCGAGAGAGGGAATGTGAGAGAGGGAATGTGAGAGAGTGAATGTGAGAGAGTGAATGTGAGAGGGTGAATGTGAGAGAGTGAATGTGAGAGGGTGAATGTGAGAGAGTGAATGTGAGAGGGTGAATGTGAGAGGGTGAATGTGAGAGAGTGAATGTGAGAGGGTGAATGTGAGAGAGTGAATGTGAGAGGGTGAATGTGAGAGAGTGAATGTGAGAGAGTGAATGTGAGAGGGTGAATGTGAGAGAGTGAATGTGAGAGGGTGAATGTGAGAGAGTGAATGTGAGAGGGTGAATGTGAGAGAGTGAATGTGAGAGGGTGAATGTGAGAGAGTGAATGTGAGAGGGTGAATGCGAGAGGGTGAATGCGAGAGGGTGAATGCGAGAGAGGGAATGTGAGAGAGGGAATGTGAGAGAGTGAATGTGAGAGAGTGAATGTGAGAGGGTGAATGTGAGAGAGTGAATGTGAGAGGGTGAATGTGAGAGAGTGAATGTGAGAGAGTGAATGTGAGAGGGTGAATGTGAGAGAGTGAATGTGAGAGGGTGAATGTGAGAGAGTGAATGTGAGAGGGTGAATGTGAGAGAGTGAATGTGAGAGGGTGAATGTGAGAGAGTGAATGTGAGAGAGTGAATGTGAGAGGGTGAATGTGAGAGAGTGAATGTGAGAGGGTGAATGTGAGAGAGTGAATGTGAGAGGGTGAATGTGAGAGAGTGAATGTGAGAGGGTGAATGTGAGAGAGTGAATGTGAGAGAGTGAATGTGAGAGGGTGAATGTGAGAGAGTGAATGTGAGAGGGTGAATGTGAGAGGGTGAATGTGAGAGGGTGAATGTGAGAGAGTGAATGTGAGAGAGTGAATGTGAGAGAGTGAATGTGAGAGAGTGAATGTGAGAGAGTGAATGTGAGAGAGTGAATGTGAGAGGGTGAATGTGAGAGGGTGAATGTGAGAGAGTGAATGTGAGAGGGTGAATGTGAGAGAGTGAATGTGAGAGAGGGAATGCGAGAGAGGGTGAATGCGAGAGAGGGAATGGGAGAGGGTGAATGTGAGAGAGGGAATGCGAGAGAGGGAATGTGAGAGAGGGAATGTGAGAGAGGGAATGGGAGAGAGGGAATGTGAGAGAGTGAATGTGAGAGAGGGAATGCGAGAGAGGGAATGTGAGAGAGGGAACGTGAGAGAGTGAATGTGAGAATGGGAATGTGAGAGTGGGAATGTGAGAGAGCGAATGTGAGAGAGCGAATGTGAGAGGGCGAATGTGAGAGAGCGAACGTGAGAGAGTGAATGTGAGAGAGTGAATGTGAGAGTCGGAATGTGAGAGAATGAATGGCAGAGAGTGAATGTGAGAGAGCGAATGTGAGAGAGGGAATGGCAGAGAGTGAATGGGAGAGGGTGAAAATGCGAGAGGGTGAATGTGAGAGGGTGAATGTGAGAGAGTGAATGTGAGAGTGGGAATGTGAGAGAGTGAATGTGAGAGAGTGAATGCGAGAGAGTGAATGCGAGAGGGCGAATGTGAGAGAGTGAATGCGAGAGGGTGAATGGGAGAGGGTGAATGTGAGAGGGTGAATGTGAGAGAGTGAATGAGAGAGTGAATGTGAGAGGGTAAATGTGAGAGGGTGAATGTGAGAGTGTGAATGTGAGAGGGTGAATGTGAGAGGGTGAATGAGAGAGTGAATGTGAGAGGGTGAATGTGTGAGAGAGTGAATGAGAGAGTGAATGTGAGAGGGTGAATGTGAGAGAGTGAATGTGAGAGAGTGAATGAGAGAGTGAATGTGAGAGGGTGAATGTGAGAGGGTGAATGTGAGAGAGTGAATGTGAGGGTGAATGTGAGAGGGTGAATGAGAGAGTGAATGTGAGAGGGTGAATGTGAGAGAGTGAATGAGAGAGTGAATGTGAGAGGGTGAATGTGAGAGAGTGAATGTGAGAGAGCGAATGTGAGAGAGTGAATGTGAGAGAGTGAATGTGAGAGGGTGAATGTGAGAGGGTGAATGTGAGAGGGTGAATGTGAGAGAGTGAATGAGAGTGAATGTGAGAGGGTGAATGTGAGAGGGTGAATGCGAGAGAGTGAATGCGAGAGAGTGAATGCGAGAGAGTGAATGTGAGAGGGTGAATGTGAGAGGGTGAATGAGAGAGTGAATGTGAGAGGGTGAATGCGAGAGGGTGAATGTGAGAGAGTGAATGTGAGAGGGTGAATGCGAGAGGGTGAATGTGAGAGAGTGAATGTGAGAGAGTGAATGTGAGAGGGTGAATGTGAGAGGGTGAATGTGAGAGAGTGAATGTGAGAGGGTGAATGTGAGAGTGAATGTGAGAGAGTGAATGCGAGAGAGGGAATGCGAGAGAGGGAATGCGAGAGAGGGTGAATGTGAGAGGGTGAATGCGAGAGGGTGAATGCGAGAGGGCGAATGCGAGAGAGGGAATGTGAGAGAGGGAATGTGAGAGAGGGAATGAGAGAGAGGGAATGCGAGAGAGGGAATGGGAGAGGGTGAATGTGAGAGAGGGAATGCGAGAGAGGGAATGTGAGAGAGGGAATGTGAGAGAGGGAATGCGAGAGAGGGAATGTGAGAGAGGGAATGTGAGAGAGGGAATGCGAGAGAGGGAATGGGAGAGGGTGAATGCGAGAGAGGGAATGGGAGAGAGGGAATGTCAGAGAGTGAATGTGAGAGAGGGAATGCGAGAGAGGGAACGTGAGAGAGGGAACGTGAGAGAGTGAATGGCAGAGAGTGAATGTGAGAGAGGGAATGGCAGAGAGTGAATGGGAGAGGGTGAAAATGCAAGAGGGTGAATGTGAGAGGGTGAATGTGAGAGAGTGAATGTGAGAGGGTGAATGTGAGAGGGTGAATGTGAGAGAGTGAACGTGAGAGAGCGAACGTGAAAGAGTGAACGTGAGAGAGTGAATGTGAGAGAGTGAATGTGAGAGAGTGAATGTGAGAGAGTGAATGCGAGAGAGGGAATGCGAGAGAGGGTGAATGTGAGAGAGTGAATGCGAGAGGGCGAATGCGAGAGAGGGAATGGGAGAGGGTGAATGTGAGAGAGGGAATGCGAGAGAGGGAACGCGAGAGAGTGAATGTGAGAGAGCGAATGTGAGAGGGCGAATGTGAGAGAGCGAACGTGAGAGAGCGAATGTGAGAGAGTGAACGTGAGAGAGTGAATGTGAGAGAGTGAATGTGAGAGAGTGAATGTGAGAGAGTGAATGTGAGAGTGGGAATGTGAGAGAGTGAATGTGAGAGTGGGAATGTGAGAGAGTGAATGGCAGAGAGTGAATGTGAGAGAGCGAATGTGAGAGAGGGAATGGCAGAGAGTGAATGTGAGAGAGGGTGAATGCGAGAGAGTGAATGTGAGAGAGTGAATGTGAGAGAGTGAATGTGAGAGAGTGAATGCGAGAGGGTGAATGCGAGAGGGCGAAAGTGAGAGAGCGAATGCGAGAGGGTGAATGTGAGAGGGTGAATGTGAGAGAGTGAATGTGAGAGAGTGAATGTGAGAGAGTGAATGTGAGAGGGTGAATGTGAGAGAGGGAATGTGAGAGAGTGAATGTGAGTGAATGTGAGAGGGTGAATGTGAGAGGGTGAATGTGAGAGGGTGAATGTGAGAGCGCGAATGTGAGAGGGTGAATGTGAGAGGGTGAATGTGAGAGAGTGAATGAGAGAGTGAATGTGAGAGGGTGAATGTGAGAGAGTGAATGTGAGAGAGTGAATGTGAGAGGGTGAATGTGAGAGGGTGAATGTGAGAGAGTGAATGTGAGGGTGAATGTGAGAGGGTGAATGAGAGAGTGAATGTGAGAGGGTGAATGTGAGAGAGTGAATGAGAGAGTGAATGTGAGAGGGTGAATGTGAGAGAGTGAATGTGAGAGAGCGAATGTGAGAGAGTGAATGTGAGAGAGTGAATGTGAGAGAGTGAATGTGAGAGGGTGAATGTGAGAGGGTGAATGTGAGAGGGTGAATGTGAGAGAGTGAATGAGAGTGAATGTGAGAGGGTGAATGTGAGAGGGTGAATGCGAGAGAGTGAATGCGAGAGAGTGAATGTGAGAGGGTGAATGTGAGAGGGTGAATGAGAGAGTGAATGTGAGAGGGTGAATGCGAGAGGGTGAATGTGAGAGAGTGAATGTGAGAGGGTGAATGCGAGAGGGTGAATGCGAGAGAGTGAATGTGAGAGGGTGAATGTGAGAGGGTGAATGTGAGAGAGTGAATGTGAGAGGGTGAATGTGAGAGAGTGAATGCGAGAGAGGGAATGCGAGAGAGGGAATGCGAGAGAGGGTGAATGTGAGAGGGTGAATGCGAGAGGGTGAATGCGAGAGGGCGAATGCGAGAGAGGGAATGTGAGAGA